>NC_079205.1:54828072-55565572 GCF_026745355.1 Beta vulgaris subsp. vulgaris | reverse complement strand
TATCTTCATAGATACTAAAAGTTATGAGAGCACATGACAAGCAAAAAGAAGACAACAGAACTTTCAAACCTGTCTCAAATGAAAGCTGAGCATCTCGCAATTTAGGAGACACTAACGTGCCAAAAACAGCAAGTGATTTTGATCGTTCCTTTTTTACCTGGGATAAAGATTTTATGAACCACAATATTCCAAAGTATAAGTTGGTTAACCAAATAATTATCATCAATATAAACCCTAGAGCAAATTTTCAAAAAGAAAAATAAAAGGTGCTAGGTTGTTATTTAGGTCCAGAAACTATAAAAGCATAATGATGGCACTGGGAAAATTTAGCATATGCTCATGCACCCCGATGGCATGGAAGGATATTCAATTTCAAAAATTAAAAAAGCTCCAAATTCAAAAATGTTGAAGATGTATGTGCGTTAGCAAGTAGAGAGAATGTGAAAAAAAAGAATTTTGATTCTCCTTCTGGAGAACTCCTTAAAAAGTCTCGATTTAATTATGATAGTTTACTAAATATTATACCTGCATGAACGAAAAATATCTCAATACCTCATTGTACTTCTGAAAAAATCATTTATTTGGTCATATATAACACGGGAGACCTTTTCCTTGAAGATACTTCTAGTTAAAATGTTAAAATAAGGAAGGATGCACCTCATTTACTACATGACAAAGATAATGGTTGTGTGTGTGTGTGCGCACACTTGTATTCGTGTCTATTTCCAGTCTCTGTCACTTACTTGATCATCACTGATAGAGAATTTACTTAGCGAGCTATCCTCCTCAGCTTTTTCAGACAAACAAAAAGGAGAGAGTCAGAAAAGGACACAAGATATATACTCTTAAGGATACAAAATATAGCAGTTGAATTTCTAATATTCCGAAATGAGAATCCAGCCAATCATTACGGGAGCATTGCTTGTCCTAGATCCAACTAATTTAATCGATTATAGAATATAAAATTCAGATTGAACACAACAACGCTCAAGCAACATCAACAGTTCATATAAAGAGACCCACTCTTGTTACCAGTTTGTTGAGATAAGTCTTTGTTTTGCGGTCGTATACTCTTTAAGTTCTGCGGTAGCCCACTATTATCCTCTTTGATTTCTGTTGAATCTGCAGCATCATCGGATACCCACTTACAAAGAGTGAAATGTGGCTCTGCAATAATTTGAAGTATAACAACAGTCAAAATACTAAAAAGATATCTTTATTAGTCTAACTGTCTAAGTACATACTTCAATCATCAAAGACATGCATGTGAGTACCTATAAGCACTAATATATGAAAGAGAAATATGCATTATCAGGCTAAGAATTACAGAATAATGAACTAGACTGTAGTTCAGAAATATTATTACAAGTCCAAACAAGCTTGATGTTCAAAGCAGCATCCCCCCTCACATGCTGAGGAAGATATCATAATAAAAAAAGAAAATATGAAAGAGAAAAAAGGACACAAACTCATCCATTTCACTCCTATCTAAAAGGTGTACAAGCTCAGTCCCAATTGACAAAATATTGAATGAAACTGCTGAGCAAGTTTGTATCCAAGAGAAATACCAAACTTTTGTCTGAGTGTAACTAGCGATTCATTTGGCACTGGAAGCCTCACGTCTACTTTTAAGCACATCTATTTTCCGATACAATACAATGAATGTGAATTGCATCCCCCTCCCCCCCCCCCCCCCCCTATTCTGTAACATGTTCCTGTTCCTAGAAAAATTCAATATCATCTCCAAGAACTTGAAATTCTGAAATTTATCAACAAAATTGGCAAGCAAAATAATTTGAATACTCACCGTCACCTTTTGCTACTTCAAGATGAGTAGCAGCTGAGTGCTCTTTAAGGTCCAATAACACACTATTGACACGTGAAGCTCCCATAGAATAGCGAGCACTAGAAAAATCAAACCAGCCCTGAAACACACGTGTCCCAGACAGCACTAGCATTAAAAGCAGTAAAGACGTGATACAAAATTCAAGACACTACCAGATTAAGAAAGCATAACCATATGACAACACTTCCTTTGTTGGTTGCTCCTACTACCCCCCTTCTCTAAGTTTTTGAAAAAACTCAATATATAATTATCACATCATTTCGTGCTCTCGCCGTGAAGATAGCCACGCCACCATAGCACAACATTAAAATCAATGGACACAGTAGTTACACATTATTCGAGTTCCTCACACGGAAAAGGCGACAACTTTAACAAACCAATGTACATAGTAGTCAATCAAACTTCAATAGCACTATACATGGTAAAAAATGCTTCCCTAATAAAAGAAACAAGAGGAATTCAAGCATGTACAACTGCTGCAGTAGCTAAAAGACAAAACAAATTAGTAATATTAGTGTGCAACAAAAGAGTTGGTCAAATTTAAAATTCCTAACCTTCCAGAATAATCAAATAGTTCCCGAAATTAATATATAGAGAAGATTACAAGCAAGAAATTTTCTTCTTCTCAGGACAAACATAATAGTTTGAAGTTCAAATTACAGTAGAAAATGAACTTATTGACAATTAAATCTAATAAAGAGAGCAAAGGAGCATAAAAGATATCAGATCTCGTAAACCTTGTGTCATCAAAATCTAGGTAACACTACCTCCATCATTAATACTTGCAACGTTTCCCATCTTAGGAAGTTTTTCTTATTTGCAACGTATTTTTTGGCAATATATTCTCTCTTCCCCGCTCCTTCTGATACACGGGGGTTCTTTATTTTATCTCTCTCCTCCCTTGGTCCTTATGCAGATTTCAATATTGCGAGCATTAATAAACGAAGGAAGTACTTCTCCATTCCATTTTACTTGCAGCACTTCCATTTATGTTGTTTCATATTACTTGCAGCAATTCTAAACACAGTAAATGAGTTAATTCAAAGTACGTAAAAATTAGGGATTAGGAAGAGGGAGGGAAATAGAACCTGACGAAGTGTGGAGGAGAGAGAATCGAGTAAGAAAAGGTAAGAATCGAGGGAATCCATGAACTTGAGCACATCTTCATCTGCTTCATATTTCTGCTTTAGATCATCATCAACATCATCATTATGTTGTTGAGGTCGATGTTTGACATCAGAAGATATGATTTCACTCATATTTCTTGATTTTGTTCAATCAAGGTAGACACTGGCAGATCCAGGAATTCAGGGGTAGCGTAATTTTACGATGCTATCAAATACCAAAAAAAAAATAAAAATCCATAACTACTAAATCCAAATGTTACAAAATCCATATACAACCCCGAATTACATTAATAAAAGAAAATTACACTTGTTCATGATAGTATCTCAAATTTCGGAACTGATTTACAATCCACACACTACTTGATGGAGAAAAATTTTGTTCGCTTAGTTGAGTTGGAGGAAGATTGGGATTTGAATCAACTTAATTTTCAATCTTCATCTCTCTCTATCCTCAATTTCTGTGTTATTCAGCAAAATGGAAATCAAATCAAATTAATTTCATCATCCTAAACTATTAATCCTATTTATTAATTTTGCTCATCAAATAAATTCTGTCTTATGTCTTCTTCATCACTATTAATTGGTAAAATTCTCAGTGATTTGTGCCTGACAAACTATAAAAAATCCTCGAGACATACTTCCACATTGAGTAGATTTTGAATCAACAAGAATTGGAAAAATTGTTGAAATGTAACACTGATTATATCTATTTCTTTTTGCATGCAATAAGGTTAATTTTAAATTAAAGAAGAAAGCTTCTATCTCCTTCAAGTGCTGATTTCTGTGTTCTTGGTCTACAAATTAATTTGAGTTGTTCGTCATATTTTTTGTTTATCTATTTTTTTGTTGAAAATTACAGAAAAAACTCTTTCATTAACTGCAAAAAAGAGATAAAAATTGATGAAAACTATGAATCTATGATTTATTAATCACTCAAAAAATGGGTAAAACCCAAATGTCATAATATTATATTCAATCAGACGTGATAAACAATAAAGCATTAAATTACTAAACAATAAAAGTTTCAAGATTTATATTGAAGGTAAGGAAGGAGAGAGAAAGCTAATAACCTGTAAGAATGAAGGTAGAAAAGGTGAAGATGAACACAACAATGAAGTTGAAAAACTCCACAATCAACGATAGAGAGACAGATGAGATGAGGCAGTGAGGAGAGAGAAAAGGGGAACAAGTTCAATTAAGAAACATGAGTCCGGTGTTGCATGGACCCCTTGTTGAGGAAATTTGGGTACTGAGCTCGACACCACTTTTTCCTGCCTTCACCTGTGCCCTACTCTAATAATGCACAATTGCAGATTGGTTAGCTAATTTTGGTGTCGGAATGGACGTCAATTTTAGCTTCATTGAGGCGGTCCCCTTGGACCTTCGTGCTGTTTTATTGGAGGATTTAGGGGGTGTGGCTTGGCCGAGGATGGTTCCGTCCAGGCGAGCTAGGATTTTGTGATTTAGTTTCTGCTTTGTAGTGTAGTTTGAGTTTCGTTTTTGTCCTGCTTTCTTTTCGTTTGTTGTGTTTTTGTTGTTTTTCCTTTTGCTACTCTGTAGTTTTGGATGTGGTGTCCTCTCTTGACAGCAAAAAAAAAATAATGCACAATTGCACATCAATACATCATAGATCAATTGGAATTGACGTAAGTGGTTAAAGAGCTCTCGCTCCTTAACTAAGGCTTCAGGTTCGAGGTTTAGATATAAAAGAAATTTCAAATAGAAGGGATGTTGTCCTTTGAGATACTCATGAAAACTCTTGTAGGAGATTGGTCCACTCGTCGATTGCGGTGAGAAACTCCTCGTAGTAGGACAAAAAAAATAATGCACATCATATTCATGGGCGTAGGATCTAATTTACAGGTAATAAATCAATCATGTCATTTTTAAGATTTTGGAGCCTATGGACAAAAAATGCATATAAAGTCATGTTAATTTAATTACTTGCATTTTTATTACGCCAGATAAGATGATAATTTGTATTATGGAGAAATTAGTCACTAATAATAACTTTAATTTACAAATTTAGAAACAAATAGTTTTAATTCTTTTTGTCTTTATAAAACCAAATGTCATATCAAGAAGTAATGATAATAATATTATAGCTTGTTTAAACTGTAAACTAAGTCATTGCTTCTTAAATAGATTTAATATGTCATTTTCATCACAGATTGATTGAGATATGGGTTATCAATTAAAGGAATAAAGTAATTTCAAAAAAAAAATAAAGGAATAAAGTAAGGGTATTGGTCTATTGTGTTACTTTTTCATACCATCTTTAGTAAGAAGATTTGAAATGTAAAAGTTCATAACATGTTCGGCGACAACTTCTCAACTAGTTTTTAGTGTTTTGACAGAGTCAAAACTCTAATTATGTATTTGGCATGCATGTTTGAGGCTCTACAAAGGCCTTATAAGGGAAGAAAAGGAATTCCCACATTTTGTGTAATAGTTGCCTGTGATTTTGATGTGTTTTACATTTGTATCAGCAGGTTAGGAAAAGGTTCGCCACATAATACTCGTGATTTTCTTCATGGGATTGGACCTCTATAACTAATGTTTCTTAAGCCACTTGAAAGTATTGTAATCTACGACACATTTTTATGTTTTGAAAATAAATTTATAAATTTGGGAATATAGTATGTGCTACTTGATAATAAGTGAAATATATGTATTTATCAAATGTACATGTAGCTAAGTACTACTCCCTCCGTTTCCTAAAGATCTTCCTTCTTTCCTTTTAAGTGCGTTTCTAAAAGATCTTCCCTCTTTTACTTCAATTAGTAGATCATGGACCAAGGTGTAGGATGAGTATCCTACACCAGCTCCAAAACGCAAGGCAATAAGAATGAAACACACCATTCTACATGCAAAAAAGTAATTGATTTGACAGCTAATGTACATTCTCCTTACATCCAGTGTACATGTCAAAAATACAAAAAGTAACTGATTTGACAGTTATTGTTCACCATTTAATAACTGATTTGATGTCCCTCATATACTGTTCACCACTTCTCTCTTTTCCACACTCAACCTCCTTGTACATTCTTGGCTTCGTGGTTGTTCATTAACAAAATCAAAACATACAATGACAGCCCCCAGCTGAAAGTAACCCAATTCCTGAAGCTGATGTCAAGTGAATAATTTGCAATCTTTGTACACTGGGTGTGTTGATGTTTGTTCAATAATGAAATTCAATATGTACAATTACAGTCTCATACCGAAATTCACCACTTCTCTATTTTCCACACTCAACCTCCTTGTACATCCTTGGCTTCGTGGTTGTTCATTAATAAAATCAAAACGTACAATGATAACCCCTCAGCTGAAAGTAACCCAATTCATGAAGTTGATGTCAAGTGAGTAATTTGCAATCTTTGTACACTGGGTGTGTATGTTGATGTTTGTTCAGTAATGAAATTCAATATGTACAATTACAGTCCCATACCGAAATATGTCAAGTGAGTAATTTCCATTATTCTTTGTACACTGGTGTGTTTGATGTTTGTTCACTAGTGAAATTCAATATGTACAATTACAATCTCATACCGAAATTCAATAAAATCACAATGTACATTGATGGTCATTGCTTTGATCACTGAAAATCCCCAAATGTACACTCATAGATTATTGTACACCAAACAATATGCATTTGTGCATTAAAAAAATTGTTTCACATGATGAGAGAGAAAAAACTGGCTCACTTTCAAAAATACTGCCAAAAGTCAGCCACATGGGTAAGGTGTAGGATGCTCACCCTACACCTCGGTGTAGGATCTAATTTGCGCTTTTACTTTATTCCTTATTTGGAATTTTTTTCCTTGTTTACCCTCTCATGTCCCTATCATATGGTCCACCATTACACTATTATTTCAATTTTACTCCCTTTCTCTCTCCTATTTTAACCCCTTTTATTTGTTTATTTATCTTAACCCCTTTATCTCTCCTGCTTTACCCACCCCACACAAATGGATCCTCCTTGGTATATGTAGGAACAGTAACAAGGAAGATCTTTAGGAAACGGAGAGAGTACTTGGCTAATAAAGGGTATCCAGATTAAATGGATTATTTAGTACCATACCCAAGTTAAAGTACCATCTAGAACAATCGCAATACTCATCTCTTCGAAGTTGCATTGAGAAATGTTTTGGATTCCTAACGGAAAGATGGAAAGTACTTACTAACATACACATGCCACAATATGATGGTGAGATACAAATACAAAGGATGGTTGCTACATTTTGTATAACATAAATACATTAGAATAAATTTACATGATGATCTCTTTTTTAGAGTTTTAGAAGAGTTTCATAATTTTATAACGTCATTTGAGCTTCCTGATGTTCATGTTACTTCAAACTGTAAAACTCGAGTGGGATATTCTACAAGATTAAAAAGTTAATGTTATTTCAAACGGTGAAACTCGAGTGGGACGATTTACAAAAATGAATGTTATTCTTGACCGCATAACTGAAATTTTATGACAAACTAGATGTCGGCAATTAGATTAATGTAAAGGATATTAATTTTTGTGTAATGTATTCATCATGAAGATTATTTTACTTTTTAGTTAATACATATAAATACCATCTTCTTATCTATTAGTGTTAATCCATATAATTTTATGTTTATCTATACTTGAAGCATTAAAATGTGTCGTGATACTTTAAAAGGTGAAATTGAAATAGGAAGTTTTACAAGAAATGGAGTTATTTGTGAATGTATAGTTGATTTTGCATGGAGAGCTAAACAACACTATTAATTATTGTAAATAACATTAATTTTCTATATTTTATTCATTTTAGGATGGTTTTAGTTTCTTAAAGTATACATTTGAATGTCATCTTAAGAGTCCAAAATCCAACTAAATTAATCTATTATAATAAAAATGATGCATTGAATCCATAATGTAAAACATTTAAATTAACCATAAAATAATTAATCATATTATTGAAATCAATATTATAACTAAACAATATGTAAAAATAACCTTATATAATCTCAACAACTACTTTAAGAAAATACTTATATTCTTAACAACTACTTTCAGAGTTAGAAGCTAACATTTAGGAGTATTAGTCGACAGCTAATAGATACTCGAACAACCAGCAACTACTTTTTGCCGAACAGGCCCTCATTGTACTCGAGCAACTTTACCTATAATAAGATTTTTTTTCTTTAAATAAAAAAAAGAAGAGGAAGCTTAAGCAACAAGAGATTATTAGTATTATTGGTAGGATTGTTGCGGGTGCGGGTACCATGGGGGTGGTGTGGAGGGGATGGTTTTAAATACATACTCGCTGGGGGCGTGGATGGGTCTGGAATTTTCCCCCTCAATGAATAGTGGCGAGGATGGGGAGGAGAATTTTATGCGGGTGGAGGGACCATCCTCCACACCCTCTCAGTCCAATTGTCCTCCCTAATAGTTACAAGATATTGAATATGCGACTTTTGAGACAAAAAAATGAGAACTTAACCACCAATCCAATGCAACTTCATTATTTAGTATTTCAAAATTTAATATAATAAAGTCTTATAATTATATCTCATTAAGAAACTATACAGCTCGAAGGCTGGGGTTTGATCGAGTAGTTCTGGAGTGTGATGCATCAAATGTGGTTCGGTGTATTAGGGAAAGAAGACAAGGAGCAGCTCCTATTTTCCTCTTCTATGATGATATTCTAGAAATTAGTTCCTCATTTCTGTCGTTTGATTGTGTTCATGTTAAGAGACGGGTAACACGGTTGCTCATTCTGTAGCTAGGTGGGAAGCTGATGTTAATTCTGAAACTATTTGTACTTCTTTGTTTCCCCAAAGTCTTCAAACTCTGGTGGAACTTGACTTAATATAATTCCTGGCTCTCTTTTCCCCTCAAAAAAAAAAAAAAAAAGTTAAATCTCTAACACTTTCATGGTAATAACAAAAGACTCTTAGAGACATATTATCTTAATTACCCCTAATTCCTTGTAGAAAGTTAAGCTAAAGAAAGATTTCTTTAGGTACAACAGAAAAAATCTTATATGATTATGAACTATACATTTACTGGATTTATACGAATGAACGAAAATAAAACAGCTTAAGTAATGAATTTGCTAATAGAATTACAGTTCTAGACAAAGGACTTTGATTGCTTTCCTTCCAAAACTTTTAAGCTATTACAATTGCTTATCACATCACAACGTCAATATTTTTCTCACTAGACAAATTTTTTGAAATTTGACAACCCGGAGCATCGCCCGGGACACTCACTAGTTTTACATTAAAAGATGTGTTTTTATGTATAAGTAAAATTTATGATAAAAAAAACTCTCCAAGATAACTCTCCGACACATTAACTTTCTATCTCCTCGGGATCACCCCTTCAAAAATTACGTATAGCTCTCCAATAACCTCTCCAATTTATTATTATCTTTAATTCATATTTGTTTTAAATATTTTCATTGACATATGTTATCACACTATACCAAAAGTATGCTCTCTCAATGCTGTTGAAGGAGAGCATTTCTACAAGTTCTCTCCAGAAAGAGCAAATGAAGAGCCATTGAAAAGCCACAATGTTAGGTATAGTTAGCTCTCTATTTTCTTTCTCCTTGAAAAGCTCGTTGAAGACCTTATTAGATAGACACTTGAAGAGCACCAATGTTAGGTCACAAATCTTGCTTCATAAAGAAAATAGCGCAAGAACTAATCCCTCATATACATGTACCAAAGTCCAGAACCACAATTTAAACATAATCGACTAGAAAAAAGAAGTGGGAAAAAGAACAAAATGTGAACGAAACCTTCTCATTCATCATTTGTCACATTAATTACCATCTGAATATTTAAGCAGGCTAACATAAGTTCTACAATCAGTGCTCTACTCATGATTAATCTAGGCAGCCCAAAGAACATACAGATTACAGAGGCATTCCTAAATCCTAACAATCACATACACCTGTACAGAGTTAATCTTCAGACATTGAATACATCAGACCATATTACGGAGGCGACGAACTAAACTAGAACCCTGAATAATAAGCATCACCTCCTTATAACAAGTACAGAGTCAATGTTCCCGACCAAGATAAGGGATCTGAAGAAGAGTACACCCCTAATTCCCCTAAGTCGGATCATCTGCTTGCGCAAGAGGATCAGCTGGTTTCTCCGTTGAATTCTGCCCATCAGCTTCTGATAGCACTCTGAATTTTAGAATTTTATGGAGGGATGTGACAGGTTGGATATGCTTGGATGGCCCTATATTCGGGTCAACTATACGATCATTCTTGAAATTGTTTGCCTCGGTGGATCCTGTTTCTCCGTGATATGAAGGTCTCTTTTCTGCCATAAATCATAGAAAACTACAGGGTAAACAATGGCAGTAATTAACCAAGAAAATATATATATGACAGTAGAAAAAGTGGACAGGTTTTGCTGGGTGTTTTGTCAACAATGGCATGTATTTTCATGATAACAGTTGACTGAGAATCCAAACTCATCCACAGACTAGAAGTACAAATTTTCATTCTGCAACCTAAGATATTTTCTTTCTAGCATAAGCCTGATAAATCAAACTATATGCTTCTTTGTATTGATAAAATAGGTAGGAGAACAGATAATACAAAGACATAGTAGATGTTACAGTTCTTCAATCATAAAATCAGCCGAGAGCAAGCATGAATGAGTCATGACCTTAGTTCAGTTTGTTGTGTTCTCCCACACTACTTAGGTACATGCATTTTCTAATGCTTCTGTATTAATATTTATCCTTTACGATTCCTTTGGTGGCCAATAATAAATGTTACTCCATAATAGTAGTGTACATGCTTATATTTTATACTTCCTCCGTCCCATAATAAGTGAAACATAAAAATTTGGCACAAGATTTAATAAACATCACTTTCAAAAGCCAAAAAGTCATAACTACCCTTTACATTATCAAAAGGAGGAGAGAGAAAAGCAAACCACACAAGTTTGTGATGGGTACTCTTGTCATTTTGTCACTTTCTTTTTTCCATTTAAGGTATGTTTCACTTATTTTGAAACGTTCTAAAATAGTAAGTGTTTCACTTATTATGGAACGTAGGAAATATGTAATTTTGAAAAGAAGTCTCGTGCCAATGCCCACAATAATGAAATTTCATTTCTGAATATCTATTCTCCTTTACGAATTTCCATCATCACTTGCTAACACCTCTAAAGTGGTAGTGGAATTTAATAATAAAAAAAGAGGTATTTGAAGATAGACAAACATTATCATAATAATCTAATCATAATTACATATGCCAAAATTCACAAAAAAAACATCATAAATTGACCAATAATATCATGAAAAAATCATGATAATTTACTAATTATTTCATTTTCACTACCACCATTTATTACCACATACCAAACCGGCCATGAGAACTACTGATAACAAAGAAAAATATTACTCACCATTCTCTGAAAATATTAAGCATGTCCCGATTGTTTCTTTGTATTCTCCTATCTGCAAATGTTAGAAGAGTGTTAAAAAACAATTAATTTCTTTTAGCAGTAGGGGCCTAAAACCAATAAATGCGTTACTACAAATTCCATACTATTAATAATCAACCATAAAAAGACAGCTTAGTTGTATCTTATTGTTCCCCTATCTTTATCTTAGCTCAAAATTGAAGGTCAAATTTCTTGTCTCATGTCCCAACTCTCAAAGACAGACATCATATTCCAATCATAATTAATTATGTTATACTCCCTCCGTTTCCTAAAGATCTTCCCACTTACTGTTCCTACAGATACCAAGGAAAATCAAGTTGTGTGGGGCATGGTGTGAGTAAAGTAGGAGAGAGAAAGAGTTTAAGATAAATAAACAAATAAAAAGGGGTTAAAGTAGGAGAGAGAAAGGGAGTAAAATTGAATTAATAATGTCATGGTGGACCATATGATAGTGACATGAGAGGTTTGTTTTCCCAAATAAGGAATAAAGCAAGAGAGGGAAGATCTTTTGGAAACACCCTTAAACGAAAAAAGGGAAGATCTTTAGGAAACGGAGGGAGTATGTCATAAAAGATTAAGTGCTTCCTCCATTTTGTGTCATATGATGCACAAGTTTTAAGGAGAGTAGAGAAATAGAGAGGACAAAATGAGGACCCATGTGATACGAAAGAGGTAGAGAGTAATTACGGTCCAAAAAGGAAATGGTGTAGGTGATTTGCAACTCCCAAAAGTGGAAAATGATGGAAGTAAAAGAAAACGGAGGAAGTATATAAAAGCACAGATTAATTAGTTTCATAAACCAGGAATTATACTAGAAAATGGTCAGATGCCAGAAGAAACTCCGAATGGCCCAAAATTACTCAGAAAATAGTATATATAATTGTCCCTCACTCAACCAGGCCTTTATCCATTGGATGGGGTTGATTATCTAGATTAAGCACAATCAGTAGCATACAGGGAACGGGCAAGAATCCGGGAAGTAACATTACAATAGAAAAGATACAACATGAGCATTAACAGGAAAACATAAGGACCAAGAACTCACCAGCTTCAACTTGTTCCCTATGGTCAATACTGGATTCGTTGTATCAAGACTCTGCATTGAAATTCAATAAAACATGAAGGGAACAATAATACCTAACACAAACATCACACAGAATCAAGACATAACAAAACAGCTTAATAACCTTTCAGTTTTTTCATGCTTAAGGACATGTATTACTTTGTCCCCATATAATTGTGTCATTATTGATGTTAAGAAGACAATAATTAACTATCAGCTATCCAACTCTATCAATATTTCATCCATCGATAATTATACTATCTTTCTTGAAGTTGAGGTTTCGTAATAACAATGTCATGTAGAAGACTCTATATACTTGCAAGACACTGTAATTGTCAAATTAAGCCCATAACATACCGATAAAACGTATGGTTCATCAGGAGGAATGTCAACTTGGCCACAAACTGCATCAAGATCAAGCAATACGTATTCTTCTTCCTGATTGTGATCAATATTTGACTGGTCTATTTCCATAACCTGCCAAGCAGCAAACAGCAAAGCGAATAAGGCTTAACATGATAGAAAGAAGAGACCGTTCTCTCTCTTTCTCTTATATTTCCCTATCTTTTCTATGGGAAAACAAAAAAGGGTTAGAGGGGAGGGGGGTGAACATAAATGATAAACCACATTGTTTTCTGTATCTCATCTTTGCTTTGCACAAAATCTCTCAATTACAAACTTAGTCATAGTCCCATAGATATGTCATCCTGGGCCAAATTCAGGTAAATTAAGATCATGGAATGACATGCATATCAGTTCTCTTCTCCCATAGATTATAAAAATAAGACAAAATACAACATCATATCACAAGCTTTCCGAGAAGAGTCTTATATGAGTAATTGCAACGAAATCATAAACGGCTTTTTAATAAACATAGCCCGGAAAAGGAATGAATAAGGCTTCCAAAACAAAGGAGTCGTCTAAATGCAAACCGGAAGAAAACCCAAAAGGAACAACAACATAAGAAGTTATAAATGCAGACACTTCACCATTATTCGCAAAGAAAGACTAAATATAAGTTTATGCAAGTCTCAATTTACCCTACAAACTACTAAAAGGGACACCTTGCTTAACAAATTGAACATGAAGCATGACTAGCTGCCCAGGTATCAAGTGTAGAGTTAGGAGTCAAGAAGAAGGCTCCCAAACTTCCAGTTGCTCCAACATAAAAGGTACCGGTCTTAGGCGGTCTGAGATCGAAAAGCTGATCATACTCAGTTACCCACACAACAAAAGCTAGAGCATAGAAGCGCAAGCTTGTATTCCCTTTAATCTTTATCCCATAAAAGTGTCACTGATGCATTTCAACAAAAAAATTCTGGGCATTTCCCGATCCCCGAAAGTCCTCACTCCTCATAGACTCTCAAAAGTTGAATTTCATATGCAGAGGAACCTAACAAGTAACAATCCCTGGTCCATAATTGCAAATTTTGTGCAAAGTTTCTAAAACTTGAGAATCACAATTTACCATGTTTGTTGCCCTTGTTGATTGTGAAGAGTAAACTATTACATGTTAATTTCCCAATTGCCTAATTCATCAACCATGTTCAATGGCGGATCCAGGATTTTGAATTTGGGGTGCGAATGTCATACAAACACAAAAGTAGTGGAAAAAAGTTGACAAAAAATGTTCAATATATAAGTCTTACAACCAAAATATCCAATATATGCATAGTCATACAACCAATTTAAAATTAAATTGATAAAAATATAAAACATGTTATTTGTAAGAATTGATATAAACATAAAACTTATGTAATAATTGAATTTCGGTGTATCATTTGTCATTTTCTAATTGAATTGATAAAAATTTAATCAATTGACATATTTGATTTCAATTTCAATAAGCACCTAAGCCCTAACTAATGAATAATATCAACATTCAACAATTTACATCTATATAGTCAAATAATCTAAGAATGTAAGTATATAATAATATAAAGTATGAAAATTGAAAAACAAAAATTAAAACCTAAAATTAAACTTACTATTACCGTGACTTATAGAATTAACGATCCTTATTCGCCCACTTTTTGGGTTTTCCTTCGATTTTTCTAGGTTTTTCTTCAATTTTTCTGGATTTTCGTTTAAATTTTATGGGTTTGTTTCATTGGTTGCGAAAAAGCGACGGAAAGTCGATGGAGTTTCCCTTTTTTCTGGGTTTTCTTACTGAAATTTTCGAGCTAATTTTTGTGATTTTTGGCATGAAATTTTCGAGCTAATTCCAACTGAAATGGGGAGGGCTGGGGGTACAGGATGGGGCTTGGGGTGGGAGGGCAGAGGGGGCTGTAGTGGTTGGGTGGTTTGGGTTAGGATTAGGGTTTAAGGTGGGGGTTAGGTGTTAGGTGTTAGGGGGTAGGGTAGGGTTTTCGGGTTAAGGTTAGAGGGTTTAATTAGGGTTAATGATTAATGGAAACTTGACACAATTAGTCATTAAGGACATTTCGTGTATGTTGTTGAAATAATAAGGTTACCTATTGCATTTTGAAACAATAGGGCCACCTCATAAATTTTGAAATACCACAGAGGTACCTGGTGAAAAATCCGTAAATATAATTATAAGACTTTATTATGTTTTACTTTGAAACATCAAACATTGAAATTGTAGTAAATTAGTGGTTAAGCTCTTATATTTCATCTCAAAGGTCATGTTTCCCTTCCTATTAGCTACATATTGTTAATATGTGGCACCGTTCTTGTGATAGGAATTTTTTTTTGTATAGATATAATTATTTATGCATTAATAATTTATTATTTAATTAGTTAACTTAAGTTACGCTAACGAAGTTAAGCTAATTAATATGCACTAACTAAATTATATTGAATACATGATGCTAAATAAATTATGTTAACATGATGTTGTAGGAGAAATTGATTGGAAAGAAAATTAGGTTGAGAAGAAGTGTACAAAATATATCAATTTTGGACTTAATTTGTAGCTAATTTTTTTTTATAAACGTTGGTATAAATTTTAAAAAAAAAATTATTGCCCCATAGTTTTTTTATTAGCAATCGAAATTTTCTTCCAACAAATATTACAGTATGATTGCATTGAATAACAACAAAGAGAAAAGCAATTCCATGTGTGCAATTCTGACAACAATGAATGATGATGGTCGTTCGTTTCTTCAAAACGAAGGATACATCACATTCTGTTTGTGCTTCCTTTTGCAAAACGTTGGGTTTCTATATGTAAATCAGCAAAAAGAAAAAACAAATAAACCAGCTTTCATGACACGCGAACCATTCTCATTCGCAGATGGCACTCCATCCAAGGCATTGTTGGTATGGCAGTCAGGACTAACCAATTCAAAGAGCCATCTCTTCCAATGGTAAAACCATGTAAAGCTAAGTATTAATTTTCATATACCGAGTAAGAAAAACCCATTGTAGATGCTCTTACGGAGGTCATAGTTGAGACTTAAGACTCTTCTTCTTTATTTTTCCTTATTAATATTCAATATAGGCAATAATATTTATTTTTAGGAAGAAAAATGAAAAATTATGTGCAAAAGTAACTTCTTTTTTTTATTATTTAATTGGATTTTACCATAACGAGAGTTTGGTTTAGGATCGAGATTCCACTTTGGATCGGTTAGGGAGTAGGATCGAATCGTAGGATGGTAAGATCCTACAAATTTGAGAAATTGAGCCATCAAAATGATCATATGTAACTAGTACATGTCTTTCTAGTAAAAACAATGATAAATAAACACACTTTTAATCACATAAGATAAACAAGCTCTAATTTTTTCTTGTTCACGTTTATGTAAATAGGCTCTAATGTTTTCTTTAACTTCATCGGGGGATTGAGCAAGCTTCAACATTAGAGTGAGTACCGGCTAAGTGATGTTTTAGCCTATAAACACCACCAGATCGCACAACACCACAATAATCTTCGAGAAGCCAGCTTAACTTTTGGGTCATAACATAAGTGTAACTAGATAAAATATACAGGCCGCACACTGTTCTGTTCTTACAGGTGACACAGACCAAATCCCACACTCCCACACAAAGAAGAACCTCCCGTGCCAATTTTCGAGCTAAAGGCGTAAACTTTCCGAACTAACATGTTAAATTGTTCATCAACATAAACTGGTAACACAAATAAGTACATTAACAACTCGTGCAATTATATTTTGATAATGAACTGATGTTAATTGTTATGTAATAGGTACCTCTTAAATTCAGCATCAAATGTACTAACAGTCACCAGAAGCTAATTTTCCCACTCACATGTCACGGTTTTTTTACGTGTACCCCAGATTACAATCTCAAAATCCAATCCACTTCAAAACCCTAAATCTGAAACACAAAAAAAAGTTCCCAACTTTATATAAATTGAACTAAGACCCTATAATCAGTGGCGGAGCCAGGATTCTCAAAGTGGGATTCTCAAAGTGGGGGGACAAAATTCGACCGTCAAACATTCGGAAAAAAATATGTAAAAAAAAAAACAATACAACACAAATTATTTAATACTTAATGTTCTACATTCAAAATTCCAAAATGTTTATAGTCTTACAATCTAAGAAAAATGACAAAAAAAAAAATTAAACTAAAAATAAAAATTACAAATTCATCCTTCGGGTCTTCATATTTTGAAAGTGATCAATGATTTCCTCTTCAAACCAAACTATTCAATATTTTGAAAGTGATTCCTCTTCAAACCAAACTATTCAATATTTCAATTATAAATCAACTCATATTTATAATTTCCTAATTAGAAATTTCAAATTGCAAACTAACAATTTCCTAAATCATGAGTTCATGACCAATTCCAATTTCCAAACCAACAACAATTCAACAAATCAATCAACAACCATAAATCCACATTCCACAATCACAAATTAACATTTCACAAATATCATAATTCACAACCAAACAATGTAAATTGTAAATATAAAATATTACCTTAAAAAAAAACTTAAACTAAAACTTAGGGTTAGTTAAGAAAACTTACAAACTGACTGAAAAATGTAATGGGCGTCTCGGGAGTCGGGAGGCCGGCGAGTCGGCGACGGCGGATGAACGCGTGGGCGATGGGGGTGGCGGTGCGCCGGCTTCGCTTCGCTTCAGAGTTCAGCCCTCGCAACTCGCAACTCTTCGCAGCTTCGCTTCGCTTCCTGTTCGGCTGTTCGAGTGGTCGTTCCTCAAATCCTCACCGCTCGTCGTTGTCGGCGTGAATCTCCGGTCGACCGTCGGTCCGTCGACGTCTTTAGAGTTTAGGGTTTCTACTTCTCTCTTCCTCAGTCTCTCTCTCCTGAAATTCGAAACAAAGGAGGAAAATTGGAGCTTGAGTTCAATTGTTCGAGCTTGAATTCGCTGGTCTTAGAGGAGAGTGAAGAATGGAGAAGACGCAGTAAAGAAGGCAATGGTATTCGCTGGGCTTTTTTATAAATATTTGGGCTTTGGCTTTTGAGTGTGACGGGTTTCATTAACCTAAAATGTGGGTTTGCAAAGTTATATAGTGGGATCGTTAGGATCGCATGGGATCGTGCGATGATCCTGCTGCATGTACTATTCCAACCACGATTTGGATCGTTTTGGAAAATCTGGATCTGGATCATAGGATTGTACGATGATTCGGATCGCGATTCTAACAACATTGCCAAGAATGCAACTTTTGTAACTTGACTACCCAACTTGCACTTAACTAGTCTCCCAAGGATTTCTTTTTCATATTTGTCGATGCACGTTTTTTACATTGAGGGTAAGTGATTTATTAATAAATATAGAGGGTGGATCAAAGAGGTGTACGAAAACTAATACATTAATAGTCGGACCATGTCAAACATAAAAGTATTCAAACTAATTTGAGACAAATTTAATGGAAAGTGTTCAAACTATTATGTAAATAAGGGAGTATTTTTGTACGAACATAAGAGTTGTTGAAAATTTATTGGCTTGAAGGATAATAAAGTCCATAAATCCTCTCTAGTAATTAATTAGTTAAATTGTAACTAAGCTTAAGCTCAAACTTAAAGTATGAAATTGACTCGAACTACGTAGCTCAGCTTAAATTTGGTTCAAACACTTATATCGGAGCTCTGATTGAAGTTCGAGTTCAGCTTAATACACAATTTAATCCAAATTTTTAATTTTGCACTTAACTATATTTCTGAGTCTAACAAAATTTTGGAAATAATATGACCATTAGTGTTAATTAAATCAACCATATAACCATGGGGATATCAGATTTAGATGCTCTTAGGGAGGACATCAAATTTATTTACTCAATACCGATAGTTTGACCATCATGGTCTTATAATTAATAAGTTTATTACAAAACTAACAGTAACTTTTAGCACATGAAAGTTAAACTAGATTATTAATTTTTCGATTTTTTCACCATATACCCCTGATAAAAAAAATTTGCACCATATACTCTTTCGACTTTTGAAATTCACCATATACCCTTCACTTTTCAAAAAATGCATTCACTTACCCTTAATGACTAACGGTGTTAAACTCCTTTAGTCATTAACTCCTAAACTCTCATTTAGTCTTAATCAACTAACTTAAATCTAACCCTAACACTAACCTAACCTCTAATCTAATACTCTAACCCTAAACACCCCTTTTCCACCGTAACCCTAACCAGCCCTCCCTAGTGCCACCACCTGACCCACACAACCCTCCCCAACGCCACCACCTAACCCCCACTAGCCCCCTCCCATGTAGACCCCCTCCCCCTCCCCCTCTCCCCCTCCCCTCCCCCTCTCCCCCAACCCCTACGCACAACAGCACCCTCGTCGAAAAAACGCATGCTCTCTGTCCCCTTTGTTTTTCGCCGGAAAATGCACGCTCTCTCTCTCCTTTGTTTTTCGAAGGGGAAGGGTCTGCGAGATGCGAAGGGGAGGGGTGTGGGAGAGGAGGCGCGACAGGCTGGGGGTGGTGGGAAGGGGGAGGTGCGACAGGTTGGGGGTGGTGGGGAGGGGGAGGTGCGGCTGCAGGGGAGAGGGAGGGGACTGATGGGGCTGGAGTTGTGGGGTTGGGGGTGGTGGGATATGGGTTAGGGTGGTGGGCTGGGGGTGGGTGGGGACTGGTGGGCTTTTAGGATTAGTTTTTTGGTTAGATAGGTTTAGGGTTGAGGGTTATTTAGGGTTTAGGGTAGTTAATTAGGATTAAAGGAGAGATTATGTAATGACTAATGGAAGTTCAACACCATTAGTTAAAAGGGTAATTTGATGTATTTTTTGAAAAGTGAAGGATATATGGTGAATTTCAAAAGTCGAAAGGATATATTAGGGCTGTTCAAAGTGCGGTCTGGACCGCACCAAACCGCAACCCAAACCGTTTTTTCGCGGTTTGGGTTGGTTTGCGGTTTCAAAATTGCGGTTTGGGTTATGATTTCAAGCAAACCGCGGTTTGCGGTTTGGGTTGGTTTTAATTTTGTAAACCAAAACCGCACCGCAAACCGCAAAGTTACATATTTTTTAAAAAAATAAAATTAAATACACTTATGAAGGTGACATACAAGTATAAAATTGAAAAAAGAAGTTTGAGGTAAAAACTTAACACTTTTGATAAATCATTATATATGTTTAATTATGAATTCAACTTCATATCTATTTGGACTCTTAGTAACAATTTTTTTTTAATCTTAGATTACAAAAGTAATGTCGCGGAGGAAAAAATGGTTAACCGCAACCCAAACCGCACCAAACCGTTTTGCGCGTTTGGTTGGGAAAAATTGCGGGCGGTTTGGGTTGGAAAATTTTCAAACCGTATATTTGCGGTTTGGGTTGGGTTACATCCCAAACCGCACCAACCCAAACCGCGAACACCCCTAGGATATATGGTGCAAAAAAATATTTGTCAAGGGTATATGGTAAAAAAACCGTTAATTTTTTAAGCTAACAAGCCAAACATAATTGTGCTTGACTTTGACTTATTAAATAATTGAGGTATAATTTTGAGCTTAAACACGCCTCATAAACAAACAAACCAATTCTAAACTGAACTGTTAACCAAGTTTCTTCCTAACTACTTTCTATATTTCAAAAATAGTTGCACTGTGAAGTGAATACACAAATTTGTGAAGTGCATATGAATTAGGGAATGTTCTTTCGACATAAAACAACTTAACTGAACTAAACTGATTGCAACTGAATTGAAATGAATTAAATTATAACTAATAGAAATGATAATTGGAGCTGAAGTGAACTGATTGCGACTGAACTGAACTAATTGCAATTGAACTAAATTGAAAATAAGCTGGAGACAACATATCTTAGGAGTTAGAGATTGAGGTAAGTAAAAAGAGAGGCTCATGTGATGAATGGAGAGATATAAATAATCATGAATGCATAGAATACCATCTCAATTACACTTAGGCGAGTTGTTATAGCTTTATGAGCGTTTCATCTCACAAAAATTTGGTACCAAAGTTAAGTCAAAGTGATACCAAAATGAAATTTGATACCAACATAGAGTTCGTATCAAAGTACTCTATTTTGGTACCACTTTTACTTAGCTTTGGTACCAAAAAATTTGCGAGATGTCATTTTAAATGACATCTCACTATGAGTCGCCAATACTTTCTTGAGTAGTAATAAAACGCTCATCATGAGCGGTTATCACGGCCATTCACAACCATATATTATTAAAAAAGGCTGATATGACACCTCTTCCAGAAAAAAAAGGCCTATATTTATATATTTGAAACCCTTGTTATTGTTGAGACCAACCCGTGTTTGTGTGTATGAAACCCATGTTTTTGTTAACTCAACCCCTTTGTGAAAAAGTAGGCATATAATCTATGTCATAAAGCAAAAAGTTGCACTGATTTGTATGTCCCATTCAGCCCTCCCCCCCCCCCCAAAGTATATTTAATCATTGATACGAGCGCATGTTTGTATATTTGAAACCCTTATTATTGTTAAATCAACCTCTATTTATGCGTTTGAAACTCATATTTTTATTAACTTAACCTCTGTTGTGTAATTGTTAAATTTTCTAATATTATATAAACTTTATTTAATTGTTAAATTACGTATTTATCTCTATAAGTGAATAGTGATAACAGTTCATGATAAACATTTTATGACTCCTCTACTTTCTCCACTTAGACTTGATCAATACGGCGCCATAGCCCATAGGCCCATAGGGTTGTATCATGTATGGATTAGGATGGCGGACTATAGTGGCGTGTGACCAATCTCGTGAACATTATATTCTCAAGTTTGGAGTTTTCACCACATGCATGATGCATACTTCACAATCATTTCCATAGATTTCAACCTCTGAGAATACTAAACTAGGAGAGGACCAACCTTATCCTATTAAAGAAACCTGATTTATGTACCAAGTGGCTAAGACTTGGGACTGAAAAACTCAGACAATTCTGAATGGAACTAGTGGAAACTGGAAACAGAGACAGAAGTTCCTACTAGTGTAAGGCTGTAGTGGAGTTATGTCAGAAAAATAATACTTCTACTCACCAACTTGCCAGTTGCCACCAAATAAGATTAAGGTCCTATTCTTTTGCCTTTTGGCACCATTTTAATTTAATTAGTTTAATTCAACTATTTTTATCTCACAATTTTACTTTACTTTCGTTTAATCCAAAAAAAAAAAAAAACAGGGCCTAAGCTTAGTAATTACATGTCCCAAACAAGGCCTAAGCTTAGAATTTTGGCAATCGGTGCTAAATTTGTGAAACTCCCCTATATCCAACATCAATTATTCCACTTTAAGGAGTGATGAGATTTGAACATGAGACTTTTTTGTCAAGTGGACTCCAATATCATATCACAAGACTAATTTAACCAAAACTTTAAACAAATGGTTGAAAACCCTTATATTCTATTAATCGAAATAATAATATCGGTTTCAATTGTGGATACACATACATTAATTGCAAAAGTTATTATCTAAAACACATTTGCATATCTAAACAGAAAAATATTTTATAAAGTAGTGATTATGTCGTGAGAGGTGTTATTTATTTGAGACTAGGTATCTGGTCTTTCTAGGCATTTTTTCCCTATCTACATTTAGGTATCTGGTCTTTCTAGGAGGTTCGTGTAATAAAAATTAAATTAATTTTGTTAATAATTTATTAAGATATATATAATATGAGGTTTTTATTTTTTGACAAGATACATATATCAAAAAACCATGTCATAAATGAAAAGAAAAAATTTGTTTTATATTTAATTTAAAATTACCAAAAATGAAAACCGTTGCATTTAAAATGAAACGTAGGGGAGTAACTCTTTTTTGTAACTTTAACTAGTTATTAGGTCTGGGTTATGCCCCCGGTCCGAAAAAATTTCATTTATTAATATAATACTTTATGATAATAACACTAAATACAACTTAGTCCAGTGGTTAAGAATCTAGTATGCGTACTTGAGGTCTCAAGATCAAACCCTATATTACGCAATTTCTATTTTTTTTTATTGTACATGAATTAGGTAAAACTAAAACTCCATAGAAGAACGCCATATGGCACAGTTTCTTGTTTATACACATTTTTTAATATATTTGTATAGATATATTGTTTATATGGAATATACAGAAACACTTTGGGCATTTGGGGCCCAAATAGGTAGAATCATGTGGCCGTAGCCCTCTGGGTTAGCGGAGCCGGAGAGAATTAACACGAAAAGATTTATTACTATTCAAATGCCACGCCACACATTAACTAACGGTACTATTGGTCTATTGCCAAATCATGTACAGCTAAGCCTAAGTCTACTATCCACTTGTATTTAAATTTACTACTCCATTTTTTTACCCCATTTTTTGTTTTGAAAGAAATTTACCCCATGATTAATTACCCTCATCCAATTAATGTAAAATTAGGGAGAATGCTACAACTATGGTTCACAATACCATGTCTTAGTTTTTAATATTTATTTTTAAATATTTTATAGAGAGTTCCTAAACACATTGTGTAAATAGATTTAATCTCAACTCTTAAGTCTTATATGTCGTGTTCTTAAACTTTGCCAACCAACATTCACATGTGCTAATTGAAAATTGTACACGCATTAAATATTTGAGTATCTTTCTGCTTTCTTATCTTTGAATACTAACTCTGTCCTGTTATAAGAGTTTGTGCTCAATGTAAGTGGAATATTAGTCGTTACTTGTTGTGTTTCTCTCGTTAGATAACTTATATAAGGATTTTTTTTAACCTATACCACAAGACATATATTTCCTCCGTTTTGAATTAAATGCAACGAATCCACTTTAATGCATCACAAGACATTATTTTGACATCAAATATCTATAATTACATATAAGTACAAATTATAGAAATTATATCTTATGAAAGTACGTCACAAGACAAATCTAACAAGATCCCACTTGACTATTTCATTATGTATATATCACAAATCTTAGTCAAAGTGAAAAGTGTGGATAGTGAAAAAATGGATATGCTGCATTTAATTCAGAACAGAGGAAATATAAGATATTATTATACCAATCAAACTAAAAAAATCACAAGATTTTCTCTATCTTCAAATAATATTAAGAGGTGCTTAGCTATAAGAAATACAATCAAGAGATACGCGTATTAATTTCTATAGAATATGATTTAATAGCTGGAAATTTTAAATTAAAACAAAATAAAAAAATGTAATGGAAATGTAGTGATTTGACATGCACTATACTATAAAAGGTATCATGTTACCTTTCATAGTAATGGAGAATTGGACCATCATTATTATCGTTAAAGTTTGATTTTCATGACGTTTGACAAAAAAGTCACAACAACTTTAGGTCGCTACTATTTGAATTATATTGTAAAAAAAAAAATGTTAACAAATTTTCATCTACAAAGAATAGAGGATGGTTATTTCATTGAACACTTAAAGTCATTCGTACCTTGAAGGATGAAAAACTCAACACAATATCGTAAGCTCCGATCCATAAAATCTCAATACGATGTCGTAAGCTTAATACATACTATACCTATGTTTCTTTCTAATCTACACAATTTGAATTCACACATGCCAACACATAACTTTGACCATCAATATATTTAGTTACAAACAAGTAAAAATACTCGTAAAATAACACATACATAAATCACAAATAATGATCAAAATTGAAGTTTATAGATAGTGTCAAAATATAAATATACAAATTAAAAAGAATCGGAGTGAGAGCATTATACGAGTTCATTTGTTCATTTAGAACTCTCCTTTTTAATAAATTCTGCTTATTTGCATAATTTCAAATGAGTAATAAGCAAAATAATAGTTTTGGGAATATCATGCTCACGATACACCCAGATATATGATAATCTATACAAATATATTAAAAGGCGTGCATAAACAAGAAAATGTGCTAGCTCTCCCTAGGGAGTTTTAGTTCATGCAATCCATGTACAATAATTTTTTTTAGAAATTGCATAGTATAGGGTGTGATCTCCTGACCTCAAGTACATAAACTAAAATCTTAACCATTGAACTAAATTATATTTAGTATTATTATCATAAAATATTATATTAATAAATAAAATTTCTTCTTATTCGGGGGCGTAGTCGAATTATACAATAAGTTGCACAGCTATTGGAATTGGGGACGTTAAAGATTTGATAAATTAACACTATAAATTAATCCAACTAGGAAGCTAATGAGGGACATTCCAAAGGAGCAAAAGCAAAATCAAAAGGAAAATCCCAAAGAATGCCTTCCAATCCAATCTGAATGCTTCACTTTTACTGTTTGTGACCCAAAATTTGTCTCATCACCTACCACTGATAACATTACTCCACACCCACCACTTCCCTTAATCTCTCTCTCTCCTCTTCTTCTTCTTCTTCTCTCCCCTTCACACATACACACAAAACAAGATAATCATATTACTCTTATTTACTACACAATTTTTTTTAGCCCCCAAATATATTTCCATGTCCCTGTTTTTCCCAACTGAAAAACACCACTTTTCTTGTTGCCATTTTTGGGATATTAGGGTTTTTACTGGTGAAGTTTTTGCCCAACAAGTGTGGTGGGAGAAAGCTCCATTTCAGCTTAGATTTAAAAAAATTGTACATTTTTTCTGTCAAACCCAGAAAAGAAATACAATAAATTGTTCTATTTAACCTGTTATTTTGGTGGGGATTTTTCTTAAAGGTTACCCTTTTTTTTTGTTTTTGAAGGTATTGTAGTTTTAATGGTTGCCCATTTCATGGGCTTTGCTGAATTTGTTATTGGAGATCCAAGTTGGGTTTTTTGGTGCGAGTAATTGGGTTTTGGGATCCGAGCTTTAGTGCTCAGTTAATCTGCACTTCTAATTCCACCTGAGGTAATTAAGCAATTGAATTGTTTAAGTTTTTTTTTTTTTTTTACATGTCTATGTATAATGTATGTCATGGTAATTTGAGTAGGAGGCCAATCATTTTCTTGGGTTTGTTTGTTTTTGCTGGTTCAGGTGTTGCATTTTAGAGTTTGTGTAGTTCTATATCTTAATTGACATGTTGGAGCAGGATTATGATTTCCACTATGTGTTTCTGTATAGTTCTGCTTGTTGTTAAATTGGAAATAGTATGTGTGTCAATGTGTGTGTTTGTGTGGGCGGGCAGGCAGGCGTGTATCATAATGGCTAGTGCATGCTGTTTTATAGTGGAAATGAATGATGTATATGTTTAGTCGGTGCTGGCTTGCTGCTGATATGTTAAATTGAGATTTGATTGAACAATGGATTCTTGACTTTAGTTTTTGATTATCTCCTGTTCTGAATTATACTTAGGTACTCCCGCTTTTCGAAAATGGCTGATCTTTATGCTAAGTTATCCAAGAAAGCTATTTTTGGCTTGAAAGTCTGGGAACTGATTGGAATTTTTGTTGGACTGTTCATCATTATCATATTAGCCCTTATACCTCTATGCCTTACTGCGCGCAAGAAAGCTAAGAGAGCTAAAGGCAACTTACCCGTCAGTCAAATCCCCTCGGTTTCTAAAGAAATTAAAGAAATCCGAGTGGAGCACATATCGACGAATGCATATGCTCCTGGTGAAGGGAAATTTATGACCCTCAAGGACAAATTTAGTGATAGGGATTCTGATAAGGGGGTACATGGAGATTCAGGTAAAGTGAGAAATGGAGATGGTAGCAGCCAGTCAGGGTCATTTCATCGTATGGAAGTGGGTGGTTCCATATCAGGGGATGAAGGGGGTTCTGGAGTGTATGCTATGTTTAAACCATCTTCCTCTCATCCAATCACAGCTCCTTCTCCACTCAGTGGTCTGCCTGAATTTTCACATTTGGGTTGGGGTCATTGGTTTACGTTAAGGGATCTTGAAACGGCGACAAACAGATTTTCTAAGGAAAATGTCATTGGCGAAGGTGGATATGGAATAGTATACAAAGGATGCTTGGTCAATGGTACCCCTGTAGCTATAAAAAGGATTCTGAATAACCTGTGAGTCTGGAATGATTTTATTGAATTTTCTCAAGTTCACTAGATTATGTCTTATCTCATGTGTGTGGTGAGTTTTCTGATTCAGCTGCTCAACTTCTTTTTTGTACAGAGGCCAAGCTGAGAAGGAATTTAGAGTTGAAGTGGAAGCCATTGGCCATGTTCGTCATAAGAATTTGGTCAGACTTTTGGGTTATTGTGTTGAAGGAACTCACAGGTATTTCTCTGCAATTGGCAAATGTGATTAACTTGTTTTGATGGTTTCTCGTGGCTGACTGGTACATTTCAAAGATACTCTTAGTATAATAATGGCTCTAAAATCTGATTTCATCTTTCTATTATTTTCAGGATGTTAGTTTATGAGTATGTTAATAATGGCAACTTAGAGCAATGGCTACATGGTGCCATGCGTCAGCACGGATATCTTACTTGGGAGGCCCGGATGAAAGTGTTGCTTGGCACAGCAAAAGCGTAAGCTGACTGCATATTTGATATATTATTTACATCTTACTAAACTGAGCATAAAAACAGTTATATATTGCTTACTAAACAAGCATGTGTAGCATGTGCTTCACGCTTCATCGATGTTGCAACATGCTGGCAATCATTGATTATAAATTCATAAGTTGCTTCTAATTAAAATTATGGTATGCCGAGATTGTGCTTAATATGTTTCTTTGGTCAAATTGTTGTGGGCTAACTACTAATGACAGCGTGCTGTCTGCTTTAGTGTCTCCCTTGGTTTTTTGGAAGGCAATGTTAATGCATACCCAGTGCCCTGGTATATAGCTAATCTATTTATCCTCTCCAATAGTAAGGCCTAAAGTTTGTAGGGAAAGAACTTCAGGTAATGCAAAGTTTTATTTACCAGTGTTTACTTCCTTGTTCCTACGGAGTCACACAAATCACACCATATTGTACATGTGCTATATAGTTCCAGTTTATATTATACAGCGTGGTTATGTCTGCTCCAAAACTCTTACCAATAGAAGAAATATTGATGACACAGCTGATAGTGATATGGCTTGCTTATCTGGCAATAAATCAAATTTACAAAAGGCATAGAACCACCTCTTATTATGAGGTGTGGAGGTGATAATTGACATCTTTTCCTCGCATAATTGACATCTTTTCCTCGCACTCCTCTTTTCCTCGCACTCCTCTTTTCCTTTCTCCTTGTCCTTGGTCCCCCCTCCACTTCCTTGCCAACTGTCAATGGCTTTTCTAGGGGCTCAGAAACTCCCTGCAGGGTCAATGGTCATGGTTGATCTACTAGTCGATTCTCCTTCCCTCTACTATTCCTCTTCCCCATCTCTCTCCCCCTCTTTTCATTGACATCTTTTCCTCACTCTTCCCTTTCCCTTTCTCCATGTCATGTGGCCCCACACTCCACTGCCTTGCCAACTGTCAATGAATTTTTTAGGGGCTCACAAACTCCCTGCACTGGTGGATAGTCATGGCTGATCTACAAGTGGACTTTTCTTCCCTCTACTATTCCTCTTACTTCTCCCTTCTCCCTCTACCCTTTCCCTCTCAGACCCTCTTCTGGATTTTGCTTGACTTTATTGCAGTTGTGAGTCTTGTGACCCTACCTCATCCAACCATCACTTAGGGTTATACCAGTTTCCAGAATTGCAACTTAGTGTTTTTAATTATACATGAATGACTCTTGGTTTATGCTCCTATAGCACTAAAGAGTTCTGTTGGGAGTGCTACAAGAAATCAACTTCTACCTTCATGATTAAATAAGATAAGAATTATGGGTAGGTTTATATGGACTGTTTCTCTATAGATAGTGATAAGCTGCTGGGTTTTGGGTCGTTTTACAACAGCTTTTTGTGAGAATTGCTGGGATGTGATTAAGCTTGTGACCTACTTTTATGGAAGAATTTGATGAGACTTCGGTTAGTGGGAAATGCAAGACAAACATTATCCCCTACTGAAAGGAGAGGGCTTTTCATCCCACGAGGCACGAGGTAGCTTCCCACTTCTTATGAATTTGTTATGAAGGTTTGGGTTAATCATTTAGAGGAATGTGTGTGCTTGCATCATTACACAGTTTTAGTATGCTTCCGTGGAGGGGAAGCAAGTTTGGAGGTGGCATTTGTTGCTAACAAGGCTATGGACGAGGCTCGTCTGAGAAGTAAGAAGTGTGCATGGGTTGCTTTATATTTTTTATGTATAGAAGGCTTAATTTTGTATTAATGAAGAAAAGGTTTGGAGATTGAGGGAGATGTGGAGATGTTTATTCAGAGATTGCTTGCCTTGTGCTCAAATTTGATGACTGTGAATGTTGCTCTTAGAAAGTGGGAGATGTTGGATCAGAATTCGTAGGTTGCATGTCTCATGTTGGTGATGATGAATGGTGCTCCCAGATAGTGATTGTTGTTTTGAAGACGGAAGTTATTCCACTTACAGTTTCTTTGCATTTTTGTAGTTGATATGCTTGGTAAGATGTTTGAGAAGAGTGTATCGGAAAAAACCATCAAGAGATTTAGGGTGGTGAGAGTAGGTGGAGGCGTCCCTTTTGTAGTTTCTGGATGACACTTTTGGCTTTTTCCTAAGGCCTAAAGATCTTGAAATGTTTTAAGAAGTTCCTCAAAAACTTGCAGATTATCAAGTTGTTTTTATGGAATTAACCTAGTTAGGATCATGATTCGTGACTTTTGGAAATTGATGTTGGCGCTTGGTACTAGTGGGGGTGGGAAAACTAGAGTTGGCCGCTTAGTAATTTGGGCATGCCTATAGGAGGCAATCCTCATTGGAGGTCTCTTAAAATTACGATTAACTCGAGGAGCTTGGATGTATAGAGGATTTATCTTCTTTGGGAGGGCGTGCTTACCAGTTACCAGGCTGCAATCTTGCTTGTCTAGTACACCTCTTTACTATCGCTCACATTTTAAAATTATAATGACAATTGTGGTGAGTGGAGGGAAGGAACTTGGTGTTCAAGCAAAAACGGGAGGAAGTTTGTGGCTTTGGAGGTTGAGTCCTAAATATATCCCTTTTGTGGAAAATTCGTTGTGATTTTTTCTTCTTTGCTGTGACTTCGGTTTATCAAGGACGAATATGATCACTCCAAAATGTGTGGGATGTTTGAGTGACGTGTTCTTGCTCATGGAACGTGGAAGTTCATTTATGAGGTGTATAATGTGATTTCTTTCTTCTCCTCACTTGTTAGGTTTAAGATTGTAAATTATCACCGGATTAGATCCAGAGGGATCTTTGGAGAGGGTAGGAGTCACTCTGTGTCCACACTATATAATCTCCTGTCTCCGCTTCCATGTGGACAATGTTGGGATCTTCATGCGTGGAGGTGACTAATAGATTAGACCTATTTTCTATTACTTGAATTCGTATGAAAATAAATTTTGTTTTTGCAGATCTGGATTTAAGTAAAGCTACTGTTTATGGTGAAGCTACGTGATTGGACTTTAGATTCCTGTAGGTTAAATCTATTGATATTTGACATAGATTAACATTGCTGATTATACTCGAATAACAGAAGAAACATGATAGGGTAAAGCGGATAGAGAAGTAGATTAACTTGAGAAAGGGAGAAAGTATCTGTAGTAGACAGCCAGAGGGCGAAGGACAGGGGAAATTTTGGTCAGGAGAGGGGGAGGGGGGGAATGTAGGATAGGTATCATATGGTAGTTGGTGTACGTTGATATCACTCTCATATCAACTACCTTGGTAGTAGCCATGCTTGGCTATTGAAATTAGTGTGTCGATATATAATGAAACAATTTTGGCATATATCAACTACACTTTAGTTTCTGTTAATTGAAAGCTTTGACCAATCATATAGCAGCTTAATTAACTACTTTTTGATATCTTACAAAGTTAGTTTTTAAGACATTGGACCAATTTAATGGCAGCATTATCTAAAGGCCTTTAGCATAAATATAAATATGGAGTATATGTTCTGGAGGATTTTTCTAGAAGGGAAGATCTGATTTGTTGACTTTTGCTTTAGTGTATTTATTATATAAAGGTATAGATCAGTATAAAGATATCTAGTCTGTTATTATGAATAGAACTATTTTTTTTCTATTATGCTGATTTCTTTTATGCTTTGAACTTCACAAATATTGATGTATGAATTACCTTTTGCAGTCTTGCCTACTTGCATGAGGCAATTGAGCCAAAAGTTGTTCACCGGGATATTAAGTCTAGCAATATTTTGATCGGTGAAGATTTTAATGCAAAGGTCTCAGATTTTGGCCTTGCGAAACTTCTCGGTGCTGGAAAAAGTCATGTAACAACTCGAGTGATGGGAACCTTTGGGTATGATGCAAGTATATTGTTGACTTTTATATGCGCTGTGTTTTGACTTCAAATGAAAGTACTAAAGGATATATCTTTTCTGCCTTTCAGAAATATGCTGGACAGTTAAGCTAATCTTCTACCTTCTTCATTTTCAGATATGTAGCACCTGAGTATGCAAATACCGGCCTTCTAAATGAGAAGAGTGATGTTTATAGTTTTGGAGTCTTACTCTTGGAGTCGATTACCGGAAGAGATCCCGTGGACTATGGTCGTCCACCACAGGAGGTGTGTACTAGCCTTGTGTTTTTACTTTTTAATATAGACTATGACACTATGTTGCAGTTACTGCATGAAGCCATGACTGATGCTGGTTGAACTAGCTACTCTCTCCAATCTTTTTTTACTTCTTCCATTTTGATTTGTCACGTGTGCCAATGGACAACTTTAACCATTAATACCTTCAGCAATCAAGTAGTAAGAATAAAAAATCACAAAAAGTTGACATTTTCGACATCTATATTGAGACAAGTGCAATAACATTTTACGTGATAAAATTCATTTTAAGTGAGTTATGCAAATATTGCAAAAACCCAAAATGATTTGAAGTAAAAAAAAGAAGGGAGGGAGTATTATTTATTCTGGAAAATCTTGATAATTCCCCAAGTGCTTTTCTGTTCCATTTCGTGAAATCTCCTCTTGGCAGTGTTGAAATGGCAGCAAATGTAATTCTTATCGTCTATGATTAGCTACTTTTGCTTCCGAATTTTGGCTTGTCCTATAGATATTTTTTTTCCGTGTTTCATTTATATTGGATAGGTTTTTACTGCTCATAACTTAGACAAACTTCCTGTGGTTGTTAAAAGCTGAGAACATGCCACTTTATGTTATAAATTTTACGACCTCTGTTCCAGGAAGAACTACTTAGCTACTATTCATGTGGTCAAAGTTACAAAAATTTGACCTTGCTTTGCAATTTATACATGACATATAAAAGCATTTGAGATGTTAGATTCTTTCTCAATTTGTATGATTTTATCATCAATTTCTTAATAATACTTCCTCCATCGCATAATATAGTGCTTGTTTCCTTTTTGCAAGGTATCCAAAAAATATGTTTGACCTTCAATATCTTCAATTTCGTATTAATAAAAGATATAAATAGTTGATATTATGAAAATACACATTGAGGCGAACCTAACAAGATCTTATATGAATTTGTTTTTTTCATATATTAATGAGAATATTTGGTAAAAGATTTTTAAGTTTGACCTTAAGAGAGAGAAACAAATACTATATTATGGGACGGAGGGAGTATTTACTAATACATTAATAAAGATATTATTCGTCAGAGTTGTGCATTTGAGACCATGTAAAAGACAAGTGAATAGTTCTTTATGGAACAAAGGGAGTAATTTACTATCCACTCATGACAAGTCCTCTTATTGTTTTGGCAACTTTCTATCCTGATGATTGGTTGCCCATGAGCTGTTACAGCTGTAGAACTTGGAAGCCATCTGTTAGTTCTACTTCTACTAGTGAACAGACATAGTACTAAGTATTTATGTTACAAGCTAGTTTATTTGAAGGCGTCAGATAGTAAAGTTTTGCTGGACTGATCTGCTATGATGCTCTCAGGTGAATTTGGTTGATTGGCTTAAAATGATGGTGGGAAGTCGGCGGTCTGAGGAAGTTGTGGACCCGAATATTGAAGCAAAACCATCAACAAGGGCTCTGAAGCGTGCTCTTTTGACTGCGCTGAGGTGTGTCGATCCAGACTCTGACAAGAGACCCAAGATGGGCCAGGTTGTTCGCATGCTTGAATCAGAGGAGTACCCCATACCTAGAGAGGTGAGTACTGGAACTCTAGAATTGTTTTTTACTTTATATGGCTCTTTCAGCTTCTTTTAGCACCCTAGACGTGTTATTCGATATGTTTTGAATTGAAGATACGACTTACTAAGTACATAATGCATTCACTACACAGGGGAGATTGATTTGCTTCTGTGCTTCGAAACACTTCACATAACAAGGTCTTGATAAATGAGTAATTAGGAATTACAGTTGTGATTGGACAAGATTGAAAATTCTTTTTTGTTATCATAGATTGGGGCCACTAGAGTCTAGAATCGATGATCGTATCATAAAATCTTCCAAGCACCTTTATGAGTAATCAAGCTGTATTTGATCTCATCCAGCGCTTCTCTATGTACGATGGCTCTGTTTTTGCACTTTTCTTATTCTACAGAGGGTGTGTCTAAACTACTGAATGTGACTTTTTTGAACATATTGTAGTTGTGAATTGAACTTGTTGGAATTCGCTGAATTTTTTATTATCCAAAAAAGTGAAAAGAGGTTGAACGTGACACATACCTACACAATAAACATTTCCAGCTCTTCAATAGAAGTATAGAACACTAGTATCTTTGATTGCATAGGTTGCACGTAGTGTCAGCTTCACTGTGGTTCTCGTGCGGCAAAATTCACTGCAGTTTAGGGTTAGTAAGCTCTTACTTTTTTTTGAGTGATAGGGCTAGTAAGTTTGAATCAATGGAGTTTACGTTTCGTTTACTTTGATCGAAAATGGTTTCTCATGGAAAATATTTTCCGGTGGAAAACGCAAACGAGTATTAATTTTCCTTTGTTTGATTTGGTGGAAAACTATTAAGCTAAGAAGGGGAAAATGGAAATGTTGGAAATGAGAGAGTGGAGGGAAATGGTTTTCCTTCAAATTTTGGAGGAAAATGTTTACAAGGGATGAAAAACTCTTTTCCACCTTAGTTCCTTTTTAAGTTCCTTATCCAACCAAAACAACGGAAAATGAGGAAAATCGTTTCTCTCCAAAACAAACGGAGCCTTAGTTTAGAAAGATTGTCATTCTAATCATAACTCTGTTACTGATACAGAATCTGAATTGTCTTGATAATTCTATTGCTGATTACCCTTATATTATTCTGCTGTGTCTCCAGGATCGAAGACACCGAAAGGGTCGGGCAAATAGCGCAGAGATTGAGTCCTCTCAGAGGGATTTCTCAGACACAGACAAAAGTGACAATCCAGACTCATTAAGGTCAGATATAAGAAGGAAGCCACGAGCATCAGGATAACCTTCTTGCATGCAGTCTGATCATTCGTGTAAAATGATCATCATGGTGACGTGATTTCGACACTCAGGTGCAAAGTCTTGATGGAATTAGGATGAATGTGGTTGATTCGGGGCGTGGTCATTATTTTTCTTTTATAATTCTGTTTTCTTCTTTTTCTTGAGCGCTGGTGTAGTAGGGTATTCTCTACAAGATGAAGTCTGTTTATTTTTTGGTCTGTATCATTTTTTACCCCTTTTTTTTTCCCAGGTAGTAGCCTATTAGGTAGAAATATCACATATCGATTATCGATATTATATTTTGTGTATGAAAGCGGTACGGTAAGAAGCTTTTTTTCATTAGTGGGTGGGGGTGGGTTTGTACAGTAGTACAGTTATTCTTGCTATTCAAATTTGTTCTATGATGTACTGGTACTGATTTACTGTTCATGTTGTGAGATATGGTAGATAGAATCCGATGATTGATCATTCTATTTGCATCCTTATTCATCAGTTTTGATAAACTGAAAAACACTAGATAGAAAAAGGGACATGTTTGTGTAATCTCAAGGATTGGCAACCCTTGTGAGTTGTGTGAGAGAGAAAAAGATACTAAGAGCTTGTTTGGCGAAATAAGCGGTTCTAACACTGTTGTTGCGGTAACAGTAGGTAGAGGTGTGCACCGGTTTCGGACGGACCAGAATTGGTTTGACTGGGGTATGAAACCTGGACATTTTGTCGATCAAAGATTTTGCAATTCGGTTCGAGTTTGGACGGATTGGATCGAAATATGGATTTTTTTTAAAAAAACCTTTTTTTTGGCTTAGAGTTGTGCATCCCTATTCCCTTACCGTATGGAGAGATTTCGACCAAAACATATTTATAAATTTGAAAGATAAAATTTAATAATTCTAAAAGCAATAATCCTAAAAACACGGTTATTTTTTAGTTTCATAACTTTCCAACTTTTAAACTTCCTTAAAACCCGAAATCTTTTCTTTGACTAAAAAATAGAAATTTCAATTCACTTGTACGTACCACAAACCTGGAATTATAAATTTTTACAGATTGAAATTTTCTGGTCCGATTTATTTCGGGCCGATCTCGGTTCAAAACTGTACACCCCTAACCGTGAGGGTAGGCAAGTAGCTAGGTTCCTCTAGGAAGCAACTTCCTTCTTTTTGTGGTGTACTTCTTACATTTTTGGTTGTCGTAGGGCTAAACTAGGTTCTCCTCGTAAGCATTTTCCTCTATCTTGTGGTGCACTTCTTACATGTTTGCCAACCAAGCACCATCATCTTATCTTTTTTCCTAAGAAGTTTCATTTTCCATCTCTATTGTATATGGTAACAGGGATAGGATACAAAAAATAGAAAAAAAAGAAAATTAAAAATAAAAAGGAATGTAACTTCCTAATTAATTATAAAAATAAAAAGATAAAAAAGGCACAATAAAAAGAAAACAATGAAATTTACAACACAACCATTTACATCTTTCTCAACTAAATTTTTGAAAAATTTAAAAATTTATGATTTAATGAGATAAATTGATTAAAAATATAAAAATTCCTTATTTATTAGATGTAATTAGCAATTAATTTAATTTTTTACGTGTTTACGCAAGCATCGCGTGCATATAAGGTTAGTGTACTTTTATGTCAACAAAACAACACCAAGTTAGCCAACTTTTTTTCAATTTCTCTAATACATTGAATTTACCAATATATTTTAAGGTAGCTCTTACTAACCATTTAATCCTTCACAAATTATTATAACAGGCGGTCTAATTTTAACATAATATTCGACAAATCCAAGCTCACATTCTTCTAATAATTCAATTTCATCTCACTTTAACCAATACTATGTTGTACATCATAAGGAGAGAGAAGAAAAAATAGAATAAAAAAATAGGAAAAAGAAAAAAGAAAGGAGAGAAGGAAGACGATCGGATCATCCCAACGATCCGAGCAATGCTTGGTTAATCACAACTTCTATTTATCGCCCCAAAACTACTTAAAATCGCCCAAAAATCATTTTTTAAGACAATTTTACCCTTCTTTTTCACACCACCCACCATCCCCACCACCACCTGCGACCCCCGGCTAGCCCCTGCCATCCCCTATCTCCCCAACACCACCACCTTCGCGTCACCCCACCACCAGCCCTTCGCGACACCCCATCACCAACATAATTATTTTTAGAAAGGGCGAATGTCCGGCCAGGACGATCGCCCCATGGCACGAACAATTCTAAAAAATATCCCGATAGTATTTTGAATGGATTAACCTAGTCAATAAATTAATTAAATTAATTCACTAAATGGATTACAAAATATGATTAATGAATTGATGAAATTGGTCACAAAGTACATTAAACTAGACATTGTATAAAGAAAGGTGATCCATTTTCTTTTTAATATTGTGTTTTGACCGTTGTCTAATTTTAAATGAAAAAGTAGGTGTTATGACCAACTACTTATCTTTTTTGTGAAAGTAACTTATCAATTTTTTTTTTACTTCCTTGTTTGTTGAGTACAAAGATCGCGATGGAATCAAATTCCAGTTTGGGTGATATTATCCATTTACAGGGACTTGGTGTCTTGGTGATACAAGCATAAATCTAAAATAAAAATAATATAGAATCCTGGTCCAGTTATCGGGATCGATTGTAGTTTGGATCCCGGTGGTTGGTAGGATTGATACGGCATGATCAGATCATGATCCTATAAAGTTGGATAAAACAATATAATTATGCTACAATTTAGTAAAAGACTCATGTTAAATTTTATACATATTAATAATGACATTTTTCATTCGCAAGTGGTAAATGATAATAGAAGTTCAAAACTCTAAGATTGAAGTAACATGTGATCAAAATCTAATAGGAAAAACATAATATGTGAAATTTCCTTATAATTTTTGTATGAAAAATTGAAAAGAATAATCCCACCTTTTTCCGATCTGCTCAAAACAAGCCAACCTTTAAGTAATCTGTAAACGAGCCAACCTTTCACCTCTATTTTCTTATAACAGGCCTTTTTACCCACAACTTGTTCAAGAGGTTATTTTTTTTAAAAGTTTTTTTTTCTTTAATCTCTCTCCTCACCACCATTACCTCCATAACAACCACCATATCACCACCAAACCTCCACTCCAACCACCATTGACCCCACTACGACTAACCCCACCACCAAGGTGGCCCCTTGAACCGTCACCCCACCCTCGTCCTTTCATCTGACCATTACCCTACCTAGAAACCACCACTTACCACGCCAGCCACCTTAAATCCCACGCACCCCACCCCCTGACCACCAACCCACCAGCAATGGTCCACCTTGAAACCTTACTGAAACCAATCGAAACCCACCCCACCAACCTGGAAACCCACCTTAACCAACTGAAAACCCTAGCCACCTAAAATCCCACCACCCCACCCCCCACATTACCCCCACGCGAAACTTTCCCCATCAACCGAAACTCGCCTGAATCCTCACTCATCACAGAAACCAGTGCGGCTGGTTGGAGAGGCAGAGAAAGTGTCGGTTAGAGAGAGGAAGTGCTGGCGCGACGACTATAAGGGAGGGGGATCGGCGTTTAGAGAAGGGGAATAGGGAGTCGATGGTCTTTCTTTTTTTATATAAAAAAAATCGAACCAATTAGAAGGTGACACATGGCAAGTCACCTTCTAAAACTGTTACCAAGTTTAAAACTCGGTCAAAGGCTTGCTTTAAGAAAATAAGGGGTAAAGGTTGGCTCGTTTTGAGCAGACCACTGAAAGGTGGGATTATTCTTTTCAATTTTTCTATTTTTTTATGAAAAGATTGGATCATAGAAAACATTTGAATTTTTATAGTTGGGTAGGATTGAAAGATCCTACAAAATTAAGATTCTACATATGATCGGGATCGATGAAGTACTTCTGAATCGTAGAATCGTAAGATTCATATCGAGATTTTAAGAATGGGATGAGGCATAACTATAAGAGTTTATATTATATTAAGTCAATTGCTCACATATGACATACTCCATATTTGGTAGGAGCGAATGGGAAATGTGAATAAGAGGGAAAAGGGAGCAGGTTGCTCAGTTTCCACTAATCTATACTAATATATTAGAGGTCGTTCCTAAACAAGGAACAATAACACATGATATTCTTTATTAAGATTTTTTGATCCATGTAATCCATATGCAATAAGAGATTGCCAGGTTTCCCAAAGAATATGAAGAACATCATTGGGAATTGTAGCAGAGCAAGGATCACATCTGTCGATACAAGATTGGATCAAGAACTTCCTCAACTTATTCAAAAAGAAAAAGCAAGATGAGGGAAGAGACATGAAATCGGAATTTATCTCCACGCTTTGGGGAATATGGATACACCGCAATGAAATCATCTTCGAGGGAGTCAAAGCAAACCCAAGACGAATAATCGAGATAATCATGGACTCCAACAGCAGACTTAATACGAGCACTAAAGCACGGAAGGAGCGAAGAGGGGTTAAATACAACTACACAGAGGAAGAAAGAGAACAACCATTAGAGTGGAAAACAGGAGCCAAAATCTCAAACTATATGCAAACTTTGGCGGTAGATGGTGCGTGGGAAAAGAGCAATAAGGGAAATCAGTTGCAAGCAGCCATCGCTTGAAAGAACTTGAATGGGTTCAAGGAGAAGAGTCAGCTACTAAGATTTTTGCGAACTCAGCAGAACAAACTAAAGCATATGCGATACTGAAGGCTTTAAAAGATATGGAATGGAAATGCTCAGACATAACCATCGAAACAGACAATTAAGAGGTCATTCATGCGCTAAGGAGCCAGAACATGACAAATAAAAATATTGATAATATAATAACAGACATAAAGCGCCTAGCTAAAAGCTTTCATTATGTTTCCTGTATTGAAGTAGGAAGAGAGGAGGTTAAAGTAGCTCACACCCTAGCCATTAAGGCAAGGAAAGGCTGAGTTTTTTTTTATTCCTTTCCTTTATTTTGTTTTACCCTTTGTCAAAAAAATAAAATAAAATGCTTTGTATAAGATTTGATCCCCTGACTTTAAACTCATATATTAAAGTCTTAATCATTAACCAAATTATATTTAGTGTTATCATATAAAGTAAAATATTAATAAATAAAAAGGTCATTACGTAGGGTGTAATTCGAACCTAAAAACTAGTTTAATTAATCTCTAATGGAGATGAGAATTAATAAGGGAGTATATAATGATAATGTATTAATGAATTTAGAATATCAAGGATTAAAGTGTTGGTACGAATATTTTTGTAAATCTTTAATTTATTCTTTAAACGTATTTATCTCTATTATATAAGCTAAGGGGGAGCTATGCTGTCCCCCATATGAAAAGACTTATATACCCATGATTTGAAACATAAAAAAACATATTCAAAATTTCACATTAATTTCCTGATTTACAATTATGCATATTAAGGAAAGTTGTAAAAAAAAAAAAAAGTAACATAAAAAAGTTTAAGATTGCCATTAAAAGATTACTTACGATGAGGAAACTAACATAACAAAGAAATGCTACAACAATTGTAAAGCCAAAAATACAAAATTTTCTTTTACCTAAATATTCAATAACAATTACAAAGAACATACAACTAAAAATTTATAAAAATACCGAGAAAAAAAGAGTATAACTCATCTATTAATTTTCTAATTTCATAATTGTCGTAGTCAATATGTTATTCAAGCAAAATAGTTAAACTAATGAGAAAAGTAAGTATAGACCAACTTCTCTTATACTCAATCCTATGTGTTGTAAAAATAAATTGTATTTACAAAGTACTCCATTTGTTTTTTATGTTGTTCCTATTTGAAATTGGAGAAGAAACCAATACAACTTAAAAAATGGATAAAATTTTACTATTTAATTAAATAAAGTTAAATTAATTAAAGCAAAGATTCTAGCCTTTTGAGTTACTCAATGCTAGGCAACCACTGAGAAAAAAAGTTTGAGGGTAAAAAAAGTAAAATATGAGTAATGAATAGTGTGAATACATTTTTGTAATTTAAAACCAATGGCGAAATTAGGCCATATACTTACACTATGTATGGAAAGATTCAAAATAGGAATAACATATTGAAATTTTACAATGGAAAATACAAAAATAATAAAAGAAAACAGAGGGAGTACATGTTTATTTTTCACATTAATATTAATGTTTTTTACAATTTCGAATATCAATATTAATACTAATATGTTATCACACATATCGCGTGCATGCGAACAAGTACTCACTAAGCGAGGGAATGACAATATTTCTATGAATTGCTTGTTACCAATTTTCAATCTCTATCTCACTCTAATTGTCGTACTTTCTAATCACCAAATTTCATTTGCACAAACCACATTTTGCAACGATGTTGACGGAATTTAATTTCTGATATTACATACCCAAGTATTTACTATTTTAATTTTTGAGATCTTGTCTGCTACTGCAAAAATTAGAGGTATTTCTAGGGAGCTTTTAGAACTATGTGCATATTTATTTTCATATTTATCACATATTTTGCTCAAACGAGTAAAATTATAAAAGGAAGGATTATTTTAAATAAGTTAACCTTTGCGTGTTTTACTTAAAATAAGTCAACCTTTCGATTAACTATGAATAAGTTAACTTTGTATCTACTCTTGTTATAATCTATATATATATATATATATATATATATATAAAGCAAAGTTAAAATTGCTTATGTGTCAGGCTATTACTCATTTCGCCACATGTCATCACTATACTTATTCTCATTTTTTTAGTGCCACGTGTAAAATGGATCAATTGCAATCTTATAAATTTGGTAAGTTTAACTCAGCAAATGGAATTGCTTTATAATCATATTAGTTCGTTATAATTCCGGCAAGGTTGCTAACTAATAATAAAAAATGTTAATACTGATATACTCTTTCAAAAAAAAAAATGTTAATATTGATATAACTTACCATTTTACATTACCATTTATGTAATTTACCCGTAGTCGTAGTTTTGATTTATAATGTAGACAATTTATTTTGGAGTTGCGGGATTGATAATTTTCACAAATTTTTATATTGCTTAATTATTACTCCAGTAGAGTACATTATTATTAGATATTATTGTAGTATACAATAATTATCTTTACGTGTCATTTGTCTACATTAATAATGTAGGGGTAGTAATAAGTTCGAGTTGGATTAATTTCAAGTTCACCTGATTTCTATTTCGGGTCACTTACCCCTAATCCAAACTTGACTTGATTCTGATTTCAGGTCGAAAATTAGAATTTGACGACCTTTTCGGTTTCAGGTTGACCCGAAAACCAACCCAAAATGACCTGACTTTAAATTTAATCATTGCAATAATTCAACATATTGAGTGAGCCTTGAATTCATATGCCAACTTAATCAAATTTAGAATATTCAAGAAACGAGTTTGGTCTAATACAAGTTAGATAAACATAATTTGGTCTGCCTTGAATTTGACCCCCCTTCAAAGTCAGATTATTCGGGTTGTTTTGAGGTTCAAAAATTCAACTTGAACCTAACCCATTATTTTTTCTGGTCAGGTTGGGCTGACCCATCTTTTTTTTCAGGTCGAAAATTTTAACCCAAATTCGAAATTTTCAGGTTAGATTCAAGTCAGGTTATCATATTGGATCAGCTTTAATTTTGACAGTCCTAATGAAAAGATTATAGCATGAAATATAAATTTACAATTTATAATCTTTCAATTTTAAATGTAGTCATTCCAATAATTTTGGAATAAAAAAAACTATTTGAAAACTAAAAAAAATTCATGTGCATTATGCACGGGTCCATATAATCTTAATATAAATTATTTCTCAAATAGTCAAGATGTAAATTATTTCACAAGTCAATAGTAACAAATTTTAAAAGCCATCTAATCTTTTATTTCTCATTTATATCTTTCTTAAATTATTTCAATATTTAGTTGTGTATGATCACTTCGTGATTCTGATGTAAATATCACAAAATTTCAATTTCTAAATTGAAACATTTTGGGTTTTCATATTTTTTCTTAGATATATGTTATGATATTAATTATCAGCACATATTTTGCTGACCCGCAAATGAAGACCATGCTATCTAGGGGGATAGATATTTTTTTTAATATGTAACAATATTGATATAAACAATTAGATTCATTGTAAGAAAATTTATGTGAGCTTAAAGCAAGTTTGACCACTAAATGTCACTTTAAGTTAATTAAATTAACCTAAGCAATGTATGTGCTTTTAACTTAGTACCATTTAATCATTTATATGGATAATAGTAACAATAATACTGATTATTATATATAATTTATATTTCAGTGTAGTGCATCGCACGAGTTGTAAGCTAATTTTAGACTATTCTCAATACAATATCATATCATTTTAGATAACAAGCCCATTTAATTCTTTTGTTTAAGGTTAAACCCATTTTAATTATTTATACAATTCTCATTACTAGATCATAATATCGTGTAGGATATTTCTATATTCATTTCTTAGGTATATATTAGAAGAAAATTTTATACATTACAATATATATTTCATTTATATATTACAATATACATGAAACTTTTTGTATAATAATAATTATGATTAAATGGGTTAAACGGGTAATTCGTTTATCAAATAGGTCGGGTCAGGGTTGAGTATTTCAACCTATTTATTAAATGTTTAGTAAACCCAAACGCAAATCCAACCAAACCTAAACTGATTGCCAGCCCAACTTGGTTGCCTGCTCTACTTTTATTTTTATACTATTTCATTACATATTTATATAAATATATACACCATGATTTCAAGGGACGTATTATATAACTTTAAATATATATTGTCATATCAAGTGTTATTAGCAAAAAGGGTTTGAAGAACATTAATAACTGATATTTCTATATTCATTTCTTAGGTATATATTGAAGAAACATTTATACATTACATATCATTTATATATTACAATATAATGAAATTTATTGTCTATTTGATAAGATGAGTTACAGGTTATTTTTTTAATAAATTAAATTGAAAAATGTATTTTCTCTTTAATTTTTTTTAATTTACATTTACTATACAGGGTAAATTATAATGTCACTACTTATGTAGGGTTTGCAAAAGCTAACTCAATACGAAATATGACCCGAACCTAACCCAAAATAAGCAGGTTAGGGTTGAAACTTTGACCGATTTTCTAACCCATTGATTAAACAAGTAGGTTAAGGTTGACATTTTCGACTCGAAATTGACATGCTTTGACTTTATTAACTTTCATATATGTAGAAAATTTTCGAAAAATATATTGATAAATCTAAAATTTGGTTTAAAAAATAAATATTGCTAAAATTGGTCACAATTATTATAAGAAAATATTAAACATGTATACTTTCAACAATGAACTCTCTCATATATACTTTTAAGAAAATAATTAATTTTTTGTATAGTAATAATTATGATTAAATGGGTTAAAGGGTAATTCTTTATCAAATAGGTCGGGTCAGGGTTGAGTATTTCATTCTGTTTATTAAATGTTGGTTGCCTGCTCTACTTTTATGTTTATACTATTTCATTACATATTTATATAAATATAGATACACCATGATTTCAAGGGACGTATTATATAATTTTAAATATATATTGTCATATCAAGAGTTATTAGCAAAAAGGGTTTGAAAAACATTAGTAGCTGATAAAAAATGAAAACTCAAATGTTACCACAAACGTATAGTACAAAGAAGTGGTTCAAAATGTTTTTAAAATACTCTTATTATTAGCGTTATTTAATAATTCATTTGTGATGTTCATTCACTTCGTTGAGATACAGGGTTTTTTCGTATTTCCTCTTCAATAAATGCTACATGCAGACTTGCAGTGTTTTACCATGCATAACATAATATATACACATTCTTATTTGATATACAAAATTAAATCAAAAACATAAACTTCCCGTGCATTTTTGCACGGGTGGAAAACTAGTTGAGTTAAATAACAATGCCATCCTATTAAAATGTAACACGTATCATAATTTCAAAGTCGAATTCATTACAGCAGAAGTAGATAAAAAATTGACTTATTTTAAGAAAATCAACCAAAGATTGACTTATTAAAATAATTTTTCCAATATAAAATGAGCAAGAGAGAGCATAGTACTATGGAAGGCTTTGGTTGACTTTGGACTATGGAGTATATATTCCTAATTTCAAATTTTTCATTCCCACGAATTTCTACTCTGTTGTTGAAGTAGCAAATTAATTCCTTTATGTTGTAATTTCTTTTTGCAGATGTTTATTTCTATTTATTTATTAAGAATTGGTAATAAAACCTCCCTGAAAATGGTTCGAATTAATTTTAATAATCAAACACCATGTTTGATTTCTTCATTCTTATTTCTCTTCTGGGTTTTTCTCTCAATCACAGGTGGAAAATCAATTTAGCATCTTCAATCAAAGGATCAATAAATTTCAAATTTAGCAGGCACGTTCTTTGTTTTAATTACGAAATCTTCATTTGGCACTGTTTTGCATGTAATATTACTATTGTTTGAATTGCAAATTAGTTGAATTTGTTATATAGTTATATTTATCTGCAATTTTTAGGAATTCAGCACTGTTTTTCATGTAAATTATTCTTTGCCTACTATTTGCTTGTAGTTTAGGCAAATTTCCAGAGTATTATATAGTTTATTGTTGCATTATTTCAGAAGGAATGCGAAATAGTAACAGCTACTAGTAGTATATATATTATCTTTGCTAGTTGTCAATTTGATTGCTATGAGTTAATTTCATGATGCTAATATTATATCTATCCATTAATAAAAAAAATGCATGACTTAGCTACCCATTTTCTTTATACTGATTAAGAGTTAGGTTAGGTTCAACACTTATTGGTTAGATTGCAGATTTAATTAATCTGGTCCGAATAAGCGGCGTTTTTTATTCATATTGTTTTTAAGCTTAGAAATTTGTATGGAAATGATTAATTACCTGTTGCAATATACTACACTTAATCTAAGGGAATCTTAGACTTGCTTTGCTCAAGTACTACTTCTATATAACTCATGGAAGTATTAGAATGCTCGATGACGGCATCATTGGTTACATCACTAATGCATCATGTTGTTAAGCTTTAAACGTACCTACCATCTTAGTTACATGGACTCTTCAATTCACCTTAAGTACCCGTGTTGGATCCTTGACACTAAGGACGTGGAAACGAATACTTGGGCACTTCATTTTGGGCCAAAATCATTGAAAATTTTCATAGATAACGGAGGCAGACACTTGAACATGTACCCATGTCAGACATGGGTATACGAGTCTAGGTAACATAGGCTACCACTACAAACAACTCTTTTGGTTTAATACATTCGCTACTGGCTAGATGGGTAACAGACTGACAGCCTCGATTTCTTCGAGTTGACTTCAAAATTGTATACTCCCCTCTGGTCCTCTCTCCTTGTATATTTTTAGTTCATTACATTATTGTGATTACTGAATGTAATGTCCTGCCAGAACATAAGACGACATAATGAATCTTTTTATTAACTAGTAGAATAATATATTATTGTAGTACTGGATGTTAATGGGTTAACTGCCAAATTCAACGTTCAACGTTTTAATAGTATGTCCATTCTGCTTAAATAAACAAGTTGTTTGTACTCGTCATATCATATCCAATTCCTGTTACAAATTTAGTGAAAACGAAATGATGAATTTAGTGAAAACGAAATGATGAATTTAGTGAGACCATTTTGGAAAATGATGAATTTGGCAATAGCAGTTTAATCCTTGATTTATACAACCATATCTTACCTGGATAAAGAGTTTAGCTGGAAACAGACGAGTATCTTCGTAGAACAAGTTTCAAATGCACCTATCATGCCTTTCGTTTCTAAGAGTGTCATCAGATACACATCAGTTTAAACAACTCTCTGGTGGTACTCATCATTCATGATCGGCATGTTTAAGTTTTAGTTAATAGAAGATGAGTCTATCCAGCATTGAGCATTAGCAAGTGTCTTGCTAATCTCTTTCATAATGGAGTGACCATCCCTTTTTTCTTGTATGTGTACTCTTCTTTAGTCTCTTTGACTAGACAAAAATCCTTCTAGGTCTGTTTATAGTAAATTAGTATACATATAAAATATGCCGTATGCTTATAACATTATGCATATGACGTGATTATTATGTTGCATGCAACTCTGTGAATTATTAATGTATCATAGCCTTGAAGTTAGTTGTCTACATTGAACTACTGTTCCACATGAAAAAAAAAAGTCAAATTTTGTTTCTTGCTAATCTGAATTATTTTCTGGATAATGATGTTTAACCATGCAATATTTTAAGGAAAAAAACATAGGCATACAAGTTTTTCAGATCGTCTCATCCTTCTCTCTTGCTTTTGTTGAAGGAGCCAGATGCTGCAGTATTTCCTTTTCTAAGCACCCCTCTAGTCCACATTTTCAGCATGTGCATTAAATAATTTCATGGCATGCAATTGACTCTAAATTTTTCTCCTGCTTCCCTGTCTCCTTTGCTTCTTTGAATCTTTTCTAGTCTTATTCTTATGGCTCAATTTTTCGGTCCAGATGAAACTAAGGCTCTGCAACCTGATCTGGTGGAGACAGGGAATAGTTGCAGGCTATCATTACAGAGCCAGAATTCCAGTTTCAGAAGAAATTCATCATTGGGTTCTTCAAAAGGTTCCCTTGATGAGGAGTTCATTCGGGAATGGGCTAAAATCGAGAGGTTACCAACCTATCAAAGGTCAAGGGTGTTTCTGTTTGACGACTATGATGGTGAAAGCACAACTAATGTCAATGGAAAACGGATGATTGATGTTTCCATGCTTGGACCTCTAGACCGGCGTCTTTTCATTGAGAAGCTCATCAAACAGATTGAACAAGATAACCTTCAGCTGTTAAAGAAACTCAGGAAAAGAATGGACAAGTAAGTATTATCACCATCTATGCATGAGATGAGTAAAATGTGTCTGCTTCGCTGTTGCTAATATATTGAACAATTTATAGCTATGTTACTCTGACACCTTCATTTACCTCAAAAACCGTGTGTCGTGTCATGTACGACACGATACTTCACCTGGATACTTCATTGTAAACTAAAAACTTGTCTTTTTTCTACAAAATAGCCGAGTCGGACACTTGGACACCCGTATCCGAGTAGACACTCAATCTGTGTCTGAGCAACATAGATTTATAGTGTGATACTTCTGTCACTGGTACTTGGAGGAGGTGATATGAAGGATATTCACAAGAGCTATTGGGGCTACGACATCACCATGTCCCAAATTCTACTTTTTATGACTGCTCGTCTCACTACACGTCCTAGTTAATTTTTCTATTCAATTAGAGCTTGATTTTTTTTGTTGGGGATAATTGGTCTTGACTCTTTTCAAATACTCTCTGGATCCAATACATGTTTGCTTGTTAATCAGTCTATACTAAGTACTGTATAGTCCTCCCATAGAGTGTGCATGTTGTTCCATGTTTGATGTCATAAAATGCTTGCTAGATTTACCTTTTCAAGATATTAATTTGACTTTCACATACTTATTCTATAGTGTAGTTAATGCTAACATGAACTTTTCTTAATTGTAACGGAATTCAGACTAGCGCAAAACTACAAACAGTATGGGTTAGACAGATTAATGCATACTGAATCCAGGGGAATGCAATTTTTCTAAGCAATATCATCCTTTCTAGATTACTTTATTCAAATAATCCTTCTGTCCTAGAATAGTTTACACACTTCATTTGAGTGGCGGACCCTGTTCTGGTTAGTTGTATGAGAAAGTAGATGTGATTGGAGTTAGTGGTATATTGTTACTCAGGAGAGAGGGAGAGATAGAGTAGATGAAATTGTTGATAGTGGGTAATTTTTTTTGAGAGAGAAAAAGTAGATATGATTAATTGGGAAAGTGTGTTATTTAGTATAATAGGGAAACAAAAAAGGTGGATATGGTCCCATATCTAAAATAGGAGTGTGTAGAATTATTCTGAAGTATGTAAAATAATTTACATACTTTATACACACTCCTATTTCAGAAAGTATGCAAATTATTCTTCGCCAAAGGGAGTAGTAAATACTGGCTTACATAGAATTAATTAAAGCAATATCAGTTAACTAGAAAAATACACTATAGCAATATCAGAGAAATAATAAACATTATAAGAGCTGATTGGTAATTATTACTGGGATAAAATAAAATGCAGGACTGTTGTCAGTGAGTGTGGAAAACAGGGACCCCTTTAGCTTTATTTGCTATTGGGCTTACTTCCAAGTACTTCTTTTATATGCTAAATTAGCTTTTTGCTTGCTTGGAACTCTGGCTAGCAGCACCTCATATTGCTGGGGAAGTATGACTGCCAATGACATCGAGAGAGTAGACAAATTCCAATAGGATTAACCGATTAAACAAAAAGATATCTTGCAGAGGTGTTCTGTTGCAGCATATACTCTTTATATCCTACAGTTGCTTCATTGCGTGATCTTTCAAGCATCTGCATATGTGGCCACTTTAATATAAAGACTCAAGGTTTCCACTGCAGCTTATGACCATTGTAGTTCGTAAAGATATATCGAACTGTAACCCCCATGTACCCACTTGTCGTAGAATTTAGGAATTTCGTCTGTTTGTGCCACAATTTGTATGATTTAATCTTTCTGGTTCCTTGATTATCACTACGCTATACACTGACTATGATACATCCAAAAGTAAGTGTACCTTTCACTTTCTAGCCTCAAGACTTGACTGCAAGGAAATCCATTCCATCTGTTGTGTTTATGATCTTTTGCTAACTTTCACAACTCTCCTCTCGTGTAGAGTTGGCTTACATTTTCCTGCTGTCAAGGTGAAGTACAAAAATCTTTTTGTGGACATGAGGTGTGAGGTTGTGGATGGCAAGCCCCTTCCTACTCTCTATAACTCTTTGAAAAGCAGTCTCTCTGTAAGTATAAAGTATTTGGAGAATGTCAGATGTAATAGTTTTCTCATGGTGCTGCAGCTCTTACTGTAATTAGCATCATGTTTGTCTAGGTGATAGACTGTGGTTTCTTATTATGGCTATTTTATGAATACTTATAGACTAATATTATGAGAAAGACAAGGTTTTTCAAGAGACAGAAATGTCTAATTTGAGAACCTTAGTCCATAGCCCTTACTCTGAGTCTCAGACTTATTTTATATTGTCGTATTGTGCAGGTCTTTACCAATTTATTGGGGTCTGATCAACAAGAAGCAAAACTTGACATTATCAAGGATGTCAGTGGCGTAATCAAACCTGGGAGGTCAGTAATGAAATGATCTTCAATTTGGTTATTTTTCCCATAACATGGAAATTATAAAAGAGAAAACACCTATTTTATGTTTAGAAGCTTGCATGTGGTCTTCACGACTGCTACATATTATATCCTTGAATATGTATCGTTTTTCAGGGTATATCTTATGTTCTTGTCCTGGTAGAATTTTGGTTTCTCTTTTTGGACTAAAAATCAGCTAATGATTCACTGCAATAAAAATGAGCACATTTAGATAAGTTCCAGTACACCGTTCATTTGCAGTCTTGTGGACAATGTGCATTACGTCAATGTTTTCTGTTCCAACATTCAACATTGTGACGCTGAGTCCTGATTCTGCTGGAAGAATGACAACACTGACAAAGCGTTACTGCATAATGAATGTTTGCTTATACTTTCAGACTGGGCAAGTTGTCATTTTTCAATATGTTGCCTAACGCATTATATTATTCTCCACTTTCTTTGGGGGTTGAGGTGTGTGGGTTGGAGTTTGGCTAGTGCACAATAGTAAAGTACTAGAATAATTTGTATTAGAGGCTGAGAATTAGTCTTTCTTTTTCTAAAGCAAAACATGGTTCCCCTTGCAGAGATCTCCTTGACTAGTGCACTTATGTAGTTGCTAATAATTTTGCAGGATGACTCTACTACTTGGTCCACCTGGATGTGGGAAGACCTCTCTTTTGCTAGCACTCTCAGGAAACCTTGACAGCTCTTTGGAGGTTCTTTTAATATATGAGCTTGCCTTTTCTTCTATGTGCTTCTATGATATCTCCCAATGTAGCTTACACATTTACTTGAGTATTTTTGTGGACTTTGGTTCTGGATGGGAGGTTAAAAGTTTAGGTTTTTACTGAACTAGGAGTTTCACCTCATTGGATGTCAAGTGTAGAAGTGCACATATATTATGCACATTAAGTCAAAATATATGAAAAAAGAACCTTCCTCATCCTTCTCATTTTAAGAATCTTCTCATTTGATCATAAATAGTTTGAGTTTTTGTTTTCCAGTGGAGCCAGTGTTTTCTGACTCCTGCATACATGGTGTCTTTTTTTCTTTTCTAATTGCAGATTAAAGGAGATGTTGAGTACAATGGGCATAAACTTGAACAATTCGTTCCACAGAAAACTTCTGCTTATATAAGCCAACATGACCTGCACATCCCTGAAATGACGGTGAGAGAGACAATTGATTTTTCAGCTCGTTGTCAGGGTGTAGGAAGCCGCGCAGGTGAATATTAGACAGTTTTTGGATAATGATATTTTGCAACACCATTTATTATTATCAAAATAATTATGGAAAATGTTGCTTCTTAGACTTGTTGATTGAGGTCTGTAGACGGGAGAAGCAGGAAGGAATCATTCCAGATCCAGATATAGATGCATACATGAAGGTATATTAGCAATATTGTGCCTTTGATACTTATCTTCTGTTACACTGCTATTTTCATCCCCTGCTTCCTTCAATTAGGCACTACATGTAGGTACTGATTAATCTTAAAATGGATGATTTATCTTCTATTGCGCTAGTTGTCTCAATATAGATTTTGAAACATCTCATCTTGCTTTGGCATCTTAATATTTGTATTTAATATCAATTTACTTTAAACTGACTCCACCGGAAGAAAGCTCTCACGTCTCTCCCATTGTGGGATTGGTGTTTGTTTGTTATACATGGGAATTCAATTCCCATGGGAACTTCCATTTCCGAGGAAGTTATTTCCCTTATGTAATTCCTAGAAAATGGCCTTAATATGTTTGATTGACATAAGGAATGTGCACTTCCCATGAATTGATGCGGGAATTCTGAATGACGGGGTTGCCCACGTTTTGTGGGAATTTCAATTTCCCAAGGAATTTTCATTGCCCCTGTTTTCCCCACTTTCTGTCAACCAAACCAGTGATACAAGGAACGAAATTCGATACGAAACGCGGGACGGAAACGGAAACGGGAAACGCTACCTTGAGTGAATCGGGAACGTTTGGTGTTTAGTTTAATATATATATATTTTTTTAAAAATCTGAAAAAACAGAACTAAAAATGTATTTAAAATTAAAATATTAATTACCATTAATCCATTTCTCAAAATATGATTACATAAAAGAAAAAACAAGAAAAACCTCCATAGTTCATAACTTCATACTTCATAAGTTCATATTACCTAGTACATAAACGTCCAAAAGTTAACTAACAAAGTGACAAACACATGAAAGGTTTCTACTCTCAATTACATCATCAAAATATTTTTAGTTCTCAATCTGCATATCTTTGGGTACTTGAAGAAGAAAAAGGAAACGCCATGACCACCGTACTGAGACGCGAACTGCAGCAATTTGGGCCGCGTTTGTTTGCGCGATTCGGTACGAACGACTCAGGACGCGATTCGGCCGTACGTCCCACGTTCCTGGTTTCACTGAACCAAACAACTACCCATATTAGAAAATCATGGGAGTTTCCATTGCCTACATAATTTGCTGTATACCAAAAAACCACTTGATTTCCGAGTTATGGGCTGTGGTGAGTTTTGCATAACAGGAAAAGACACTCGACTATTATGCTATAAAAACCCTTTGGTCATGGTCATCGAGAAAAAAGCCAACTCCAACAACCCCAACAAGTCAATGAACTCCATTCCGCTTGATTTGAACTTTTGAAGTGTCCCCCCCCCCCCCCCTAAGATAGACACTCCACAGAAGGGACTGTCCATTTATCTTTCATCCTGGAACCACTACTCTTTCACAAGGATTAGATGAGGTTTTATAAGGCAGTTGTTAATTTCTATGTCTATCTTCCAATTTATTAACTGCCAGAAGAACTATGTTCCTTTTTTTTTTTTCCCCACTACGTCTCTCTAAATTAAGTGTTTGATAGTGATCAAAGTAATGCATGTGATTTGGTTTGAGGCTTATTTGAAAGAAGCATACGGTTTTCAGATGATAGTTGTCTTTGGTTCTACTGTGGTCAACTCGTAACCTTTTCAATTTGTTTATCTTATGTATTATGATGTAGTTTAAAATGTTTAGAAATTGTGCTTAATGAGACTAGAATTTGTTTATCTGGCAGGCAATATCTGTTGAAGGATTGAAAAGTTCCTTACAGACAGACTATATACTAAAAGTAACTCTCTGGAAAACCCTCTCTCATTTTGATTTTTGTAGTTAGCTTGTGGTCTAAAATTTTGCTATGAATCATGCACTAAACTACTGAACGTCTGTTCTCCGGCAGATTCTTGGACTTGATGTATGTGCTGACACACTGGTTGGAGATGCTATGAGGAGAGGCATTTCAGGTGGTCAAAAGAAAAGATTGACTACAGGTGCTCAAATTAATTGTGCCTTGAACTACTATTCTTGGATTAAAATCAGAACACACCCACATTCGGAAATATCATCGTTCTTATGAAATTTTGCAGGGGAGATGATTGTCGGGCCAACAAAGGTGCTATTCATGGATGAGATAACGAATGGTTTGGACAGTTCTACCGCATTTCAGATTGTTTCATATATTCAACAGTTAGTCCACATTACAGATGCATCTGCATTGATCGCCCTTCTTCAGACAGCACCAGAAACCTTTGATCTTTTTGATGATGTGATCTTAATGGCAGAAGGAAAGATAGTGTATCATGGTCCACGTGATCATGTAGTGCAATTCTTTGAGACCTGTGGCTTTAGGTGTCCCAAGAGGAAGGGAATAGCTGACTTCCTTCAGGAGGTAGCAGTTTTCATTCCTGGTATCTGGTGACGAGCATTTAGTATTATAAAGTGGCTGCCGATTTCCTTTTGCTTGAGATAAACTCTTAATTTCTTTATGTCGCATTTTACAGGTGATTTCACAAAAAGACCAATCACAGTATTGGTTTCTTGAAAAACCTTATGGCTATATGTCTGTAGATATGTTCTGTGAGAAATTTAGGGTATCTCATGTTGGAAAGACTCTATACGAGGAGGTTTCACAGCCACCTGTGAAGATGCAGGATGATGAGAATGCTATCTCCTTTTCCAAGTTTTCTCTGCCAAAGGGAGAACTCTTCAAAGCTTGTTTGTCAAGGGAATGTCTGCTTATGAAGAGAAATTCTTTTATATATATATTTAAAATAATTCAGGTTGTTAATGTTGTGCTTAGACTTTTTTTTTCCCTTCTATGGATTTTTCTTTTGACCAACAAGTTCAAATGTTAATTACTATGTTGCATGGATTTGCTGTAGCAAATGTTTATGTGTGTAAGTGGGTGCGTGTGTGTGTGTGTGTCACGTATGATTCATTGAACATGTAAAAAGCTTCTACTGACATAGTAATTATAAAAAGTAGCTACACAACTTTGAGGTTATGGTATCAAATCTTGGCCGCACCCCTGCATAGTGGCCGGATTGTTAAGGTTTTCAAGCTTACAGCGACTGCAATACTAGGCCGCGACAACTGTGAACCATCTGTATTGTCGTGAATTTCACATCCAAGATTTTAAACCATTCCCTAACCCCTTTCCCCCACCCCAACACCACCCAAAAAAAATCTAAAATTGAAGTTCTTCTATTGGTTGAGTCCATTGTTCATTGAACATAGCGTTCATTTAGTAGAGCTTAATCGAATTGCAGCCTAATTTCTTTTCTTTTCCTGAATTTTCACTTGCAGTTGGTCATTATAGCTATTATAACAATGACTGTATTTCTGCGTACACGGATGCATGTTGATATTCTGCATGCAAATTACTATTTGGGCTCTCTGTTTTATGGTCTTGTCATGCTTCTTGTTGATGGATTTCCAGAAGTGTCTATGACGATCATGAGACTTCCTGTTTTTTACAAACAGAGAGACCTCTATTTTTATCCCGCTTGGGCTTATGCTATTCCAGCGACTCTCCTCAAGGTTCCATTGTCCATTTTGCTTGCTGTTCTGTGGACATCACTGACTTACTATACCATTGGATATGCTCCAGAAGTTGGAAGGTGAGTTTCCTTGAGTCTTGTGCCGAGTTCCTCAAAGTTGTTTTTACGTATAATATATTGACGATCAATTTTTTTACCTTAAAGCATTATCTCATTGTATTGCATCTTTTTGTATTGGACACTTCGTCATAATGATTCCGTTTTATACACTAAGCTTAACCCATTAATTGAAATAAGGTCGTCTGCTATGGGTTTACAGAATTACCTATGACCCTTTTATATGGGAAAGGGCTCTCTCTCTCTCCCCCCACCCTCTGTACATTTGTGATTGCGCATACAGTTCCCAGTGATAGTATAATTGAATCAGGGTATTGATTTGTTAGACTACAGTTTGTTTTCTAGCTTATTGTACCCCGTCTTTTGCCATATGAAAATATCTTTGCCTACTACAGTTGACCGCTTAGGATTGATATTGCACACATCTAGACATCCTCTGGCCTCGCCGATGCTGAAATTCATATTTGGTTGTCGTTGCCATTGCCTTGTTTGATGCGTCTTACTCTTACGCTCCTTAATTTAAGTAATTGGATGGTGGTGTAAAATTAAATCATTAATTGTGTATTTCAGGTTCTTCTGCCAAGTTCTTCTGTTTTCGGGAGTGCACTTAGCATCAGTAACCATGTTCCGGTTCTTGGCTTCTCTCTTTCAAACCATAGTTGTTTCCAATCTTGCGTCCGTTTATTTCTTACTGTTTGCCTTTATATTCAGCGGATTCATAATCCCGAAATGTAAGTATACTAATGAAGCTTTTACTTGATAGGATTTTCTAATCATCTGATTATAACACCTACATGTGTGTTTGCTTGCAGCTTCCATGCCGGTATGGTTAGAATGGGGATTTTGGGTTGTGCCACTTACTTATGGTGAGACTGGTCTTGCTACTAATGAATTTCTTGCTCCGAGATGGCAGAAGGTAAGCAGTTCATTGAAGTTTGAGGCATTATAATTGTGATCCAAGTTTTTATGAGAAAAGGTTTGACCGGCTAGAATGATCTTAATATAGATCCATTAATTTAATGATTTTTCTGGAGGATATGCTTTGAGAACCTACTATGAGATTATCATGGCTGTTCTTCCATTGTGTAAATTTTAAGTTGTTGGTATTTAGTATTGTCAACGTTGATAGCTAGTTGGCTAACACACCTGACATGAGTGCATTGTTCGGTGTGTGGATTACAAAATTCTAGCTTGCAGTGTCATCCTTTTAAGATAAATGAACTTCTTTGCTGTGCATCTGATATCAGTGCCTAAATCTTAAGACTTTGGCACCGTCACGTTTTTTGGAGACGTCTAAAGGTTGCTAGTGTTTACTTCACTCTTAGATTTGGTGTAATATATTCTCAGTCATTTGCTGATCCTCGTTTTTATCTATAGATGCTTTCTTCAAACACAACAATTGGCCAAGAAGTTCTACAATCCCGTGGTCTACTGTTTGATGGTTACTTTTTCTGGGTCTCAGTCGGCGCTCTGTTTGGATTTTCCTTACTTTGCACAGTAGGGTATACTCTGGCATTAACTTTCTTGAAGGGTGAGACCTTTTCTTTCCCCCCTCCCCCCTCTTTAAAAAAAGTCCACAAGTCATTATAACCATATTGATTTTATAGTTTCTTGATTATATTTGTAGCTCCGGTAGCATCTGCAGCTTTTATCTCACGAGAAAAACTTTCTCAATTACAAGAATTGAGACATCCATGTCGAGTGGACGACTTAGAGAGTTGTGGAGACAAAAGTACCGTAGAATCTCAAAAAGGTTAGAAAAGTTCGTTCCTAGTTTTCTTGTTAACTAGTATCGATTTCCTCATAGTTTTACCATCCTGAAATGTCTGGTAATGATGGCAGGTAACATGATTTTGCCCTTCCAACCACTTACAGTAGCATTCCACAATGTGCAATACTACATTGATACCCCCGTGGTAATCTCAAAACCAAAGTTCAGGTTCCTTTATGCAATAAGCTGTTCATAAGCAGCCAGGGCGTGTATAGTGTTTTATTATTCTTCTCTGGTCTCAGGAAATGAGAGAACAAGGCTTTACTGAGAATAAACTCAATCTTCTGCATGATATCACTGGTTCTTTTAAGCCAGGTGTTCTTACGGCATTAATGGGTGTCAGTGGAGCTGGAAAGACGACTCTTCTGGATGTTCTTGCAGGAAGAAAAACTAGTGGCACCATTGAAGGTGATATTCGAATTGGAGGGTATCCGAAGGTGCAGGAGACATTTGCTCGAGTGTCTGGATATTGTGAACAAACAGATATACATTCTCCACATATTACCGTAGAGGAATCGCTGATCTTTTCTGCCTGGCTTCGGCTTCCTGATAATATTGATTCAAACACTAAAACCGTAAGACGTGTAAAGAATTTGCAAGTCTTGCTTCTACGAATGTTTCTGTTACTTACAAAACTTTGTTCGATGCATTTCAGGATTTTGTCAATGAAGTCCTAAAGACTATTGAGCTCAATGAAGTTAAAGATACCTTAGTTGGCTTACCAGGTGTTAATGGTCTATCAACTGAGCAACGAAAGCGGCTCACTATTGCTGTGGAGCTTGTAGCCAACCCATCAATTATATTTATGGATGAACCTACAACAGGTCTTGATGCAAGAGCAGCTGCCATTGTTATTCGAGCAGTAAAGAATATTGCTGTTACTGGTAGAACTGTTGTTTGCACCATCCATCAACCAAGTATGGACATATTTGAGGCATTTGATGAGGTGGGGTACTTCTCTAGTTGACAATAGAACTTGAATCTCAAAACAGATCTAGAGCACATATATCAGAATGAATAAGCTATTGATAGAAAAGAGGAAGATAGTAGGTCATTGTCTACATTTTTCTAAAAGTTGGATTCACCCTAACATGTTGCAGGTCCATAATCATATGCTTTTTTCTAGTAATCTTTGGTTAAAAGTTAATAGATGTTGGCCATAGGTTGATAGACTATACACTTTTAACCAGTTATATGCACTCTGAATCTCTGGCCATTGAACTTATCTCGGTTCTCCAGGCTGATTGATTTGATCACTTAACATCATATAGAATTTTCATGGATAAGGTAAATTTTTGTTCTTTAAGTGATTCATCTTTATCAAATCTAAGGATCTTTTGATTGATGTGTATGAATTATTTTTTTCTGCAGTTGGTTCTTTTAAAAACAGGTGGACGCATAATCTATTCCGGACCTCTGGGCCAGCAGTCAAGTAAGGTTATTGAATATTTTCAGGTTAGATTTTCTTTGCTGAATCTTTCCGTTAGTAATTTAATTTGATGCTTACTGCCTCTTTGATTTTCGTGAGTCTTCCTAAGACTATCTTTCTCTTTGGAATTGAATAGTCTATACCTGGCATGCCCAAGATTAGAGATAACTATAATCCCGCGACATGGATATTAGAGGTTACTTCTGCATCTGCTGAAATCGAACTGGGTATCGATTTTGCAGAAGTTTACAATAGCTCTGTGCTATGCCAGTAAGTTCTGTCATCAATGGATGCACTAACCTTTATTGATCATGGTCTTTCTTTCCGTTTCTAGTAGATACAGTTTTACAGGTTTCTTTTTGTGCCTTCCTTCATCATGTTAACTTCAGGAAGAATGAAGAATTTGTTCAGCAGCTAAGTATCCCTTCTGTGGGCTCAAGGGATCTCCATTTTCGTAGTCGCTTCTCATTATCTGGTTGGGGACAATATAAATCTTGCCTGTGGAAACAACAGCTATCTTACTGGAGAAGCCCTTCATACAATTTGACACGCCTCATGTTTGCCTTTGTGTCATCCCTTATTTTTGGATTGCTGTTCTGGCAGCAAGGGAGGAACATGTAAGTTGGGGTAATTTCCTAAGAAATCTGAACTTAGAGAGCGTTTGGTTGAGTGGAAAATATGTTCTAGGAAAAGTGGGTTTCCTGTTTTCCTTTGTTTGGTTGGCAAGGAGTGGTAAATTGTTTTTCAAAAGGTGGAAAATAGTTCTCCTAATGGAGGAAAACCTTTTCGTTCTTGAAGGAAGGAATGCCACATTTCCGCTCCCTTCCATTTCCATTTTTTCTTCTCTCGATTACTTTCTGTGCTAGAAACCAAACAAAGAAAAACTAAACTACATTTGCGTTCTTTGCCCTTGTTATATATCTTTTCATGGAGAATTGTTTTCCATCTATAACCAAACGGATTCTTATTCATTCAATCAAGTTGCCAGTTACCATTTACCAGAATAACCGCTATCTTATGCCTAGTGGCTAGTGTCAGTTCAGAAATATCATATTCCGAAAAGAAATATCTAGCTTTCTTGTGGTTTTCATGTAAATGGCAGAGAAATTTCTTTGTGAGTATTGCGTAAAGTTTTAATAGTCGTACAGAAAATTTCTCCTAGGCTATCATTTATGTAATTTCCTGAATTATGAAGAACTCAACAGAGTTCTATGCTTGTTCACTTTTCAGTACTTAACTACTTCCTCCGTTTCTTTTTACTTGCAACATAAATTTAAGAAGAAGATTAGAGAAGGTAAACGGACAAATTAATCAAAATAATTTAAACAGTGGTAAGAGGGATAGGTTATTATATTAAGGCTTAAAATAATTTGATTAATTTGTCAGTTTACCTTCTCGAATCTTCTCCTTAAACTGCGTGCCAAGGAGCTATGTCGCAACTCACAAGTAAAAAGGAAGGGAGGAAGTATATAACATGTGCTTGCAACTGCTAAACCATTCCATTGATACCTTACTGGATTACATCTTAGTTGGAAATTTAATTTTCATAATTTGAAGAATGTTGCTTTCTTGTCACTTTAGCCTTTTGTTCATTAAAATGGCAGAAAAGATCAGCAGAGTATATTCACAGTATTTGGTTCCATGTTTGCTGCTGTGATGTTCTTGGGAATAAACAACTGCAGCCCTGTTCTTCCTCACATTGCAACAGAAAAAACTGTCGTTTATCGGGAAAGATTTGCAGGGATGTACTCCTCATGGGCTTATTCTTTTGCACAGGTATAGTGGTTTAATGGTTTCCCCAATTCCTGGTCCCATTTGGACCTCTCTGGAGTCACTAGAAATGGCCTAGTTCTGATACTGAGTAATGATGCATTCAGCACACAAGAAATTACAATTATTTGCTTCATCTTAAGTATTTGTCCTAATCTACATAGTCACAATTCATGTCTAATATAGTACCATCATGCCGATTATATATATTCGCTTACCTCCTTTTAAGATCTTGTTGTTTTACTCGCCTCCTTACATTGCAGAGAACTGAAATTATCTGCTTACTAAATTTATCAACGAACTTTATATTATAAGGGAGGAGGATTACGTGGCTAGAAGGCGTTTGCCTTCTAGCTTCCTGTTGTGGTCAAAATTTGCAATTAAGTTTAGCTTTTGCAAACTTAATGTTTATTGCTTGTTTCACTTACCTAGCTTTTCATTTGCAGGTCACTGTTGAGATCCCTTATCTTCTTACTGTGGCTTTGATATTCACAATTATCACATATCCGATGATCGGGTATTACTCATCAGCCTACAAGGTGTTCTGGTACTTCTATGCCATGTCTTGCACTTTGATGTATTTCAATTACATGGGTATGATGCTCATATCGTTGACACCAAACTCCCAACTGGCTGCTATTACAGCATCAGCGATATATGCACTGATGAATTTGTTTTCTGGATTTTTGATCCCTCAACCGGTAAGCTACTCCTATCCAAATCTATAATAATATTGCAAAATAATGCATCTGACGTCTTTAATGTATTTGAATCTTGTAGAAAGATTAACATTCCTTTCCCAAAGATGACTTCGCTCAACTAATTTAAGATTACATTTGTTGCATATGAAGCAGATAATAAATAATCCTGATCTAAAGAATGATCTTATCTATTAATCCCTTCATGGAAAATAATGGTCATGTGTACTATTTAAATCGTATAGAAAGGTGAGCAACTTTCTTAAAGTAGTACACTATGGCGTGATCCTCACATATATTTCCAGTGATGAAGAGAGAAAGATATGAGAGTTCATGATAATTTCTTTACTTTTGGGATAAGCAATGTGACTAATAGGTCTACTCTGGACAAAGGGGAATAATTTCTTGTAGAAGTGGCTGTTTTTTTTTCTTTTCTGGTTTGACTTCAAGACTTGAACTAGAATCAGGAAATGTTTTGTCAACTGAATTGTCTGGCAAGGGATGCTTCTTTATAGTGAAGCTGGTGTGCATTTAATCAAGCAATCTATTGGAAGGGTTTATTTCAGACTGCCTTGTTTTACTTTCAAATGTCAATTAACTTATATCAATGGGAAACTGTAATTAAAGGGCTTCCAACATGGATACGAAGTTAGATGGATTGGTGGTATTATGTATAGAATCAGAAAATGGGTAGTTTGGATAGATTAGATTCAAGTTATATTCAGATTTCAGATGATGAGTCATTTGGTTTGCTTTCGGGTCAGAACCTAGTCTCTTGTCATTAGCTGATAATGCTAATTTATCAATCTTAATGTAATTTCAGATACAATTGGTTTTGGATTGGATATCAACTTATGGGATACCAGTCGATTTTCCCAAGTCTAATTCTATACACAGATAATTATCTTATAACTGGCTATTGAACTTAAGAAAGCTGATATCGTGCAATTGTTTTGCAGCAAATTCCCAAGTGGTGGCTGTGGTTATATTATCTATGTCCATCTTCTTGGACCCTAAATGGTCTGCTGTCTTCTCAGTATGGTGATATACATGAATATATCACTGTTTTTGACAAAACCAAGACGATAGCTTCTTTCGTAGAAGACTACTTTGGGTTTCATCATGATCGTTTGGGCCTCGTTGCTGCTGTCTTAATCATCTTCCCTCTGATGTTTGCATATCTTTTTGCATATTTTATCGGGAAACTCAACTTTCAGAGGAGATGATTAGCTCATTAGCTGTGCAAATGTGTCGATTTGATGGGTTCATCACTTTGGTAAGGTAGGATTTCAAGAGTTTGACAAACAACTTGATACTTGACTAATATATGCATCAAGTGTTGTTTGGTACTTTGGTTAACATTTTAGTTGTCTTCAGATTGTCAGCTTTTTCAAGATGATTGGTAACTTCCCAACCGAAACAGATGGCTATGGCTGCAGTTCTTGCTAGGAAGGAGTAACTGCGCGCATATATTCTTAGGTGAGGCTATTTGAAGAACCATTCTTGATGGTGGAAAACGCATACTCTATGTAGCCCTTCTCTATTCTTTTCTCCGGTTTTCAGGCTATGTGAAATTGGTTACTTCTTGTATGACTTGTAAATATGTAGAAAATCTAGAATATACACCATAGTTTTTTTCTTAGCTTTGATGATGGTAGCAGAGTAGTAGATTATGTATTGTGTGTGTCGTTATTAGGGACAAATTCCCATTAATAAAAGGGACAACTGTTTTTCTTACTTTAATAATAATACTTCTTATTGTTGATCCCTATATGATTTTTCTTTTTTAAGTGTTTATCGTGCATATCTTTATCATAATAATATCAGGGCGTCTCATATAATTTAGGGCTTTGTGTTAAATTAAATTGTAAGGATTGAGAATTTTCAATAAAGAGACTAAAGAATAATTAATGGAGTTGTAAAAAAAAAAAAGAGTAATTAATGGGTTTTTCTTTTGGAGAATAGGAAGAGACTAAGCAAAAACATTGGATAGAAATTAACTCCTTTGAATATGCATCCAATATTATACTCGATAAACTGGAAAGGAATAACATGTAATTACAATTATTATTTTTTTACTTACTTTAAGCGAACAACTAATAGAATTGGACCCTCATATTTTGGGCCTTATCTAGTTATTCACCCTGGACATGAACTTAGCCGCCCTGATTAATATTTGAAGCTACATTTGTGTAAGCAATTAGAAAATGTTGATATATATTGAATTATTAAACCAAAACTAGCAAGTATATATATCTTCGTCTGATATTCACTAAAATGGATTATAATTCCATTGTTCTTATATAAGAAGTGTTCTCATGTAAATTTTATTCTCATATATATAAGAAGTGTTCTTACTCTCATTCTTTTCGAACTCACCAAATAGGTTAACAGAATAAAACGAGAACACCCTCTTTTTAAACCCATCATGTTTTTGTTTTGCTCTCACCTTACGAACTCTTGTAAAGTTTTTTTTAATCTCCCCTCTCACACTCTCATCATTGAGGGTTCTCTCTCTCTTTTCAATCTCACATCTCACAGACTTTTCATGATTAAGATCCCTATAATCTCTATAGTCTATTGATACCATGTTAAGTTTATGTTTGATGAATGCTGACCAATATTGAGATTGTAAATTGATTATCAGACATAAACGTAACAAATTCCCACTTATAAGGAATTTCATCTTATCTTTAAAAAAAAACGTTTTTTCACTAAGTACCCCCGAGTTTTCAGAAAATTCACCTGATACCCCCAAGTTTTCAAAATACACAGGGTACCCCTAAGTTACAAACTAATTCAATCGTATAGCCTTAATGATCAACGATGTTAACTGTTGTTAGTCATTAACCCTAATTTTCTATTTTAAACCCTAATTAATCCCCTAATACTAACCTTAATCCTAACCCTTACCTCTAATCCTAACCCGTAACCCTAAACCATAATCCTCCCACCACCTCGCAGCCCCCTATCCCACCCCACCCCCTCCTCCACCCCCGCAGCACCCTATCCCACCCCCACCCCTCCCCCATCCGTCGTCGTGACTCGTGATCCCAGAATCCAACAACCAAGTCGCCAGCAAGCTTTCCGCTATGGCGTGCGCTCCCAGACAGCCTTATCGCCTTTGTCTTCGAACTGGAGTAGAGTAGAGTAGAGTAGGGGGATTCGACGGGAGAGGGGTGCAAAATTCGCCGAGGCTGGGAGAAGGGGTGCGGAATTCGACGGGGTTGGGGGGAGGGGGTTGGTAATTTGACGGGGTGGTGGGAGGGGGGTTGCTAGGGTGGGGGCTGCCACAGGATGGTGGGACTGCTCGGGTGGGGGCAGTCAGGGGTGGTGGGGAGGGTGGGGGAAGGGGGTTAGGGTTAGGGTTTAATTAGGAGTTAGATTTTAGGGTTAAAACTAACGATATAGTATAATTTGTTTATCCGAACAGACTTTGGTTTATCGATAATTTGTTTAGTTATGTTTAATGATATAGTATTTAGATTCAGATAATTTCAACAAAAATAAGGCGAAAATAATGTATCCTTTATCCGAAAGGATTATAGTTCCGGTCTACTATAAATATATTATATTGATACTTGAAAATGACAGGTAATATAACAATTGTAGACAAATACATAGAGTTCTTTAAGTCTGAAATCTGAGTTATGAATACATGTGGAACATCGAACAGACTTTGGTTTATCGATAATCATGCGCTTTTGGAAATACAAATAAAAAATATTGACAAGGTTGAACTTGCAGCCTGCACAGCATATTCCAAAATCCAAAGTGGTGGCTATGATATATTATTTAATCCCAACATTAGGACACTAAATTAGACAATTAGTATGCACGTTTGCTAAGACGTGGATAAACACGAAGTAATTAAAAATTTAGGCGTATGAAATCAAGACATTTGCTACTTTCATACTCTATTAAATTAACTACTTTGAAGTTTGAATTTCGTCGTGTCTTAATCATCTTTTCCATACAATTTGCATCTCTTTTTGCGTAAATTACTGGAAACATGACCAGAATCTAATATTAGGAGATGGTTATGGCTACAACATGCATAGTTTGATAGATCCGTTTTATTTCGGTTAGGTAGGTTTGTTGTACCACTAGTTTGGTCATCTACAACTACGAGGAATATGTTATGTTTGTTGTAATCTTTTTGATTGGCTCAAATTTGTTGGCTTTTATATTGAGAAAACTAATTTGTAATGGTTTGGTAGTAAACAATTACTCCAATCACCCAATTTACTTACTCTTATAAGTAAAAAAGTAAGATATAATGGGAATGATGTAGCTAGGTAAGAGGGTTCTTAATAAGAGATTGGGATGAATCTTTCTACGATAAGAGTTAGGTATTCTTAATAAGAGATAGGTGTAGACTTTTTTTGAATACGAGTAAGATGCTCTAATAAGAGTCACCTATTGTTATACTAAATAATTGACACTTGGACAGATGTAGGAAGAAAAATATTGACAACTCATGCAAATTTATGAAGAAACGCCAATTAAGAAATAGTGCATTTCTTTGGATGTGCCATAGGTGACTCTTATTTTTAGAGGGAGATGAGGTAGGAGAGGATTAAGGAGAGAAACTAAGAGATACCAAAATAAGAATCTCTAATTATGGATAAGGCAATTGCACCTCTTAATTACTATCAAATTGTTTGCTATATAGGCAAACTCTTTTACTAGTTCTAATACTATACTTTAATTACTATGACTCGTTATGGTTTTTATCAAAGGAAACAAGTGATGATGTTCAACTACTTGAAAACAGGGCCGGTTATGTGGCTGTGCAACCAGTCCAGCCGCACAGGGCCCCCAAATTAATAGGGCCCCCAAATTAATAGGGCCCCCAAATTATCTTAGCTAATATAATTAAATTGGTGTATAATAAAAACAAATGTTGTGTTGCTGGCATAGTGGTAGTGCGTCGTTGTTGCGGTGCATTGTTTTTAAGTTGTCCCATGTTCGAATCCCAACAGGGCTATTTTTAAGATACTTTGGTTAGCTAGCTTCCTTCTTCAAGATTAATGCAAAATTAAAGGAAGTAGAGTTTTCTCCTTTTTTTAATTGGTTTATTCCCAATATGTAATTACATTGGTTTTGTGAAAAGTAAAATTACATAATATTATACTCAGTTTATATATTTCATCTTTCATATATTTTCTACTTCCTTAGTTCATTTCTACTTACATCATTTTTCATTTTTGAAAATTGTAAATTACTTGCATAATATTTTTTTTCTCCCAATAATATGAGTTTTATTTTTTCTTCTCTATATCTCTCTTTTCTCCTTAAAAATGTTCTCAAACTCAATAAAGTAAGATTTAAAATAGAGGAAGTGATAGTTTTTTTAAAATACTTTTTAGGGCCCCTCTTATAATTTTAAAATAATATTTGCACAGGGCCTCCAATTTGTTTAGGACGGCCCTGACCCTTAAGTTCAATGATATGACTTTTTATCTCCCAAATATTTAATTGTTATACCGTTATAGTGTACATATATAAACTTTACTATCCTTTTCGCATTTCTTAGAGATTCTTACAACAAAATGAAGCTAGATTTGCGGTCTGTATAGGTTAACAAGACAATTACTCCCTCCGTCCCTTAATAGAGTGCCCATTTCTTTTTTGGACACTATTCAAAGGTAAAGAAAGCCCTCAAAAAATATTTCTAATATATAAGAAAAAACATAGTCATGTGGGGTCTTGTTTGATTCGTCTCATTACGTACATTAAGAAAATCAAACTTTTATAATTTTTACTAATATGAAATTAAAGATATTAACGATACAAAACGTGCATTGGCAAACGTGCATTGGAGAAATGGACACTCTATTAAGGGACGGAGGGAGTATATCTTTACTTAAATCTAATAACAATTTGCTCATAAGAAAAATGGACAGACCTTTTCTTGCTAAAATCAGTTGTTACTCGCACCTCACTGGCTCACTGCTACAGCTCTTGAGTGGTCTATGAGACTCGTGCTACTCGTGAGATTAAGACACTTAATAATGTCTTCTTCGTAGTAACCAATACTAAGGGCATGTGTCACCATAAAAGGAAATAAAGGACCCATGCCCCATGCCTACCTTCAGCTACAATTTCATGGTCCCAACTTCTCAGTTGTCCCTTCTTTTCTCAGATGCTATTTTGTGGTCTACGACTATAACGCCTCAACACCACCCAACAAATTCTTTACCTAGTTTTCAATTTGAAATTTTAACCGGTGTTACCTAATTCTCACGCAAATTGCGAATTGAGAAAAGCAAATTATGATCGATTTTAGTTCATTTTTGGCTCATTTTGAACGAATTGACAAATTCAAAAGGCAGATTAGATAACACTGATTTTAACTACAATAATCCATTTACAATTCGGATCATGTTGAGTTATTTAAAAGATACTCTAAAGAGGGGATTAAACCACAATTAAAATTGAGAATTATTAATGTCAATCATGCCGATTTTGATCTTTTCTTATCCACCTTACCTAAAGAGTAAAGACAGAATGAAAAGTTTCGGAATAGTAGTATATGAAGAAAATTAAAATTGTAGCCTATAAGAGAAGGCAGCAAATAAATATTATGCAACTCAAATATATGATTACTGTGAACGAGCACGAATTACATTTTGGGATGCTGCGCAGCAGCTGATCCTTTACTTGCATCTATCAAACATCATACATATAAGCAGCAACTCCTTTACTAACAAATGCTGCAACTTCTACTACCAACAAAAACTCCCAATACCCATAATATCTAACTCTTCCACAAGTAACCAACTCACCCCAAACAAAGAAAATATAAAAAAGGGAAAGCAAGGACACAAGTGTAACCCATCATACTACTAAAAAGCATCATACATTTCATTTGGTTAGAGAGCAGCTGCAGCCTGTGGAGGAGATCCGGGCACTTGCTTTATTGATCAAAAATATTAATCAATGAATTCCGACTTCACTCTTTCTCTGACTTAAGCTTGGGGCTTGTCCCACTTGAGGGGCTTCACAACCTCCCATGTGAAGTCTGGGTCATCCCTACCGAAGTGCCCGTAAGCAGCGGTCTTCAAGTACCTGCTGCCACCCTTGAGAAGGTCAAGGTTGATGGCGATCATACCGGGCCTGAAGTCGAAGGTCTCCTTAACAATTTTGAGGATATCCTTGTCAGGGATCTTTCCAGTTCCGTAGGTGTCAACGAAGACGGACAAAGGCTCTGGGACACCAATGGCGTAAGAGATCTGGACAATGCAGCGGCGAGCAAGGCCACTGGCAACAATGCTCTTGGCTGCCTGCCTAGCAATGTAAGCACCACTCCTGTCAACCTTGGTTGGGTCCTTTCCGGAGAAGGCACCACCACCGTGAGCACCCCAACCTCCGTAGGTGTCGATGATGATCTTACGACCAGTAAGACCAGCATCACCGTGAGGTCCACCAATGACGAAACGGCCAGATGGGTTAAGGTGGAAGATGGTCTTCTCATCAAGGTACTTCTCAGGGATCACAGGCTTGATCACGTGCTCCTTCAAGTCAGCTGCAATCTCATCGTTGGTAACAGTCTCATCGTGCTGAGTTGAGATGAGGACGGTGTGGACACGAATGGGAACCATGGCACCGTTGTCGTTGTAGTACTCAACAGTGACTTGGGTCTTGCCATCAGGCCTCAACCATGGGCAGGTACCGTTCTTGCGAACCTCAGTGAGGCGGGCACCAAGCTTGGTGGCGAGGACATGGCTGAGGGGCATCAATTCTGGGGTCTCATCAGTGGCATAGCCAAACATGTGACCCTGGTCACCAGCACCGATCTCCTCAGGACGCTTGGTAAGATGACCGTGGACACCCTGGGCAATGTCAGGACTCTGCTGCTCAATGTAAACCAAGACCTTGCAGTTGTCAGCATCAAGACCCACGTCAGCGGATACAAATCCGATATCGCGGCAAGTCTGTCGGACAATCTTCTCATAGTCTACGTTCCCCTTGGTGGTGATCTCACCAAAGACCATGACCAAGTTGGTCTTTGTGCAAGTCTCACAAGCAACCTTGCTCTCAGGGTCTTGCGCAAGGCAAGCATCAAGGACTGCATCAGAGATCTGATCGCACATCTTGTCGGGGTGTCCCTCGTTCACAGATTCGGAGGTGAAAAGGAAGGTGTCAATTGGGGCGGCCATTTTTCAAGCTGTAACAACAAAACGATTCACATCAGCACAACCACCATATCAAAATCCCACCTAGTTAAACATACATACATCCTAACAATACTCCCATCAAAAGTTCACTTACACACAGCAAAAAAAAAGTGGGCCATTTTTTGGTAACTTTTTACATAACAGAAAAAGATATACTGCAAACGGATAAAGAAGGATAAGAAGAATAAAGCTTCAAAACAAACTTCCTAAACCAAAAAAAAAAGACAATTCTCACCCACTTACACTCATAGAATCTTACTCACAGGTATAGATCCCCAATTAAATGTAACTACATATTCCCTAACAATATTACAAGTTGCAACCATACCATAACTTTTCCTTTCACTCTCTCTCCTCATTAAAACCAACATAAAATGGAATCTCATACTCATTCTCAATTTTCACTTACTAATTCATAAATAACTAAATAAAAATCATGAAATAACTCCCTCAGATCTAACAAGCTAACTATGTTTCCAACTCACCAACCGACAACACAAATCAATTATTTACAAACATAAAATTAATCAAATCATCATGTAAAACTAAAACCCTAGCCATTTCAAATCAAAATTTCTCGATTAACATTCAGATCCTTCCAACAACATATAAATCAACACATTAACGATTCAAATCATGCGAAAACCAACACACTAAAACCCTAAATTCAACATTTCATTTCATACGATTCATCATTTCAATTAACCATTTCTAACCTCAGATCTCCAAATAACAACAACAAATCCACAAGATCTAACGAAAACAACCGATTTTTCATCATTTCAGATCTAAAACAATCAATCAACCAATCAATTAATTAATTAATCATCCATATTATTCGCGGAGTCAAAATATCACGACTCCATAGCAAGTAGGAGAGAGAAAATGAAGCAGCGAAACTTTACCTGGAGAACGAAGAAGTTCCCGACGAGCAAAGAAGCTGGAGAAGAGAGAGAAAGAGAGGAGAGAGAGTAGAGAGAGAAGGTCCGAGTCTTGTTATACAATTTGCAGACCGGTGTAAGGCGAGTTTTAAGAGACGAGTGAGGAGGTTATTTATAGAGAAATTAGGAGAGAGAAAAAGTTGGTAAATCTACCAAAGTGTTTTTTCAAGGAGTGATCTCAGTCGTTGGATTTTAATTGTTGATCGGACGGATGAGATTTAGCGGGGTCGGTGAGAGAGAGGGTGAGAAATTAGTGGGGTCCATTTTTTTTTGTGGAAGTGAAATGACCAATTTGTCCTTGATGAGTGGTTGGTGGCTGGGCGGCTTGGCGACGCCGTATTTGTTGGAGATTTGTTAGTGGTAGAGTAGACGGTGTCGTTTTGGTTTTTTGTTTATTTTTATTGAATCTTGACTGATATTAAAGCCACATACAGTATTTGTTTTAGTAAGATATTTGATGATTTTGTTATTTTTCTAAATTCTAGGAGGATTTCAGGTTTTATTATTGACCATTTGTTGCTTTCGTTCACTTTAAATGCGGATTGAATAATACCAAATGGTATTTACAACATACAATTAGTTTGAGGATCAAGGACCCTTAGTTCTAATTACTAATAGTATCGCTTATGTTATTTGTGATGAGGTGGGCATGGGACGGGCCAGCAGGCGGGCCGAACCGGCCCGGCCCGTTGTCCGTTACGTGGGTCGCGAGCCTGTCACGGTCAAGAAAATTTAATATCAGGCCCGCACGAGCCCGCGTGGGTCGGTCTGCGAGCAGAACGCTACTGTCAAAAATACAAAAAAAATCATAAAACACGAGCTTGGCCCGCTATTTTTACAAGACCGTGGACCGAGCACATGAAGAGGCCCGGCCCATGCCTCTATGTGATACTAAGTTTTAAATCTTGATGGAAGCATAAATTTTAATGTCGGGGGTGCGCTTAGAGGAAAAATTATTGTGCCCCAAAAGAAAAGTTTGAGGGTGATAACCTTATAGGTCGTTGTTTTATAAACAATATGAACAATATAATAATAATTATGATTTTGTGGTCTTACCGGAAAAAAAAATTAGTCTAGAATTTATAAAATAATGATTTGGTATTTTTAATTTTGTAATATAATCTATTGGTAAATGAAAATTTAGCATACTTCTTTGGGTTTGTTTGTCAATGTATAAATTTAACTATTGCTAATATGAAATATCTCTAATTCTATGTAAGTAAAAATTATTAACAAAAATGATATTTTGAAAGTATATATATGTCAAAGGTGAATCTAACAAGATCTCGTGTGATAATACTTTTTCTTATGTAGAATAATTCATGAAATAAAGATAGTTCATACTCGCAAATCAAAGTAAAAGAATAATTACTTTCTCGGTGTCTAATTTTATTTTTTTTATTGACTTGGCTTCTTTTTGGGACCAATATATATGGACAAACTAATCATCTGGTGATTCTAGAGAGGTACTTTTTTTGTTACCATTTTGATTGTAGGCTATTTAGTAAGGGCGAGAAAGAACAAAATTCTTCACGAATTCTTTGGATTAGCTCAATTTTACTCTTTTTATGATGAGTTTGAATTGAACACTTATATTTTGAGATATAAAAGAGAGGAACTCAATATCAGTTATGAGTTCTTGTACTTTGAGAATTTAAGAGCAGCAATACATACTTTTATAACTTTACCGAGATTCTTATGAAATTCTTTTACTTCAAATTATCGTATGACATCTAATAAAATTACAAAGAATGAAATGTAGTTCTCACGACAAAAACTAACATAGAACCAGAAAAACATAAAAGTGTTATCATTGTGAAATTTAATTATTATGCTAAAGCTTAAACTCATATTCAGAGTTCAAATTCCAAGCTTAAGCTAAACCCGTGTTAGTCAATAAAATTGAGTTCGAGTTTAAGTTTGAGCTTGATAAGATTCAATTCTAATCCTATACCAACAAATATTGGTTTTTTTTTGTCCTATCATGTGGCCTAACCTACCTTATACCACCTTATTTTCTCCCCATGTTACACCTAGAGATGGCAATGGGCCGGGTCTGGGTCGGGTCCAGCTAGACCCAGACCCGTTTATTTTTTCAAGATCCAGACCCGACCCAGACCCGCTGGGTCTAGAATTTTCAGACCCGGACCCAGACCCGCTGGGTCTAGCGGGTCCATGGGTCCTAAATGGGTCCTTCTTAGTTTCTTATTTTAAAATTATTATACATATTTTAGTAGTGCATGTTGCTATGATCACTACATTATTTCAAGATATTTGGTGAAGCATTTCAATGACTATAACAGTAGGTAGGCAGTGACTGTGGGTGACATTTTCTATCAAACTACAAGGACATTTTCGAACAGTAGCTAATTATTCACAATAGCACTGTAATTTCACAATTACAATAAATTTCACAAGAGCACTATAACAGTAGCTAATTATTCTATCAAATTACCATGACATTTTCGAACCAAACTACAATTTTAGCTCATAGGATCTACACATTTTTTATCATACCTTGCGACTTGCAGATTAGAGATTAGACTTGCAGATTATAGTACCTTGCGACTTTGCGAGTTGCGACTTGAGGTAAAATAACGCACAATCAGAAACAAAAAAAAAAAAAAAGAAATGCGTTTATTAACTTTGCGTGATGATAATGAAGAAAAGTAGGAGAACGAACCAGTTAGAGTCTTAGAGAGTAGAAACAAGGAAGGAACAAAGGAGTGAGCCATGGATATTGGATACTGATGGAGTTAAAGAAAGAAAGAAACGGCTCTTAGAGTCTTAGAGATCTGGGTAGGGGCGCAGGGCAGATGGTGAGTATTAGGTTATTAGGGTTTTAGTCTTTTAGAATTTTTATTTTTTAATATATTAATTTATATGGGTCTGTGGGTCGGGTCTGGACCGGGTCTGGGTCTGATATTTCTAGACCCGGACCCAGACCCGACCCATGCTCTCTGGGACCCAGACCCGACCTAGACCCATTGGGTCTAAAAAAATTGGACCCAAACCCTTATAAATGGGTCGGGTCCTAGCGGGTCTGGGGCGGGTCCAGGACCCATTGCCATCCCTAGTTACACCATCAAGTTTAAGGTAAGCTTCAAGTTTTACTTTTCCTTCAGTCCACGCTGTTCACAGTGACTCAAAGAGATGTGGCATAAGATCTATACTTCATTAGTTCATTCTTTTCTTTGAGGTAGGTGGCATAAAAGTATGCTCTACTGATTGACCTTTTGCCTTTTCGTCTATTGTTTTGATTCCTTTGAATTCAACCATATGATATTAGTACCTAACTCATTTTGAGATAAGAGTAACTATTTTTGAGTTGACTTAGTAATTAATCTATCTATAGTTACTTTTATTTTTATTTATTTTTAGTGGAAATTACTTTTATTATTTTACAATAAACAGAATTGTGGTGTTTTTCACTTAAAATTGGCTTAATTCCTAGACTTAGAGCATGCCGATTTTTTTAGACATAAATGTGAATCATGAACCTTGCTCAAAAAAAACATGGGATTGCATCCATGTTTTTTTTTTATATTTGGGTCATGCTATGATTCAATCCATGATTGGTCATCCTATGACTCAAACCAAGGTTGGTCATCTTATTAGCTAAGCCAATTATTTGTAGACATGTGGCAGTGCATCATAAATGTTATTTTTTATAATTCAAGTTTTGTAATATGAATAACTTAAAAAATACAAATTAAAAAAATAAAAATTTCACCAATGGTCCTATCTTTTTGATATCTATAAATAGACATCTATTTTGCTATATTTTGACATACTTTCGAAATTAATTATTTTCTCTCTACATTGTACGTACAGGAATAATTATTTTTGGAAGTTTTTATTATTGAATAAGTTTTTAATCAAAATTAATTACTACCAAATGGATTTATTTATTTAGGATCGTCAATATATAAAATAATTTATTTATAATCTTGTATGATATTATAAATATCAAATAAATATGTATTGATGTATGAGAGAAAAAATGGGATGGAATATACTCCCTCCGTCCCTTAATAGAGTGCCCATTTCTCCAATGCACGTTTGCCAATGCACGTTTTGTATCGTTAATATCTCTAATTTTATATTAGTAAAAATTATAAAAATTTGATTTTTTTAATGTACGTAATGAGACGAATCAAACAAGACCCCACATGACTATGTTTTTTCTTATATATTAGAAATATTTTTTGAGGGCTTTCTTTACCTTTGAATAGTGTCCAAAAAAGAAATGGGCACTCTATTAAGGGACGGAGGGAGTAGTAAGAAGTGGGATAGAGAAGGATCATGTTCTTTCTTTTTGGATCATGAATGGGGTGCATTTATCAAAATGGGTCATAATTCATGACAAACTTTTGTAAGATGAGAGAGAAAGTTGATGAGAGAGAGGAATGACATGTTTTTTTGGGACATGAGTGGGCATGCTCTTATAGTATCTCAAACTTTTCGACCTCCATACTTTAACTGATTTGCTAAACGCCGCCCTAAAATTTCTCATTAATGCCCTAAAATACGTATTTTTATACACTTTTTTCCCTCAATTTTTGGGCGTCCACCTTGTTGAATGTTCAATTTTTTTCTGGGTTTTTATTCTGTTAAACGTCCGCCTTCCCTGCACTAACACTTTTAACTTCACTTGCCTCCGCACTCCCCACCATCGGTACTACCGCAACAATCAACTCCAAAATTCCGGCAACCTGAGTTTATCAGCCCTAAATCCACCAATTATTCGGCAACCCACCACCCTGAAATTGAATTTTTTTTTAAAAAAAAGTTATGGTGAGGCATGGACGCCTCACCACAGGTACAAGCGCCCCCCATGGACGCTTACGCATGTGGTGGGGCGTCCACCATGGACGCCTCACCATAAAAAAAATTCAATTTTTTTCTCATAAATTCAAATCTTTTATTTTCAGTTTGTTGGATTCATGTTTGTGGATGTGAATCTTGTTTTGTGGGTCGTGGGCGCGGTGGATTGGTGGTGGTGAACAAATTGGACGAAAATTTTGGTGTGAGATTTACTTTGCAGGGTATAATGTGGAAGTTGTTCAACTCAATGGTGTTGGGATTAATTACTTTCATTTGGAACTTGGAAGTATTTGACAAGAAGAAAGGTAGAACAGGAAAGTTGACAGTGACAAGAAGAAAGTTGTTCAATTTCTGGGTGGGGCGTCCATGGTGGTATGAAAGTGGGTGAAAGTCAGGAAAATAAAAGGAGAAGTATTGAAAAAGTATAAAATACGGTATAAAAATACATATTTAGGGCGTTAATAAGAAATTTTAGGGCGTAAACCCCTACTTTAATTACCCTTGCACAACCATCCAACATTTCACTTTTATCTTTCCCAATTTTTAGCATTATATTTTCACATTTTTAGGGGATATTTTTGGTTAGACGGAAACCAATTTTTACAATTAAAAATGATTTCTATGAAAAACATTTTCTAGGAAAAAATAATATTGTAAAATGTTTGACAATATCATATTTGTTACACTTTTTTTAATATAGCTCGTGTGAAAACAAATTTGAATTATCTCATAAATAACATGATTAGGTAGAGGTAAAGATTCAACAACTCTGAATATAGTTGATACGAGGTGTCGAGATCCAATAGTACAATGAGCAAAATATACTCAAAACGAGAACTCCAAATCAGCAAAAAATAATCTTGAATATAACATCATTATTCATTACCATGCATATGATATATATCTAGATTTATGATCATACTACCTCTGTTTTTATTTAGTTGCAACGTTTTGACTTTCACGCTTGCCAATGTACAATTTCAAATCGTTTTATCTCTAATTGTATGTAAGTAAAAATTATAAAAATTTGATATTATGAAAGCTTACATCGAAACGAATCAACAAGACCCCACATGACTATATTTTGTTTAACATATAAATCAATAAATGTGGTCAAATAAGAGAACATGAATAGTGCAATTTGTCAAACGTTGCAACTAAAAGAAAACGGAGGTAGTATATGAATATACTCGTCCAATAGTAATAACGCTAACTATAAATGCACTTTTTTCTTACATCTTCCTACTTTCCCTAGGAGTAGCACAGATTAATGAAATCCATGAACCCATTAAAAATTTCTAGCTAGCTAAGACATAGCACATAGATTACATAAGAGTATCATAAAGCAATAAAGAACCTCTTCATTAAATAAACTTCCAAAAAGTGACATTTAACCATACATATAGGAGTACATACTACGCAGCTCTAGATCTAACATACATGTCCAAAATCAAAAGAACTAGGATCTAATAGAAAAATAATAAAGAAAATCAAGATTAGTAGTAGTAGTAGTCAAAGAATATATATACTCTTTACTGAAACATGATCATGTGCACATTCCTACCGACACTACTTTTGTAGAGTCGCATCCAAATTTGTACGCAAACAAGAATAACAACTGATTCTGATATTCTGTTAGTGTGATCTGTACGTTGTTGATCCCTATTAATTCCATACTAATATCAGTACTATATAATAGTGTCCATTTTAAGCTAATAATACTCTCTTTTAGATACTACTTTACACTATAGTAGTACAGCTATATAAACTATGGAAAAACTTGTAAAGCAACAAATTAGTAAAGAGATGCAGTGAGAAATCTTTCTGGCAATAGAATTTTACCACTTTTTTACCAGTTAATTCTGGTACAGTACGTATTTAGCAGTTAACAGAAGTTGGCAGGTTGTACACAGGGTGTCATACTGTCACTTATGTGCCGCCTTATTTTTAAGTAAATCTGAGATCCACCGCTAAAGTGTGAATGAATTAACTACGTTTGCACACCCTGTGATTGTGAGACACTATAATCTTAGTAGGCACTATGTTTTGGAACTTCTTTGCTAGTTTTACAAATATATATGGTAGTACTATGGAATTTGCCTATAGATATGTTTGTTTCTGAAATTGGTGTATATTCATATATTTTAAGTGTATTATGACATTAATTTAGTACGCTTGGTGCAATATTCAGTTTTATATGATTTGAATTAAGTGACTGAGTTTGTCTGTGAAGCATGAAAACTTCTGAGTAAGTGTTGGCCCAATGGTGATGGGGACTGGCTTTGGTAGGACGGACCCGTGTTTAAATCCCCGCAACATCCTTGGGAGAGGAATGGAACCTAACCACCTCGAACTTAGCCTCGATCCGGATGTAGCCCGAAGGGTGAACTGGGTGCAAACACCAAAAAAAATTAAAAATAAATACAGTGATGTGTTTTGATATTACCGTTATACTATTATAAAGGGGTGAAACTTATTCGGATAAAAAACCTAAAATCCAATCCAATCCAATCCAAACATATTCAAATTGTATTCAAATTGGATCCGGATTGAAATTTTTTGAGAAATTGAATTTTCGGATTGGATTGCGGGTAATTGGATCCAAAAATCCAATATAACTGAATAGTAAGATGCCTTATATTATGTATCTGGATTGGGTTTAAGTACTTAACTAATTTTTTTTTAGAAAAGCTTAATCCATATCCCAATAAGCGTATCACTTCAACCCTTCCCCTAAAACGACCTTAACAACACTTAATTCCTCATTTCTTAAATCTACTAGGCTGCTGTTGTGCTTAATTTATTTTATCGAGAAACTAGAGTTTTAAAAAATCAGATTTTCGAATCAAATGCAATCTAGAGTATGAAAATTCGGATTGGATTGGATCGAATTCAAACTCTAATCTGTTTGGATTCAGATTGGAAAATTGAAATCCAAATTTTGTTCGAATCAGATTGGATTTGCCCTAATCCAAACCGAACACCAAACTTTCATCCCTATTATTATATGGTAACATCATAATTCTCAATTATAAATTTGGGAGTCGTCTTGAGCTATGTCTCTGTCTAATCTGAGCGAGTCTTGTCCGGTCCAACTCAAATCCTACAAAATAGGAAAACCCCTCGGGGTGATCCAGAAACACCCATCCGACACTCAAGTCAAGAAATAGCTCTTCTCAAGTGGTAAAACTTAGATATTTTGTGGCCACGTTGTGGGTGTGTGCCCTATTTATAGGGATTTTTTTCATGATATTAACGTATTTATATTACTATTAGGGGTAATTTTGTAATTTCAGAGATCATAGATTTGACAAGGGTGTTTATATCTTTTCACTTGTTATTGGGCTCCACTAAGCAAGGTTTGGCCTAGTGGTAAAAATTTGGCTTTATGACTTCAAGGTCATGAGATTACATCTCACTAGGAGCTCTTTGGGGGTGAGGTTTCCCTTACCATTCTCCCTCCCTCCAAGAAGTCTGATCTGCAAACCTGACTGATTATACTTATACGAGGTGTCAATTCAGTAGGGTCTTTCATCTTCCCAACTTTTAAAAAAAAAAACTTATAATCGGGCTCCGCATATTATGGGCCCACACACTATTACTTTTGTAATCACCTCTTTATTTTTTCAGCATGAGCCAACTTGAAAAGTTTAAGCTTGTAATAAGTTGGCTTAGCTGACCTTGTAAATGACATCCACGTAGAAAAAGACTTGTATCATTTCGGAGGTCAGCAACATGAGCATAGCATAGAGTTTAAATTCAATACTCTGACTGCTTAAGTGTACCATAAGTGCATAATTTCTCAAGCTGCACCTTGTTGACTGACCACATATACTTTAATACATAGTATACATTATACTGTATGATGACATGTTTATGGGCTCTAAACCAAGTAAGATATCTCCAGTGGTATAGATTTGGCCTCGTGACTTTAAAGTCAGAAAAATAATGAACAACTAATAGCTAGATGTTTACTAACATCTAGCAAGAGTAAAGCTGTCAATGCACATGGGACAATAAAGATAAAGTTGGTTAAACAAAAAATGACATCGGAAAATGTGATGCTAACAAATTGTGTTCATGCAACAACAAATAGCGTCCGTGTAACTAAAAATAATGTTTGTGCAACTAACAAATATTCTTTATGAAATATATACAATCCAACTAGATTAAATATAAAGTTGTCAATCTAACAAAAAGTTGACATTGCTTGGAAAATATGATATTAACAAATAGTATTCATGTACCTACAAATAGTATTTATGCAACCAACTAATAGTTTTCATGAAATATAAATAGTGTTCATGCAACGCAATTAATGTTTTTATTTATATATTAAAAGGTACATAAAAAATCTACAAACAAAAATAATAGTTTTTTTTCTTTAATATTATATATTATTTTTATCAATTGTTAGATGTTAGTAAACATTTAGCAATTAGATGTTTATCATATGTATTGAGGTTATGAAATCAAATCTCATTAGGGACTATTTGGGGTGAGCTTTCCCTTACCATCCCCCCTTCTTCCCAAAGAGTCTGACCTACAAACCTAGTTGTTATACTTTCGAAAGGTGTTAGTTTAGTAGGATCATTCATCTTACCTACCTAAAAAAATGTCTATGTATGGGCTCTGAATTCATATTGCATCTGCTTTTGGCTCTGTATTTAACTCGCCTTTTTATGCCAAAGTTGGAGAAACATTAGCTACTACTATAGACTAGGGATGTGCAAGGGTCGTGTCTGGATTGGGTCCAGCCGGACCCTAGACTCGGGCCCAAAATTTTTTTGCAGACCCGGACCTAAGGGTCTGAAAAAATTGGACACAGACCCAGACCCTTAGGGTCTAGAGGGTCCAGACCTAAATTCTTTATTTTGCCAAATTTTCAGCATTATTAATATCAATAATCATCTGAAATTCGCATGAAACAAACACAAAAAATCGCATGAAACAAACACAAGAATTCGCATGAAACAAACACAAACATATAAATTGAAAAAAACGAAACAAACGCAAACTTATAAACCGCAAAAAAAAAAAAGAAGAAACAAACACAATTCACAAACATATAAACTAAAAAAAAACGAAACAAACACAAACATACAAACTGAAAAAAATGAAACAAACACAACTTACATAAGAGTTCAGAATGGGTGTTTGGGTGTTTTAGTTTGGGTTTTAGTCTTTTAAAAAATCAGTTTGTTTTTTTTTTAAAAAGTTAAAATGTATATATTAAATAAGTTTAGGGTCTAATTAAGGGTCGGGTCAGGATAGGGTATGGGTCCAAAATATTAAGACCCGGACCCGGACTCTAAAAAATTCACTTGGACCAGATCCGAACCCTTAGGGTCGGAAAAATTGGACCCATACCCTTAAATTAGGGTCGGGTCAAACAGGATTCGGGTAGGTCCTGGACCCATACCATCCCTACTATAGACTATTACTAATATAAATATCAAAGTGTTATATATGGCGATTTTGTTAATTAAATCTGTTCTAATATCATCATTTTTTAACTTTTGCTTGTGAATAATGAAAAATATTAATGATAAAAAATGTTCATGGAAGATGTGAAAAAAAGAAAAAGCATGCAAGTACAATGAAACTATGAAAGTATAGTAGTATTATTTTCTAATCGGATTTAATTTTTCACTAAATACACCTAAATAATATCATTTTATTTTTCATAATATACCCTTTAACTTTTCAAAATTCACCATATACCCCTCAATTTGTTTAAAATTCACATGTACCTTTAGTAATGAATGCTCATCAACTATTTTAAGGGAAATTTTCAATGGTGACTCTTATTCTTGAGAATTTCCTTGGTAAGTTCAGCTTTTTTTTCTTCCCATAGCTAGGCATCAATTTTTCCTATTTACCCATATGGGCTTTGCCTGCTCTTTTTAATAAAGAACTAGTTTTTTTTGTCCGGACGATGCCTCGGGTCAGCTACAATAAACAAATATGTTATTAATTTAAAATTTCATAATTTATTTTGCTACTTTTTGTATTTTTTATCCATTAAGAAATTGAAAATAAAATTTACGTTACGACGTCATAAGTAAAAAAAAATTGAAAGGTTTGAGTTTGAAAATAATATCGTAAAAGGAATTGTGGTAAGAGAATACGATATCAATATTCTATTGTAAGTTACGTAATAAGAGTGTGAGATATGTATATACTTGTTTAAGTCTTTTTAGTTAATTACAATTATTACAAGACTTCGTCATATTTTATTTGAAACATTAGACAACAAAGCCATAGTGTATTGATGGTTAAGCGCTTATTTTTCATTTCAAAGGTCACGTGTTCGATACCTTGCACTTATACATTTTTTTAAAAGTGAGGAGTACATGTAGACATAAAACATTTGCATTAGAAATGTGAGGAGAGTGCCACATGGCATATAGGCTTTCTTTCGCACGCCTTTTAATATATTTGTATAGATTATGTTTCTTAATTGCGTATATTAAAGGTAGTCCTTCTCCAAGAGAAAATCTGAGTTAGAAAGTAACCCCCCCACTCTATAAGACTAGGAGTTAAGAAAAATGACTATCCTTTGGCAGCATTAATGAGGCTTAAATGTTAATTTCATGTTTAATTTTAATACTTATGTTATGTTTTGCCTAAGCTCTACTGACCATGATTTATTGAGGTCAAAGTGTAGGTCAATATTAATCTTTATCATGAATCCTGACCTAAATAAATCCTGGTTAATATGGATTAAACAAAACTTAACAGAAGTATTAAAACTAAACACAAAATTAATATTTAAGCCTAAATAATGCTACATATGGGTAAATTAGGAAAACTGAGGCCTAACAATGCGAAGAAAAAAGTTGAATCTACCATTTAGAATTCTCAATAATAGGAGCCTACCATTGAGAATTTTTTCTATTTTAATCATTAGCATCTAATTGTATTTCTAAATCCTAATAATTGACCTTCATTTGACCCATTAATTTTAATTGACGACCACCAATAAAACACTAGTTATGACCATTTTAACTCTCTTTCTGTTAAAGACATTAAGAGGTATATGGTAATTTCAAAAAGTTTGAGGGTATATGGTGAAAAGAAAATTACTTAGGGATACATGGTGAAAAATCTTCAACAAAAAATATATTCCATAAATATGTCCCACCACCAATTCTTGTGGTCTTTTCGCTCCTCTCCTTGATTTGTATGTCAGATTCTATGTGTGCATGATAAACAAAAAAGGTGTACCAAGTAACGCTTGATTTATTTGGGTTCAAATCTTGCAAAGTGACGTATCTGGAGGGTAGAGATACCCTTATACCTTTCCCCTAGAATTTGCAAGCACTTGAATAGCAAATACTAGACTAGACGATAATTGTGGGAGGCAAGATATAATCAAGTTACGATCTTCTCTTTACCATTAAAAAATCCAATACACTATGAAACTATTATAACTTATGAGGCTACAATAATTTCCAATAGGGTAGCTAATTATGTAAATAATTTGCATTTTGCACCTATATATATGAAATAGGTTATAGCATGTATTACATGTATAAGGCTAATACCCGGTGTAAAGAAATAAGTACTCTCTTTGTTTCTAAGAACAGATTAGGTTTGATTGAGCTTATATTAAACACATGACACCAAAGTTTTGACTTTTTGAGGGTAATACTGTCAATCACAAAAATGGGCTACCGAAGATTACTTGTTCAAAATTATGACGACTTTCTATGTATTATATTAATTAATGCACAAGTACGTTAATGGATTCTTTATAGCATGGAAAACGCATTATTCATCCCACACAATTTACTCAACCTATATAATATAGACCCTTTCAGACATTCACAAATAACAATTTTCACTCTCTGTTCATTTTCATTTTCATGTAAATCGAAGCCCCTTCTACTAATTATCTCTTTCTCAATTAAGTTCTTTATTCATATTTTTACACTACTATCTACCTAGAAATCTATTTAGTTGTGGATAGAGGAAACTAGTGAAATTCAAAAATAAAATAAGAGAATGTAGGCTTATTTTTCCTGAATTTTTTTATAACCCATGCCCACTAAAATGACTTAATAATTTCTCCTTAAGTTTTGCCTTTTGCAAAGAGCGGGAAGACACTAAACACCTTGCACTATTAGTCTATTAAAGGACAAATACATCATGTAACTTCACTGTCCCCTTTAGGCTTTATGCTACCATGGTTAACTTAAGGTCGAATTTTATATGTCCGTAACTTCAATGGCCCCTTTGCCAAATGACTACCACAAATGTTTGTATTATTGTTGTTTACTGTCCCTTAGTTTTTTTTAGGTTTCCAATATATAGCTGCCACGTAAAAGCATTTTGATAGTATCTTTCATATTGCAAAAATTATTTGGAGGCTAATACTTTGTTGAGGAATTTTTTCTAATTATTTATTTATTTAAAATTGTTGGTATATTTTTATTATTGAAAGTAATTTCACATTATGTTTTGTATTATGGTTTTAAAGATAAGCTACACCTATATTTTAGAAAATTCATTGTATATGCTTAAAGTTTGAGCAAAAACCCCAACTTATTGTTAATGACTAACAGAAATAAATTCTTTTTAGATAAACTACAATTAATCTAGTTAAAGAAGAACTCTTTCTCCTACGCAGTAACTTAACTTATGTTGGTCAATAATTAAACCTCATATATATAGAGTTTCATAGAGTGTTTTCAAAATATGTATATTGTGCATTTCTGAAACCTCGAGTATACCTGGTATAGCCGTATAGGATCTCATCTTCACATAAATAATAATAGTTGGAGATGGAAACATTAAGAGAGATCAAAGTTCAAGAGGGTTTCCATTGCTAGTTGGAGATGGAAACATTATGAAAGATCAAAGTTCAAGATAGAAAATAATAAAAGGTTACTCCAATTTACAAAAAGTTAGTTACTGAGAGCGCTAAATCAAAATCACAACTGGGCTTTAAGATTTGTCCAAGGGGTTCCCAAATCCCTCGTTTAATGTTTGTAGATGATAGTCTTGTTTTTTTGTAAAGCTAATAGCTACATCTACAGCTTGCAACAAGCTCAAAAATTTCCTTGATGATTTCTGCCTCATGTTAGGGCTACTGGCTAACTTTCACAAATCAGCTTTGGCCCTTTCAAAGAAAATCCGGAATGCTAGAAAATCTTCTCTTGCTAGCTTGTTCAATATGACTCCAAAGGCTTGTCTTGGTAGGTATTTAGGAGTTTTCTTTAGCTCCTACTATCCTACAAAAAGGGATTATAGTCATACCCTTCTCTCCAAAGAATTTAACATTGGGAATCTGGTTTTCTCTCTTAAACTTGTTGTCATACCATTATTCAATCTAATTTGGAAGCTCTTCCAGCTTATACTTGCTCCTCATCTCTAATCCCCTCTGAAATCTGCAAAACTACAGATTCAATGCATCATCAGTTTTTCTGGCGCCAAACAAAGATAAAAATAGCTCCTAACTTATAGCATGGCATACCATATACTCACCTAAGTCTCAAGGTGGACTGGGTTCTTAGACGAACTCTATTGCTCAATAAAGCTTTCTTAGGCAAGCTAGGGTGGAATTTGCTCTCTCAACAATGGACTGGGTCTTAGACGAACTCTATTGCTCAATAAAGCTTTCTTAGGCAAGCGAGGGTGGAATTTTCTCTCTCAACAACTAACTTTTTGGACAACTCTAACCAAGGAAAAATATCTTTCAAATAAGTCATTTTTTGAATATGCACCTAAAATACTTTGAACAAGATACTAGCAAAACGTGACCTTCTGAGGAAATGTATTAGATGGAAAGTCGTTAAATAGTCAATCAATTATCTTTTGGCTAAACAACTGGTTATTCCAGGATAATCTATGTGATATACTCAAAATGGATCGAACTAATATCAATTTAGAGGTAAAAGTAGCTCATTTTATTACTTCATAACATACTTGGGATTTCAACAAATTAGCTCCTATTTTACCCTATCACCTTCTTGTCAAAATCAAGGGCATTCCCCTTCTTATCAATAACATCCCCAATGTCTTAATCTGGGCTACTTCAAGTGGTGATTTTTCAGTAAAATATGCTACTTGTTTAGCTCACGATCTGCCTAAAAGACCTCTATGGCCTTTTAAATGGATTAGGAAGTTAGATATTCCTCCCAAATTACAACTATTTGTTTGGCAAATTTGCCACAATAGCCTAGCTGACAGAGCTACGATGTTTGGTAGGAAAATCTTGCCAACAAATTTGTGTCCTCGCTGTAATTCGCAACCTGAAACTATTGAACGGCCACCTGCTTTTCAATTGTCCTAATTTCCAAGATATTTGGCAACTTGTAGAGGTTAACTCTTGGTGCTCCCCACCAATGTCTTTCCCCTCTACTTTAGACTTCTTAAAGGATTTCAAGGGTAATCATACCTTGCCGAAGTACATTTTTTTTTTCTGGAGCATTTGGAAAGAGAGAAATTTTGTTATTTTCAACAATGAAAAATGGTGCCCCCAACTTATCGTTCATCGAGCCAAATTTGCTCATAACGAATAGAAATGTTGCTTAGAAGTTGATACTTGTCAGGCTATTGGATCTCCTCTTAGAGGGGCACTACCCCCTTCCCCTCACCCCCCCCCCTCTGGCTACTTTTGTAGTCTGGGATCCTCCACCTTACTCGTTCTTCAACATAAACTTCGATGCTTATGTTCGTGGTTTAGATGCAGCTGCTGGTGTCATCATCCGTAATCATGAAGATCATCTTCTTCACGCCAAAGCCTTCAATCTTGGCCACACTTCGGTTCTTATTCCTGAAGCCATTACGCTGCAGCAAGGTATCAAGTTAGCTCTGCAAGCGGGTCCTCAAAACATCATCATTGAAGGGGGTAACCTCTTGGTCATCAACACCATCAACAATATTTTCTCTACTCCTTGGAAGATTGCTAAATATTATTGCTGATTGTAAGCTCATGCTCACTCATTTTGCCTCTTGTCAAGTCAGACATGTGTTCAGGGAAACAAATCGCGCTGCTGATTGGATAGCAAATCTAGGGCACCTAGTAGGCTAGTAATATCTAGTTTTGATATTTCTCCTTGTAACAACTTTTCTCTTATTTCCATTCTTGTATTTGACACATTAGGTATATTCCCCTCACCAGGGGGGGTAACCTAATATTCTTTTCTTACCTTTAAAAAAAATTAACAAAAAACAAGAAGAGTATGTTGGTCAATAAGGGTATTTTGTGGAGTACAAGGCAAAGTATACTTGCATAAGACAATACCATCAAAGTAATCTCACAGTTAAAAAAATGAATCACTATTTCTATTGAAAATGAGAACAATATATATTAAACTCCAATTTACACTCTTTATTTTATGAACTTTTTATTTGTGGCTCAAAAGATTAGTAAAAATTCAATTTTATAAGAAAATAAATTATAAAACTGTTTATTTGCTTTTGTAGTTGGAGCACATACTTGCATGCATATTGTCCTATATACAACTATACAATCCATATATGAAACGAGCCAAAAACTCACTAAAATTTGATCCTATATAGTCGACATCAATGCTTTGTAGTGATGCATAACGTGCATGCTTATAAGCGTATCGAATTCTTTTAGAAGAAAATTGTCCAAGTAAAGCATTGAACTATGAAAGCAAAGTTTCTAATACAGTGAGAGCTCAACCTTGATGGAGTCTTCGTGTTCTGACACGAATGATGAAGTATTTGGTTTTTTCCTAAGAACCCGAAATACCGAAAAACATAAGGGGAAAATAAGGATGGTACCCCACATCTTTATGTGTATCATTTTTCTTTGAGGTCATCCTCCATTACAAGAAATTGATGATAGAGATGGCATGAGACTGGTGGGGGACAAGCCCAAAAAAAGAGGTCGGGATAGAAAGCCCAAAAAAAATGGGCCGGGACGGTTATCTGGCACAATACGAGAGGCATGGTAATTAGTATGTCCGGTTATTAGAGCGTGTAAAGAGACCAAAGTTTTACAGAGTTTCTAATTTAGAGGCCTAAATTATGAAATTTATTGTTTATTTTAGTCGCATAATCCTAATACTCATGCTTTAGGTATTTTCTTTTGTAAAACTTAATATTATATGATAAGTTTATAAAATATAAATAATTGTACTTTATAATTGCATAATAATTTGAATTTAAGAGACTAGTGTCAATTATTAGCACAGGGTCTCCATACTTTTCAAGACAACCATGCTAGTAAGCCATCGATTATTCATGGACATCATATTTAAAATTCATAACTGACCAAGATCAATCAACATTTGAATGAAATGGATCCGAAATTCTCCTGGAATAACTTTCAATAAGATTTGCTCATTTTGGTCCAAAAAGAAGCGTAAAATTCTAAAAGGTCTTTGTGTAGGAGATTTGGCACGCATTTAACACAACAGTTGTGGAGGCAGCAGAGTCATCTCAAGTTTATTTATTTTTTTAAAAAGGCCTGAACGTTTGTCCATACCATTCCTTCCATGGAAGGAATGGCCAAACGTTCCTTCCATGGAAGGAACGTGTATCATGGAACGGCCTAGCCAAACGTTCCATCAATTCCATGGAAGGAACGGTCCAGCCAGACGTTCCTGCCATGGAAGGAACTGCCCAGCTAGACGTTCCTAAACGAAAGGAACTGCATCCAATTTTTTAGTTTTGTTTATGCTATGTTATTAATTTTTTTTTTTGTTTTGCTTATGTTATTAATTTCAAACGTTATGTTATTAATTTTTTTTGTTTACGTCTTGTTTTCATATTTATAGATTTTTTAAATGTTATTATTTTCTTATTCATGAAATGTAATTGATGTTTTTATTATAATAACTATTGTAATATTTTATAAAAATAATTCGTAAAAGATTGTTTATTATGTTTTAATTTAATTATAATTATTATTGTAGGATGTAGAAAATTATAAATAGTATGCTTTGATTATAAATAATTATTGTTGTATGATGCTTAATGTATGGTTTTATTATTATTTAATTTTTACGTATTAGTTGACGAATAACAATCTGGGTTTCGACAATCTGTCGGGAATACACTTCTCGCGTTCCACGGTGTGCACTACGAGAATTTAGGTTCGCGTCATCCCCACTCACGTGATGTTTCTGCTTCAGTCAGTCGATGCAGATGAACTCAACTGGTCCGCAACGTCAGCTTTAGTTAGACAGTGAGCATGAGGAGATGGATAAGTATGCGAAGGAGGATGACCCGAGTACACATGAGCTGGGTTATGATGTTCTTCACGATGATGTTGAGGATGCATTTACGCGGAAAATTGAGATAGATGTAGACCCTATACCCGATAATCGTTGGAATGTCTGTAAGGGTAGGGGTGGGCAGTTTGTACGTGGCGATGGAAGTTCATTGACTGGTTGAGAATCGACAGGGGAAGGGGAAGAATGCCAATGACCTTAGCTATAAGGTCACAGGTCCAGTTGCAGGAGGACCTATAATAAGGTCTGTTATCCCTAGTTTTGGTGGACATGTAGGTAGGTATCTAGGAGGGCGAAATAGAATTCTCCTGAAGTGTCAGAACCGAGAGAGGATTTGTTCACGTTTGAGGAAGTGGGCTAGGGCATTGCCTCCACCGATATTGTATCATCTCTCTGTAGAACGTCTCTGTATCATATCCCCTTTATTATGTTCACGCACATTGATGCGTCCTTGATTTTAGCATTTGTTAAGTGGTGGCAGCCTGATACGAGTTCTTTTCACCTACCGTTTGGGAAGATGACGATCATGTTGCATGATGTGTGGCATATATTGCGTATTTCAGTTGGGGGGTGCACGATCCATGACACCACCCCGACTGGTGCTCTTAGGGGTTTGGTTGCAGACTCGATCGGTAGGATAGTTGCAGATTTCGGGAGTACATTTTGGGAAAATGGTGCTATTGCTGCACAAGAGGTTGTTGATATTCTATCAGATGGGGAGGCACCTGCTCCATTGGAGAAATAACTGACATGTATAATATGCTTGATTCTAGGGTGTTGTTTGTTCATAGATAATCGTGGCTCGACGTTGAGACCTTTTGACATTATTGAGGCCAGGTCTCCAGGTATCGTTCACACGTTCTCCTGGGGGTAGGCTACACTTGTGTACTTGTATCGTCACTTGGGTGAGGCTAGTTGGACCTCCACACTCGGGATCAGCAGTTGTTTGACTTTACTACAAGCATGGTTTTATGAGTACTTTCCGTGCTTCAGGCCATACATCAAGTTCATTACCGATGAGGAAGCTCCACGAGTGCAGAGTTGGATTGTGTACCCAGAGTAGAGGTCTCATGATCGTCTTTGTTCTATCAGGAGACAGTTAAACACACTGACAGCAGAGCATGTAAGTGATTATTTTATGTACTATTATTAGGAGTTTTTCCTATATATGCATTTCATTAATATCGCTCATTTGTAAAAATTGCAGGTGGATTGGTTGCCTTATGGTCATACTTTTGATCCGATCACCGTCCGCATAACATTATATAGTGGCAACATTCGGTACCGGGGAGTTATCGAGGCCTATATGCTGATGTCTGCGGCAGTTAGGTCGTATGCAGACTGTACCTGAACCAATTATTACTCCAGAGTCTGCGTGTAGGCCTAGCAAGGGAAACTATTCGGTGAAATCTTCTATTGTCCACTGTGAGTCGGGCTGGTTCTCGTTCCCGACAGGTAATTATTATTAATTATATTATGTTTATTATAATTGTTATTATATTAATATTATGTTAATTTTTATTGTTATTATATTAATATAATGTTAATTTTTATTATTAATAATATTGTTATTAAACAATTTTTATTTTGTCTACAACAGGTTATTGTGTAAAAATTGAGATGTTTGAGAAGGGGTCGGAATCGGCGGCTTGCGCCACTAACTACTTTTCTTGGTATCAATGACATTCACATCCATATTTGTTGAATGATGGAGGTAGTAGTGCTCGACCCATACCAGATCGTACATCGACCGAGCATGTAAATATATTTCAATGGATTCGACATTTGGATCAATCTACTGAAATTAATATTGACGATCCACTATTTTATTATGCGACAGTGGATGAATAGGTGGATAAATGAAACTCGTCCATTCTTGCAACACTGGGACGGATATGAATGGGATGACGCAAAATATGCATGTGGTAATGTTCAGCAGCTCATTAAGGATTGGAACAAAGTGTTACAGAAGACGAATGACGAGAACGAGTAGCGGATTTTATTTATGTTAGAACACTTTTAGCTATTATTAGCGGATTTTATTTATGTTTAACACTTTTCACTATCTATTTTAACTTGTTTTATCCATGCTTTTTATTCATGAGTAATTTTATAATCATGAATATACACATAAAAAGACCTTGAATTTCATGAGTCCGGCGCGACGCTTTCAAGGAGGTTTTTTTTTTTATCTCTGTCAACTGCCCATCAACAAAAATATCAACTTGCATGAACAGTGTGTCAATTGCCTGAGTTGGAGTAGCAATCCTTACTTTCAAGGCCGAATAAGAACTCTCGACTCTGTTGTTGGTTGTATTATCAAAGTGTCGTACTCTGTTGGTCCAACATTGCACAAATTTATCTTTATGCAAAAGCCAAGTCGGGTTTATGTAGGTAGGAAAACCAATGGATGTGTTTTTCCCAACTGCACCCCACTCCTCCACCATGTTGGCTATATTTATATCATATTTGGCCTCAGTTTTGGATTTCATCACCCGAGTCCAACTTCATCGCCCTAACCCAACTCCAATCTTACTCCTCCCACGACACTTCTTTGTGACCCATGCCTTCACATCATGATTGAATATGTAACGTGCGAAGTAGATGAGCAGAGTTGGGAAAAACCTCCAAGAGATACACTCATGTCAATGAGGTTTTTCAACCTCTCCAACATCCAATGATAGCTCTGAGCATTCTCATGCTGCAATAAAGCTCATGCAACAAGAAAATTCTTGTTGGTAGGTGTCACTCCAACAATCTCCACCAAAGGATATACGTACTTGTTTGTCTTGTATATCAATGTGGATCTTATGCGGATACATACGCACTAAATTCATGGACGTAGGGTGTGCAATGAATGTATGTGTCACCCTACCCATCTCGTCCGAATGGAGCTAGAACAGCTAGTTGCTTTGAACAGCTCGATGAAGAAATTGTTGGGCTGCATTTTTGCCTTCTGATCTCGCCATTCTCAATACATCTCTACGATTGTACATGTGCCTCATGTTAGGCTTCAAAGCCGGAATACACCTTTGATGGCTTTCATCATGTGTCGTGATTTCACATGGGATGAAGTTGGTGCTCCGGCAAACTTCTTGCGGAGGGGCTGAGACCGTTGATTTTGTCGATGGCCCATCGGGTATAACATCATTGGGTGGTTATGAGACCCATGTTCAACCTTGGTCTCGACTACCCAATATACATACTCGTTTTTTGGGACAAGGAACAACCTAAATTCACAACCACATGCTTTTCTCTTGGTTTTTCTTCTGATTATCGAAATCAAGAGGCTCCTTCTTCTTGCCACGATCACAATCCAAAAGCTAATACTTCTTTTTATAACTATTCATCGTCAAGAAAAACCCAAGGTCAGAACAATGTTCCTACACCACTCGGCAGCAGCATCACGACTTTGAAGTTCTGGGATATTGTCGAAATACAGGTTATAATTAATCCCATCACCAACAAGCTTCTGAACAAACAAATCATCGTTAATTACTAGAAAAAATTATCAATTAATCTTATCTCACATATTACTTTAACCAAATTAATCTTATTTCAATTTTTTTTACTATTTAATATCTAATTGAAGTAAATTTTACCTATAATATAAAATAAAATTTTAAAAGTATAATATCAACATAATCATATTAATTTTGATATAAAAAATAAAAATTACATATCCATGGGCTAACGTGTGGCCTTCACGTTTGTCCCATGGATACAACGTCTAGCCTTGACGTTATGTCCATGGGGTAAACGTTTGCCTCAGACGTTGGCCCCATGGATACAATGTCTAGCCTGGACGTTGTGTCCATGGGGCCAACGTCTAAGCCATACGTTTAAACCATGGACATAACGTCCAGGTCAGACATTGTGTCTATGGGACAAACGTGCATGCCACACGTTAGCCCCATGAAATTCGTTAAAAAAAATTTTACCTCGTCGGAAGACATTGTTGTTATTGTTGGTGGTGATGGCGTTGGGTTGGAGGTAGCGATTGGGTGGTTAATGATTTTAGGTGGTGGTGGAGAGAGAGAGTTATAAAATGATAGAGTGAAAATTTGAAATTCTAAAGTCAAGGAAAATAGTTAAAGCAGTCAAGGGTATAATGGTATATTCAAAGGATAATTGGGGAGATTTTAACTAATTTTAAGACGACGAATAGAACTTCAGCTAAAAAATGACACACGATTTATATTTTGATACTGAAATATTGAAAAATGATATTAACACTTTATAGAATTGACACTAGTATTTGGGACTGGACGTTGTCCCGGGTTGGTATTGTGTTTTTGACTTGATATGCATTTTTTTCCATTCCCACTAAAATATATTAAGGAAAAATCAATATTTAAAAGGTACAAATATAATAATGTGAACACTTAAAGCGTGATTAAAAGTTGGTTGAGATGGTAATTTGTCTTGTATAAGAGCAAGAGGTCACGGGTTCAAATCTTATTGCAAGCTAATTTTACTTGTTAATTGACATGACTTATGTACATATTGGACAATTTTAGTGGATTAACAGAGGTGTCTCATAGCGTGTATACATTGTCATGCACGCCTTTTAATATATTTATATAAATAATACTTTTACACAATAATGAAATCTTGTTATGCAAAAAGGTGAAAGTTAACCCTTTTTGTTTACAGAGAGGAAATACCTTTTACCCAATAATGAAATATTGCTAATCAAGAGTGGAGGCACACATATGAATTGCCATCCTCATGGTTGATTAAATGAAATAAAAGTATATTTCCACTCTTTACCCAATAAATGAATTCACATCCTCATGGTTGACATAATACCATTCTCATGTTCTACAGTTTATTGTTCATAAGTTATCACTTAGGGTATGAACTTTGATAGTCTAGAGGAGTGTTGAGCAAAAACTTTGAGAGTATTAAGTAAAGACTATGCAATAATATTGAAAGAAAAATATGGGAGTCTTGGAGTGAGTTTGATAATCAAAAACTGCATCCAAGATTATGACATGTAACTATGTAAGGAGTTAAATTTCTAGCCACTTAAAAGTTGACATTTGTCTTTTCTTTTTCTTTTTTGCAAAATCAATTTAAAACATAATCTGTAGAGAGTTTGAGGGATAAAGTATAGAATTAGAATGAATTTGGAGTGAATCTATAAAATTAAAAGGTAGTGAAAAGTTAATGTGGCACAGTCTGAAATTAAGTTTAAGGGATAAAGTCACCCTTATACTATTAAGGAAATCTAATTAAATTAGGATTAAAGTACATTATATATGTATGTTTTTATTATCTTACAAAGTTGACCTTTATTTTTAAAATTAGAGTACTTTTTAATGAGAAAGTATTGACAACTCATAGTGAGATGTCAAAATGGCATCTCATAAAATTTTTGGTACCAAAGCTAAGTCAAAGTAGTATTGAAATAGAGTACTTTGGTACCAACTCTATTTTGGTATCAAATTTCAGTTTGGTACCAAGGTTATATTTTTGTACCAAATAACTCTACTTTGATACTACTTTGACATAATTTTGATATCACATTTTTGTGAGATACCATTTTGACATCTCAATGTTAGACGTCTATAACACCTCCTTTTTAATTTAGAGAGCAAAGATGATGAGTGCTACATTAGATGGTGTAGAGATTCCCTCTAATTCCTTTCTTTCATTTGGTATCCTATCTTAATATAACAATCAACACTACCTAAATTAGATATAAAAAAAATTACCAATTTTCTTTTTACATTTTCATTTTGTTCCTAAATGATGAGGATCCCAAATTGATAATGGTGATGATATAAGCACCTAAATTTCTAGCAATAAAGTTAATCAAGTCCCATCACTGATATCAGCGAGTGGGGAGTAGGTGGGAATTCTTATCATCCACATTGGAATCTTCTGTTGGATTCTTGTTACAATTATTTCTTATGGAAAGTACAAGAAGGATTCTGGTTACATTAGCAAAAAGATTCTAGCATGTTATGAGAAATAATAAATCACTAACGCATTGATATGATCAATTAATTATGATTTTTACAATATTATTGGAGTACACAAATTTAGAAATTTATTTTTTAACAGTGAAGTTCTTCAAAATTAAGTTAAAAGCAAACAACACCGTAAGTTCAATAAAAAAAATATGTTTAGTTTAACAAGAATAATTTTAATAGAATTAAGTTTAACAAAAATAAGTTATATTTAATACGATTACATTATTTTTAGAAAAAAAGGCAAGCAAGATATGATAGTAAATTAGTAATTTATCTGTTTTAGTCAATGCATGTAAATTGACCACCACCAAGTACTTTTTCGTTGAGTTGGTAAGGTCGAGACGAGCAATGATATTTCCATACCGGGTATATGCCAATACCATGGCATTTATGTAATTTTTATGACAAAAGTAATATTAAAAAGTTATAAAAAAAATATTTCATATTTTTTTTGGGGGGGGCTTGTTAGTTAAAATCTTAAATCATATCTGGGCTACATCAAATCATATCAGTTTGCTATTAAATCATATCTGAGCTACATCTAATCATATAAATTCACATTTTTTTTTATCCATATGAGCCACGATTGCAGTACAAAGTACAAAGAAGGGGAGGGGGATTCGAACCTGTGACCTATCATTCACAGCACCTCAATCTTAACCACTAGGCCAAGACATCATTGGTAACGTTCTCAAACCACATCAATAGATGTAATTAGCATTTGGTTGCTTATTATTTCCATTTCTAAAAAAATAATAGAAGACTATTTTGATCTCTAAAGCAGCAAAAAGAAAAAGAAAAATTATATGTTTATCATATACTTGTTTCTACTTTCTATCATAAGTTCAATAAACATGTTGCTTAAATTGCCAGTTCAGCTGTTCAGGCCTTCAGGAGTGCGTGGTGAAAAGTGAAGACTGGCTCACATTTAGCACTTTCCAGCAATCAGCAATTCAGCATCATACGTTTAATTTGTGAAACTTCTACAAGCTAATTAAGTGAATATTACTTTAACTCCTGTATAACTATTTCTGGCCGGGTGACTAGGAGATGGAATGGAAGAAGCCATGTAACGAGTTTTGTCAAAGTTTAACATTTTAGACGAACTCAATCAAGAATGTAGAGAAGGTCCCCTCAAAAAAAAAAAAGATTGTAGAGAAGGTTAGAGGCAAAGAAGAATAGAGAGAGAAGTTGTGTTTATTTTATTATTTCTGAATGATTGTGATTATTACACACAAAGTAGTAGAAGTATATAAAAGATGTAATAGAAGCAATTTGTAACAACTTCTAACTAACTGAAAGCTTCAACAATAAACTTTGTAACAAACTTTACAATTAACTTTACAACTAACCAAGTTAGTTATGCTGACTAGGACTTAGTAATCCAACACACCCCCCAACCCAAAAAAAAAAAAAAAACTCCGGAGGCTTGCAACATGCCAATTTGGAAGATAAATTGGAATGTTGAAGAAGGATTTTAGTAAATATGTCAGTCAGTTGATGAGTGGTAGCAGGCAAGTAACTGAGCTGGAGAAAGCCTTCTAGGACTTCATCTCTCGGTGATGTGGCACTTCAATATATATGTTTGGTCCTTTCATGAAATATAGGGTTTGTGGCTAATGTGAATTGCTGACTGATTGTCATAATGTAGAACAACAAGCTTTAATTTAGGGACTTCAAGTTCCTCCAATAACCTGACAATCCAGGTTACTTCACTAGCTACTTGAGCCATTATTGCTCTGTACTCTGCCTCATGGGAAGTCTTGAAATTGGTACTTTGCTTTTTAGATTTCAAGCTGATAGGTGAATTCTCAAGTAAAAGAATGTAACATATGACTGATCTTCTAGTGTAAGCTTTCCGGTCAGAATCCCTGAAGGCTTGAAGTATGATGCTTTGAGCAAAATGCCTTATCTAGCAGTATGATGAAGATATCTCAAAGTGATTGAGTGCCTGGACATGAGAGAGGCAAGGATGATGCATATATTGACTTAAACACTGCAGAACAAAGGCTAAATGAGGCCTTGTGTGAATGAGAAAGTTCGATTTGCCAACATAGGATCTAGATCTATACAACCCTGGATCATTGTAGGAAAGACTGTCATCAGCACATGATTTAAGGTTGAGAGGAAATGGAGTGATAGCAGGCGTGGAAAGATCCAGAGGGAAAGTAGATGATATAGGAACATGATGATCTGAGGATGTGGTGGATAAAGGAGAAGTAGAAGTAGTTGGCGAAGGATCGGGAGGATTATGTATGTTTGTGGCGTAAATTTATGGATTTTATAAATATATTTTAATGTGTATTTATATATAATTAAGTATATTTTAGTATTTAAACGATTTATTTCTTCCGAGGTTGACTATTTGAAAGTCAAAGGAATTATTTTAATGATTTAAGAAAGTCAAACATTTTGTCTAGTCATACTTTGAAATATATTTGATAAGTTTAAAACACTTTTTGGATTGTGAAAAGAATTTTAAATTGGTATGAGGAACCCAACCACTCAATTCATCTATCATTAAATAATACCTTTAGCCGAATCACCTTTTCCTAAACCCAAAAGAGGAACCTATATAAACCACCCAAAACCCCCAAATTCCCACACAATTATTTTCTCTCTTCTCCTCCCAAATTTTCGGCCTCCTCCCTTCTTTTCTCTTTCTTTTCTTTTTCTATCTTTTCTCTCTTTCCTTCGGTCCTCATCTTCGTGGTTCACGGCTGCCTACCGACCACCGCCAGCCAACAGTCGTGCTGCCGCCGCTCCTCCCTGCCGGCATCTCTCCTCCCTCCTCTTCTTTGCTTTGGTTATTTCTTCCTCCTCGATTTTTATTTTAATGCAAAGTTTGTATTTTTAAGGGTTTGTTTTAATATGATTATGTTTAAAAATTATAGTTTGATAATTTAATTATGAATCTAAGATTATATAATATATGTAATGAAGAAATAAAAATTTAGATTTACTTATTATGTTTGAATTGGAATTTAACCATCAAAACATGGATTTTTAGGGTTTTATGAGTTGGAAAATCATAGTAGTATATTATAGTTTATGAAATTGAGTACTCTTACGACTTTAAGTATGTTTAAAAAGAGTTTTAGTATATAATATATTGCTGGAAATTTTAAAAGGGTGTTGGTGTTGGAGTTTCTATGATTTAAACATGAGTTTAAAGGGTTTTTAACAACTAGTGTAGTAATACTATACTTGTAATAACTAAGTTTTAATGATGTGAAAGGTTTTTAAACACTTTTAAAAAGGGTTTGAAATATTTTATTATTGCTATAAATTTATAAGGGATTGATTGTGGATTTATTATATTGAATTGTTTAGGCGGAGAATTTTCTTTAGGCGACTTTTAAGCTTGTGAAAGTGGCCTCTCATTTTGTCTAGACAACGAACGTACATACATATGTGTTGAATGGATTAGTATCATGTCCTAAGGACGAGATTTATGTAATATCATGTATAGCCATATAGGGAACTATTATTAGTTTATATGTGATTTCTATTAAGTTGGATTTGCATGTTTATGTCATTGTGTGATGCATGTTGGTTATGATATTTATATTATGTTTGTATGGAAGATTGATGCAAACATATGAAATTTGGTAATCATGTCCTATTTTTTTTTAAAGGTTCCTCGATATCGTAGGTCAGGGGAATACGAATTCGCGCCCGTATTTCATCTTCTAAATTGAAAACTAGTTTTGGTTTAGACAACTCGTTCCACTGACTATTCCATCTAAATTAATTAATCTACTAGCTGTGAAGTTTAGTTCAGTATGAGTAGTCTGCATGTTATTTTATTATTATTTATCTCTGCTTATTGTTTATTAGTATCATGTTAGGATTGTTCATTCATTTATTTATTATGTAGTATCCAACTTTACTGATTACGTGTTTTGTGTGTATATGTTGATCATGGCTATGTCTTATTGATTCCGTGATGACCCATTTGTTGAGCAGTCTGTAGGGATCAATAGTGCATCGTCATTTACAGGTTTGAAGATGGTGCATCATGGGTTCGGGATCGGAGAGCTTGTGTTGACTATTTATTATATTTGCTTTTACACTTTTCGTAGTTGCCTATGACTATTGTCGTTGACTTTGACTTTTTTGATTGACTTTGAATTTTGTGGTTTGACTTTTGGTTGACTAAGCTACAAAACTCTGAATAAGCCGATTTTTCTCTAAGTTTTACACAGGCAATAATACTTTCATAATTCTCTAAATTTTATATCAAAAAAATAAATTTGAAATATAAAGAATTGTCGGGGTGTTAAAGGATAAGAATGAATCCATTGAAAAACATAACTAACACTAAAAATTTACTCTATTCTCTAATTATAGTGTTTATATTAGTAGTAAAGTTTCCAAACAATCATATACTTACTTTAATTGTTGTTACTTAGTAATAACAAATATTAAAATTAATATAATTGTTGGAAAATGTATCATAATAATTAAATAGAGGAAAAAAATCGAAATTTTGGTTAACCGTATACTCATAACCGTTAAATTTTGCCATTTAACAGTTACTTTTAGTTCGTTAATCGTACCGTTAAAACTTTTTGTATCGGTACAATTCTACCCATTTAGACCTTTTTTTTGCTACGGTTTTTCAGTCTCATTTATTTTTATTAGGATATAATTGGTCCAAAAATGAACCCCTGCTAGGCAACTAACCTTAGGGTTGTTTAGAGTGCGATATGGACCGCACCAAACCGCAGCTCAAACCGATTTTTTGCGGTTTGGTTTGGTTTGCGGTTTCAAAATTGCGGTTTGGGTCATGATTTCAAACAAATTGTTTGCGGTATGGGTTGGGTTTTAATTTTTGTAAGCCGAAACCGCACCGTAAACCGCAGTTTTGTACGATTTTTTTGAATTTTTTTTTATCTATTTTGATTTTTTTTAAATACACTTGACAAGATGACCTACAAGTATACAACTGAAAAAAGAAGTTGAGGTAAAGAACTTAGACAGTTTTGATAAATTATTATTTATGTTTCATATTTATTTGGACTATTTATTTTTATTAACAAACTTTTTTTTATGCTTAGATTACAAAATTAATGTCGTGAAGGAAAAATTGGTTAAATCGCAAACCAAACCGCAACAAATCATTTTGTGCGGTTCGATTTGGGTTGGGAAATGTCAAACCGTATATTTCCGGTTTGGGTTGGGCTACATCCCAAACCACACCAACCCAAACCGCGAACACTCCTAACTAGCCTACAGGACACACCAGCTCATAATGTAGGTACAACTATACAAGGCTAGATAGCCTAGAAGAAAACAGGCATAAAGGTCCACCTATTACCACAAGATAATCCCCCAACATAGTATTGGGATAAAGATTCGAACCCCGAACAAAATTTTGCAATTCAAAAGATACTCTACTGAGCTATAACCTTTCATTCGTGTCTTTTTTTTTTTTAACACTCCTTGTGGCAGATTCTAGAAACGATCCCATGCCATGTGACTAGTGTGACTTATTCAACTGGTATTTTTTTTTTGGTTTTTCATACTCTTACGCCCATGCGTAACCAAGCAGTATCTACTATCTACGCCTCCTCACCACCACCCACAATTCAACTCCTACGCCATGTTAGCTGCATTATCGCCCTTTAGCCACATCTCGGCCCCATACCACCAATTTTTCAACCCAACCCCATATCTTCCTCTGCTGCGAAAACTACCATTACAACCACAAAGTGCCGAAATTTCTATTCCATCACCACCCATCCAACCACCAAAATTGACCTTAATACACACAATAAAAAAGAAAAAGACATAACAAAAGGAGAGCTTCAACAAAGGCTAAAATGAAAATGAGTGGAGGTGAAGGTGGGACAATGGTGTATCAAGTGGTGGAGGAGGGAGGAGCGCAATGGATAATCATGCAAAATTCAATTTTCCTCTTGAAATCTCACATTCTTCACATTATTGAATTTCAATTAAGCTTCTATGTAATGGAGGAGAGTGACGTGCCAGCCCATGAGTGGCACGTGAGGAACAAAGTTGGGAAGAAAAAAAGAAAAGAAAAAGGCACTAATCATAATGTGCCACATGGCAAATTAACCTGCTGAAGAGGTTTTAATAGGTAACTAGTTATTAGGCCCGGACTATGTTCCGGGTAAGAAAAAATTTCATTTATTAATATAATACTTTATGATAATAACACTAAATACAATTTAACTGAGTGGTTAAGACTTTATTATATGTACTTGAGATCTTGAGATCAATCCTATCCTACACAATTTCTAACTTTTTTTATTTGATCATTTTGGAAGATACATCCTAAATTTTGGATTATACTAGAACAACTCATAGTTAGGATTAATATGGAAAGAATGGACAAAAACCCCTGCACATGCTATACTGCTCATGATGGTGGCTCCATATGGGTATCAACTTTATTAAAGGTTAAGTAAAAATCTGCAAACAAAAAAAGCTGTTTTTTTTATATATATTGTCTTTTACTCTATTACTTTCTTTTTATTTCTTGCTAGATGTTAGTGAACATCTATCATGCCTCATCAGAAGAGTCCCTCTGACAGAAGGAAACATCAGTTAATTTTTGACAATTCACAAAAACCTTCGTGGAAACTGATGAAGATAAGGCGCCAGAAGACACCAAAGCTAAGTTCAGCAGCACCTCCCTACAGATGAACTAGAGGATAGCATAAATCCACAACATAATCCAGATTCAGCGTAGCATAAGCAACGCCTAATAACGAGTAGTGTGTGATTATCTTGGTATACAGCGGGTATCATTTAAGTGTTATGTCTACAGCTACACGGCTACACCAACCTGTCCATCAGATTGGGCTCTTCCCTATATACACAAAATGAGAGCCACAGCATTCTTTAACATGATCCGTAACAGCTCCCCGCAGTGCTGCAAAATGAGGATTACAAAAGAAGCCGTCAAAAATAATCTCCATACAGTATTGCTCTTCTCCATAACTTGCTGCTCTGCATCAAGTTTCCCAGGATAGTTCATTGATACGAGGGTGAAGCCTGACTCATAGTCACCAGTCTCCTGCCCCCATTATTTCGCCAAACCCCACGCACTGAAGCCAGAATTGAGTCCTGATCAGGTCTAACCACCATCAGATCAGAGGCCAAGTCACAACAGCTTAGATCTTCAACCACCGATGCTGAACTTTCATCAAGACGAGTCTTAAGGAACTTCAACTGTTTCTTCTTTTTCTTTTTGCCTCCTGTTGAAGCTGGTCCAGATGAATTGCAAGAGCCACCTCCACTAGGATGACCCACATCTTCAACTGAAGCCTGGGATTTTCCTTTGGCTAAATGTTTCAACTTCGATGAGGGAGGTTCCTCCTTTGGAGTCTTAGCATTTAACTTCAGCTCCTTGAAATGATTTGCAATGCTATCTGGCAACTTTTCTTTACCGCTGATGCTAGAATCTTCGCACTTTTCCTTTCCTTTCTTAGAATGCTTACTAACAGTTGTTTTACCACACTCTTTCCTTAGCCCTATTTTGTAAGTGTCTCCCAAACTGCTTTTATAAATTTTCATGAGCTCCTTTTGCTTCTGTTGATCAGGGCAAAGTCTAGCCAAGTCAGAAATAAGATGTGCAAGGCCAAATTGATGGATATACCCAAAGTATTCTCCAGCATCAATCTCACCCTCACGAAATTCTTGTGAGATTAATTTGAAGGCGGCATATTTATCTTTGTCAAATTCTAGGGAAGCACTTATTCTCCCAACCAGAGACTTGTTAGCAGCTCGGATGTCATCTTCTTTCAGTGTACCCTCTTTAGATGTAGAAGGGCATACAGATCCTTCATTTATGAGCTTAGGAGCTAATGTAGATGGGCCCACAGCTTCAATACTATCTGTCCGTGAAGCTGTAGAGCCAGCAGAAGTATTGCCATCAGATAATGAAGTTAGCAGATTATAGGAGTTCGCCGAGCTAGAGGATGAGTGACGCACTGCCAAAGGTCCAAGTAGAGGTGAAATGGATGGACGAGAATGCGACAAATATCCTGCATCTAACGACCTGCACTGGGATGGACTGCCTGCTGGAGTGTGACTGGTACCAATTTCCTCCAACTTCTTGGATTTACGCCGCCGTCTCTTTGAAGATTTAGGCAGTGAAGGAAAATCAGAATCACTCAGAAGTACACTCCTGAAGTCCAACGTAGCTCCTTGAAGTTGTCCTGAGGATGGCACACTAATGGCAGTAGCACTAATTTCACTAGGCCTCCTGGGACCAGGAATTGCTTGCACAACTGATGAAGTATCATGCAGTCTATTCGAGCTGGCCCTTTCACTATAAACTGAACTAGTAGAAACTAGTTGAAGGTTAGATGCGCCTGAAAAAGAAACATGTGCTCTGACACGATGACCTTCCTCCTCCCTTCCCTGATGACGAAAGCCTGTATGTAGCTGTGGTATTAAAATATCAATTAAGACAGTTTAGCAAATATGAATTTGATATCTTCCATGAGCTTTTACAGTTTCGCCATATAAATTCACAGAGGAGAATGCAAATTCATACAGCACACAAACATAAACTGGAATTGTATGCCCATCTGGCATCTGGAGCTGATGTCCAGAGAATCAAGAACCCAGCCCTACAAAGTTGAGTGAATACACAACAAGACAAGATAACTCATAACGCAAAGAATGCAGGATTAAATTACGTGAAGCATGCAGATGGAGATCAATAAAGGGTTCACAAGTACCTGCAATGCAATTTTGCGTTTTGAACGAGACATGTTTTCACCATGCTCCAACGCACTATGCCTCTGAAATTAAACAAATAGAATGAGATCCCATGAACCAAGTTCTAAGATATGAGTTTAGCATTTAAAGCCAAAGACAAACTCAGCCCCAGGCTTCAGTGAGAGTATCATGCCATGAGAGAGTAACATATGGATTAATAAACTTAATATGCATCCTCGATATAAGATATCTTGAAATCTAGGGGTAGTTTCCTCCATCAAAACCAAGTGGTAGATGCTGCTGAACAACCTAGTTTTCCTCTTTGCAAAAGATAATGAAAAAGGAAAAAGATGAGACCTTCATGTCAGCTTCTGTCAGGAAAACAACAAATTTCTTCTCAAGGCATGTGTCATCCTCACAAAGAAAATGATCTTCACGAAAGTGGTTCTGAGAGATATGCACTTTTCCAACAGTTAAATCATTAACCAAATTAAAGTGCAATGAAATTGACAAGTGATACAAGAACCTAACCTCCAAATCATTATAGTCCTTGTAGTAATCAAATCGAGCAAAATGCTGCCTGCAATTGATGCATGTTGGAGGCATGTATTTTCACTTAAACTGAGAAAAACAAGTAAGCTTCTTACAAATGGAAAGCTCATTCTACCTCTGGCATATGTGGCAAGTATAATGTCCAGTAGACATGTGGAAGTAAAGTTCATTATCACCATAAAATGGAATCTGGCAGAACTCGCATAATGGATGTCCAGAAAATCCGCATCTTTCATTTTCACTGCCGTCAACTTCTGAATCACCATAGCGTATATGCTGTCTTAGCTGAACTCGACTATAAAGCTTCTGCTCAGACATGAAAACCTGCTTCAAAGTAGTAAATTGAACGTATCATATTAGAAGGAGCCACTGCATTAGATCCGGTGTAATAACCAAGAATATCTTCCCTTCTGTTGAAGACGAGATGAAAATTTCTAAAAATCTACAACATATAGGTACTCTTGCAAGGGACAATCAAAAGCCAATTAATCCTAATTCATTCAACCACTAACATAAATATTTAATTTGCCAAAGCAATTGTAACCTGACCAGGAGTCTGATTCTCAAGTTTTAGGCTACAGCTTACAAGTAGATATCACTTTGCGTCTTATATAATAGATATGATAGGAGATAGTGGGATTTGTATTGTTATATTAGTGAAGTAGATGTGAGATCAGGTAGTAGGTCCAAAAAATGAGGTCAAGAGAAACTCACAGAGAAAAATAGCAAAACCGTGACAAAGAAGGAAGTGTTCAAACTATATAGGACAAATGGAAAAGGATAGTGTATATCTTTTCTTGGACAAAGTGAGTATCAAATTTCTCCTTGACGACTTACAAAATTTTAATGCAATATTTCTCAAACTTCTGAATACTATTTACCTCACTGTTTTGCCTTCTTGTTCAGATAAATCAGATGTGGATTCCACTTAAAAGGAGCATAAAAAAATGAGTAGACTGTCATATATATTTAACTTTTAAGTGACATCGTAAAGTTCAAAGCCAAGCAATTAGAAGAGTTAGATTGAAGACATCAGAATAGTAAAACTTCAAGCTAAAAAATCGCAGCAGACGGCAACTCCATAGAAGTTGGATCTAGAAAACATAGCACCAATGAAAGCATTCTAGTGGCCACAGGACTTCAGAAAAATTCTAAAAAAAAAAGTTGAACCTCAATACATTTTTCAAACGTGCTTTCTTTCTGGAATAGTATAAATTGAGATCTACTTATATGACAAGCACTGGTATGACAAAAAAAAACCATCTGGAATAATATTTCTTACCTTTTTGTATTCTAGACAGAGATTGCAAAAGAAAAGTTCATGTTGACGAGAGAAATGATCTTTGAGCTGCTCAACACTCTTGAATTTGCCTCTTTTCTTAGATTTTTTATTCCCAACTGCCTCCAACTTGTCACAAACATTGCATGAGAGCCTACACATAGCTTTGATGATCTTGTATGCATCAAAATCATCAAAGTATGCTTGTGTATCCTCATGAAACCAATATGAACCCACCTTACCATCTTTAGCATCAACTGGAAGAACCGAGAAGTCATTTATTACTCTTGTGAGAGATCCTAATGCCTGGCAAGTGGCAAAGGCCAGTAAAGATTGGGAGTTAGATGATAATATATGGAACGGGACTACATCCAAATACTATAAAACTGCTATTTGAGTGACTCTGCCTCGTAGTTACTTGAGAAAGTAACCCAGTTCACTAGTAGCAGTCTCCTTAGTTCTAATATCTCCAATCTCAACCTGAATCCCAAGATCATCATCATCCACGTGATCGTTATTAGTCTAACCTTCTCTAAGTAAAAGTTTACCCCAGCCAATACGAAAGAAACAAAAACAAGGTATACTTATTAAAAGATAGGCAAAGAACAGGATCCAACCCGAAAGCCACTATATACCACAACCGAATACTCCAACAAATAGGAAACAACATTCTCCACAAGATGAAGAAACGGAGATCAGCACACATAATAGTAGAGAGACTTGCACAACTAACATAGACCACTTCTTCTCCATGCAAGAGCAAATTGCATCTCAAATCAACAACAGAATTGGCATACCAAATGCTGTTAATAAATTACATAGCAATAATTAAAAAATTTTAAAAAAAACATCCTATAATTTATTTCTGTTTCCTATCCCTCAACCCAAAAACAGTCCGCGTCTTTGATGTTCACTGTAAGCCTCACAGCTACATAAATCAACACCACAACAGCACAACTTTTCATCAAACCATCTTAATCACTTCAGAATTTGGCTACCTTTATGAGCATAGCAGAACAATATCCTGTCCCAACTCCCATATACAGAATTTAGCTCACTATGCAAACACTTCCACTCCAAAGCACAAACTGGAGTATTGACATCAAACTAAACGACCACATATTAGTGTATCCAATTTCTGACATCGAAATTCACGATCATACAATTACAACCCGTAAAACACATCAATATCCATCTCCCTAGAGAATAACGATGGAACATTTGTACAATTCAAACAATCCTCAAAATTTTCATACAAGTCAACAAATGATCCATGTTAAACACATACATACAAACCCCATTTCAAATCTGCACAATCTTCCCACCTTCTAGATACCAAATTAACATATATAGTACTACATTAATCGATCATGAAATTCACAATTTGATCAAAATCATATCTCCCCTGGCCCCCCTAAACCCCGACAAAAATCAATAATAAACAAACAAACAAAAAAAAAGGATATTTTGGACAAAATTCGCATATATTTATTGTTATATCTATATTTGAGGGGGAATAATTAAACGAAGAAAAAAAAGGAGAGGAGAGAGAAAAAGAAAGAAAGAGACCCTGGTGACGAAGACGGAAGAGGAGAGAGACTTGCAAATGCAGCAGCGGCGATCATCGCAGACGAATCGAAGGCGAGCGATGCAGATAGCGCATACATCTTTGTGTCCGCAAGCTCCGTAAGCAACCCACTCTAGTGTTTCAGCGCACACTGCACAGCTTCCATCATCCATTTTTTTCTGTGTTTCTCGAAATGAAAATGGATCCCTCGATTCTCTCTCTCAGTCTCTCTCCCAGTCTCTCTCCCCTGTTACACAGTACAAAGTACAAAGACAAAGAGTAAAGACAGAGGAAGTACGTGGCGTAGGGAGTGGGACTGAGAGTGGGTGAATTTGTTTACTTCATTACCCATTAACAATCCATTAACTGCACCAAAAAGAAAAAAACAATCCATCAACTGCACCGAGGATGTTTTGTATCCTGGCAATAGAGGATTCGTTCGTTATCGTTTTCTGTCTTTAATTTTCAGCTTTTCTGAAAACTAAAACAAAAAACAGAAACTAGAAAAATTAGGACCAGTTCGTTATCTTTTTTATTTGTAGTTTTCAGTTTTTTTTGAAAACTAAAAACCAAAAACAGGAAATTAAGGGATCGTTCGATATTACTGTGGTTTTCAGTTTTTTGGTTTTTTATTTTTCAAAGACATAAGGTATATGTCATATAATGGATCAAAAATTAGTTCTACTTATTGAAAACATGTTGCTTTTGAAAACTGACAACGAAAAAGTGGAAACCACTTTTTGTCGTTTCCTGTTTTTTGTTTTTAGTTTTCAAAAAAACTGAAAACTGAAAACAAAAAACGTTACCGAACGAGCCCTAGAAAAAGTGATTTTCACTTTTTAGTTGTCAGTTTTCAAAATCATCATGTTCCGATTAATTTGATTAACTTATTATTCATTATAGGATATATATCATATGACTTTGAAAATTAAAAAACCAAAAAACAAAAAACCAAAGTAATACCGAACGGGCTCTTAGTTTCATTTTTTAGTTATTAGTTTTCAAAATCATTATGTTTCGAATAAATTTGACTAATTTTTTATTCTGACATATATCATATTATTTTGAAAATCAAACAAATCAAAAAACAGACAATCACAGTAATACCGAACGGGCCCTAATATTTCTGTTTTTCTAGGTATTTTGAAGTCAGTGTGATGCTCGGGTTATAACATTTTCATATTAAAATATATTATTTAATGTTGTATAGCTTATTGGTTAGAACTTTAATACATTAATAATAAATTTTATGTGCAATCTATCTAATATACTATCCCTCAGATTTTTAGTTGACTTTTTTTATGCATGCTTGCAAATGCAATACTCTAAACCTTGGTTATCAATAAGCAAAATTTCTTAACTAAAATTGAATTGATAAAATTTTAACAAGGTTTTACTTGACTATGTTTTTCTTAATCATAAATCACAAAAGATTGTCAAAGTACATACAAGCATGTTTGGAGCCCTGATAAGCGCATACCCGGTATGGGAGGAGTTGTCCATATTCGGGCAAAGTTGTAAATAAATGCTTCTTTTTCCTCTCTTTTTTGGTTTTGTACTTGTGACAAAATGTGAGCATTATTAAAATCTCATTCATATATAACAAGATCTTAAACATATAGAACTAGATCTAATTCATAAAATATAAGATTTGATGCATATACTACATAATCAAAGTTCATTTGCTCTGATTATTATACTGTACAAGATATGATTTACATTGTAATCGATGTGATTCATATTATAGGTGATATGAATTGTATGACACATGATCTGAAACATAAGCCTAATTATACAAATTGAATTACATACAAGTTTACATACATACATGCATTATCTGATTCACATTATAGTTGATCTGATTATATTCAAAACTGACTACATTCATATAATAGGTGATCTGAATTCTCTCCTACATGATCTGAGTTGTCTAAATTGCTATTAAGTCAACTTTAACATTTGATCCACTTTACTCTTTTTGTCTTTTTCTATCAAATTACTTACATACCCCGGTATGGACGCATATTAGATATGCACTCATACTTTCTCATCGTGTTTGGTAGTTGGTTATGAATGATGTTAATAGGAATAAATTTTTTATGTAAAATTGTGAAAAACTATTTCCTTTGGTAATGCTAATTCATCTCAAAATGTCCAATTCTCTTCTTAAATTTTCATTCCCACTTAATACCACTCCCCCAAATGATAATGAGTGGTAATGAAAATTCATAAAGAAAAATACAAGCTTGAGCGAGGGTGAAATTGTTTTCCATGGAGAAAAACACAAAACATAATTTCAATGGCCCGAGAAACTCAATATTAGAGAAGTCCAAAGATCACAATATATAATGTCAAATGACATAGTAGCAACAAAAGTATGGCCATCTAACATTTTTTTACAAGAATAACAAACCTTAACTAGACTTATTACATGAAATAGAATTATCAAGCATAAGAGAATGCAAAGTAACATCTCCCAGATGACCTAAATGATCGATTATGTCATAATCTGGGAGATATAGCCGCAAAAGTTGATAGGGAGGAGGCAAATTATGTGATGGAAGATGGGATAGGGTATAAATCACCCGAGCTAAAACATCTTATAAGAAGTCCCCATTTAAAAATCCTTTCCTGAAAATCCAAAATGATCAAACTCAATAGAAACAAAATTATCATGAGTAAACGATGAACAAAGACTAAGTTTTTGATGAGTTATGGAGCATGGAGAACAATTTTCAAAGAGATGGGTGGGTAGAGGAAGGTGAAAAATGTATGTTCATAGCAGGGGCGAGGCCAGACTTGGTGGTGGAGGAGGGCCAATCCACTATAAGTTGCAAGTAATAAAAATGGAGAAAGTAGCTAATTTCTAGCAAAAATAGGATTCAATAAAGTTTGCTTTCCCATTCAACAATCAAACAATAATTCATTTCACAACCAAGTAATTATAAATTCTTCAGAATATAAAATATTAACTATTCACAAACAATTACTTCCTCCGTTTCAAAATAGTTGCACCGTTTGCTTTTCATGTTTGCCAAGACGTTTTTTGAACGTTAATATCTCTAATTGCGTATAAGTAAAAATTGCAACAAGTTGATATTTGGAATCCTTGTGTTGAGACGAAATTAACAAGATCCCACTTAACTATGTTTTTTCTTATATATTAGTGAGAGAAAGCTTGTCAAAGTTGGTTGGTGAATAGTAACCAAATGCCAAATGGTACAACTATTTGAAAACGGAGGAAGTATTAAGTAATAACATGAAAAGGTTGGAACTAATTCAGAAAAAATACAATCATACAAATAAATCCTAATTCTCATACAAAATGAAAGGGACGATGACTAACGTCAATTTTAACTAATAATTATGCCAAAGTAAATTCATTCTCATTATTTAGTACCCAAATTACTTAAATAATTACAGCAAAAAATAACTTAGAATAACACAAAGAGATACATATATGAATTGCTTACCTAAGTACTGGAAAAATTGAATAATCTAGTAATAAATCTTTCCCTTTGTCAACATGATAAACACTATCTTTCAAAATTAAGAATGATTAAAAGATTAAAACTGAATGCAAAATTAAAGCTAATGGAAGATATATATAAACCAGAGTAGAAAAAATAGACTTAAACTACAGGAAGATGAACAGGTGAGAGTAATAGAAGCATGAGATTTGAGAGTGTAATACGGTGTATTTTTTTTTTTTTTTTTTTTTGATAAGGAAAAGAAAACTTAGGCAAACCCCGCTAGTCCGGGGGCCAGCCTAAAACATCCTTGCGGATGATAAGGGAAAAATCCAACTCATAAGGGGGGGAGGAGAGGAAGAGAACCGACACTGATGCCCCTTACTAGCCATGAAGTCGGCCGCACGATTAGCTTCTCTGAAAATATGCACAATTTGGAAAGTAGAAAACTGATCCAGGTCTCGAGCAACATCCCCAATAATATTCGCTATCTCCCAAGGAATGCTCCAAGCCTTCTTGATGGAATTAATGACAGATAAATTATCACCTTCAATGACAACCTTGGACACACCAAAGGCAAGCGCAGCGCGCACACCTTCTCTAAGACCCCGAGCTTCCGCTTGAAGAATAGAGGTAGACCTTCCAAGAGCTAAAGCACCACTAAGAACAGCATCCCCACAATCATTTCGGACCACAAACCCACAGGAAGCATGACCATCTTGCAACTTAGAACCATCAAAATTGATCTTATGAAACCCCGCAGGAGGTGGAGCCCAACAGAGAGCAGCACCATGGCGGCGCCGCAGCTGCTGTCTGGGGTCAGCCCGAGCAGAAGAAGGCAGGAAGAGCGGGAGGGAGGCATCCACCTTCAACCAGTTAAGGGCAAATTTGCTAATTATAGTCGCTGCAGATATTGCTGAGGAAGCAGAGTCCCTAAAAACTATTTGGTTACGAAAAAACCACACAAACCACCAAGCAATAGCACATAGATTGAAAGCGTCAGAAGAGAGAGAGGAGAATAATTGATTTATAACTGCGGCAAACGGAAGATGCAAATAAGAGGAGACATCAGGAAATAACGGCCAATCATGGTCTTGATGAAGAATACCAAAGACATCCAAGGCAAAGGGGCATTGAAAGCACAAATGGTTAATAGTCTCAGAATGATAATTACAAAAAGGACACTCTTGCGGGAGGAAAATATGACTCCGATCCAACCGAGCCTTTGAAGGAAGACCATCATTGCAAGCCTTCCACAAAAAATTTTTAATTTTCGGAGTAACCGAAAGCTTCCAAATCCAGTCATACGAGACCTTGGGCAGAGAGGGAGAAGCAAGCCCCTGAGCCAAGAGAGCACCGGATTTAACAGAGAAATCGCTAGACGCTGTTAATCCCCAATACAGAGAGTCCTTCTGGGGATACAAAGGGATAAAACACGAACAAATATGGTCAACTAAATGAGGGGGAAGCAAAGCCATCAATTTGGGCCTATCCCATGTTCTATTAGGCAAGAAAAACTGACAAACCGGAGCAGACGAAGAGTCCTCGGGTGGGACTATGAAAGAAGAAAGAGGTCGCTGGAAGAGCCAGTTGTCATGCCAAAACCTTATGAGGGCCCATCCCCAATTGCCACCGAAGACCTTGGCAAAATTGGTCCCTGAGCCGCATAAGGTTTTTCCATTGCAAGAGCAACACAGGAAACTTTATGCGAAAAAGAGTGTCATTTTTAAGATATTTTTGTTTCACAAGTTTAGTCCATAGACTAGAATATCCTTAAGGAGTTTCCAAAGCAACTTAAATTGCATAGCTATATTATTAACTTCAGCTTTCCTGAGCCCCAAACCACCAAAGCATTTCGGTTGGCAGATTCTATCCAACCTATTAGATTTGCAGAAGAATTAGAAGCCTCCTTATTCCAGAAGAAGTTTCTGTAAGTCTTATCAAGAGAAGACAGGATGGGCTTTGGAAGCAGGAAGCTCTGCATCTGATAATTGGCTTTTGATGCCAAATTAGATTGGATTAAGACGAGACGCCCAGCTTGAGAAAGCGAATTTGCTTTCCACTTAGGTAGCTGGTTTGTGACTCTGGAAGCCACCTTACTAAAAGTTTCCTTATTCACACGAGAGGTGATGATGGGACAACCTAAGTAGTCGCCAAGCTCATGAGTTTCAACCATGCCCAGAATAGAAGCAAAATTTGCCTTAGAAGCTTCTGAAATATTAGAAGTAACTTTGAAAGAAGACTTGTGATAGTTAACAAGTTGTCCCGAGAGGGAGCAATACTTATCTAAAATTTGACGAATGGCAATGCAACTGGCATCCGAAGCTTTAGCAAAAATCATAGTATCATCCGCAAAAGTCAGAAATGGGATACGCACTCTAGAATGGCCTATCGAAACCCCAATCAGTTTTTCACAGTTCAGACTAGCAGCAGCTAAATTACGGGAAGGAGTTCGCACACAAAATAAAAAGAAACGGCGAAAGAGGTCTCCTTGACGAATTCCCGAGAAGGAGAAAAGAGAAGCCAGGGATACCATTGACTAAAACCGAAAAGAAGTAGTTGTGATACATTCTCGTATCCAACTAATCCATCGAGCATTAAAACCTAACTGGGAAAGCATCTCAAAAATAAATGGCCATTCCAAGCGGTCATATGCCTTTTCCATATCTAGCTTGATAGCTATCCAACCAGATGAGCCCCCTTTCTTGTTAAAAGAATGAAAAACCTCATGCGCTAGCAAAATATTATCTTGATTAACCGATCAGGGACAAAGCACCTTGAAGGGGTGGACCAGCTTACCCATGACTATCTTAAGCCGACTCGTCAGGATTTTAGAATGATCTTATAGATGGTGGAACATAGACTAATAGGGCGAAAGTGGTTTGCTGTCGAGGGGTTGTCAATTTTGGGGATCAAAGCTAAAAAGGTGTGATTCACTTCTTTCAAAAGACGACCTGAATGGAAAAAAGCTTTAACAGCTCGAATAACAGAATTACCTACAACGACCAATATTTTTGGAAAAAGTAAGGGGGGAACCCATCCGGTCCCGGAGACTTATCCGGAGCTAAATCAAAAGTAGCTCGTTTAATTTCATCACTAGACACTTCACTAGTCAAAAAGGCATTATCCTCAGGGGATATAACAGGAGAAATAGTCTCAAAATCCACCCTTGGATCAAACCCACAGGCAGGGTTGGATACAAACCGGGCTTGAAATTCTTTAGAGATGGTATCCGAAATTTCAATAGGAAAAGTGATTCGCTGATTATCAATAGAAATAAACTCTTTAATTTGGTTCCGACTTCGTCTAATAGAGGCATGGGCATGGTAATAACTTGTATTATGGTCACCTTGAGTCAAATACACGTTTTACTTTTTTGTTTCCAGTACTCATGAGAAAAAGAAAGAAGTTTTTGACGTTTGAGCAGGAACCTCTCTTGCTTTTCCTGTAATAACTTATCATTCTGGTTATGAAGGAGGGACGATTGGACTTCCAAGAGAGTCTGATCAACTTTCCGAAGTTGACGAAAAATATTGCCAAACTGAGATTGATTCCAAACTTTGGATTTGATTTTTAGCATTTTACATTTTTGAACAAGACAAAACATATAGGAGCCTACAAAATGTGTACACCAAGTTTTTTTAATAAGAGTATCATAATCTTTACGAGCACACCACATCTTTTCAAAACGAAAGGCGGGGCTTTGAGAGGTTTACAAGGGAGATAATCAAGTGAAACTACACAATGATCAGAGGAAGTAAAAGGGTGGTGAACAACTTTTGCTTGCGGGAATTGGGATAACCATGAGATAGAGGCAATAGCTTTATCGAGCCGTTCAAAAATATTATTCTCTCCACTTTTCTTTTTTCGCCAAGTAAAACGGTCACCAAAGAAAGGGATATCAACACATTCAACTTGGGAAAAAAAATCAGTCATTCGAAAAAGCCGAGAGCTATTGAAAACAGCTCCCCCCATTTTGTCCTGTTCCGACCCGATTTCATTAAAATCGCCAATTAGAATGAATGGAGTACGTAAAGAATTGATGTAAGAAATCAACTCCAACCAAAATTCTTGTTTGAATTCATGTCTAGCAGGAGCATAAAGAAATATAGCAGTAAAGGAGAAATTGACATTAAGCAGAGAGATAGAACAAGCAAGGAACCTACTAGCTTTATATATTACAGACAAACTAAAAGGATTTGAGTTACATGATTTCCAAAATAACCAAATACCCCCTGATAAACCAATAGTGGGGATGAAATCATAAAACTCAAATCCTACTTCAAGCGCAGATAAACTAGAAGGAGGGGACTGGGATTTAACTTCACATAACATCATAATTTTTATATTACAACTTTGGCAAAAATCTTTAACTTCTAATAAAGCATTCTTCCTTGCAACACCACGAATATTCCATGCAGCAATCGACATATAATAAGAGATCAGCACACGATCATGTTGGCAAAAAGGGATGCTCAAACCAGCTTAGTTTCTCTTCCTCTTCAGGGCAGAAGAGGCATCATCAGCTTCCATATCTTCATCTCTCCTTCTCACTGAGCCCGACTGGGATGAGAGAGTAACTGGGAAGGCAGGATCAACCCCCAAGTGCTCAATATGACGAACTATCGAGCTGTCAGAGTGAAGAGAGTGAAAGGAATGCTCAGCCAGTGAGTTAAACTCACCCAAACTACCAGAGTTACCATTCTCAACCAAAAGCGTAGTATCACTGTTCTCATCAGCATGAATATCCTGTAAACAGTGGACAGCAAGAGCAAGGGGACTAATGCCCTGAGCCTCACTCAAAGAATCAGAAGGATTAGAAACCTTCTCAGGGACAGCAGAGCACAAGGGGGTGACTGAATCACCAGCATGCTCAATCCCATACCCAGGATGCTTAGGAAAATGAAGAGGAATAAGAGGAGCTATGATAGTAGCCTCATCATCAGAGGAGTCATCCGAAACAACTGGATGCATAACTAACATCTTACCTTTCCCCTTGCCATGCACAGGAGGAGGGGGAAGCTTACCATAATCTTTCCGAGGATGAGCACCAGCAGGACTATGAATCACAATACCAGGGGGCTTTGGAGTAGCTAAAATACCTGTACCACCATGAGGAAAAGCAGCTGGAGAAGGGACTGATTTAGGGGCAGAAGAGTGTTTTTTAAAGTGTTTAGATTGGGCATGAACCACTTGTGCTTGCTCAGCAGTGGATTCATGAACTTCTTGCCCAGTAGCCTTAGCCATAGAATAATATAATCTTTCTGTTTCGGGTTTTTAAGCAATTGCACCATTATCTCTTTTTTAGGAGGATTAAGAAGGGGACAAGCATCTATGACATGAGAGCACTCACCACAAAAGGAACATCCAGTAGAGAAATCCTCATACCAAATAATGTATCCATGAACCAAATCACCCACACGATAAACTTCAGCAAATTCAAGCAAGGGACCTTGAATATTGACCCGAACACAAGCTCTAGCAAACCTGATCTTGTTCCTCAAAAGAGAACTTTGATCAAGCTTAATTAAAGCTCCTATATCATTAGCAGCAAGAAGATTAGCAACAGAGTCAAAATTAAGCAGCTCAGTGGGGAGACGAGGGATACGAACCCACAAGTCAACCCACTTAATTTCTTCCAGGTAAGGGTCAAAAAAGGCCTTCCAAGGTTGGAGGACAAAGAGATCACCCTGGACATGCCAGGGTCTCTCACTCCACACAAGGGAGGCATCAGCAGGATTAGAGAACTTAAGTAACAGCCAATTATTACCCATTTCCAGGTATTCCACCTCACCATGGAGGAACTTCCAATCTGCCTTAGTACGGGCACGAATGGTTCTAACATCAAGAGGGGCTGACAACATTTTTGCAAACAAACAACTCTTAGATAATGCCTCAATATCAAGCTTGACTTGAGGGAGATCATCTAGAACAATGGGAGCAGGAAAAGTGGGGGGAGGAGGGGGGTCTTGAATGGGAGGAGGGGAGGGGAAAGACGAATCAGAAACATGAACAACAGGGACTGCATTGTCAGCAGGACCATCTTGAGAGTGAGATATAGTGTTTGTTAGAACTACTTCTTTAAAAGAGGAAGATTTGGCCATATTAATTGCTAACGAAAAAACAGAAAGATGAGACCACAGACAGAGAAGGATTAACAGAACAGAAAAACTGAAGGAAGAGAATGAGAAATAAATTCTTACCAACCTTTGCCTTTTAAAGAACAAGTTAACTACCTGATGAATGAGAGGAAGCCAAAATTGACACCCAGCTAAGCAAATGATAAATTCCATCACCATTAATGCTCTTGAACGATCAAATTTCTGCATCAAATCCGTCTGCAAACCTAGATCATCATGATGAACTCCTACTGGCACCAAAAAAATACCCAACCAGAAATGAAGGAACCCTCTGCCACACTCTAGCCTAAAGAGAGAAAGCGACTCAACAGTCGCATTTAATGCATTGCTCAGATAAACCCTAAAACCCCAATTAACTTTAGATTTAAATTGGAAGAGAGAGAAACCCCAAATCCAATTGAAAGACTGCAGCGAGATAATTAAGAAGATAATAATGCAATTAAAGCTCCAGAACTTCACATCGAAGCACGGAACCACGCGTAATGATGAAAATCTAGCCATGAAGCTAGGAGGATTACTTGGGCGAACATCCAATAATTGATGGAAGACGCCAATAAAATGGAGGAACAGCAAGAAAACAAAAAGAAGACGCTTCAGCTTCCACTTATTACCATCAGAGAGAGGATTAATGGAAGAAATTGCAGAGACAAAGGGAGAATTGAGAAGATCTACCAAGGAATTGAATTGGGGCTTTTTTCTAGGGTTTTGGGACTCGAGCTGAGTTTCTCTCACTAACATCTTTTTTTGCATCTCACCTTCTGCTTGTGTAATACGGTGTATAATATAGAGTAGAATATACTAGAACTCTAGAATATTACGAAGTACTTGAAGTTTGAAAAGTTGGTAAATAAAAAAAGAATCACAAGCTCCAAGAATTGCTAGTTGCTATGAACACATGGCAAAAGTGGCAAACAATAGAAATACATTATGATGATTCCCTTCAAAAAAAAAAAAAAAAGAAATACATTATGATGTTTTCTATAGTACTTCTAAGTTCTAACTACAGAGTTTGGTGTTTTGTGGGCCAATCCATATTAAAACCCCCAAAGTTTCTGCTTCTTATTCTATATACTTAGGTTGAGTTGGGCCAATGACAGGGGCCATGGCCCTCTTTGGCCTCAACTAAGCCTCGCCCCTGGTTCATAGACACGAATTGGAATTTTATGAAAATTGTCTAACACAACATTTTTATCATTGCTCAAATTATAATAAGACGATAGAGTACCTTAATCAAAAGTCATATGAGATGTAGGACTAGTGTCCATGTACCAATTAGCATCGATGGGTTGAGAGCAAGAGTGTGTATAGCTGACTCGATATCCGTGGGAGCATAACTAAGCATGCAGAAGAGAAACATACAAAAGCAAAAGCTTGCTGCTGGGGGCGTGGACCAAGTACACTTGTTGTGGTCCCCGAGGACAAGCCAAGGCAAGGTGGCGTATGGAATTAGTGGAGTAGCCCATGGTTGCATCCAAGACAATGGATAACTTGACCAAGGTTGTTGAACCTGTGCATAAGGTTGTCGTCACCCTGAGTTGCCTTGCTGACCGGAGTTTTGGCCACTGTCAAGACCGTCGTGGTTCCGGTCACCATGTCGGCCCTCACCCGATATTATGTAAGCAGATGATGGTGATTTGATCTCTAAAAAATCATGACCTTATATTTGAAAAGATAACATTGAGTAAATTAAATGAAATGGATATGTAATTTGCAACATATTTTTCTATTATATTAAACACAAATTCTCCAAAAAGACGATTTTACATTAAGTTTGACGTAAGATCATCACATTTCTCCCTCAATTTATATTCTAACTATCTCATATGCTTCCTATGTAGAGGTGTGCATAAATATCTAATCTGGTTGGTTCGATCCGTGATTTGGTTGTTCCGATATGTTAGATTGGATATCCAATCTAATTTTTTTGTTTTCATATTTTTCTCGATCCGAAATTTTCGCATGTTTGAAATTTCAAATCGGATTATCTGAAATGAACACCCATACTCCTATGCCCCTCTACTCTACCAACTCTCTTTTTCTCTCCTTTACCCCTCCCGTTTCTATCTCCTCCGCGCTGCTAATTCCCTCTCGTGATCTCCTCCACTTAGCTTCCATTTCTTTCTCTTGTTATTGTATATGACAAAATCTGGAACCTAAAGCCTACTATCTCTGTTTTTTTTTCATTTTTACTTTCATGTGCGCTTCTCCCAACGCACCTCTTTGAATTTAAATATTTTTCATTATATATTAGTGAAAATTATAACGATTGAATATTAATGAAGTCTTAATTGAGACGAATCAAACAAGACCCCACATTACTATATTTTGTCTTATAAATTGAAGGAAATTGAGAAGATTTTATCTAAGAATGAATAGCGTCAAGATTCCAACTTAGAAAGATAAAAAAATAGAGGGAATATTTCTCTTTCTTTTTTCATTTGTTTTCTTTTTCTTTCACTTTTATTTTTAGCTAAAACACCAAAATCATTCATATTTATGTTAGAGTTTTAGCTCAATAATTCTTGTTAATTTTGTGTGAAATTAAGCTAAAGTAGGACAAATCATATTTAAATGTCATCTTTTTTGCACATTTGAAACTTTCAACTAATGTGTTTTCCGTGTCTTCTCCAATTTTGATGATGAGACTTTGATGATGGTTAGTTTAGTTCGTTTCTCTCCCGCTTAAATGACGACATTGTTGCATGAAAGTCAAGTAAGTACTCCCTCCGTTTCCTAAAGATCTTCCCTCTTTCCGTTTAAGGGTGTTTCCAAAAGATCTTCCCTCTTTTGCTTTATTCCTTATTTGGCAAAACAAATTTCCCTATTTACCCTCTCATGTCACTATCATATGGTCCACCATTACATTATTAATTCAATTTTACTCCCTTTCTCTCCCCTACTTTAACCCCTTTTTATTTGTTTATTTATCTTAACCCCTTTCTCTCTCCTACTTTACTCACACCATGCCCCACACAACTTGATTTTCCTTGGTATCTGTAGGAACAGTAAGTGGGAAGATCTTTAGGAAACGGAGGGAGTATATTCTTAATTATCAAAGCTCATTGTGCCTCTATATTGGTCTTAACTCTAATGCATCTCTTATTATGAGTTATATTTTTCAGGTTCTTGATTACAGTTTTCAGTCGTAACATATGTTTTGAGTAAGTGGTTATGGTTTTTTGGTAATTAACTTTCCAAGTAAAAAGTTATGGTTTTGGGTAAAATAGTTATATTTGTAAGGTCAATAGTTATGGTTTTTAGTTATTAGTAATCGTCTACACGTTATTAGTTATAGTTTTCATGTTACTAGTTATACTTAAAATTATGAGTAAATAGTTATATTCGTAAGATTAATAGTTATGGTTTTTAGTTATTAGTAATTGCTTGCACATTATTAGTTATAGTTTTCAAGATAAAATATGTTATTGGTGGATACTAATTAAATAGTTATGATTGGCTTGTTATTTGTTAAGATTTTCGGTTTAATCGTTATTGTTTTTGATTGTGAGCTATAGATTTAGATATAAAGTTATTGTTTTGGGTTATGATTATGGTGATTTGGTTGATGTTATGGCTTTGGGTTGATAATTATGGCTTATTGGTCAATAGTTATGAGCTTTTATTTATTAATTAACATAATTTCATTAAAAGTTATTCTATAAATTAGAAATAGTTGCACACATTTTTATAATTTAGTTAAATTGCACTGTTAGATCACAATTAAACGCGTGTGAATCATCACATCTCATGTTAATCTTGACGTGAAACAATATGTTCAAATGCTTAAATCAAAATCTTGTATAAAACCGTATTACCATAAACTAGTGTAAATCCACCTTTAAAAAAAAAACTAGTTATTAGGTCCGGGCAATGCCCCGGATAAGAAAAAATTTCATTTATTAATATAATACTTTATGATAATAACACTAAATATAACTTAGCCTAGTGGTTAAAACTTTAGTATATGTACTTGAGGTCTCGGGATCAAACCCTATACTATGTAATTTCTTAATTTTTTTATTGTACATGGATTACATGAACTAAAACTCCGAGAGCGTCACGTGACACGTTTTCTTGTTTTCGCACGCCTTTTAATATATCTATATATATATATATATATATATAACAAGGTTCATTTTGCTTATGTGTCAAGCCAGCATTATTCAATGTTCACTTCGCCTACGTGTCATGCTACTACTACATCTGCCACGTGTCATCGCCAAATTCGACACTCTATTATATAACGTGTTCACATCCAAAGAATCTGATGTCACATGGCGTGATAATTCCTTCCAAAAAAAACTACCTTGAAATCAAACAATGATATTAGTGTGGGAAGTTTAAACAACTGCCTAAATTATAGCTACCGTCAAATATAATTAAATGTTTTTATTTAAAATTCAAATTCACCACCAAGAATTGTTATTATAGTTGCGGAAAAATAAAGGTAAAAATGTTATTATATAAGTTGTTCATGTAATCACATCTAATATAAACTGATTGTTAATTCAGAAAATTAAAATGTGCATTCATCCTAATTTCAATATCAATTATAAATTCCTAAATGACTGTTATATACTAATATATTAAATTAATTTTCACTAACTGTTAAGACTTAAATCTTGATTTTTTCAATATATTTATCACTCACTAACTGTAATAAATCTAATCCTTTCCCAAACCAACTCAAGTTATAATTTCGGAATTTCTTTTCTCTCTAATTTTCTTTTTTGACGAAAAACTGATTTACAAAAAGAATTCTGATTTTCGAAAATTTTTTTTTTAAAAGATAAAAATCTGATTTAATAAATAAAAACATGTTTCATCTGATTTATTATAATTTTACTTTATTTTTCAGAATTTTATATTATAAAATCTTATTATAACAAAAAAAATTAATCTTATTAAGTAATGAGATGATTTATGTATTGTATTATAGTGACCGTTAAAGAATTGATATCGTATTATATAGGACCCATAATCGATTGTGTTTTTTTTAGAATATATTTAAAAAAAAACGATTTGCTTGCATTATATTATAATATTATATGTAAAAAACCGATTGCTTGAATAAAGTAATGGATTATTGCCTCATCATGGTCTACATAGCGTATAAATTGATTTGTTTGAAAAAACCGATTTGCTTGCATAGATTATTCTTCATCATATATTCTTTCCTAAAGTAATATCATCATATTCTTTCCTAAAGTAATATTATTGTCCTTGCATTTACATACATTACCACGTGGTAAAGCAAAGCAATAGGTTGAAATGAAAGATGACACGTGGCATAAAGAAGATGTGGCCAGAGAAAATTAGGATGAAGAGAGTAGAGGAAGCTTCATGTCTTGCCACGTAGGCTGGAGTTTTCTCTCTAATTTAAAACATAGAATATTTTTTATAAGGCCCGTTCTAATAAAATAAGAACAATCATACTACTAATTATAGATAATTCACAAGTCATAATCTTGCAGCACAAGGTCGTAAGCCAATTTTACACTATTCTCATTACAAGATATTAAATTTTTTAATCACAAGGCCATAATAAATATTTCAACCTAAATTACGAGATACACCTCATTCACGAGTATGTTGGAATGTAATATAGAAGTTTGAAATTGTTCTACAATACAATTTTAAAAATCGAAAAGAATATGAAAAAGAACACAGGTCATATGTGATTAAAAAATAAAAGGCAAATCAAAACAAAAATATGCCTTATTTGTATAATTTTCTTGAGTGATTGTCTATTTAAATTAATCTTTTCACTTAGAAATTTAGAGATAACCCCATTCATTTTGATGAAAATCATGCTATATAAAACTTTGAGATTGTTTTTTAATACAATTTGGATAATCATATCATAAAAAAAAATAAAAATTTGTAATAAGATAGTTTAATAAGAGAGAGGAGTTGAGCGGGACTGCAGCAAGCAAGGAGTGAAAGTTGTTGCATGATTGAGTGACAGTAGTGCTGCGCATTCTTTTTTTTATATGAGCCTCTGTATAAAACGATAGGCAGAACAAAAGCTTCTTCATTCAACTTTTTTTTTTTTAAGAAAGTTTTTTTTTGCTAAGCAAGTAATTATATTAATTAGAGCAAACAGTTACAACCTAAAACAGGGGCGAAGCCAGAACACATAAGCTAGGGGGGCCGATATAAGCTACGGGGGCCAATATAACTAATCGCAAGTTCGGAGGGCCGAGATTTTCACCACTTTTCTATAGAAATTTGACAAGGGGAGGGGGGCCATGGCCCCTGTCAAAACCCCCTGGCTTCGCCCCTGACCTAAAACCAACCAAGAGAAAGCAAACCTTTGCTTAGAAAAAAAAAGGTTGGTCACATGTTTTATCATGACATTAGCTACATCAATCACTGAACATACGGGTCATAAGTCGGTTTTAAAATTTAGTTTTAATACACGATATGATTATAAAAACTTGAAATCAATCAGCTGCTATTCAAATCATGATTTTAGGAGAAACATCCTAAAATCTTAAATTTATAAACAAAATATTCCCCCGCATTTTAATGTGTTTTTTTGTTTCATTTACGTAATTATAAATGTATATATCACGATTACAATATTTTTAAAGTTTAAAATGTTGTAACAAAGGATTTTTATATATATTAAATATAATTTTACATTTTATATTCTTTTAATCTTAAATACATGGAGTCTAATAATCACGGATTCAATATATTTCGAATAAAAACAACTACTTAATATACAAAATAATGTTGTCGTACATTATATACGACTCCAAACCATTTCTACATAAAACCTCCCGTGCATTTTTGCACGGGTGGAAAGCTAGTTTGTATATATAATCATATATAGGGTCATTTCTTATCTTAAAATGTTCGTTAAAACGGTCTATATTTAGTAAGATTTCCCCACCCACGCACTTGTTTTTATCCAGTTTCACTACTTTGATAAGGTCCCTACAAATTATTGTTGCTTTATACTTCATAGTACTTCTACAATTTATTCAAGGAGCTCTTTCATATTTTTGCTCATAATCTATCTATCTTCTCCTCTTTCTTCCCTAATGTTGGGGAAAAAGAAAATCTCATTTTAGCTTTATGTTCATTTTTTTGTAGGATTTTTTTTTTTCCAACAAAATGGGTCTCAAGAAACTCATCCAAATTCTGTGTTTTTGGTGTTTGATAAATGGTTGTCTGCTTCCTTTGCCAACTTCTGGGTTGGTGAGAATCAGTCTTAAAAGAGTTCATCAACATCATCAAACAAATTTCAATGATATTACATCTGCAAGAAGGTTGGGAATAATAAATGAAGTGGGTGTTGAGGACCTTGATGTAAATAGTGCTGATTCAGGTGGAGAAATTATATATTTGAAGAATTACATGAACGCACAGTTCTGTGGAGAGATTGGGATCGGTACACCACAACAGAAATTTGCTGTCATATTTGATACTGCAATTTCCAATCTTTGGGTTCCTTCTGCAAAATGCAACTCTACTGTAAGTGCATAGTATTAGTTTCTTTATAAACTTTATAGGTAAAAGTTAAAACTTTTAAGTATTTATTTCTAACAGTCGAGGATAACTATCCTAGTTGGTAGAATATTGCAAATTAGTAGGTGCACACGTTCGTATGGTGAGTAAGGTGCGCATGATGAACATCAAGTACTAAGTTATGAACATAAAGACCAATACCAATGAACATATACTAACAGAGTTGTACATATGTTCATTTGGCTTGTTAGTCATGTACATATGTTTATTTGACTTGTTATTCATGTGCATTTGACTTTTAATCATGTACATGTGTGCACTTTCCTCATCATACGGACGTGTGCACCATCTAAGGATTGAAACACTTATGCTAATGTCTTGAGTCTTCACGAGAAATGCTTAAATTCTCTTTGGGTATTACTGTAAATAAATGATGATATTTTGTGAAGGTAGAATTGGTCTTGCAAAAACTATGACGTAGGTACACCCAATACCACCAACTTTGACTACTAGTCAAAATACCCCAAACTATTGGTCATGTGCAGCGCGCGTGTCATAACTGACACCGGAGCTAACTTTTCTTGCCGACAGCAAGGGATTGGTGTTAACTTTTTCCCATTTCCCCCTTTTTCCCCTTTTTTATTCATTTATGCTATGTTTCAATTAGAAGCCTAAATCACGTGAAAATATGTTGACAAAAGTTAGCTCTGGCATCATTTATAATAACCGTTGGTCGTTGCACCTAGACCCATAGTTTAGGGTGTTTTGGCTACTAGTCAAAGTAGTAGTATTGTACGAAACTCCCTCGGTCCCTAAATAGAGTGCCCATTTCTTTTGGACACAAGTATTAAGAAGAAATCATGTGTAGGACCTTAGTTGTAGTAAATATAAAAGTTGATACACTTTTTATGAATTGTTTATTAAGGAAAGAAAATGTGGGCCATATGAGAAAGTGGGTGATATTATAAAAATTGAAAGCAAAATAATATTTTAATGGATGGACCATACCAAATAAGGAAATGGAAATTATATTTGGGACATATATAAATGGAAAAATGAGCACTCTATTGAGGGACGGAGGGAGTAAATGAAAAATATTGTGTACAAAATTGTTAATGTTTGCATAACAAATGATCGATATTATATAAATAATTATAATTGTTTCTATTAAGAATATGGTATTTGTTTGACTATGGTATGAACAATTCTATGTTCCTCCCATTCCCATATAGGAATTAGAATTGGGCAAAGCTCTGAGTCTTCACCATGTCTTATTTCTTGTTTGGTTGCAATGTGAATTACATTCTCATAGGAATATACAATTTTGGGAAATTAATTCCTTTATAAAATTCCTACGAATTAGTCTAATTTGTTTAGTAGTCATAAGGAAAGTTGTAATTCATAAGAATTTATATAGGAATTGTGAGTGACCAAGGGGAGGGTAGGTAAATAAATTTATACATTTTGCGGAAATTTCAAATTCCCATGTATTTTCGTTCCCCCAAATTTTCTCACTTCCTATCAACCAAACAACTACCCAAATCTGAAAATCATGGAAATTTCTATTGCCTACATAATTTCATGTATATCAAATGACCACTTAGTTTAGTTGGTCGGACTTTTATCTTGTGACCCCTAGATCATATTGGACTATTTGTTGCTTATTATGTCAAAAGTATAGGCTATTAGAGGTTGGATTCCTTTTATCATTTTCCGGGTTAGCCCGATTGAACCGAGTTCATTTATACGAGGTCAGAATGTCTAATTGAGTTAATTCATTCATCTCATATTTGGCAGTCCAATAAAAGTTACTTCCTCCATTTCGAGATAAGTGAAAAACTTCTCTCTTTTATGTGAGAGAACACATGAAGTATACTTTAGCTTTCAACAAATAGATTGTCTCTTTTTTTAAATAAGTGTTTCAGTTATTTCATCTCATGCTTGCATTGTTTGTATTCTTTAACTCATAATCAGTTTTTCCATTGTGGAAGGCTTGCCATCTTCATTCCAGGTTTGAGTCAAGCAATTCCAGTACATACACAAAGATAGGTAATACTTTGCTTTCGTTAGCTTGATTTTTGACACAGGTTGTCGGTACTCAGCAGACTATGATAACATTTACACTCAAGCTATGTTTGGCGGGATGGAAAACATGTTTTAAGACTTCAGAGCAAACTGATCTTTTATGAAAAATATTTTTCCTAAGGGAAAGCACAGTTATAAATTTGTCTTCCTTCGTTACATTTCTTACAACAAAAGTACAAGAGAAAAGAAAGTTGAAAATGGAGGAGAGATGATGCTATTATTGGGAGAACTATGCTCCACCATTTACGTACCAAACAAAGGAATAATTGAGAAAACTACTTCTGCAGAAAAATGTTTACCCCCAACCAAAAACTCTTGTAATATATTCTACATTGCTAGTCAAATTTCAATATTTAGCTGATAATATGTCATCTTACACCTCAGGAACACCTCATGACATTAATTATTCAGCACAAGCAAAAATTAGTGGTTTCATCAACCAGGATAATGTTGAAGTTGGAGGCCTACTTATCAAGAATCAAGTATGTTTCTTAAGTACTTGCTGCCATAACTAGTAAAGCCTTTAGATGCTTCAATTGTACAAAACCAAATCTTTAACAGTACAAAATATTATTCTTGTGGTTTGATATTAGTTCTCGCATTGTCCCAACACATCATGGATAATAAAGACATGATTTTTAAAAAAGACCCAACAACATTGTTGGACCATTCAATCATTCATCTCCTCATGAGGCCTCATCACATAATCTATTAGTGTTATATTAGAAAACATGATCATGATGATTGTTGTGTTAGAAGATGGGACAAGTTTTTCCGGTACATTTAGGACAATATATGCGACTATTATTAGTTTCTGATGGGGGAATATGCATAGAGCAGTTCACATGTAACATTAGCAACAGAACTGTGCTACTTTCATTGTTAATTAGTTTCATTTCCATGGTTAACTAGCTAGACTAGGACATGTGCATCCATTTTACCATAACATTATTGTGGAATACCTCCTCTTAGAGTAACTTTTATATTGTCTGTATTATTTGAATTTAATTCTTACAGCAGAATCAGACTTGAATTAAGATCTGACTAATTATGCGTGCAGATTTTCTTAGAAGCAACAAGTGAGGACAGCCCATTATTGCCACTTGCAAAATTTGATGGTGCAGTTGGGCTTGCATTTCCAGATGATTCAGACAGCACCACAACTCCTATATGGTAATCGAGTGAGGTTCGGTCGATCAGTGTACATATAAGAGGGGTATTGGTACATTCACTTGGTGTGATGCCTACTCCAACTCCTCTTTCTTGTCCACCGATGAACTTGTTTTCCGTTGTTATCTATGGTAAGCAAGTAAGGCTCCGTTTGGTTGGGTGTAAAACATTTTCAATGTAAAATGAATTTCATGAAAAACAATTTACAACGGAAAACACAATTCTGAAAATAGCTTCCTGTTGTTTGGTTTCCTGTAAGAAAAATGATGAAATGAAAGCAATTGAAAGGTAAAGTAAGGAGGTAGTGAGAGGAGTGTACAAGAGAGATAAGTAAAAGAAAGGAAAATAGCTTTTTTTTTTATTATTTTGAAGGAAAAATGGTTTTCCATCATAGGGAGAACAATTTTACTCCTAGAGAAAATGGTTTTACACTACTTTGCAAACCAAACAAATGTAAAATTGAAAATAGAGGAAAACAGTTTTCCGGGATAATGTTTTACGTCCTACCAAACGGGGCTTAAATGAGTAATGGCAACGCATCCTTTATACGTAAAGAGTGTCCAATCTCAAAGGGCGGCTCTTCTAAAATTACCCCTATTGCCAATATGCCCCTGTATATGTTAAGAATATCTTCAAATTCCCTTGAGAATTGGGAAGTATGTGGTAATTGGGATAGTTTTACAATGGCTACAGTTTTTCTGTATCCACTCAAAAAGCTTCCGTGGTAATTGGTAAACATTCTAAAGCCATTCTGAGATAAAAAAGGAACTTATGTGATATGTGAGTTGTGACACACATACACTAAATTATAACTATAATGTAGGCATACAATGGCAGAACAAGGCCTCTTAGATAAGAAGATTTTCTCAATCTGGTTTAACCCAAATCCAGAAGAAGATTTAGGAGGAGAAGTAGGTTTTGGAGGAGTTGATCCAAAACATTTCAAGGGAAAACATACATATGTTCCTGTTATTCAAAACCAGCTGAATCTATGGCAGGTCAGTAGAAAAAGAAAAAAAAAGAATTGGCACATTTTCCTCTTCTCTTTAAGGTTTTACTCCCTCCATTTCCTGAAGATCTTCCTTGTTACTGTTCCTACATATACCAAGGAGGATCCATTTATGTGGGGTATGAGGTGGGTAAAGTAGGAGAGAGAAAGGGGTTAAGATAAATAAACAAATAAAAAGGGGTTAAAGTAGGAGAGAGAGGGAGTAAAATTGAATTAATAATGTAATGGTGGACCATATAATAGGGACATGAGAGGGTAAAAAGGGGAAAAAAATTTCCAAATAAGGAATAAAGTAAAAGAGGGAAGATCTTTTGGAAACGCGCTTAAACGGAAAGAAGGAAGATCTTTAGGAAACGGAGGGAGTATTTCTTAATAATTCCAAGTTTGTGGGTATCATTTTCCTATTGCTTTGAAGTGACCTATTATTTGTTGTACATGTATTTTACTCTCTTTTTTGTTTGTCTAAATTTTCATGGTATTTCTTTTTTGTTCTCACCATGACCAATAGTTGATGACTAGTGGCTTTTATATCCTCAAACTTGAGATTATTAAAAAAAAAGGAATTAGTATGGGAAGATACCTCAAACTTGGGATTTATCATTCATGTTGTCATGTTTTAAAAAGCATCAGCTTTAACAAATAGTAGTTGTTATTATTCTTCTAACGAGTCAAGTTTCTCACTGTTTCTTCAGATGGAAATTGGAGAATTTTTCATTGGTAACCATTCATCTGGTATAGTCTGGCAAATTGTATTAGTTGATTATTATGACTATTATTTGTAGATATGTATACTATCATACTCTAACTCTTCATTTTACTACAAATACTTGGGTCAGACTCTCAACACTCCAACTTGGGTATGGGCATTTGACATATCATCTCGTGCTAAAATTACTCGCAGAGTGTGCATCATTGGACCCATACCCGTGTCTGACACAAATACTCAAGTCCAAGATAAATTAAGTTGCAGGCTTTAGCTAGTTTCATTGAGCTGGAAAATGATCATAAACTGACAAATTATTTGAACAACAATTCGTATTACTCAGGCTATTGTCAGGATGGTTGTGCTACTATTATTGACTCAGGATCACCAGAACTTACAGGCCCTACAGTATGCTTAATTTCTCAAACTTGAAACTTCATTTACTTGATCAAATTTATTCAGCTCCTTTCATTTGAAAGCTGTTATGAAATATTTCACTGAAGTCTAGTGAATTTTCAGGTTGCTGTTATTGAAATCAACCACGCGATAGGAGCAAAAGGTTTCAAAAGCATGGAATGCAAAGAGATAGTTTCCCAGTATGGGGAGATGATATACGATCTTTTAGCATCAGGGGTCTCTTTCTTCTTGCCCTTCACTCCTCTCTATTTTGGCTTCTGAATCACTCAGTTCATCAAAATATATAAAAATTCTGCTGTGCAGGTGAATCCTGATAAAATATGTTCCCAGCTTAGTTTGTGTTCAATCAACAGGGCCCGAAATCTGAGGTTAGAAAATGCTTTTACATTTTCAAGATCCTAATTTCTAAAGTAGATTGACCTGACAAAAAATTGATCCGTATCCGACTACTGATCCATGCTATCTGACCCAAACCTGAACTATCCCTACATTGTATGACCCTGTAATGAAATTGACCAAACCCAACCTGACCTGATGAAACCTTAAAGTAATATGACTAACATCGATAGATTAGTCACAATAAAGCGTAAAGTAATTAACACTGCCACTTCAAAAACTTAAATAATTCACAGTGGACTCGTATTTGAGCTGAAACTAAACAGAATGATTCACTACTCTATTATGATCAAACTGATTTGCAGGAATGATTTCAAGACAGTTCAGGTTAGAAAAACTAGAAAAGAACTTTCTTCAGTTGCGGACGAACTGTTATGCAGTGCCTGTCAGATGACAGTGATTTGGATTCAGAATCAGATGAAGCAGAAGAAATCCAACAAAGAAATACTGTCTTACGTTAGCAAGGTTATCTTATTTCCTTGAAGTGTTGCAGATTGTAAGGTTTTTTAAGCTTCATCACTAAACTTTGTTTTTCTATCCTTCGCAGCTATGCCATAGCTTTCCAACCCCTTTAGGAGATGCAGTAGTCCCCTGTGACTATGAGTTTCTGCCGAACTTGACATTCACAATTGGAAACAGACCTTTCACGTTCACTCCTCAACAGGTTTGGTTTTCATAAATTGCAAACACCACTATCAAATTTCTTTTCTACTAAGAAGAATTAAATCTTAAAGAATGGACCACATAACAGTATAACACTCTCTTCGTGTAGCTTGTGTTTTTATATTAGGCCCTTTCAGACATAAGGATAAGGATACCTTTAACTAAAAACTTATAGGATAAAGGAGGGGGGGGGGGGGGTTACTCAACTAATTGTATGGTGAAGTGTATATGGTGAAGTGTAAAAACCCAAATAGTAAGGATAATTGATCAATTATGATACTTTACTCATTGTCTGTAAAAATGAATTGAACTCCAAATCAAATGTGAGCTACCATATAGACATGGATGGACATATACTTATCGAACCTTCATAAGGGTTGTGACCGCGTAAATTTCACCTCTCTAACCCATCCTAGATATAAACCACTTAAGAATCATTTGATAATCAACTCATGTGTTGATTAGGTGTTACTGATAACAGATTTGGAAATTTAAAATCCTATCCACTCCCTATGGTGTTATTTTTTGCTTGGATCTGAGTTTCCCTTCTTTAATCTCAGTACATTCGTACAACTGAAGTACACGGTAAAGTGGTGTGCCGAAGCCAATTTTACGCAGTGGATGTGCCATCTCTTCCTGGCTTTTGGTATGTTTAATTTGCCTATTATTGTCAACTGGAGACTTTAGGTCTTCCTGGAAGTCAGGCTCATTCTGTGCTTGTGTTGTGAACTCTGTCACAGGAGCCTAGGAAACGTTTTCATGGGAGTTTACCATTCTGTTTTCGATTTTGGCAACCGACGAATGGGCTTTGCTGAAGCTGTTTAGCCAGCTCTGTCCACTTAAAAGTGTCTTGTTTCACAGCTTACTGCTGGATTTTGCATTTCATCTATCCAAGTATTCAGCAACAGCTTTACAGCGCTGGTAACCTGGTGCTAAGCAGTATCCTATAGTAATCTGATAAACATTTCCTCCTATAGTAGAAGTCATTGGAACTGTTGTTTAAAGTTAGACAACTACTTGTATTTCCAACTATCTCAATGGTTGTTCCATATTGTATAAGCTCATTGCACAAATTATATACTACCTCCGTTTTCTATTATTTGCAACGATTAGATATTTTCCTTCTCTACTTTATGTCAAATCGTTGCACATAATAAAAAACGGAGGTAGTATTAATTGTAATATATCCTTTGTTTAAAGACTCAATCTCTACTGTCATTCTATATCGAACAATATCTATATGTATAATCTAAATATGATTTGAAATAAGGTCAGCCAAAAATAATCTTAATTATGATCCCATCAGAAAAGGCCAATTTATTATAGTTTCAGAGCTAGCAGATTAAACAGACTTATACAGAAATTAATTTTGAAGTATCAAGGAGAGATTAGATTTAGCAATCCCCTTTTCCTAATAAAGAGGGCGTTTGGTTCAAATAGAGGAATGGAAAGGGAATGAAATCAAGTAGAGGGAAGGAATGGTAATAATAATTATTACTTTTATTGGTGTTTGGTTCAACAATGGAAAAGAATTAGTTGTAAGGGAATGAAAAGAATTTTGTTACTCCTCTCATTTGAAGAGTATCATTAATGGTTAACGCACTACCCAAATCAAACAAGGAGCAATGGATTCAGATTACTGAATCCATTTCACACTCTAAAAAAACTCAACCAAATAAGGCCTAAGTGTGTAAGATTGATTAATGCTATATCACTAATACTAGCACTAGATACAAAAAGACTATATTTTACTATATCACTAATACTAATATCCTAACACTAGCACTAGATACAAAAATACTAAATCCATCAATTTTCTATAAAGATTCTACTTTTTATGTTGTGGATGCGCCATATCCTTCAGACTTTTGGTATTTTTCATTTGCGAATTTTGGTAAAATTTTTGCTTGATTATGGGCTAAGTATTGTAAAGATTCATAACTTGTAAAAGGGTCTTAGTAAAAATTTCAGGACTGATGGTGGATTGTTGGATGTTTCTTACTGTTGTGGTGGTGTCAGTGTTGGTGGTGACGAATCCAGTGGTGATGGTGGTGGTAGGGAATGGGGAAGGAAAAAAGAGAGAGACAAAAAAAAAAATGGAAAATGAAAAGAATTGAAAGTATACATTTTTTTTTATCCATATGTGCCATGAAGGCATTACAAGATACAAATTGGAAAAGTAATTTTAGGACGTTATTTGGCAAAACTTGGTGTAAATGAAATTTGAGATATGCACGTAAAGTAATGTGCGTGAATTGTGATAATGGATTCATGGTAATAAAAATGGTGTATTTGGAGCTTATCATTACCAAATTCTATCACTTAGCATTACCATTGACACATTGAAGCATCGCCCCATCAGACCAAAACCCGGCAATGAAAATTTATAACCATTCCAACCCTTCTATGACTGCCTATTGGAAAAGCTGTAATAGATTGTTATTTCTGTTTGACATACATCAGTATCATATCCTATTCCTACCTTCCCCTGCTCCATATATGCTCTAATGGACCAAGTTCTGTTTACAACTTCGATTTCTTTATTCAGAATGCCTTGCTATCGTCGAGCTTTTGATAAGTATACACATAGCATGTAACAACCTTGATTTACAGAGTTCAAATGAGCTAAGATGTCAAACATACATAATCCTCATACTCTCATGTTACTTGCATTTCTCCATCAATACCAACTACACAACAAATTCTCGTGCTTCATCGAGGACCAGCTGATGTCGCGCTGTACCAGTGACAACCTGCCAATCATAAGCTGCAGAAAGTTAAGCAAGAGGAGTTCATTTCTCTAGATTTTGTAATCTGACTACTTAAGAACACACCTATTATGCAGCTCACTCCAACAGCGAACCTTTTCGTTTGAGCTCCCAACAAAAACATAGAGAGTACTCAAATATGCATAATCCTTGCATATGACTCCATTGCCTTGGTGATTAGTCCAAGCTTCTGTGCTACATACCAGACTACGAAAAGTGTACTCAGAATACGCTGTGTCAGAAAAGTAAGGCATATTGTAGGAACAAAACCTTACTTCATTGACTCATACAGCAGGTGCCACAATTCACATTGCCTGAAAGAATTGGAAATAACTGTGTTAATACAAGATTCTTGGGGTGTGTTTTATTCAACGTTTTCTTCTAAAATAAGCAAAAAAAAAAGTTGAACTGCTGAACTGCACACTATCTTACTCTATAGTTTGTGAATAGTCCTGCGGATGAAGGAGTACCCGAGCTATTAGCTGGTCAAATAAACTTCTAATGTCTCCGTCTAGAATGACTTGAATCATGTCTTTGCATTGCGATTTCACCAATAATCCTTACACGAACAAGTTCCTTCCTTAAACCTATGAAAGCGAGCTCGATCCCTCACTATAATTTCACGATTATAAACCTTTGACACAAGCTTAAGTACAGCATGACAATCCACACATATTCTGAGGTTCTTGATAACTTGAATTGGGGTTTCTTGGCTTGACTTTAACAGTGCAAAAGCCACAGCTAGCTTCTCACTATGATAAGACAACACATACTCTTTATCTTCCTCCCCTATGTCATGCAACACAAATCTCGTCCCAGGGACATACCCGTGCTCCTTAATCTTGTACATGATTTCATCCAGTTTTGCATAAATCTCTCTCCAACTTGGATGACTCCGATCTCCATTAATGAACTTGTGCAAAATGCCACCAACTTCAGTGTAGCTAAATCCAGGCACCTTTTTCAAAACCCTACTATTCATCGCCTCCCTAACCCGCCCTACGTCATTCCACCTCTTATATGTAGCATATACATTTGATAAGAGCACAAAATCTCCACAACTATCTGATCCCATTTCCACAAGTTTTCGTGATGCAATCTCCGCTAACTCCACATTTCCATAAGTTTTGCAAGCACCTAGCAAAGTTTGCCAAAGGACAACATCAGGCACAATTGGCATTGAATTAATAATTCCATAAGCTTCATTAAGCCTCCCTGCCCTTCCCAACAAATCAACCACAGTACCATAATGCTTCACATTACGAACAATCCCTTTCTCCTCCATCAAGTTAAACAATCGAAACCCTTCGTCAACCAAACCTGCATGGTTGCAAGCACACAACACCCCTAGATAGGTTAATGTATCAGGGAAAACCCCAACACACTCCATCTCCTTAAGTAGCGCAATCGCTTCTATCCCATGCCCGTGCATTGCGAATCCCATAACCATCGTGTTCCACGTAATAACATTCTTCTTGCACCTCATAGTCCTAAAAACCTCGTACGCTCTATCCACAAACCCGCATTTACTATACATATCAATCCCTGCATTACACACTACAACCTTCATATCCAATTTCTCCTCCTTGATAAAACACCAAATCTTATCACCTTCCTTCAAAGCCCCCATTTGAGAGCAAGCAGACAGAGCACCGAGCACGGTGATCTCATCCGCATTCAACCCCGTTCCTAACATCTTATAAAACAACTTCAAAGCCTCATTAGGAAAGCTCCCTTGAGCCAACCCACAAATCAAAGCATTCCAAGAAACAATATCTCTCTTGGGCATTTCATCGAACACCTTCTTAGCATCCCTAAACTCACCAACTTTACAATAAACATCCATCAATGTAGTCTGCAAAAGCATATCCACCATAAACCCAGATCGAAAAACCAAAGAATGCATCAAATAACACTCAAACTTCGCCAAGGCACGTGCGCATGCCTTGAGGACAAAAGAGCACGTGAGAGCGTCAGGCTTTTGTGAAGCCCTTAACATGGAGAGGAAGAGGTAGAGGGCAATTTGGGGATTTGAGCTCTGGGCATGGCCTCGAATGAGGGCATTATAGTCATATATTAATGGGTGGTTGATGTAATTGAAGATTAAAGTGGCGTAAGAGAGGTCGCCATAGGAGGAGATGGAGGTGAGTTCGAGAAGTTTGGAGCGAGAGGAGAGAGAAAATTGGAAGAGAGAAGTGGAAATGAGATGTGATTGGATTTGCTTGATGTGAGAGAGAGAATTGCATTTTTGGAGTGCAGTTTCGATGAAGATGGTGGTGTGTTTGCCGATCATGCGGTGGACTTTGGGGCGGATTTTTGAGGGTTGGTTGATTGCGGAGGCAAATTTAAATTTGGTTGACCAACTCTCTTGTTCAGTAAACAACTAAACATACAAATGTTCCTCCTCCTCTCTTAATCTTTCTCTCTCGTCCACAAATCATTATGAGGCTTCATTTGATCAATCCGACTTGCGTGGACCCGGTTCACACTAAAAATAGTATGGACCAAGCCCAGGCATGTGACCCTATATTACTTTAACATACACTATATCACTTTAACATACACTATATCATTGTAACATACACTATATCATTTTAACACACATTAAATCACTTTAACATACACTATATCACTTTAACATACACTATATCACTTTAACATACACTATATCATTTTAACACACACTATGTCACTTTAACATACACTATATCACTTTAACATACACTATATCACTTTAACATACACTATATAACTGTAACATACACTATATCATTTTAATATACACTATATCATTTTAACATATACACTATATCATTTTAACATACACTATATCATTTCAACATACACTATATCATTTCAACATACACTATTATAAACTCACGTGATATGGATCGGGTGCACACTAATTAGTGTGTACCGGGTTCATATTAGTTTTTTTATCATTTGATAGGGTGTAAAACATTAATTTTTTGAAAAAAAAATCTTCTTTTTCAGTTTTATATTGTTTGGTATTTTGATTTACTATTTTTTTTTTGAGGGGAAAGAGAAGTGCTTAATCAAATGGTATTTTGATTTACTATGAAATGTAAAAAAAAACCATTTCTCTTTTGAAATGAAGGGAAAATTATTTTTTTTCCTTTTCCTTTTCCTTATCTCTCTCTTACACACTCTTCTCACTACATTTCATTTTTCCTTTTGTTTCATCATTTTTCTTATATGGAACCAAACAATGGAAAATAAATTTTGAAATTGTGTTTTTCATTGTAAATTGTTTTCTATGAAAATCGTTTTACACTGAAAATGTTTTACACCCAACCAAAAAAAGTATTAACCATCAACAAATTGAAAAAAGATTCATCACTCTCTATGATCCTAGATATGAATTTTGATGATTTTATTTTTTTCATTAAGAAAGATAATTAGTCCGATTTCCGAAAACCAACCCGTACTAGGCTACTAGTTTGTAGGACATATAAGGTCAAAAGTTGGGTATAAGATCAGAAGACAATAGGCATAAAAGTCCATTGACACCAACATATTGTTGGGATGAGGATTCGAACTTTAGACAATGCCCTGTAATCCGGGTGGTATTTCACTGAACTACCACCTCTCCCTAAATTAATTTTTTTTTTGATGGTTTTTTTTTCAAAATATATGTTTTAATATAAATATTTTAAAGATGAGTATATTTCTTTTTTTGGACCATACAGATTCGACACTTGGTATTTGGTAATGATTCATGGGTGAACCAAATTCATAAACCGTTTGGATTTCCAAATCATTGAACAAAGGTTCATTATTCATTCATGATTAAGAAAAACAAAATTGTTTTTCCCTTGAACAACTTTTGGTTGTTTAACTAGTTATTAGGCCCGCGCTATGCTCCAGGTAAGAAAAAATTTCATTTTAAATATAATACTTTATAATAATAACACTAAATACAACTTAGTCTAGTGGTTAAGACTTTAGTATATGTACGTGAGATCAAACCCTATACTACGCAATTTCAAAAAAAAATGATTGTACATGGGTTATATGAACTAAAACTCCCTAGGAAGAGCGCCACGTGACACAACTTCTTATTTATACACGCCTTTTAATATATTTACTAGTATTTTACCCCGGACGATGCCCCGGGTCAGTTATAATTATTAAATATATTATTCATAAATTTCATTTTTGATTCTCTCAACTTTTCGCAATATTTTGTCTAGTACGAAATTGAAAAATGGACATTATGGCATTATAAGTTGTTAAAAATAAAACTTATGAGGAACTGGCCTGGGGATAAAAGTAATAATTTCAATGTGATTCGCGTAAAAAAATGTTATTAGTTAATAAGAGGGTTTAAGATCAAAAACCTTGTCTACATGATTTTATAATTACATATAATTATGAGACTTTATAATGTTTTACTTTGAAACTTTAAGCATTGAAATTGTATTGGATTAGTGGTTAAACTCTCACATTTTATTTCAATGGTTGTGTGTTTGAATCCTAGTAACTACACATTGTTAATATTTTTTATTGAGATTATAAGCATGTGTATTCGAATCTTGAGAAGAGTGCCACGTGGCACCGTTCCTTTGATAGAAACGGTTTTTAATATGTTTGTATAAATTCTTTTTTTTTCGTATATTTCCACTGTATCAAAATGCTTGAAACGTTTTGGCTTTTCCACTATTCACAGTTTCACACACATCTTTTGAACATAATTTGTAAATTCTATATAAGGAAAATATAATGTTTTGTCACCAGGTACCCACCCCCGGTTTCACAGTATTCATCTGGTACCCTCGCCTTTTCAACAATTCACCTGGTGCCCCTAAGGTTTTGAAAAATACTCAGAATACTCTTAATGACTAACGACCGTCAACTCCGTTAGTCATTAAGGTTAAATCAACCAAATGAACCCTTAATTAACCTAATTAATCATAGTTAACTCTAATTAAACCTAATTAATACTTTGAAAACCTAATTAACTTATCTCTCTCCCTAACCCCATCCCCCCTAATGTCCAACCACCCAACCCCCACCACCTCTCTTCACCCCACCCTTGCAGCCCCCTATCCAGCAGTGGCAACACTAACAACAACCCCAACCCCACCTCACCGTCAACCCAGCACCACCACCTAGCAGTCGCAGCACCCAAACCTAGCTTTTCCTTTTCAATGTCGCAACCCTAACCACCGACACAACCACTCCCCACCCTCCCTCCACCACTGACCCCCTTCCACACCCCAGTAGCCCCCACCCCTCGCAGCGTTGATTTCCCCTCCCTCCCACCCCGTCGAATTTCGCTCCCCACCCCCACCCCTGTCGAATTTCGCTCCCCACCCCTGTTGATTTTTGGAGATGGGAGGGGAAATCTCGCTGGGGGCTGTGAGGGGTGGGGGAGGGGCTGTGAAGGGTGAGAGAGGCGTTGTGCGGGGGTGGGGGTGGGAGTGAGGGTGAGGGAGGCGTTGCGCAGGGGGTGGGGGAGGGGCTGGGAGGGGGTGACAGGAAGGTTAGGGGTTAGGGTAAGGTTAGAAATTAGGGTTAATTAAGTTTTTTAGGGTCATATTGAACGAAAAGTTCACGGTAGGGTCACGTTAGAAATTTTTCAAAACCACAGGGGCAACTGGTGAATTTTGGAAAACGCGAGTTGTACCAGGTGAATATTAAGAAACCTCAGGGGTACCTATGAAAAACCGATTAATTAGTAAGATCTTGTTAGATTGATCACCTCAACATTTAGTTTCAGAATATGAAATTTTTATAATTTTTACTTCTAAGAAATTATAATATTCATGATTAAACTTGATCATCGACAAGCGTGTCCGAAGAAATATTTCAAGTAATCTCTATTATATAAGGGAAGGGGGGAGCAATTGTGTCCTCTTTTGAAATGTCTATTTTGCCCCCTTTCCTTTCTAAATTACAAAAGGAATGTCAAAATCAAAATCGACACTCAAAGAAAACTGCCGAAAATTAATTTACAACACTCACTCACAAATCAATTGAAAGAAGAAACTTTACAGATCACTCATACAATTGAGAAAATCACGTTTTAAAAATCACGCAAATCACTCAAATAATCAGGAAACTTTGTTAAAACTTAAAATTAACATAGTAACTAAAACTAATAACCTAGAATGTCAATACATACAAAAACATTTACAAAAATTACTTACAAATCACTATTCTCAAGAACAATTCACAATTAATGGTGAGTCATGATAAAAAAAAAATAGAGTTGTATTTGTAGTGAAATCGAAATTTAGAAGTTAGACAAGGAAAAAAAATATTTGCTTTTTTATAATGTTTCCTATATATAATGAAACGTTTACATATATTTGGACCTATCTTTTTCTATTATATAATAGAGATTAATTATCAAGGTAAAAATGTTTATGTAAAATATCATTCAAGAATTAAAGTACAACATATCTCTATTATATAAGGGAAGGGCCGGGGGAGCTATGGTGTCCCCCGAATAAAGAGACTATGTTACCCCATTCCCATTCTAAATTACAAATTCACTTACAAATCAAAGGGGGCTTCAAACAAAAATACCAAAAATATAATTATAACAATCACTCACAAGTCAACTAAAATCATAAAATTGCATAATTTACGTTATGCAAATCACTAAGATGAGGAAACTTTACAAAAATTCAAAAATTCACTTACAAACTACAGCCTATGAAAAAATTGACTTGAAATCAAAGTGTCCACTTTCCTTACAATTTATGAAGTACTATACTTAATTCAAAAATCAACTAAAAAATTTTAATATTAGAAATCATAAATATATTCAATAAAATTTCTATTTTGTTCATAGAATTTTAACTTTGAAAAGTAAAAAAAAAAAAAAAAACAAAAAGAATGGTGAGAGACTTAAGTGACAGAAACTAAACCAATCAAATTTTGCAATTAAAAACTATTATACTTCGTATGTCTAATGTTCAAATTTTGACTCTTCCGCCGAAGAAAATCGAATTTCTGTTTCGAAAAAATTCAAGCACGTATCGCGTGCAAAAAATTCTAATATGAAATAAATGAAGTGTTCTATTCATGTACATATTTTTAACCTTTGACCAACCAACTAGATTATAACTACTACAAAGAAGATACTAGAGGGATGTTAACTAGTTTAGTTGGTTAAAGTTATAAAAGGTGATATTTGATACGTGGGAGGTTGTAATAAAATATCGTCACGTTTTCTACCCTTGTGCCTCTCTAATTTATCCAAAAAAAAAACTCCGGTTTGGATTTTTTTTTCTCTCATTTGCTCATTTGGAGCTTAGCTATTATGTAATTATATTCATTTGGAGGTAAATGAACAATCAGTAAAAAAAAAAAAAAAATAGCTTTGCTCCTGGTACACCTGATAGAAATTTGTGCAGAGGTTAGCCATTAGGTAGGAAATTAGGAATATATATCAAGGATTTCATTGGTATTCCACATCCTCTCACCTTTGATCGGTTTGAAGAAATTCCACTAATCGCGAACGGTAATATATACTAATATACGGGCCAATTTCTTTGCCAGACAACAAAATTGGCAGAAATGTAAGTCTATCTTTACAGTTTTTATTCTTAATAGAATCTCTGATAAAATTAGAATCACCATTTTTGCTTTGTTTTACAATTATTTCACTTTATTTTTTCTGCTTAATTTCTGTTTTTTCTTTTCTCTTTAGGACTCAAAACAGAAACATGATGATGATGAATAAGGAAGAAGAAGGTTAGTAACTTAGTATTTTTTTTTTTGACAACGACAGGTTTATATTGCTAAGAATTAAGATATTACACATTATATTACGGGTTTCTTGATCGAGTATAGATCTATCCTTGAACCTCAACCATCTGCCTTTTGGTTGAGTTGGTCCTTTGACATAGTATCAATCATTCAATCAAAGAGCCAGCGTGACAAAAAGGTCACGAATTTGAATCTCATCCACACATTTTATTTTTGGGACCTCAACCATCATTTTAAGCTTTTATCTTAGGAAAAATTTGGCTAGAGAGTAGATATTAGTTGCGCATCCTAAGTATACCGTGTTGTTTCTCTTTCTTCTATCTTGAGCACCCGTGTATTGGAGCCTGGAGGCTGGAGCCGAGGTACTAGTTCATTATGATCCGTTTGTGACTTATGAAATCATTTAAATTTGTATTATTGTTTAGAATAGTGAGTATTCAATGATACTCCCTCCGTTCCAAATTAATTGTCAGCAATAATACTTACTTCCTCTATTTCTTATAGCTGAAATTCGTACAACATTTGCATAGTAACCACTATTCATCTCCCCACCTTATCACATGTATTTGATTCCTCTTGATGCATACTTTCATAATATTTACTTTTTTGTTGATACATTCTTAAAATTATTGAGGAACAAAGTAGTGCAGTATAGCGTGTAGACAGGAAGTGTTGCATGCATTTAGAAACGAAGGAATGAAGCTAGTATGTTATTTCTGCTTGTTTGTTACTTAGTTTATGTGTGCTATATTAAACTGTTAGTAAATTGAATCATAAACAATAGAAATATCATGTGACCACTTATTCTGAAAAAACCTAAAAATTTATATGCGACTAGGAGTACTAATTTGGGATAGGGGAGAATTTAGTATTTTATCCGTACACAATTTGGTTGGTTGCTTAAGTGTTCATGATGAGCTTTTGTGTATGCTTGTATATTAGGAGAAGAAACGTGGTTGTTTACATGTTTTGGAACGTCTTTGAAGCCACAAGAAGAGTCTACTATATTACGTGACTATCATGGTAACTATAGTGATATAGTATGTCACATATGGCGGACTTGTTTACTTTGCTTCTATCCTCTCTTAAATTTAGTACCATTGAGTAATAGATAAGTAAATAAATGCGAGTTTGACCGAAAAGTTCTTTTACCACCACCACCACCACCACCACCGCTGGTGTAATATAAGAGAAAATGCAACTAGTGGAGCAGCTGCTGACAAAATTGTCACTGGTAATGATACAATTCACTATTGTTCCTTTTTCTTGAGTATCAGATGTTTTCAATAGACTTTCAATATGTGATGCCTTACGCGTATTGATAACCTTGTGCTGATATGTGTATGGTTCAGATGACCAGCTTGTGTCATGTTCTGTATTGATATGAAGCAGGATATCAGAAGAACTTTCATGCCAGTAGATTTTCGATGAAACTTTCACCCGTAAGTCTTGCAGTTATGTTTTTCTTTCATGATCTTAATTTTCTGATACAAAAATATTGTCCAGTATATTATAGGTTAGGAGTTAGGACAATATAGAGAAATCAGATATGGTAGAGGTAGAAAGAGAACTTCCGTAAACATTATTGTTTTGGAGTTGGGAGTTTGGGGCTATCTTTACTATCTCCAATTGCTTCATATTATAGGTGTTGCTGCTTAAATAACCAGAGTTTTGGTTGGGATAAGCAAGCTGATATATTTGGTTTAGATCACATCAAATCATTAGTTTTTTAGCTTTCAATTGTCTCGGTGTAAAAATTAAACTTATGGATAGCACTCCAACAACATCGATGGTGCCTACATAATCTGTAAAAATGCTTGATATATTTCTGATAGCAAAATTATACAACAATTACACCTTAAAACTAAATTCACGTTTATTTTTTAAATTTGGTACTAGAAGGCTGATGGCTACATTGCCAGATTATCAATAAGGTAAACCCAAATTGCAAGTGATCAGAAGACCAGCTAGTTTAAGATTGTGTAGTAACTGAAAATGAGGTTGGACCAGGAGGGTTATTAGGTACTTCAGCAAGGCCTTCTAGCATTTGTGTGACCATTCGCATTGTTGGTCGTAAACTTGGGTCTTCTTGGATACACCAAAGGGCAATTGTCACAAACCTCTTCAACTTTGCTATGTCATTGAGGGCCTCCATATCATCATTAACAAGCGAATCTAATCTGTTAGTTTGGTAGCAATCAAATGCCCAATCCGTCAAAATAGCTGCTTCCTCCTCAATGAGTTTCATGCATACACTTTTTCTACAACATATGATCTCCAATAACAAAACCCCAAAGCTATAGACGTCTACCTTCACTGTAACTGGCTTGTTTCTAAACCATTCAGGAGCAACATACCCTTTTGTCCCTCGGATTGCTGTATTTGTATGGGTTTGGTTTAGAACCAAAAGCTTTGCCAACCCAAAATCAGAAATACGAGCATTCTGATATTCATCTAGGATTATATTTTGGGGCTTTATATCACAATGAATGATCTGGGTGCTGCACTCCTCATGCAAGTACAAGAGCCCCTTTGATATCCCTTGAGCAATTTGAACTCTGTCTACCCATCTTGGCCTCGAATCTCCGAAAAGGTAATCTGCTAAGCTACCATTGCTCATATATTCATAGACTAACAACCGTTGATCCTGTTCCTTGCAAAATCCTACAAGCTGAACTAGATTCTTGTGATGTGTCCGGCCAATCACATTAACCTCAGTTTTGAACTCCTTATCAGTATCACTTGATATTCGATCTAATTTTTTGACAGCAACGTAAACTGGAGTATCTCCTTTATTGATCATACCCTTGTAAACTATACCAAATGACCCTCTTCCCAACTCTTCCTTGAACTCATTTGTCGCCTCATTGAGCTCTTGGTATCCGAAACAATGGATGTTACTGTACTCCCTCTGTCTAACTGTTTGACCCACATCAAACACCTTCAATTGCTTCTTATGATATATGAAGAAGATTCCCAGACCGATGGCACTTAAAAGAAGTATATTAACAGATATCGAGCCACCAAACAGAACTTTACTTAACAGTTTTACCTTGTTTTTTGTACTTGGAGGTGGAAATGAAACATTAGGTTTGAATAAATCATTGGTATAGTTTAGATTTCCTACCTTTATCCAAGTGGTCCTGCGTACTGTGGTGTCTTTTCTTCCATTGGATAGTGGTGCCTTCTTCTTGGAACAACCATTATCGTTGAAATTGGCAGCAGCACAGAAGCAGTCCTTCAAACAAGAATTCTTGCAATCCTCTTCGTTCGAAGGATCAAGCCTTTCATAATCATTGAATGGCCAATCAGTTATTGGAAGGCGTATTAACTTGTACGCACCCTTCATGGCTTTCTCTGCATATCGTTCGCAGCCATCTAGCTTAAAATCGGGTTTACAGCTGCTATATTGATCACCCGGATCAAGGAGAGAGTAACCTTGTGGGCATGTGCATGTTGGCCTTTTGTTATCCCCATGGCTACAAATGCTGTTAAACCCACAACTTCCGCTGCCTAAGTCTGGATCGGGTGATCTGTTGGTCATACATATGTTGTCAGGTAATGCCTGAGCCATGAACCAACCATTGCTTATGGAAGATTTTAGGATATAATACCATATTAAAATCCCATCAAAATTCAAAGTTGCTCTTTGATAATACTTCTCTGATGGGTGCATCTTGTTTTGTGGTAAGAGATCATACCTTGAGCCATCCTCTCTCAGTAAGTACATGTACCCAGACTCATTGTAGATCAATTTCTGAACTGAGTTTGCTGGGTCATTGGTGCCACTAGTATAGTAAGCACCATAAGCAAAGCCGGTTACTAACTCCCTGTTATTAAGAACTAGGTTTCCATCAGGGATCAGACGTAACTGAAACATCCCCTTTGTGAAATTAGTTTCTGATCGCCGAGAGTTAACTACCCCAGTTATATCCATAAACTGACTAGGAAGCAAGGTGTCTGTGGGATAGTTAAAGCTCTGCCAAACTGAATTATCGTTGTTGCTTCTCTTAAGAGCGAAATTCCCTGTATCATTCATGAAACCGTAGCTCACATCACCACCATCGCTAAGTTCATCAGAGGTGTCCCACAATTTGTTTCCTTGAGGGTCACTGAGAACTAGGCCCTCGTCAGCAGTTATCTTAACTGATGATCCTTGGGGAACAGGATTGCCATCATTGCCGTACCAAACTATGGTGTCAGGAATTTTTGCGTACCAGATGGCAAGCAAGAAGAGACTTGTACTATTAGGAAATTTTGAAAAGCCAAAGGCAAAATCGCCTGATGAGGAAAGCCATGAAGAGCTGTTAGTGGCTGAGAGAGATCGGCCAACTGGGATATTGCCTGTATTTTGGGCAGAAATAGATGATGATTGTACGAGTACTAGTAGTATTGTCAATAACAAGGAGAGGATGCAAGCAGGCCAGGCCATTGCTTATAAACTTATTTGAGCTGCTGTAGTTTTTTTGGTTGTAAAAATGGCTCGACTTGAATCTTAAAAACTATGTTTGAACCACTCTATCAATCGTAGTGGCTACTAGTCAATGTAATATAGTCTGAACTCCTAACCACTACAATGAATTCTGGGAATACCTTACTTTCAAAGTAGAGAGATTAATTTATTACTTTTAGTTTTACCAAATTGTAACTTTTTCCTCTTGGAAGGACCTTATGTTGTTTTAAATGTGAAGCCACTGTAGAAGTGATGCGAGAATTATTAATTTCTGAGAAACTTAAGGGACAAATTCCATAATTCTGTTTATAAACCAAAGTTATGTGGTTTCTAGCAAGAGAACGACAAGCTTCAATAATTTATGCTGACTGACCATAATGCTATTTCATATGAGTGATGTCTATGTATTCTTCTTATTGTAACTTAGGTTGCATGAACACTTCATGCGGGTGGAGTGTTCTGTGTCCGAAACGTTTTGCACATTAACAAACGTCGGAGACGCCTCAATATATGTTGGACACTCGAAATGACGCCTCAATATGTGTACTGCAGGTCTTTGTGACACACCATCTTTTGAGACTACGGTCTCACCTGAAATATTTGGTCAAACCTTGTTATGTTACCCAAACTCTTAATTTGTGTCGGTGTATGCGTTAGATCCTTGACAATCTGACATTTGTATACCCACTTTATCTGGTGCATATTTTAGTATGTAATAGCCGAGTCCGACACTAGAAATGACAAAGACTCGTGTTTGATTCAAGTACTTGGCCCTTAAATGTTCTTCGTAGGAAATGCGGCAAAAACTAGAAAGTTCATTGTTTGTAATTTCTTCACTTTTGTATTTTTCTCCTATTTTTTGGTACTTATTCTTATTTAGTTGTCCAGATAAGGTAATATTTTATTCTAATGGGAAATGCATAAATGACACATTATTATATTTGTACCTTTTAAATGTTGAGTTTTCCTTAATATATTTTAATGGGAATGTAAATAATGCATATCAAGTTTGCAAAAAAAGTATCAATCCGGTTCAAATATTAATTTTAATTTAAAAGTAGACGATCTTTTACAAGACAAATTCTTTTTTCAATTGCTTGTGAATCACGTTGAATCACCAACTTTATCTTTTTCTGATGTTACTCTGCTATGTGGTTTCCTGTTTCTTTAGTAACTTCAAGTCTTTACATAATTACACGTATTGGGTCTTCTTCTGTTGAATGTTGATTGTTCATGTTGTTTGGAGTTCAGATAGTGCTTCACACGGAAATTGGTTGAAATTTATATCTCCGTATAATATATTAATATTCATGATCTTTAATTCTCTTTTTTACAAATATGGTCAAGTCCTCTAGATAATGACATTCTTTATGGTTGAATAATCACTTCTGGAAAATGTTTGAGTAACCCTTAGGGTTGCCAACCCTCTTAGATACATTAGAATAAAATATTACTCCCTCCGTCCCATAATATAGTGCCTATTTCATTTTTCATGGACCAAACTTTAAAATCTTTGACCGAATATTCTCATTTGTATATATAAAAAACATAATCATGTGGGATCTTGTTAGATTCATCTTAATGTGTAGTTTCATAATATAAACTTTTTATATTTTTTATTAATACGAAATTGAAGATATTAAAGGTCAAAGTTACATCTTGGAGACCGTGTAAAAAAGAAACAAACACTATATTATGGGACGGAGGGAGTAATATGTATGTACTAAATGAGGAGAGAAGAGATATAAAAATAATGTTTTAATGTATTCCTAACCAATGAAAATTCAATAATAAGAGGGTTGGCAACCCCTAGGGTCACTCAATCAATGTCCATCACTTCTCTGTATATATTCCTGTGTACATTGGATGTTTTTCAACATGTTAGGCAATAAATTGTGGTAAAAGTCCTATGGAATTCCATATGCAGGAATTTTATTTTTCTGAGATTTTCTTTTTTTTAAGAATATCATTCTAAAATGGTACTCCCTTTGTTTTTTTATCACTAGTTGTTGGCCCGTGCGCTAGCGCGCACGGTCCCCCAAGGTAGCAAAATTTAATTATTAAAATTTAAGGAAATTTCAATTGGTAACTTTATAATTTTTCGGTTTCCCAATGATAACCCCTTTAGTTTTCAAATTCCCAAACATGACTTTGTATTCTTGTTGAGTTCCCAAACGTGACCTTTTCCGTTAAATTTCCGTTATATCTAATCGTTAATTCAATAAACGCATATCGAAATGTTTGTGGAATTCAAATTGAGGGGCATCTAATTCTTTTGCAAATTTCGATCTCAAATTTGACTCATAAAGGGCTAGATTGACCCCCAAAATCTTGATCAGGCTATTTTTTTTGCTCACAAAATAATGCACGTAAAGCGAAAAATTTGTGAAACGCAAATTATTTTGAAAAAATGGCTCTGTCAAGGTTTAGGGGGGTCATTTGAGCTCTTTTTGGGTCAAATTTGAGGTCGGGATTTGCAAAAAAATGATCAGATTCGCCTCAATTTGCAACCAATAAATATCTCAATTTGCATGCATTGGTTTAACAGTTAGATTTATCGGAAAAAGTCATAATTGAGAATTTAACAAGAGTACAAGGTCATTTTTGGAAATCTGAAAATCACAGGATCACCATTGGAAAACCGAAAAACTACAAGGTTACAAATGGGAATTCCCTAAAATTTATAGTGTTATTATTTTGGACAGAATATCTTAATTATATTAGTTAATGTAATATTTTCCTCGTTCTTTAATAATTGCAACATGTAGCGATTGCGCATAGCACATATGCATATAAGCCTTGTTAGTGCAAGCCCCTAAGGTAGCAAAAATGGTGGTGAATAACTAAATGCAAGTATTAGCAAAATTGATTTAAGCAAACCAAAGCATGTGACTTGGTAATTAGGAAGATAAAGTAATTAGATAGCATAGCATAAATTCATATAACTCTTGTCAGTGCAAGCTATTTTTTGGTTACAAAACACGTGCAGGATTGTTCGCATCATCTAAAATGTCCTTGAGTCATTGTTATATCTGTTGCAAAAACTCAATTACGCCTATTAGCAAAAGAGATTAGTTCATATTATGTGATGATTAACTATAAGGGCCATACTGTTGACATGTACCATTAGACTTTACAGCAAAATAATAAGCAAAGGGTCTCTTGGTTGGGTGATGTAGTAGCATCATTGCTAGGCTTCGTAGCATCATTTCTAGGCTTCGTAACATCTTCGGTGATAAGTGCGGTCCCTCAAGGGGGTAAAATCCATCCCATCTCACCCCCCCATGTTGAAAAAAGCTTTTCATACATAATCGATGATCTACCCACTTGAAATAGATATAAATAAATAATGAAATCGAGCTCATAAATAAAATATATTTTCTCTAATTCTTGTAGGTATATTATCCACTGAATCAATTTTACATTCTCATAAATCAAATAATGAATAACGTGATGGCGAAAACCAAGAGAAAAGAAGAGCTAACAGAATCTGTCATCTAGAAGTACCATCTAGTAATGCTTACAACAATCAAGAGATATTACATATTGTTTTGCCAAAAAAATTAACCTATTTCAATCCAACACTTAAACTTAGCTGCCACTCTCCTCTTCCACCAGGGGAAAAAAAATGAAAAAAAAGCAATCTAAAATGAAGTTCGATCGAGCCGAATCTACAATAGCAATTTACTTTATTTTTCATATAAATTTTTTCTCAATGTATATACAATAGCAAAAAAGGTTCTTGAATGACATTTACGCAACGAAAAATAGGAAGAACATCTGAAATACAATCAATACAAAGAATATCTTGATCATCAGCCATCTGTTTGAGGATATACTGCTAAGATACCTGGTCAACTGGTTCTGCGCCCCTTCAACATTTGCAAGAGTATCCTCCATGTTCTCATCAATCCTGCAATAGTGCCAAATCCAGTTTTAGATCACAAATCAAGTTCACAATAGAGATGCATGTCAACTTTGTCAATAACTGCTTACGAAAAATGCACACAGCATATAATGGTATACGTAGTGTATTAATGGCGTCTATTATGTCCTTTCAGGGCTAAATGGCCAAGGACTTTAATTTTTATAAAGAGAGTGCAATTATGCTGGCTGCCGGCTGGCTTAGCACGGAATTATGCTTTCCCCTAAAGATCACATGTCACTTGAAAAGGTGTTCTCTTAAGGTTGCTCTTGCATAAAAAAAATCCAACTACACGAAAGGAGAAGAACAAAATTTGGTCGCCTTTCGAGCCACTCATGCCTGGAGTTACTTTTATTGAATATGGAAATTCAGAAGCTGCCAGAGAACTGAACTGAGTGGTAAAGTGGCTGCTGTTTTTGTTGAACCTGTTCAAGGTGAAGCCGACATACATAGTGCCACCAAGGAATTCCTGCAGTCACTGTGTGCTGCTTGTGATGAAGCTGGATTGCTCTTAGTATATGATGAGGTAAGAAGTTATCGTGTTCTGAATTCTGATTCATACACATTATACAATCGCTCAAATTCTTTTAAAATAGGTCTTGTGCTGACTGTTGATGTGCTTCAATATGGTATGTTTCTTGTTTCCTTACCTCTGACCACCAGCTGTTTTTATCTACTCTTCCAGGATCTTAATTGATGTTTGCTATACTACGGAGAGATGCTTAGATTAGACTACCAGAGTTTTGTTTTGCGCCAGGTTGCTGAAATAGTGTGTTCTTGCTTTAGTCAGTATGCCTAGTCATGTCTTGTGGCTCATTATCTCCAAGTTCATTGATGAGGAATGGAAATGATGATGCTAGTAAAAGGTTTGAGCAGGGTATTACTGTGGGTTATTGGTGATAAACAATTAAAGAGGGCCCCTGTCCTGGTATGAGTTGCACCGTGACATTCGCAACCTCTTCTATAGCAAACAAACACCAGCTTGGTATTGGGTTGAATGAAAAGGCGTGGGCTGCATTCTAAATTGAATGCTAGTCTAGACTTCTCCCTACAACAAACCCCGTAATTCCTCGTGCATTTGATGAAAAGTTCATTTCTGATCCTTTCCTACTATGGTCAAGCTTGGAGAGCACAGCTACAAGCTCACAAAGGCCATCATTTTACCTGCAAATAACCATCATTTTAGCCCCCCCCCCTCTTCTCACCCCAGCACACACAGAATTTTTTTGTTTCCTTATAACATTGACCACATTAATATTCTACCATAACATTAATGCATAGTATACTACATTGTACGTATGGAGTATTAAAAACTAAATTAATAGAAAATGTTTGAACAAAAATATTCTTTTCTAATATCTTATGTGTCACGTCATGATCCACGGCCTACGGTGAGATTTTGACTAAATTTGTCAAATTAGTGGTGAATTTTACAATGGATACAATTAATGGGACCAAATTGCTACCCTTAAAGTTAAGGGGGGCTACTTTAACAAACAATGAGACTTAAGGGAAATCTGCCACAAATGCCATATTTTTGCTAATCAATGTCACAACATGTAATTTTTCTTACATAGTGGTTGATATGACTTCATGGCTGGAAAAGAATGCAACTACACAATTCCTAATATTGACATTCTCTATACAAGTACATTAGTGGAAAAGAAAAATTTGGTTCATATTATCAACCACATTGCAAAAACAAATTTTACATTAATTGAGACTTATATATTATCGTCACCTCAATTAATTCCTCAAATGTAACCAAATTCCAATCTTATCTCAACAAGACAAAGCAACATGTGATGTATGAGCTGTTGGAAGTATGACTTTTAGACACTCTAAATCAAACATTAAGATCTGCTATATAAAAGCTACAGTAGAAGCATTCCTCACTTTTTAATGGGTATGGATTTGGATTTAGTTGTCAAGTTATCGGGTCCAAATTACATTATCAACGTGACAATTAATTCGGAACGAAGCGAGTATCTACAGATAGGACTCACTTTAGATCTATGGAAAGAGGGACATCAGTTTCTTCCATATTATTCGAAATTAAAACTTACCCCATCTCCAAATCGTCGTATTCATCGTCCGCCATCAGATATCTTGGAAGCTTGTTCTCACAAAACCCTAAAGAGGTTCCATCCAAGTGAAGAGAAAAATCTGTAAATTATGTCTGCAAAAAAAAAAAGTCACGAATTAATTGTATTTTTAGAAGATAAAGCAACACATACAAAGCCAGGGCAAAAAAGCAATTTTAAAACACCACAAGATTACTACTAACAGTACATAAAATCAATAACAAAAGGTCTAAAATAATTAATTCAAGCCAGAAATGGAATAGCCTAGTTTTAATCACAATAACTGGAAATTAAAATTCTTGCCTTAGATTATGGAGTTTGGTAACTTTGTTCCAGGTATAGCTTTGATTCATTTGAATTGAATCTGAATTCATATATTGTTTCAATTTTGGCTGATTATGAGAATTGTAATCCTTGTCATAGAAAATTAGGAAGAGTTCTATTATCAAATTTCTCAATGTATTTAGTGACAACTTACCAATGAAAAACATCAACCATCAACAACATAGTTAAAAACGCAGCAACAACAACAATCAACAATAATCAAATTTGCAACAAAAACTACAACAGTAACACACAACCCAAACCCATCCCAAAATAATAGCAACAAAGACCCTACAAAAGTTCGAAAGAAAAGCAACCAATAAATCACTATAATATCAACTAAACCACCAAAATTAGCTAAACAAATAAATTCCAGGACACATCCATGAACACATATATGGTATACATGAATTCAAGCAAGAGCATTTCAATACATTTATGAAATAAAAAAATTCAGCCACCAATTATCAAAACTGAATATTCGGAAACTGAAAATTTAGATACTTGAAGCCTAGGTAGGTGAACTCAGAAAATGAAACCCCAAAAGCCATTAATTAAGTCACATGTAATTAAAGAATTAGGAAGAGAGAATAACATCAAGAGGTAGACAAGTATTGCGGCGGAAAAGAGAAAGAAGCAGTGGAAACGTGGAGGGGCAAAGTACTTATAAGACTAACCAATGAACATTTAAGGCTTACAATTTTAAGGCTTACAAAAATACAAACTACTTATAAGACTAACCAACAATTTACGAGGTCGAGGCTGATAAACCATGTCCGAGAAGGCAGACTGATAAGGCAGCCATTTTATGGCTGCCTTATCAGTGGAAACGTGGAGGGGTAAAGTACTTATAAGACTAACCAATGAACATTTAAGGCTTACAATTTTAAGGCTTACAAAAATACAAACTACTTATAAGACTAACCAACAATTTACGAGGTCGAGGCTGATGAACCATGTCCGAGAAGGCAGACTGATAAGGCAGCCATTTTATGGACTGGCAGTTGCTCACCCTAGAAGCCAAATACATAAAGTAATTAATAGCATAAATCAGCTAAGAAACAAAATGATATAAAATTAAGCAAAGCAATTGTGGAACAAGATCTAGTAAGAAAAGGAGTCCACATGTAATAGCATTCCATTACTATTAGCCCTTTCTATTACGTAGCAGACGTTCTCCCTTAGTTATCATGTATCATGTATACAGTTGGGAAACTATCTAAAGTTTTTTCTATCCTGCAATGTCAACAATCAGTCTTTTGAGTCTTGAATCTGAGCACCATGCCTCCACAGAAAATAACCGATGCAGTTTAAACATAAAAAGTGGATGTTGACCTTCATTTTTTAAACATAGTGTTCGAGTTGATTTATTTATGCACTCTGTTTCATTTTAAGAAATTATTCCTACTTCATTTTCTAGACGAAAACCTTTTTTTGCTCAAATAAACCGAAGCCCTCCAAGCTTTAAACTTGGTTCACTTCAAAAGTCAAAGCTACGAGGTCCCTGTTCGGTTCCGGATCTGATACAAGATGGCAATTCAAAATTTGAGGGGAATAATAAAGCAAAATTCTAGAGACACCGCAATAACATAAACATCACTCAATGCATGGTTATAGTTAATGGTAGAAGGTCCCTGTTACTGTTAGTTTCTTGGCGACTTCTTCTCTTTCTTGTTCAGATACATAATGCTTTCTCTTCAACGAGAACAGATTATGTTGCTTTCTAATTACTGGTTCATTAGTTGCTTAAACAGCAAAAACCTCCTTTTCTAGTGAGAGTTATGAGCAAAAAGCATGCAATCAATTCTCTAAGGTCCTTAATCATACTTTTTTTTCATTATTATTATATAGTGTATAGGCTCTATCTTCTAATTGATGATCAAACCAAAGAGCTAAAGGTCATAAGCTTAATGTATCACAATCTACATCATTGTTTTCACAATAAGAAACTACAATATCTTGAAACGGGGGTAATTTCATCATCTCATCATTGTCAACCCCAGATATGAATGCGTAAAGAGATCATACAAGCCATACACAAAAGGAATCTGGTTAGGATAAAGCAAGAAAGGTTGAAGGCGACATAAATCAAGGGAACAAACAATAGCAGATCCACAAGAGACATGGGATTGTCTGAGTTTAGCATCCCACATTGAATTTTAACTTAAGAAATAAAGTGTTCAATTGACGAAATCAACCAAGACTATAACAAGATCGACAAATTCGTAGTCGAATTGATGACATCGAAACCTCAAAACTCAAGAGTGGAACAACGAAAACCCTAAAATAGCAGGTTACCTAATATGTCTTTCATTTTTAGTATGCAGAAGAGAAACTCTAGAAGTATATAAAAAGAAAACTCATTTATCATGTTTACTAAAATAAAAACATCTTATTTCCTAGGGAAAAAATCTCTTTACATTACCAAAACAAAAGCTAATCTTACCCATAGTATAGTTGTGAATACATATGTGTGCCATGTGCTTTCTTCAAGGCCCAACTCAAATCCAGGCAAGAAATGCTTCATTGGCCTAAAAATTGAATCAGAAGATCTGAAAAACAAACACACAATTCTCCTAGTCATGCCATTTTGAAGCGAATTCTCCTAACCTGTAACAAATTAGCGAATCCCACCCACTTCATCATTCATAATTTGGCATTCCTGTAGACGTAGCATGTCGTGGAAATCGTATATTCTTTGCCCATCTCTAACAAATTGGCAAACTCCATCCATTTTCTCTCCTCATCTATTGACTCCTTTTTGGAGAAATCACATATAAGTTACTGATGAACATGTGTCATCTCGTATTATCAAGGGAATGTCAATGATGAACATGTAGTTGGAACTTTTAGGTGATTTCCGTAACATTTTTCCACGATCGAAATCTCCTATCGAAAAGTCCCTCCTTGGGATTCAATCATCCATCTGTCAAAGACTTTTTAAAGACAAAGAAATCGAGTTCTACCATAATGTAGTAGTTGTCGAGGGCGAAAGTTCAAGTAGCTAATCTTACGCCCAACCAACAATGTTAAGCAAGAAGATTCATGCTTAACACACTTGGACATCAATGATATATTACAGCTCTACAAACTTAAAATCGAATAGATAATTTAAATTCAACAAGATGATTCTCTCGAGATGCACAACTATAATGATACTATTGTTAATGAGGAAATTGATCATTTCAAGCCTAATGGTTTATGCTTACCATTTACTGACTATAAGATTTGATTATCTATTTTCACCCAAATTATAAAATATGATAGACATAAAAAAAAATCTGATTCAATTAAATTGATTCAAGGTGTATCTAAGATCATAACAAATCCAAAAAAAAGACTAAAAGTTACCTATAGCATCATGGGTAATTCCTAATAAAGGGAGTTCAAATTTACCAAAACATGGACATCAACCAAAACACGAGATACAACACTTGGATAGCAATACAACACGAGATAGTAAACATCAGTACATCATAAGATTTTTTTTATTGAATGAGATAGCAAACCAAAACAGCAATACAAAACAAATCAGTTTAATTAAATCAGATTTTTTTTACATCAATAAAACATGAGATAGCAATACAACACAAGATAGCAAACAACAGCAAAAAAGGAAAAATTAGAGCAAAATTGAAAAAAAAAATGGAATAAATTTGAGTAATACCTGAGCCAATGAATTCCACGAACACTTGGATGATTGAAAATATCGAATCACTCGTAATTTTCTAAAAATTGATTAAAATAAACTGAAAATTGAAATACCCAATTGAATTTTAGAGTAAAGTTCAGGAAGAACCACTGTTCAGTCGCTGAGTTAGAGAGAAGGAGAAGTGCGTTAAGAGAAACATTAATCTACACACAAAAAAAAAAAAAAATCTGCAACAACTCTTCAAATAACTAAATAATTTACACCAAAATTAAGACTTTATTAAAAAATAACAACCATCCATAAACAAAATCACCAAACCCTAGAAAACCGAAAAGACAAAACACCAAGAAAATGAAAATTAAGGGTGAAAAATTGTAGAATTACCTGCAAAGAAGCGAGCTGGGACTCAAGGGAATCAAAAGCGTAGCAAATGTTCAAAAGGGCTTCTGAATATCATCTGTTTCTTCAGCAGTTTCTGTAGAAGAAGGAGAGCTAGTTGAATCTCTACTAATTTGGGCTCCTTCAAGATGAGATTGAATTGGAGTTTATGTTTTGTGAATGCAATTGGCGATTTTGTAGCGCAATATAGGAGGCGCTGATAGGAAATGAAGAGAGGAGAGAGAAAAGGAAGGAATGAGATCAGAAATGAAGAGGAGAGGAGAGAAGAGAGAGAAAAAATGGCGGGTTCAGAGGAAAACCGGAAGAAAAGAAAACACGTGGCAAAGGGAGGGTAAAGGGCAGAAATGGCAATGCACTGTTACTAAGGAATAGTAGCTTGAACTCCCCACTTTTTAATGGGTAATGGATTCTCACTTAGAATCTTAACACTATTCATACTTAAAGAGAATTTTTTCTTTTTTTTCAATTTATAAGAAAAATATAGTCATGTGGGGTCTTGTTTGATTCGTCTCAATGAGTACATTATTAATATTCAATCGTTATAATTTTTACTAATATATAATAAAAGAAATTTAAGTTCAAAGATGTGCATTGGGAGATGTATACAAGAAAATGAGAAAGATAAAAAAAAGAGTGAATACTCCATATAGCAAGCAAATATAGACATAGGGAGTATTTTTTTTGGTAGGTAAGATGAAGGACCACCTCGCTGATCTTGAAGTCATGAGGCTAAACCTTTACCACTAGACCAAGCCTTGCTTGATAGTCATAGGGAGTAATTGATGTTAGAGTAAGTATACTCAATAATCCCATAAAAGCTAAAAATAAAAGTATATATATACTCTAGAATACGGTGTTGTTTCTTAAAAGAAGTAAAAAGTTCTTGTCCTACTTGGTATATGAGGTTTTTTACCTTCTATTTCTCTACTCACAATAAGCCTAATCATATTTTATTAGGAATGGATTCAAAGAAATCACTGGGTACATATCTCGGGAATCCTATTGATATTCAGGGATCTAAAATTAGCCATTTCACACCTCTGATTGATAAAGTCTCTACGACAATTAATCGCTGAAATCACATCAACATCTCACAACCAGCCAAGTTAATCATCAACAACTCCATTCTCCTTGGCACTATAATGCACCACCTCTCGGTGTTTCGAATACCTTCAACTATTGTCAACAAAATTGATAGTTTGATGGCAATGTTTTTTATGGAAAGATACTCAGGGGAAGGGTATCCATTGGAAGAAAAGAGACATCATTCAAAGACCGCGTCGTTTAGGTGGCCTGAGAATTCGTAATATGGGTGGTGTAAATATAGCTTTACTTATGAAGAAGGCCTGGCGTATCACACGTAATCCTCACCTTCTACTTTCAAAGGTTTACAATGGTTTGCGGCATCATAATACCTCCATTTCGTCAACACCGCGCCAGTTTTCTTGGGGATGTCGGAGCATCTCTTTCGCTAATAAAATTCTAAATGATCATTGTATTTGGAAGGTTGGGAACGGTGCCACTATTGGGATCTCTACACACAAATGGCTAATTGGAGTACCACCTTTGTTTCGAGATAACACTCCCATTGGCTGCAACAACGCGTTTAAAAGTCCTACCGAACGGCCAAGGCTGGAATGTCTGAAAATCAACAAGTTGTTTGAACCCACTACTACTCGTCACATTCAAAGCATTGAACTTCCCTCCTCTTCTCATACCCAAGATTCACGGTACCCTCACCAAGTCTGGCGAGTATTCTACTAAATCAGGGTATGAGCTACTAATTCTATAGCAAAATGAAATCTGCAGCATGACATCTTCCGTGGATACAAAGTTCTTTTGTACTATCTGGAGATCACACATCATGCCTAAATGGAAACTTTTCCTTTGGAAACTCTGGCACAATGGTTTAGCAACTTCACAAAATCTGTTCAACAGGGCCATCCTCATTAGCAATGAATGTCCTATTTGCTTGTATGAACAGGAGGACGTTCAACATCTCTTCCGAAATTGCTATGGAGCCCTCGAAGCTTGGGATCAAAGTAACCCCAACATAACATCCGTAATTCCAGCGTGCGATTCCTTTCAAGTTTGGCTCATCCAAGGAGCAACTCATTTTACTAACGAAGCACGGGCACAACGTTCTCGACTCCCACTTTTTGTCAGGACGCTTTGGCCTATCTGGAAAGTGCAGAATGAACAAGTCTTCCGTCAACAACGTCCAACGACGCAATCTACTTCATTTCAATTGCAGGATAGTATGCATCAACATGCTATTTTTGAACAACAAGGGCATGAACCATCTACACTTGCCTTCGAAAATGAGCACCCTCTTGGATTTCGGGTGATCAATACGGGCAAGGAACTTGGCTGTGTTAGTCCCCTAATCCTACAAATAATTGGATCTTGGGGGAAAACCGACAACAGGGCTGGTTTCGCATTCGAAGTTTGTGTGGGAGACTCGTCGTCTAGGACCCGTGCAGGTTATTTTGTTTATGAGGCCTCCTCTATATCCACAACAGCTTTCGCATGTCAAGAGGCACTTATTTGGGCTGTGAATAATCGTTATGAGCATTTACGCATAATATTCGTACAAATTCTAACTTCTGATGGGACACATAATATTCATGTTCGTTGGACTATTCACAAGATTCGTTCCCTAGCTCGTCAATTGCGCTCGTGTTAGATCGTCACAGTAACACATCAACAGGTTCAAGCAGCTCGTCAACTGGCTCTTTGGTGTAGAACACACCGCATGACGCACAACAAGAATATCACCCTTTTTCGTCCGCCAAAAACGGACGCTAAAAATGCGGGATCGGACGCTAAAGTGATTAGCGTCTGTCAACGGACGCTAAAAGGCTGATGCAAAACCCCTGGTCGCTAATTATTCAATTAGCGTCCGCTAAGCAGACGCTAAAAATTTAGCGTCTGAGATTTGAGATTTAGCGTCCGATTCTAAATTCGGACGCTAATTTGCGTTTGGTTAAAAGTCGGACAGTAATTACCGACTGACAAGTCGATCGGTAATTACCGAAAGTCGGTCTGCCTAAACAGTCGGTTATGTGTATTGACAGTCGGTATTAATTTGTACAGTACTTTTTTTTTCTCTTTTATGTTCTGTCACTCGCAGTGTAGTCTTTTGTCCTTTGAGTATTGTTTTTTACTTGGAAGATACTAGCAGTACAAAAGTACGAAGGAAAGGAAATGAAAGCACGAAATTACGGAGCAAAAGAAATAATTTTTATATATTAAAAAAAGTTTTACATACTTTAACTTGCAAAAAATAAAAATTACAGTACATTGTTCCAAAAGAACACAAGAATTACATTAAAACTACATAAAATTACAGTAAAACTACACAAAATTACATTAAAACTACACAAAATTACTTAAAAATTCCATAAAATTAACTCGTTTAACTGCTAAGAATAAGTTAGATATATTAATCACGTGCAAAATCAGACAAACAAAAACAAAATTAGAAATAAAATTAAACCAAAATTATAATTAAATATCACGTTATTAGCCGCCAGAAAAACAAAAAAAAAACAAAACTAAAAAACAATATTATTATTTTTATTAGAACCCGAAAACCCAACCCACCCGAAAACCTCACCCACCATTGCCGAAACCCGCCCACCCCTGCCGCCGACACCCACCAACCCACCCATCTGAAACCCACCCGAAAATCCAACCAACCCGAAAACCTCACCCACCTGAAACGAAACCCACCCACCCACCCATGCACCCCTGTCGAAACCCACCCGAAAACCTCTCCAACCCCTGCCGAAACGCACCCGCGCACCCGCGCACTCACCCCTGCCGAAACCCACCCCCCGAAAACCCACCTGACCCATTAATCACCCCCCGAAAACCCACCTGACCCACAAACCACCCCCAAAAAACCTGAGCCCACAACCACCCCTGAATACTTTAGCCCACAGCCACCCCCGAAAATGCTGGCCCACAACCACCCAGCAACACCAAATCCCGTAGCTCCCAAAAATCCGCAACCCACCCCACCTGTAAATAGACCCAAAACCCCCGAAATCTGACCCAAAATTGTACCTTGAACAACCAAAATTCCCACCAGAAAATCACCCAATACCTCTAAAATCAAACAGAAAAAACCCAGAGAAAATGAAGAAGGAAAAAAAACGAAGAAGAAAAAAAAAACAAAATAAAGATAGATAAACTTACTTGCTGAAAATTAGAGAGGATGAAAATTGGATTTAGAGGTTAAAGATGAGAGAAAGAGAGAGAAAGTGTAGAAGAGAGAAGAGAGGAGAGAGAATAAGTGGGGTGAGGCGGGCAAAAGGAGAGAGAATTAGTAAGGAATGATTTTAGGGTTACTGAATGGTTAAATGGTCGTCTAGTCATATTGAACAATGAGCAATTTTTTTTAGCAAAATCCTTTTTCATCGTCCGTTTGACAGACGTTAAATTTTAGATAACGGACGTTAATTAGCGTCCGTTCCAAAAGCGGACGCTAATTAGCGTCCGTTCCAAAAACGGATGCTAATTTGCGTCTTATTGTGCCGGATGGAAAATTCAGACGCTAAAAGCAAGGATTCTTATTGTGACGTTCACTGACGAAGTATAAATAGTCTTTCTAGTCTTCTTCCATATCTTTGATTTCGTTACTTCTCTTTTTTTTGGGTCTGTTTTCTTTCTCCTTTTATGCGTAATCACTTGATGTCGAAAAAAAAAGCAATAAGCCTAATTTGTTAAAATATAGAAGTCGAGACTCTAGCCACCGCGCGTGACGCAGTCGGAAATTATGGAGAAAAGCAAGCGCTAATTTCGATCAAGAACAAACAAATTTACAAGCGATAAATCTGTAAAAACTCCGAAATCCACCAGATTAAAGTAGGAACTCTGTGATATTATTAAAAGTGAAAAACTGCCTCCAAATAATGACCTAATAATGTTTAAATACTTAACACAAAACTCTAATACGAAATTAAGGAAATAATAAAATCCAGAAATAATTAAAATGCTGATTTCGGGCCTTAAACGAACTCGGATGGCTTAAAAAGCTTATAGGTCACGGCATAGCTGTGCGTTTGACTCGTTGGCCCGTTCCGCTTCCAGAAAGGTATCATAATAAGCAATCGGACTCCGTAAGCCCGATTAGTAGAAATCATTTCAGGCTCTTTTGTCGAACTTCGTTATCGAATTTATCTGCTAACCTTCCTACGTCAGTGCGTGATGCGTGTATCTCTATTATATAAGGGAAGGGGGAAGCAATGGTGTCCTCTTTTGAAATGCCTATTTTGTCCCCTTTTCCTTTCTAAATTACAACTTCACTTACAAACTACAACCTATGAAAAAATTAATTTGAAATCAAAGTGTCCACTTTCTTTACAATTTATGAAGTATTGTACTTAATTCAAAAATCAACTAAAAAATTATAATATTAGAAATCATAAATAAATTCAATAAAATTTCTATTTTGTTCATAGAATTTACCTTTGAAAAGTAAAAAAAAAAAAACAAAAAGAATGGTGAGAGACTTAAGTGACAAAAACTAAACCTATCAAATTTTGCAACCAAAAACAATTATACTTCATATGTCTAATGTTCAAATTTTGACTCTTATGCCGAAGAAAATCGAGTTTCTGCTTAAAAAATTCAAGCACGCATCGCGTGCAAAATAATTCTAGTGTGTCAATAAGGCCGAGCTTGGACGAGTGGCGCACTGCAAGAGCTAGTCATCTTATCATATCTCTCACAATTAATGCACCAAAATATTTCGTGAAAAAGATTAAGATTGGCCTATTTAGTTGAGATTCTGTAAAGACTTGTAATCTATGTACCTAAAATACTTTATTCTAAGAAATTGCTGAAATGTTCTGCTGTGGTGTTTAAAGGTTAAGAGAGAATTTGACAGTGGTTTCTTATGGCTAATTTTTAGTACCTTGAGATTTTAGAAAAAATTCTACTCTTTGAATTTTCACTAATTACATTTTGACGTCCATAGGTTTCAGTAGATATTTCACTTTGAAAAGACCAATACCTCAAAAATCCCAGAAAGATCAATTTTCTACGATACCTCGTTTAAGAAGGTCCCATAATTTAAGGATGGCAATGAATCGGACTTGGATCAGATTACGCATAATCTGCCTCTGACCCTACAAGAAGTCGGATTTTAAATATGAGTTCGACACCCGACTCCGAAAATCCGAATCCGACCCAATTTAAAATCTGGACATCCGATTCCGAATCCGATTCGACATAAAATTCGAACATCCGACTTAAAATCCGAATCTGATCCAACTTATTTTTTTGCCCATTTTTTATTATAATAGAATAGTCTTCTACAATACAATAATCTAATCATTACAATTTATTCTAATAATCATGTGGAAATCTTATATAGTACAAATAATCTAAATATTATTATTATTTTTAACAATAATTTCTTCAACGCGAAAATCATATATAATGCAATTGGCTGAAAGTCGAAGTCAAGTTATACATAAATAATACATTAACATATATAAGAAAAAAGTATTGATTGACTCTGACCTTCCTCCGACTCGAAGTCGGACTTTTTAAATGAAGTCGGAGTCGGATTACTTTTTTGTCGGAGTCAACTTGGATTTTTCCCCTCGGGTTGGAGCGGACTAGGGTGAGATCCGGACTGAGTTGCCATCCCTACCCATAACGATCATGTACTACAGTGTTATACACTCCCATATTCCCATAATATTCACCTATAGTTCTTGTGTTCCCCAATCGTGAGCAAGGGACCCAATTAAATAGGACATGCATACAATTTCTGCTGTATGAAATTTACACTGTACAGATAGGCATTTGTTTATGGACCGATCAATCTATCAGTGCTCTCATTGTATAAGGAAGTTCTCTTTGCAGCTCCTCATCATGAAGTGTTGCCATTATCTTTGTTGATTGAAACTACACCATGTTAAAGAGAACATTGACATAATCATGAAACAATATCTCATCTTTGGTTTATTTGTTGTGTGAGCGTTTTATCCAAAATACTTCATGAAAGAACCAATGTACCAGAAACAAAAAGGAAAATTACATGCAAATGTAAGATTAAGTTAAGACAAACACACCAGTACTAGATTTAAAACATCACAATACACGAGCAAAGTACATAGCTAGCTAGAAAAGAGTTGCAGCCTCTCGATCGAAACAAATATTACACGTACATACATCGCTACACGACTTGTGGTCTAGTACATATATTATTACTAGTAGACCAAAAACAAGCAAGTTAAGCCTTACTAACACAGTAACACACTAACACACAATTAATAAACCAAACCAACGAACAATTTCCCTACTCTTTTTAAAGAGTTAGCTAGCTAAGGCTCCTTTTCATGGGAAGGGTAAAGGGGTACTACTCCCACTCCCACTAGCACCAGTAGAACCCGGGTTAGCGGGCTCGACACTTACACAACCTAGGCTAGGGATAGAGCAGAAGTCGATAGGCGAGCCTAGGCCAGGCGTACCGGTCCTAGGCCCGAAGCCAGTTCCTCCAGGGGTTGGAAAAAGGCCACCAAGGCCTTCAAATAAGTTTTCAGGATGCACCACATTTGCTGATTTCTGTGGCTCATCTTTTAAATCTCTAGCACCCTCAACAAGAAAGGTCACTCCTACAATTACAAGGATTGTATAGGCTAGCATTACCTTAAAACTCGTTCTCCCCATTTTCACCTCCTATATTCTTTCTCCCTCTCTTGCAAAATGCAGTGGTAGGGCAAGTTGAGAGTTCCCAAGAAGTGTAAGGCAGGGGTTCCTCTTTTATAGGACTTTCCAGAGGTAGGAAATGATACCTATTTCTGCAGCTGGCTTTAATTAAGCTGTTGAGGAGAAAGATTATTACAGTGTTAATTACTATGCACTGAAGTTGCTTTTATAGTTGTACTTACTCATATGTGAAAAATCTTTAATGGATACGATTATGTGAAGCTGGGTTGAGTGACTTGGTGTTTGTAATAATGTACTCAAAAGGAAAAAGAAATAGCGATACGACTATATGTGATTGTTTGGTTGACATTGACATATAAAAAAAATATGTAAGAGTTGGTTTTCTTCGGAAGTACAATATGTTTATAAGTTGTCTAGTTGACGACTATCACAAGTAGGAGAAGTCGAGAACTTTACTTCTCACAAGATGAAGGAAGTTGCTTACCTAATTCTCTCTACCTAAGTGAAACTTCTTATTGTAAGCAGTGGAAATTCTTCTATATAAACCGTAAACGCACCCCATCATTAGTTTTTTTTTTTTTTTTTTTTTTTTTTTTTTGACATCAAGAAAACGTGCATTGATGAAAAACAAAGTACAATCTATTACTAAAACAAGTTAAACAACCACACACAAAACAGAAAAAGACCTAAAGGAGCTTTAAAAGCTCTTACAAGTCCTAGAAAACACAAATAAACAAGGCTGAGAATGAGTCGCCAATGAGGTAGTACGCCGTTGGTCGATGAATGTGCTGGTGGAAGCAAAACGCAGATGACTGATGGATGCAGTAGGAGAAGCAAATGTCGATCACGATCTGGACAACGAACCAAAGGCAAGAGTTGCATCTTGCCGCATGAGCAATCCCAACGAACTTCCGAAACGTGGGATTCTAGCTCATGAACTGTGAAAGAGTCACATTCCTAGGTGACTCATGACTCTCTCGCGAGAGTACATCATGGTTCTCCTGAAAATAGGAGAAACAGGGCGAGCTGAAAACCACCAGATGAAACTGGGGGACCGCCTGCAGATTTTGATTTTTCAAGGCAAAGACCATGAAGATCATTACCAAGCGAAAAGGAGAGCTCAACATGGTGAGCTCATGAACAAACCACCGGTTTGGAAAACCGGAAAACTTAATGTCCAACCATGAAAACCGAACAACGCCTCGACCATACTCGCATTGCTCATCCAGGTAATATACCCATTCCTTCAAACAACAATTCAAATAAACTACAAAAACAACTACTACAACCTTACACCACCATCCTTTATGACACTGGCAAATAGTTTTTAGAAGCCAGACCCAACAACAAACTAAATTCTGATCAACTCGGACGACTCGACTAATATTAGCGAAACAACTAAGCATACCTACGGAGAAAAAAACCTCAAAATTGATAACTAACACAACTAGGGGGGATGGGGAAAGGGAAGCCCAACTACTGGGGTAAGGAAGGGATGCCCGAACAAAACCAAACCACAACTGGGGGAGGGGGAGTCGACCGAACAATTGAACAGGGGATGGGGTGACATCGGGACTGAACCATGCGAACAAAGGGGGGGAAAGGGGAGGGGAAGCCCGATTAACTAAAACAGGGGAAGGGAAGGGGAAAACCGACGAAGTAAACGAAGGAACAGGGCATAGAGAAGAACCGTCCGGCGACGGAAAACCGGGAAGGCACTGCATCCCTGACTGACGCGACTGGGGAGGGGGGAAGGGGGAGACCCTTACTGGCGGCGACATAGACCTACACGGCGGCGACGAGCCGATGATACGAACGAAGGAAGCAAATAAACCGCGAAAGAAAAAAAAAAAGAATGAAAACCCGGCGATGACTAACCGACGTAGATGAAGGCACCAAGCAGCAGGCTCGCCGGCGAGTGTCGGCCACCAGCGAGCCTGCTGCGGCGGATTTTGGTGGAGGGAGGCTAGGGTTTCGTGGGTGGGGTAGAGAGAAGGCAGAGCAGTTTTAGGGTTTTATGACTAACCGACGTAGATGAAGGCATCATTAGTTAATAGTGTAACATGGACAACTGATTAATGAGGTTACTCATAAATTGATAATACATACATAAAAATACTGATAATAAGTACTAAAGTTGTACGGGACTTATTGTTAATTTTAATGAGGTTACTAATAAACATTAACGGCCCGTTTGGTAGACGTTAATAAATTGCGGTAATGGGAATGGATTTTAAGTGTAATTTTATTAGGGAACACCCTTAAAATCTCCATGGGGAGACATTTTTTCTCCATGAGAAAGCAATCTCACTCCTAAACTTGTGTTTTTGTCTCCAAGGGGAAGCAATTTTCATTACCACTCATTACCACCTTACAAGGTGGTATTGGATGGGAATGAAAATTCAAAAAGGAAAGTGGAGACTTTAGGATAAATTAGCATTATCATGGGAATGGACAATGATATTTTTCACAAATTTACACACAAATTCATTTCCATTACCACCATTTATGACCAGCTACCAAACGGGCCGTAAGGGGTTATTTGTTACTAATAACAATTTTACCCCATCACAATAAATCAATAATGACGAGTTGTGGAGGTAGAACTTTTATGTTCAACCAATTAATTTCATGGGCATTTCAACTTTTTTGTAATGTTGCAGTGTTGCACTTACCACAACCAACTAAATGGTCATTAGTTAATGCACCACTAAACCTCCTTTTGAATATACGAGGACTATTACATTGGTTCAAAAACACTGTTAAGAACAAGCCGCACAAGAGCAAAAGGCTCAAAAATTGATCTTGTTACTTAAAAAGACAAATTTAGTTTTTAATTTTTTCTTAAACCCATCAATTATGCTCAATGTATATGTAGGAACTAAAACCGCTAACAATATAAATTTAACTTATCTGAAAACCGTGGCGTGAAGAATTCACTGCCCTAAAGTTGAATTTGCCCCGCTACAACACACGGCCTCTTAGCAATCAACCTCCAGGGGTACACGGTCTCTGAGTTTCCAGTATAGATGAAAAATCAGATTGAGAACGATCCTGAATATTGCCCAGAAAGAGATTTTCGAGAGTGGAAGAAGAAGGTGTTTATGATTTTCTGTGTGTTTAAGAGAACAGTAACCTACGTATTTATAAAAGGATAATAGGGTTAAAACGTGGTTACCAGCCGACTTAGTGGAGGAGATCATGGCCCGAAATTAGGAAATAACGACTCATTAAGGGAGGAAATTTAGGAAAAAACGGTAACCTAATTACTGGCTAAAAACCACAGATTTTTAACCCAAAACTTTAGTTAAGTTAAGTTTATTCCCCCAAGGCCCAAGGCCCAAGGCCCAAGGCCCAAGGCCCAAGGCCCAAGGCCCAAGGCCCAAGGCCCATGGCCCATGGCCCTGGCCCAAGGCCCAAGGCCCAAGGCCCAAGGCCCATGGCCCATGGCCCTGGCCCGGACCGGGCGGGCGCGCGCGTGTGGTGACTCCACTCACCACATGCCCACTAAAAGTCCTTTTGTCACACAACTCAAAGGGTATAGAAAGAGTAATGTATATAAACCCCTTACACTACCTATTATTCTATCAATGTGGGACTCTTCACATTCTCTTTTGAAGCAACTCTTGAGTTTTCCTTCACAAACATTTATTATTTAACTCCAACAATCCCCACATGATTCAAAAGAGGAAAACAGGAAAAAACAGGGCTGAAAACAGATGATCTGGGCAATAGATACTGAGTTTTGAAGTATCAATGTCTTATGGACTTGAATTGACACTCAGTGCATACAAATATGTCTTACTGTCATAAGAGGTAGATTTCTCTTTGAACCTTTCATGATGTTAGCAAAACATAGTTGCGCACTCAACCTTTTTCAAATCAAGATACGTTCTCGCAAATATAATATAGATGCCCCACAATTAGCCTGGATTCTCGTGAATGCTCTAGAGAGCCTAAGCCTTTGGACTCTCATAGGGGATTGGGCGTAACCCCCACATTCACATAGGTAAGTTCATCAAGTTTGTACTGTCACAAACCACCTCAAATAAGGCTATGAACTTATTAAGAGCTTATACTCAACCTTACACATATAACAGTTTAAACAAAATACTACATCACTTTTATTAATAGGAATGGTAGATAATCAATAACTTGAGTTGTTTTGTGATTTCGTTTGACCCTTTGACTTAGGAATTCCTAAGAAGGGTATCCATCACAATTCACTCACCAATAGGCTTTAAACCCATTCCTTGTGCTGACTCCAGCACCATTTTTCTACAAAGGCCTTTGGTGAGAGGATCAGCAATATTCCTCTCTGATTTTACATACTCGAGTGACAACACTTTTCTCTAATTAGATTTCTAACTATGGCATGCCTTAAGCGAATATGCCTTCTCTTTCCATTATAGGCTTGATTATTCGCTACCCCAATTGCTGCTTGCGAGTCACACCGCATAGAAACTGATGGAGCTGGCTTCCCCCACAATGGAATATCAGCAAGCAAACTCCTTATCCATTCAGCTTCTTGACCTGCCAATTCTAAAGCAATAAACTCAGATTCCATTGTAGATTTGGCAATACATGTTTGTTTTGATGATTTCCATGATATAGCTCCTCCAGCAAGAGTGAAAACATAACCACTAGTAGATTGTATCTCATCATTATCCGACACCCAATTAGCATCACAAAATCCTTCAAGAACACAAGGTGTCCTTTGATAATGTAGACCCCAATTGGTAGTGCCTTTTAGATACTTCAACAATCTAATCAAGGCAACCCAGTGCTCCCGATTAGGATTGTGAGTATACCTGCTCAATCTACTAACAGCATAAGCTATATCAGGTCTAGTATAATTCATCAAGAACATTACACTTCCAATTATTTTTGCATATTGTTCTTGTGATATACTATCACCTTTATTCTTTTTCAAATGAATACTAGAATCATATGGGGTTTTCACAGGAACACAATCAAATTGATCAAACTTCTTTAATATTTTCTCAATATAATGAGATTGATTTAAAGATATCCATATGACGTTCTAGTAATCTTTATTCGAAGAATAACATCGGCCTCTCCTAAACCCTTCATCTCAAAGCAGAATTTAGGAAGCACTTAGTTGTATTTACTACGTCTATATTGGTCCCAAAGATCAACATATCATCCACATATAGACATATGAAAACACAACCAAGTTCATCAATTTTGGAATAAACACAAGCATCAGAATCATTTACCAAAAAACCATTTGAAGTAATAGTTTGATGGAATTTATCATACCATTGTTTTGGTGCTTGTTTTAAACCATACAAAGATCTAATAAGCTTGCATACCTTGTCCTCTTGACCAGGAACCTCACATCCTTCAGGTTGCTTCATATAGATCTCCTCGTTTAACTCACCATTCAAAAATGCAGTTTTCACATCCATTTGATGCACAATTAAATCATGAATAGATGCAAGTGCAATTAAAGCTCTAATGGTGGCTACCTTGGTCACAGGAGAATAAGTATCAAAGAAGTCTAACCCTTGTTTTTGGCGATGCCCTCCAACTACAAGTCTAGCCTTATACTTATCCAAAGACCCATCAGGCTTGCATTTCTTTGTAAAAATCCACCTACTGCTTAATGGCTTACAACCTCTAGGAAGGTCGTCAAAACCCAAGTGTTATTACTCATAATAGACTCTATTTCACTGTTAATAGCCTCTAACCAAAAACTTGAGTCTACCGATCTCATGGCCTCAGCATAGGTTCTCGGGTTCTCTTCTAACACAAAAGCATTGATATCTTGCTCATCTAAGCACTCTTTTTCAGCTAGAAAGGTAGTAATAAAATCAGGTCCGAAACTAGACTCAGTTCTAGCTCTCTTACTCCTTCTAGGTTCTAAGGTCTCACTAGATGATGCAATGTCACGATGCAAAACAGAAGAAGATGCAGCAGGCAAGCATGATTGCAAACTAACTTTCATAGGAAATATATGCTCAAAAAATTCAACATCTCTTGACTCTCTAATCGGACCAAAACCAGATGCATCCTTAAGAATGAGTCTATATGCAGCACTGTTAGACGCATAACCAATAAAAATACCATCTACAGTCTTAGGTCCAATTTTACTCCTTTGAAAGTCAGGAAGTCCTATCTTTCCCAAACACCCCCACACTTTGAGGTATCCCAAATTCGGCTTGAAGCCTTTCCACAATTCATAGGGAGTTTTATCTAACTTCTTATGGGGAACTCGATTAAGGACATAACAAGCAGAAAGGATAGCTTCACCCCACATATTAGTAGGCATACCTGAACTAATAAGCATAGCATTCATCATATCTTTAAGTGTTCTATTTTTCCGCTCAGCTATTCCATTCTGTTCTGGGGTATAAGGGCTGTAACCTCATGAATAATCCCATTAGACTCACAAAATTTCTTAAGGGAAGTACCATCATATTCTCCACCCCTATCTGATCTCACCCTTTTAATCTTAAGGTCCAATTGGTTCTCTACTTCGGCTTTATAAATAAGAAATTTTTCTTCTGCCTCATCCTTAGAACTCAATAAATAAACCTTAGTGTAACGAGAAAAGTCATCAACAAAAGTAATATGTATTTCTTTCCTCCCCTACTCATGGAATTCTTAAAGTCACCTAAGTCACTATGGACTAACTCTAATAAAGTAGAGGAACGGGACACATTTTTGTTGAATGCTTTCTTAGGGTGCTTAGCTTCTACACACACTTCACATTTATCAAAAGAAGTATTGCTAAAGTCAGAAATAAGACTAAGTTGTTTTAGCCTTTTAATAGAGGCAACATTCACATGACCTAGTCTAGAATGCCATAAAGAAACAGACTCAGCAATATAAACAGAAGCAGCAGAGTTTTTATTATCAATAACAACATCCAAAACAAAAAGTCCAGCATTACAAAAGCCTTTACCCACAAAAATACCATTTCTGGTTAATACAAGTTTATCAGATTCAAAAGATAACTTAATCCCAGCTTTGTTTAAAAGTGAACCAGAAATGAGATTTCTGCGGATATCAGGAGCATGCAGGACATTCTGCAAAGCAATGGTTTTCCCGGATGTTAATTTCAGGAAAACCTTTCCTTTGCCTAAAACACTCACAGTGCTTGAGTTTCCCATGAAGATGCACTCTGATTCTGGAACTTTCTGGTATTCCTGGAACGCTTCTTTGTTGGCACAGATATGACGGGTTGCACCAGTATCCACGATCCATTCTGAAACATTGCTTACCAGATTTACCTCGGACACCACAGCAGCAATGACATCATCATCTTCAGCAAGGTTAGCTTGAGGTTTGCCATCTTTATTTGACTGGGGTTTCCTTCCTTTGACGGCACTCCTTGGCAGCATGCCCATACTTACCACACACAAAACAGTTACCCTTAAATTTGCCTTTTCCCTTGAAGTTGTTGTTATTCTGCCTGGTACCATGAAACTGATTTTGACCTTTGCCTTTTGGTCCTTTACCTGCAGCAGTCTTAGTTTCCACAAGATTAGCAGAACTAGAAGAATGATCAACTGATTTTCCCTTTATTTGGATACGGTTCTGCTCCTCAATTTTTATATGGGACACTAACTCTTGAAGGGTAAAATCTTTCTGCCTATGTTTTAAGGAATGAACAAAATTCTCCCAAGAAGCAGGCAATTTTTCTAGAAGGCAATTGGCTTGGAAAAGGTCAGGAATAGCCATACCCTCGGCAACAATATCAGCACATAAATGTTCATACTCATGAACTTGATCAAGGACAGGTTTCTCATCATTCATAGAAAATTTCAACCAACGACTACACGCATATTTTTTAGTCCCAAAATCATCAGTCCCATACTTCGCATTCAAACCATCCCAAATCTCCTTAGCATTTTTAGACTTACTATAAATCAGTAAAGGGAAGCAGTCATATAATGCAATAACATCCCACGACAGGTCTTATTATCTTTTACGAAATCCCTAACAGAATTTTCAGGAGCAACATCAACAGACAAACAATAATCAACACCAATTTCCCAAGAAAAATTCCATTTTATCAGACCACATCCTATAGTTTTTCCCATCAAAAGGTTCTAATTTTGACATATCAGGGACAAAGGGATTGGTTATAGGAACAGCATTTAAAATACGGGTACCTTCATTCGGAATATCAGCAGCCATAGTTCCGGGATTAAGAAAAAATTATTTTGAAAAAATTCAACTTTAGAATGTAGGAACTAAAACCGCTAACAATATAAATTTAACTTATCTGAAAACCGTGGCGTGAAGAATTCACTGCCCTAAAGTTGAATTTGCCCCGCTACAACACACGGCCTCTTAGCAATCAACCTCCAGGGGTACACGGTCTCTGAGTTTCCAGTGTAGATGAAAAATCAGATTGAGAACGATCCTGAATATTGCCCAGAAAGAGATTTTCGAGAGTGGAAGAAGAAGGTGTTTATGATTTTCTGTGTGTTTAAGAGAACAGTAACCTACGTATTTATAAAAGGATAATAGGGTTAAAACGTGGTTACCAGCCGACTTAGTGGGAGGAGATCATGGCCCGAAATTAGGAAATAACGGCTCATTAAGGGAGGAAATTTAGGAAAAAACGGTAACCTAATTACTGGCTAAAAACCACAGATTTTTAACCCAAAACTTTAGTTAAGTTAAGTTTATTCCCCCAAGGCCCAAGGCCCAAGGCCCGGACCGGGCGGGCGCGTGTGGTGACTCCACTCACCACATGCCCACTAAAAGTCCTTTTGTCACACAACTCAAAGGGTATAGAAAGAGTAATGTATATAAACCCCTTACACTACCTATTATTCTATCAATGTGGGACTCTTCACATTCTCTTTTGAAGCAACTCTTGAGTTTTCCTTCACAAACATTTATTATAAACTCCAACAGTATATGCGTTAGATTAGTGGTTCTCCTGATTTTGTAATAAGCATTATAGTGTATCTGATGCAGTCTGTGTTTCACAATTAATGAAACAATTAACCCCATTTAGCTTGACATTCTAAGAAAATTAAAGAGAATATCCTGAAATGTGAGCTCATTTTTATCATTTTTACCTGTATTCAGCTATATTAAGAATGGGGATCAACATAAAGTATGAAGCCGCAATGAATTGCACAAGAATGGCACCAACCACCCAAGGACATGTACTTAAATGACGTTATTTTCTTTGTGTACTTTACTCCATACATATTCAATATGCTAGATGGATTTGCTCAGTGATAGGGTAATCAAGTGTTTGGAAGTCGAAATCCCTATATGATCTGAATGCTCAGTTATAAGTACTCCCTCCGTCCCGAAATAGAGTTCCCATTTTCATTTTTGGTGTCCCAAACTATAGTTCCCATTTCCACATTTTTTCGTAATTTGTCTAGAAAAATCGTGTCCCATCATTTATATGCTTCTTGAATTTTGTTTTTTCCTTTGTTTATTCAACCAAAATGTTACAATGAGTGCTCTTTCACTAATTATTCTCCATTCTCTCTCCTAAAATCATTTTTTCTCATACAATATTTATTTAAATAAAGAAAAAATCTTTACTATCTCTCTTAGATTCTACTCGCATAAGTCCTGGATGGTGAATTCCATCAAATGTTGGGCCATGGAAAGGTTTGTGCTCTTCCTTATTATCAAACCCTCTCTCAAAATCTCTCATCATGGCCGGTTTTCGGAAAAAAAATTGGAAATGGGCTGGGATCTTCCTTTTGGCACGACACATGGATTGGGAATAATGGGCCTCTAAAATCATTATGTCCCAGATTGTTTCTAATAGCCGAGATAAAACAAGCCACGGTTGTGGATAATTGTTTCTGGGATGGGCTTAGGTGGAACTGGGCTCTTACTTGGACCCGTCCACTTGGCCCCCAAGATATTGTGGAGCATAAAGCGTTGATTGATATGCTTTCTCAGGCCAGCCTCTCTCCTCTAGACTCAGACTCTTACTCTTGGTCTCCCCACAAAAAAGGGTGGTTCTCAGTCAAATCATTTTGCTTTGAGTTGGCCAAATCAAGTCCTCATCAACCGCAAGTAATAAAGCGTGAATTATGGGGTGGTTTAGTACCTCATAGAATTGAAATATTTTCCTGGCTTGCCTTCCTTGGAAAACTCAATACAAAAGACAGATTACCTAACCTTGGTATCATTGAAGTTTCAAACGCTCAATGCATCTTATGCAACTCCGGTCTAGAATCGAGTGACCACTTATTTCTTCATTGCCCGGTGGCCTCATCACTGTGGAATTGGTGGCTCTCACTACGGAATGTTCGATGGATTTTTTCTGCATCCACTCGTGAAGCTTTCGATCAATGGCTTCCCTCGAAAAGTGGTTTGTTCTTTAAAAAAATATGGTCGGCAAGCTTCTTCATTATAATGTGGTCCCTCTGGAAAGAGAGGAATTGCAGGTGCTTCGAAAATATTTGTTCCTCTATCTCTCAATTGCAGGAGCTTGTCATTATTCGACTTTGCTGGTGGGTCAAGGGATGTGTTGATCCATTCCCATATGGACCAAATGAAGTGCTCAGATACCCCCAATGTCTTGATTGGGCTCCAGTTCAGATCCAGCCACAATCTGCCCAGCCCACTAAGGGTCCCGAATTTAGGCCCGGCCCGGCCCGGCCCGGCCAATGGGCAAATTTTTTTGGCCGCGGCCCGGCCCATGATCACCTCTAGCTCTGGGCCCCCCCCGATCAATTCAAGTATAAATGGAATGTAGATGCCTCCTTGAAGCTAAGTGAATCCAAATCAGCTATTGGTGTGGGTTCTAAGGGATTACCAGGGCAAATTTTTATGCATCTTCTCAAGTCCTATCCCTTTTATGGAGATTAATCATGCAGAGGTTTTGGCCATCCACAGAGCAATCAAGTTATCATCCTCAATTGATTATCTCTCTCAGTCAAAAATAGAGATTGAATCGGACTCTCAAAACGCGGTTCATTGGTGCAATAATATGAATGAGGGGCCTTGGAATCTAAATTTCACCATTAATTTCATTCGAAACGCGATGTGTCGTGGTATGAGATTCGAAATCTTCTACAGAAGCCGTGAGTCAAATATAGTGGTAGATCTTCTTACAAAGCAAGGACTTTCAAGGGCAGACGAGTTCGTGGCTTGGTTGTAGGATAGCTTGCTTTTTGTATTTTTGAGGAAGTTCGAACTGTATTCACTGTGATTCCATATCCCTTCCGTAATATTTGGATTTTTCCTCAATAAAAAGCAACTACAAATTATCAAAAAAAAAAAAAAAGATTCTACTCGCATAAATTCCCAATGGGCCGGGTCGGGCCTAAATTCGGGCCAAATTTTTGTGTCCAAAGCCTGCTATTTCGGGCCTAGATTAGCGGGCTTTTGCGGGCCAAAACGGGCCGGGCCAAAAAATAGACTAAAAAGTCGTTTTTGGCTTGCCCCAAGCCCGTCCAAAGCCAAAAAAATACGGGCGGGCGGCCCGGCCAGCGGGCCAAAAAAAACCCGGCCCAAAAACGGGCCGGGCCCAAATGATCACCTCTAGGAGTTTTAGTTCATGTAATCCATGTACAATTAAAAAATTAAGAAATTGTAGAGTATAGGGTTTGATCCCGAGACCTCAAGTACATATACTAATGTTGTAACCACTAGGCTACGATGTATTTAATGTTATTATATTAATAAATGAATTTTTTTCTTACCTGTGACATAACCCGGACCTAATAACTAGTATTATAATTAAAACGTGTTGGAAACATGCCCCCCACATGTCCTCGTCGTATATTACATATTAAGCATCGTGACTTATGTAAGCTTTGATATAGCATTATGATAAACGTAACAAGACTCTACTTGTCCTTGATTGTATTTTTTATACAAAATTACGGTCAAAATCTCTATACTCTGACTCTAATAAAGAAATGGAGGGAGTAGGTTTTGGTTAATTATATACTTCTAGGATGGAGATATTATCTTATAGACTTTTCACCTAAAGCCCTACCGTGACCGTTAGCATTATATTTGCCTTACACAAATTGATGGAATATTTCTATTATATGATCAAATTCTTGAAGAATTCGATATCCACCTCAAATATCTTAGATGCCTTTTTTTTCAGTGTTTTAAACTTCAATATTAATAATACTATGACTATTATACACACATGCATTGCGTGCAACCAGGGTCAGGTTTTACCATGTTCAACATGTTCCATGGAACACGGTCCCCTAATTGAAGGCTCCAAAATAGAGAAAGTCCAAGTAGTAAAAAGAAAATGTTTATCTACTTATTTGGGTTACTTTTTTTCATAATATGATTATATGAAGTAAAGAATAATCATAAATGAATGAACTATTACATTTATTGAATATTTCAAATATAAAGCTGCACAAGCCTCTATATAGTTCAAGACGAGCTTGCGTGCAACTATAGTCTGTATCGATGAATTTCAAATCTGAAAAAACAAAACTCGGACATTTAAAACACGACACATCGACACCTACTATTTACCTCGGCAAAAGAGGTAATTTATGGTAATACAATACTCCCTCTGTTTCAAAATATAAGTCATTTACGCTTTACGAAAATTTGCTTTGACCACAAAAATCTCTCAAATACGATAAGTAAAAATTATAAAAATTATACCGTTGGATTCGTTTTGAAAAATACTATAATAATATTATTTTTTAAAATTTTATATCAACATAAATTGAGAGTAATTAACGGTCAAAGTTCGACCTCAAACATCGTGCGTGCCTTATATTGTGAAACGGAGAGAGTACTTACAACTGTTACAAATTACAAGGAGATAAATGCTGGTGCAGGTGCTGAGGTGCATTAGCAGCTGCATGTAAAACACTTTTGCCAAATTTGATATCCATTTCACCAATTGCTTGACTTGCTGACTGGAAGACTTCCATTAAAATTTAAAGGAACTTTCACTCGTACTCAAAACTCTTACCTACCTCTTCGGCTCTTCAGTCTTGAATCTTCAGTAGTTGTAATTCTGACTTGACTTTACCCCGTAGTCCCAATGTCCCATATCGTGGTACTGGAAAGTGGAAACCACGCCACAAGTTTTCCCAAGATTCATGTATGAAATGTTAGGAATCTACTCTATCTCAATCTATTAGATGGTTCAACAAAGTCATATATCAATATTATTATTTAGAAAAATAAACATTACATTAGATCACATCAAAACAAAACTCAAATTACATAAAATAAATAATGAAATGACATCAAATTCCGTTATTATATGTGTGTGGTCCCGTCCATGTCATTTTTGGTGTAGTATGTATCATTATATACATGTAAGATTTTGTTACACAATAAGTTATGATGTAACCGTCATACTTATAAGACGTACTTTATTTTCATACACCCTAATATAATTGAAGCGAGAGGTGGATAAACGCTCAGACTAGATAGAAGATCCAAGAACAATGAATAAGGGAGGTTTTTTTTTTTGTGAGAATGTCATCATATACCGAGATGAGGAAGGCACATGAAGATAGCAAATATAATTAGGGGCGACTTTTTCACGCAAGAAATTATGTTTAAACAATCATATGCACGGAATACACCTATTGACATTGATTCCCTCTCGGCGATGTACTAAATCCCAAGTTTTATTACATTTCTTTTTCTTTTTTTTTTAAGATGAAACTTTTGTCTTTTTAATGAGTGAATTAAAATAATTAAATATTACATTTAAGAAAAACAGAAGTAGTATTATACTCGTAAGTAGGAGTGTGCAGTTTTGGACTAGGAGTGAAATTCGGAACGAGACGGACCGAATAGGAATTTTCGGTCCGATCTCCGGTCCATGAAAACTTGGGATTCCGGGTTTTCGGTCCGGATCGGAAATGACCGGTTTTTTTGTTGTAAAAATAAGTTTGAAGTTTAAAACTTATTAGAAAAGTTAGAAAGTTAAAACCTCATCTTTATTGCCTTTAAGATTATTACTTTTAGTATCATTCACTTTAAATTTATCGACTTTATTAATATATTTAAACCTTAGCAATAAAAAAAATTTGAATAAAAAAATACAAATTTCAATCCAAAATCGTACCGGTGCACACCCTCGGAGTGACGGTCCGGCACCCTCGGAGTGAGTCATAACTCGTAAGTGTGTAACACATGGAAGCATTTTAGATTTTTAGGTATCGTTTGGTTGCACTTGGGAAGTTGATCTTCCCTTGATTTTTCACTTCCCATGAAATTTCACTTCCTAGGAAGTAAACAAAATTGTTTGGTTGGCTATGGGAAGTTGGAATTCCCATGGGAAGTGACACTTACCTAGGGGGAACTAGGTAAGCAACTTCCCCATTGTGTGGGAAGTAGAACTTCCTAGGAAGTGCAAATTCCCATGATTTTGCCAACCAAACAACTTCATATACTTCTACTTCCTAGGAATTTGCACTTTCCATGATTTATTTTGTCAACCAAACAAGGCCTTAGTTACGAGTCCTTGAAGGTGGTGGACTAGTGACGGGAAGAGGAGACATTTGTAGAGGTGATAGTGGGAAAGTATTTTGGATTGGGCTTCTAACTCTCGACCTTACTCGTGTTTGCATAAATGAGTTTCTGGTGGATCAACAGTTGCAATGAGAGGAGTTATAGGCCCGGTTAAAGAGGAAGTTGTGGCTGGGCTGAAATCAGGAGGACTGGGCCTTTGTGGGCTATGGTGAGGAAGTTGGGCCAGGCGTATGTGGGCTAGAGAGGAAGCCCAAGGACACGGACGGAAAGACTGGGGAAGGTGGGCAATATGATTTAGAAAATCATACTCCATGTGGACTTATGACATATATCATCATTTTCCTTGTTCATCTTTCATGCCTTTGATTAAATAAATTGTTTCATTTTTTTACTTGATTATTTAATTTTTGGTATAGTAGACAGTAGTAATTAAATTTCGAATATCGATAATCATTATGTCACTTCAAAATGTGTGAGCCCAATATAATCATCTAACAAATAGTCAAAAGTATTTCGATTCCTTAGCAATGACTATCATTAAAAAAAAAACATAATCATGTAAGTGTCAATATAACCAGAATTAGTCTATATAAATTTTAGTTACAAATGAATCAATTAACATACATTTACTTACCCCGGAGAAAGAAGTTAAACGAACTAAACATACATACACTTACTGATAGAATATTAAACTATTATTGGGACTCCAACTACTTACAAATCAAAGAATGAAAGAATCAAAGAATATTCCTCTACAATTGTTCCTAGCCGAAAATAATCCAAAGAATTGTTGTACCACACTCTATGATCAATTAACAATCCTACAATTCTTTCTAATCTCACCTTCAATGCCAGTGAGAACCTCAATTGAACCCATATGTACCATAGCTTTAGCAAACTTATTAGCCCAATCACTACTTCTCCCACCATAGTTCCTCACCATATTCGCGGTTTCAGGGCTAGTTACCAAAGTCTGATCTGAGGTTAATAAACCCCTTTTATTTTGTAAATTTTGATAGTATTTGTTATCCAACCTATTAGGTGTAACAAAATCTTGTAAAACAGTAGGATCAACATTGTTAGGAGAATTATTAAGGCACTTGGATTTCAACATGCTAGCAAATCTAGGATCCATGGAAGGGTCTTGTGGGTGAGTAGCATTGAAGGAGTAAAGTCTTTGTGTGAATGATGAACAATGTGATACTCCAATAGAGTGTGCCCCAGAAAGGATGACCATTTCCTCTAAGGAAAGTCCTTTTCTTTCAAAGTTTTCTTTGAGTTGATTTAAGTTGAAAAATGGAGGTGGTAAGTTTTGGGTTGGATCATCCTTAAGCGAGACTCTCCCATCACGTCGACCTGATTCTACTCCATAGTTGATCCCTCCTAACTTGGAGGCGCTATCTCGTGCTGCAAAGGCTATGATATCTGCACAAGAGACGACTTGTGGGCATTGAGCTTCGAGTTGTTTCTTTGCCTCGTCAATCACCTCGTAACCTCTCATACTTGGATTGTTGGCTATATTTTCTTTCTCCGATGGGTTCTCCAAAGTTGAATCAAGTAGAATTGAAGCATCACAACCCTGAAATCGCACGTTGGACCAAATCAGGATATATAGAACCATGGAGTTCATTAAAGCTAGATTATAATCCGGAATCTTGTTCAAACTAGAGTACTAGACAACACTGACACACGCACATAATACATGTGGGTTGTTCGTGGGATCTCAACAGGTGCTAACTAAGACATTATACTATATTTGACTTTTTTTTAGTTTTTAAAGCTTGTTGAATATAGAATTTTAACTTACGAAATAGTATGTTGATTTGCAAATACGATTTACTATATGAAATTCTCCATGTAACTTAATGTAGGTATAACTATTTAAGTACTTACCCTCACGAAACAATCATGAAAATGCATCCTGATAAGACCAGCTCCTAATCCAGGATTTCTTGTGACTGCATTGTTTACTACATTCCTCACTATTTCTTCCGCTGACGGACAAGTCTGTTGATAGAATCCCACCATCAGAGATGACGACGACGACGAAGACAAAGAGATAGTAGATGTGCACATACATGCGAGTGTCATAGCAAGAAATAAGAAGAGCATGGAAAAGAATGAACTCGACATTTTTACTCGAGAAAATTTACTTGGTTACGTGTATATAAGTAGTGTTCTGTTTAGGATATTGAGTATGTAATATGTTAACAACTTAACCGTGGTATATGATGAAAATTTTGGTGTTATAAATGTATGTAGAAATCAAGGATGAAGAGAAATGGAGTAAGGGGTTGAGCTTATATAGGAAGATGGAGTTAGTATATAATATGTTCAAAATGTTGATCCACGAAAGCGTGTGGCCACCAAAGCAGCTTTAATTATTATTTGCTGTCTTTTATTGAAGCTTTGAATAGTTCCCAATTCCATGCAATATTATAACTAATATCAGACCTGGCATTTCTAGGCAATACTGTGTTAAATCACTAGCCGCTGACAAATAGTTGCTTCCTAGTTTGTTCATCATATGTAGTTATATAGAAGTACTAGATACTCTGTTTTAACATATACTTACTTCTTCCGTTCTTTTTCTATTGTAACTACTAACGTTAAATAGTTTCAAATTTATCGCAGCAATTTTACTTTTGGTATAAAAAACAATTTTAGTTAACATTATTATTATCCTTATCTTATCTTACTCAAATTATCATTAGTTGTTCACCAACCCATCTTTTATTGTTAAGGGGATACTTGTACTTTATTAAATGTTTGTTTCTCGTCCCTTCAAAAAAAAAGTTTTCGTTTCTTTCTCTTACTCTAGTAAATTAGAGGATACCTTTATTGTTAATCACCCATCTTTTTCACTTACTTTAGAACCTTGTCCAAACCTATTGTTGAAATAGAAAAAGAACGGTAATAGTATGTTTTTCAAAGCATAACTTTGACCATCCTTTTATATATATTGTAAATTATATATTAGTGGTAAAAAATATATATTGAAATCAGTCTAAAACATCTAACACAAACTATTTTTTTAAAAAAATATATTAGTAAAAAATAGTATAGTCAAATTTAATATATCAAATAGTCAAAATGTAATAGCAAAAATATAAGCACTCATTGTCTCCTTCATTAGTTTTAGACGCGTTCTTCATTAATTTTGGACGCCTTATTAAAATAATTATTGTATTTTGACTATGATGATTGCACGTGAAAACCCTACTTGAGATGAAGTTAACTTGGTTATTATTAGAAGTAGAAATTAAGGCTTAAAATAAAGGACTCATGAATCGACATGCATCGAGCGGGTCCGACTTTTATCCTGCTTGACCCATAATTGTTCAACATTGAGTGTCTTGCATCTATGTTTAGGTTGTCCAAGCTTGTCTTGAGCTTCTTCACTTAATTAAAATTTTAAGCTGATCAAACTTGAGCTGAGCTAGTAGCAAGACTAAATCAAGTAATAAACAAGGTTTATACAAGCTAGTTAGTAAACAATCCCCCACCCTTCCCCCCAAAAAAAATAAAAATAAAAAGTACTCTTACCATTAATCCCTAAAACATTCTATAAACCAAGATGTAAATAAAAGTAATATGCAAATTTGTATACACAAGTTTAATAAAAAAAATTATGTCATCTAGTTGTCAAGCTCATAACAAATAAGAATGAGTGGTTCTTGAGCTTGAACGAGTTTAACAATTGTTGTATACTGTCTTGTATCCAAGGTCGTCTTAAACATTTTGGAGCTCTGTTTTAATTTTAGCATTGGATCCCTAATGTCATTTTTTGCAACTTAAATTTAATACAAAAACTTTTATAATATTACAATTATATATATATTTATCTTGTAAATCGAAAAACTAAAACCTCAAACTCATTTGAATTGCATGTAACAACTCAATATAAAACCACATTATTACTTATGTTCTACTTACAAAGATAACAATAATAATTTTTCTATCTCACTCTGAAAAGGTACAATAGAAAAAAAGAAAATTAATGTGATAAGCAAGGTAGCTGAACCTGTAAACTAGTAAACTTGAGGTCGGAAATTATTCAATTCTTATTGGGCAAATATACACTTCAAAAAAAAAAGTACGCTAAAGAATTGAAAAAAGGATAATTTAACAAAAAAAAGTACCCTAAAGAATTGAAAAAAATAATTTATCAAAAAACAAGTATTGAAAAAAAGGTAAGAAAAGTAGTGGGAAAGGAAGTATGAAGTGGTGGGAAGATGAGTGGAATGCTCAAACTCCAAGAAAATATCATAAATACTTGCAAAAAGTATATAAAAATATTCCCGGAACATGAGTCGAACTTGCGTGTTCTTGTTGGAATATTAATCTCAAATACCAACTCTGCTAACACATATAGTTGATTGTTTTAGCGCCACAATCAACTATATGTTTTTGTTTCCAGATTTAGGGGCCCCAGGAAGTTCGGAGCTTTGTGCTATTGGGTTGTTTGCACAGCCTAATAGCCGGGTCTGCTCGTATCAATCAATTATTAATATTAACGGTATTTTCACTTAGTATTCCCGAGTTTTGAGGAAATTCACGAGATATTCTCGCATTTTTCAAAATACACTAGGTACCCCTCAATTTCACGATAATACTCTTAAATGCCCTTAATGACTAACATCGGTTAACTCCGTTAGTTTAATTTTCTGTTTTAAACCATAATTAAACCATAATTAACCCATAATCCTAACCCCTACCCCTAAACCCTAAACCTAATCTTAACCTTAACCACCAGTCCACCACCCCTTCCCACCACCCCTGCAGCCCCCCACACCCCCACCCACCTCTACATCTTTTGCACCCTTCCACCACCTCGATTTCCGCACCCCTTCCCCTACCCCACCGACTTCAGCAGCCCGACACTTCCCTTATTTTTATGGAGCTCGAGAAATAGATCTAAAGAAGGGGGTAAATAAACACAGAGGAAGAAAAAGGTAGCTGCGTTGCTAGTGGTTTCCGGTGAAGGAACGCGACTGGTTGAGGGAATCAGTGGGGGGAGGGGTGCGGAAATCAACAAGGGTGGGGGAGGGGTGCGGAAGCTGCAGGGATGGGGTGGGGGTTGGATAGTGGTGGTTAGGGTTAGGGTTAAGGGTAGGGTTAAGGTTAGAGTTGGGGTTAGAGTTAGGAGTTAGGGCCTAGGGATTAGGGTTTAGGATTTACTTAGGTTAATTGAGGCTTAGTTAAGGTTAAGACTAACAGAGTTAACTGGCTTTAGTCACTAAGGACATGTTGATGTATTACCAATAAACTGAGGGGTGCCTGGTGTATTTTGAAAAGTACGAGGGTATCTGTGAATAAAACGAAAATTTGGGGGTACTTGGTGAAAAAACTGTAATATTAATTATTCTTTATCTTATTTACTTTTTTAAATAAAAAATTTGTTTAGATCCAAAAATGTGAACCATTAATATTAATTGACACATATAATAGTAATCAAAAGATAGAACTGAAGATATACTAATTAAATAGTAAATACCCGTGTAATTAACACTTGGTGCCAGACTGCCCGTGACATGGGGTATTTTAGTGTATATGATGAAGAGATAGTTATTTTATCTGGTTTGTTTTATTGTTCTTATTTATAATCTTTTTGTAAAAAAAAATTGGTTAAAATAGGAAGAATTTTCGGAAACAGAGAGATGATATGTTCCTAGCTTGAATTAATTTGGTTAATGGTCGTTCTTGCTTGTTGCACTGTTCCGGCTTTTCTGTTTTAAAATATTGGTGTATCGGAAGTCCATATCCTCCTTTTCTTATCCCAATAGTTGAAAGATATAAAAGTCGTCTTTTTAATTTGATATTATTTGCCAAATATAGTCAAAGTTGTTGAAGAAAGAACGCCATACTACCAAAATGGAAGATTAGGTTCTCTTCACATTATCTCATGTGTTTATTGCATATTTTTGTTAGGAAAAATTGATAATAAAAGTATGAATTTTGGGGTATAATTTTTAAAAGGTTTGAACTATCGAATATCGATTAACATGTGTAGATCCCAATTTTAGAGGTTTTAACTTTTAGCGGGTCTCGGTGACTTAAAATTGACGATTTTTTTTTAAATCTCACCTAGTTCCTACTTTCCTCTCTCAATTAACCCTTCTGATGTGACCCAAATTTGATAAATTGTGACCTATTAAGCCAGTTTTGAGTCACTAAGGCCCACTAAAAGTTAAGATCCCCTAAATTTGGGACTTACAAGTTAATAGGATACGCATCTGCACAGGATAAAAAATTTGTACGATAGGGGTGCTTATCGCACAAGCCCTAAAGATTCATAGGGGTGCTCATCGCACGAGCCGAGCCCGAACTGTACTGTGCTCGGGTCGGCTCATGTATCCTTTAGCTCGGCTTAACTCTTGAGCTCGATAAGTGAAGCTCGGCTCGAGCTCGTGCTCGATCGGCTCAAGCTCGTGATCGGCTCGAGCTCGTGATCTGCTCGGCTCGGGAGCTCGACTTCGAGCTCGATTTGAGACAAATTAAGAATAAACCAAACAACACTAAACCAAACAGAAAATTCATATTCGACATTTACAAAAAAATTGATAGTTCTTGTAAAATTATAAACTAAATGCAAAAAGTACCAAGAATAAGCATATTTTATTTCTTTTTTTCATGCTAACCAAATCAATTACTTACAAATACGCATAAAAAATTGACAAACTAGATTAAAAAATATACAAAAAGAAAAAGCACATGAATTGGTCAATGTAAAAAATGGTATAAAAGGATACGTATAATAATTTTTTAAAGTGTTTTAGCATAAAATAACTTTTTAAAGGCTTTAAGTTATGTTAATTTTTCTATATAGAATAATCATCGAGCTTGTTCATCATGAGCTTTTCGAGCCGAGTTTGGCCTAATTATATTATTTTTTTTCTGGTTTGGCTCGTTAAGGTCTCGAGCTCAGCCCGAATTGGAGTTGAGCTACCACCAGCTAGCTTTGACCAAGTTTTGATTGAGTGAAGCTCGTACTGTTCACAAACAAGCCGAGCTCATTATCACCCCCTCTGTACAAATATCCAAAACACTTTTGTTATAACCTTCTAGGCTTCTAGCAATATTATCGTAATATTATTGATTTATTGTACCAAGATACATGATGATTATATTGATACTATGATGCATATTAATGAGTTATAAATGCAAGACCTTTTACATCTCTTTTTTTTTTTTTGACAAAGGGTAAAACAAGAGAAAGAGAGGGGATTAGCTTTCCCTTGCTTTAGTAGCAAGATTATGTGCTAATTTAACCTCTTTTCTACTTACCTTAATACAAGAAATGAACATAAAACTGTTTGCTAGCCTCTTTATATCTCTTATTATATTGTCAAGATTCTTATTACAGCCTTTGTTGTTCTTTAATGCTGAAATGACCTCTGTGTTATCTGTCTTTATTATAAGACCAGCACTTTTCCATTCCATATCAGAAATTGCTTTCAGAATTGCATATGCTTCCGCTTGTTCCGCTGAGTTAGCGAAGATCTTTGTTGCTGTTTCCTCGTTAGGATCATTGTTTACATTTTTCCACGCTATTGCAGCTTGCCATTGATTTGTACGCGCATTTTTCTTCCAAGCTCCGTCCACGACGATCATTTGCACATTGATAGTGTTCTTGTCTCCAACTGACCATTCCTGATTGTGCTGCTTGATATCTTCCGACCCTTGCTTTTGGACTTCTTTATCCATTATATGATCCTTCTTTTTGTAGCTTGATCTGTAGGAGTGATCCTTGACAATGCTCATGATTCGTTCAGGATTCGGAGGCACCTCTCTGAAAATGATTTCATTCCGGTGAACCCATATGCCCCATAGAGTTGAGACAAAATCTATTTCCATGGTTAAACCTTCCTATCTCTTTCTCTTCTTGAAGAGGTTTAAGCAATTTTTTATCCACTCCTGAATTGTTAGATGTTTCCCATTAACTACAACAATTCCTAAGGATATACTCCATATTCTTTGTGTATCATGGCATACTCTAACCACCATGCTAGATGTTACTTATATGTTATTATATTTCAAAATATATAATGTACTTTTTTTATTGACAAAAGGTTATATCTGATAGCCTCATTCAGAAGAGCATAGCTTCCATCTTCTCATATCTACCATGTCGTTAACTTAACCAAAGAAGAAATTTATCATCACAATAACATTTGCTATCATGCATCTTAAACTAATCATCACTATCGGACGATGGTTGTTGCCATCGTTGGACGCTTTTTTTGCCCTAACATGCAAAATATTGTCCACCATAAATAACCACAAAAGCTAGTTAGTATTGTTGGGTTGGCCTTCTTTTTTGGGTAGAAGTAGGATACTAGATCAAGTACTAGGAGAAACTATTACATGTGATCTTGGATTCGGAGGGAAATCATTAGTTCCTACAAACTGACTTGTCTTAGACTATGTACTAGAGATACTAGTAACTCTTCTTAGAAGATAACAATCACTTTAACCGCCGCTTAGTTAGTGGTCATATAGGGTGGTAATGGTAATGTAATTTAGCGTAAGTTTGTAAAAAGATCCTAAAAATCAATACTAGATCACAGTAATGAAATTTCATCATAAAACATTTTTTTTATAAATATTGATTACCATCCAATGACTAGTACCATTTTTCCAAGTGGTAATGAAATTTTAGAAAGAAAATGGGTATTTGGGGATGAAAACATAATCTTAATGACCTAGAAAATTTCCGTATAACTTTATATTGCAATGCATTACCATTATCACCTTTATCACCAATAACTTATTATTCTCAATTTCCTAAACACACGACATTATTATGAAGTCAGTGCATCACATTTTTAACACTATGTTTGTAATTTCATAGCTTGTATTAACCATTCACACAATGATACTTATTCCATTACCAACCTCTGGTACATGTATTGATGATGTATTGACACTTACTCCATTCTTTAGCTTTTAATTAGCTTAATCAAACAAGTTAGCAAAAGCCTTTCAAATATGAAAAAGTCAAGACGCACTAAGTTGTTCAAGAAACTCAATTACTTGTATAATTAACCACACTACAGGAGTGGTTGAAGAAAAGCATACACATAAACTCGCATGAAATTGTTGATCAGTTCAATTGAAGACAAGTTCAAGGTCCTTTTCTCTATATCTCTTTACATCGACAGGTTGTTCTTGTCACATGTTTTTGTTCAAAACTTTGAATAATCAAAACTCATTTACAACTTTCTATATATATCTATAATTTCCTACCTTTGTCTCTCATCTTTATTATCACTTGTAATTGCACAATAAGACAAAAGTTCTATTTTTCGTACTTGCATCGTCCCACCAAATTACTTGTCTATTTTTCCAAATCAAGCAAACATGCAAAAATCCATCCACTTGAGCTTCTTTTTCTTCCTTGCTATATTGTCAACCATATCCACAGTTTCCTTGGCATCCAATCTTAAAGTTGGTTTTTATCACAAAACTTGTCCATCAGCTGAAACAATAGTCAATAATGTCGTAAACAAAGCTATCTCACAAAATCCTGGCTTAGGAGCAGGACTTATTCGGATGCATTTCCATGACTGCTTTGTTAGGGTATGTATTGCTACAAACTTGTAACAAAATTATCATTACGGCTCCGTTTGGTAGGGCCTAAAACATTTTTCCGGAAAAATGTTTTCCTCTATTTTTAGTTTTACATTATTTGGTTGGCAAAAGAATATAAAACCATTTTCCCTTGGGGTAAAATTACTCTCCCACTGATGGAAAACCATTTTCCTTTCAAAATAAAGGGAAAACTATTTTCCTTATCTCTCTTGTACACTCCTCTCACTACCTCCTTACTTTCCCTTTCATTTTTCCTTTCATTTCATCATTTTTCTTACATCGAACCAAACAGCGGAAAACTAATTTTGGACTTGTGTTTTTCATTGTAAATTATTTTCCATGAAAATCATTTTATACTGAAAATGTTTTACACCCTACCAAATGGAGCCTACATGAACATAAATTTTCTAGTTAATTTCCAGTCGATATGGTTATACCTTATACGTACTCATGCTAATCGTTTAATTTCAGGGATGTGATGCATCAATACTACTAGACCCAACACCAGGAAATCAAGTAGAGAAACAACATCCAGCAAACAACCCAAGTCTACGAGGTTATGAAGTCATCGACGATGTCAAGGCAGAGCTCGAAGCTCAATGCCCTGGAGTTGTCTCTTGTGCAGACATCATAACCTTTGCAGCTCGAGACAGTGCCTCGAAGCTAGGAGGGATCAAGTACGAGGTACAATCAGGACGAAGAGATGGAAGAATATCAAACTTAAATGATCCAAGAGGAAACATCCCTCTACCCTCTTTCAACTTACAACAACTTGAAGATAGTTTTAATAGGAAAAGTCTTTCATTAGAGGAGATGGTTGTTCTTTCAGGGGCTCATTCTATTGGAGTCTCCCATTGTTCAGCATTCAATGAAACTCATCCACAATATCCTACTTTGGATCCTAGCCTAGCCAATGTGTTGAGGAACACATGCCCTAACCCTCCTTTTAATGCTAATAATGATCCAACAGTTCCACTAGATTTTGTTACACCCAATAAGTTGGATAATAGATACTACCAAGACTTGCAACATAATAGGGGGATATTGAACTCGGACCAAGCTCTTATGACTAGGCCAACCACGGTGCACATGGTGAGGTCGTTCGGCTCGAAAGGTGGAGATTGGGCTAAGAAGTTTGCTAAGGCTATGGTTCATATGGGTTCCATTGAGGTGCTCACTGGTAATCAAGGAGAGATCAGGAGAAATTGCAGGGTTGTTAATTACTAATTTACTACTACTTAGTACTTAGTAGTGTATGTACGTTATGCACAATGATATTCGTTTATTTTTTCATAAACTTAATTTAATTAATTTATTATGTACTGTTTTTCAATTGTACCAAAAGAGGATAATATTTAAATTATTGTCAAAAAGATGTATGCAAGTAATTGAGTGATACTAAATCTTGTTTGTAATATTTATAAATTACAATGCACAAAGATTATATATGACTTATCCTTTTTCGTATTCTTTGCGCATCTAGTAATATTATCTGCTTGACCTTTTCAATTATTAATCACATTTTATTTTTGACTTTCATTTATTTTTCAAGATTTTGTTTCAAAGCATTACAAACACATTATAAATGCAGCCTTGACAATTCTGTAGGGATTGGTGATCACTATTTACTGGCACCTACAATGACGGACAATGCTACATCTACCCGGTGGGTACTTAACTCACTAGAAATAAAGTATTAAAAAACTATTAGAAGTGATGAGTTGGATTCCATTATTTATTTGTTTATATTAGTAGTGGGTTGTTGACCCACTGGGTAGATAAAGTTTTTTCTGACATATATAGTACTAAGGTTTTTAGAAATCAAACTTTAAAGTGGTTGGCCGCGACTACTAGTGCAACTTATATTGTACATGCACCCGAATGTACCACATATCCAAGATAATTTATTTGCTAATTTCTCATTTATAGAGCTCCAAGTGAGCAAAAAATAGGAATGATCATAAAAATAAATCTTAGGTATATGCATGGTGTATGGTAGAGATTTTGGAATACTACGTCTACTAGGCACTAGCCACCATTTACTTTTGCGCTCAAAATAATGAAATATTACACTTTTAAAGATATTTATTTGCATTTTTCACATTTCAGCACTATAGGTAGAGATTTAAACTTTGAAAGATGTTTTGTAGCTAATACTCTTATTATTCCTCTGTTCTTATTTTTACAATTATACTTTACTTATTTTTGGGATAATATATTGAGATTAGACATAGGGGTGTTTATCGGTCGAGCCGAGTCCGAACTCTTGTTAGCTCGGCTCGTGTTTATTCGAACTCAAATGGAGCTCGAAACTTGACGAAAACCGAGCTGTGACTGAGTCGAGCTGTGACTAGCGTTGATTGAGCCGTTATCGAGCTATTCATGAATAAGCTTAACCTATTATTATCTTTAGTTTTCTCGTCTTCTTTATATTTATTTTTTGAATATCTTTTTTTAAAAGTTTATTCTTTGATAATAAAACTATTAACTTATTATTATGTAATAGATAGAATAAATATATTTATGTATACATATATAACACATTTTTTCGTATATAAAAATGTAATTGAGCCTGTTCACGAGCTTTTGGTGTCAAGCTACAACAAGTCGAGCTTTGACCGAATTGAGTTCGAACTGTTCACGAACAGGTCAGGCTCATTATCACCCCTAAATTTAGACAAATGGATAAAGTATGTGAGCGGAAGTGAGAAAGCAATTTACGAGAGAGTGCAACGCCAGTTGGAGAAAAAGCAAAATTTGTGGGTTGTATTACTTTTTTTTTTTTGAAATTAACATTAATTCATTGATTCAAAGTCATACGACATCTACAATAGAAGCAGAAACTAAACAAATACATATCAAAATGAAATAAATACAATTCTAATATGACAAAACCACGACCGTTGAATAGATCTAACAATTCTGAAAACCCTCGTCTTTCACATCGCTGTCTGATGCAGCCTTCTACAAGGGGGTCTATCGATCTTTTGTAGTTTTGAAGTAGAACTGGATTTAATTCAAGTGATTGTAGATGAAGTCTTGACATCTTTTGCAACTCCGCACAAATTTCGATCAACAAATCAACATCTTGAATTACACAAAAATCCAAAAACAAAGTCTCCAAACTCTCACATGGATATAACTATTAGAAAAACAAAGTCTCCCATATATATATATTGTAACTATTAAAAAATAACGATTTAAAAAAAAGTATAACTATTGAAAATAAACGAAAGGGGGTATTAAGTGTACGTCAACTAATTCTAGAGAGTAAACACAAGCGTAATAATGTTCGGAAATTTTATTTTTGATAGGTAATGTTCGATAAATATTGCTACCTTTGTTTCTTTCTAATTTACTCTCCGTCCCAAATAAATAGTATCCATTTATTTTTGCACGATCTCCAGCACGGATCTTTCACCATCAATATCTTTAGTTACATATTAATACAAATTATTAAGAAAATGACATTATAAAACTACACAATGAGACGGACATAACAAGATCCCGTATGATAATATTATTTTGTATATATCAATGAGAATATTTGGTCAAAGGTTTATAAGATTGACCATGAAAAATGAAACGGAGACTATTTTGTGGGACGGAGAGAGTACAATTTACAAAGTTTGGCTTTTCTGCTTAGCTTGTCCATTACACATAACTTCAAACAAAGTAAATAACTAAGTTATTATTGTTGAACAAGGCGTAAATATGTGTATTATTATGACCATAAAAGAACAGTAGGGTGCCAAAATGAATTTCGTATTAGGTAAAAGAAAGGATTTCTTCTAGGCCATTTGAACGGGTAAAGATTATAGGCATGGTTGCAGGTAAGAGTATATGCATTAAAATCAAAACATCATATGAGTGAACTACTATATATAAAAACTATGTAGTATTATTTTTCCAACTGTTAGGTTAGCCAGTAATCAGTATGATAGCAACACTTAATAGTTAACACTATGTCACTATGCAGTATGTAACTCGGTTTCTTGTAGTAATGAGAGAACAAGACTATCCTTATTCCTTACCAACCATTATTCTTAAACCCACACGCTTAATTAAATCATACCTTTATATAGATGTATATTATGCCCGTCCTTGTTTTCTCCACAATACTTGCCTGATTTCAGCTAAGTAGCACTATTGTTTGTCCAAAGAAAACAAAGATGGCTTATTTCATTATCATTTGCAAACACAATATGCCATGTCTAATCTTTTGCTTGTTCTTGTATCTATCTTTGTGCATCATCTCCACTGCGACCCTCGACATCGGATACTACCAATCAACATGCCCTTCGGCCGAGGCGATTGTTAGAAGAGCAGTGAACAGGGCCATAACACAAGATCCTGGTTTAGGTGCAGGTCTAATTAGAATGCATTTCCATGATTGCTTTGTCAGGGTAATTCATCCTCCTAGTTTTTCTTTACTGTCCTAAATAATATGCATGTAGTTTGGCCTTGTATTTGTAACTTGGAACGGTTATAATACCCTTCCTAATGCTTATTAGTTTTAGAATTAATCTAATAATCTTCGTAAGTGTTCCAAGCTCTAAACAATTACTTTGATTGACTTTTACCTCGTGGTAGTCATACAAACAAAAAAATAATGTTTGATAAAAAGTTTTTAAGGTACGTAGCTTAAAAGTCACTTTTTCAGCTAAATGGAAAAAGTGACTCGAGCTTTTCCTCACTTGAATATCTTTATTTCGCTTAAAATTTGATTATCTTGCATAAAACAGCGTGTTAAAAACAAGCCAAATAAACCAACCAGCACGACTTCTACCAATTTTTCTAACAAAATTATATGTTTGTTTTTAAATACTCGTAATAGGGTTGTGATGCATCTATATTACTTGATTCGACGCTAAGCAATCCTTCATCAGAAAAGGAAAGCCCAGCAAACGGTCCAAGCCTAAGAGGATTTGAGGTGATCGACGAGGCGAAAGCAGAACTCGAGATAATCTGTCCAAGAACCGTCTCATGTGCGGACATCCTAGCATTTGCTGCCCGAGATTCAGTCCAAGAACTCGGGGGCATCAGCTACAACGTCCCTTCAGGCAGGAAAGACGGCACAATTTCCATCAAAGACGAAGCAACAACAAACATCCCTTCACCAAACTCAACTGTTGAACAACTACAACAAATGTTTTCTAACAAAGGCTTAAATTTACAAGACATAGTAGCACTTTCTGGTGCACATTCAATAGGTATGACAAGATGTTCACTATTTTCGCATAGACTTCACACTTTCAATGCTACTCATTTACAAGACCCTTCCATGGAAGTAAAATTTGCTAGTGAAATGAAGGATAAGTGCCCTTCGTTGGCGGCGTCTGAGCAAGTTAAGGTGCCGCTTGATGGTCTTACGCCGAGTAGGTTGGACAATAAGTACTATAGAAACTTAGTGAAGGGGCGAGGTTTGTTGGCGTCTGATCAAGCTTTAATGGATAGTCCTTTGACATCAAAGATGGTGAAGAGGTTTGCTAAGTATGGGAGAGTTTGGATGCCTACGTTTGTTGATGCTATGACTCGTATGGGTTCAATTGAGGTCTTAACTAGTTCACAAGGTGAAGTTAGAAGACATTGTAGAATTGTGAATCTGTAGTGCTGAATGTATCTTATCCTTCACATGCCATGCATATGTTTATGGTACTTTTGTGGAGAAATTAGTCACAAAAGTAACTATTATGTAGTTTGATGCCCTATGATTTCTCATAAATGATATTGTTATTCTCTTGTCATAAAATTGTAACTTAGGGTATGTTCTCTTCGGCATAAAACAGTTGAACTGAACAAAACTGATTGGAGTTGAACTGAACTGATTGGAGCTGAACTGAACTAAAGCGAACTGAACTGAACTGAACTGAATTGATTGAATTAAATTGAATGTAATATATATATATAAATAATATCTAAACAATAATAATATGAATATTAAATAATAATTATAATGATAAGTAATAATAATGAAGAAGAATAAATAATAGTATTTTGGATATTTTTAAACGATAGTTATAAATAAATAATATTAATAATCATAAATTAATAATAATAATTAATGATAATAATGATACTTAATAATAATTATGTTATATTATTTGTATTAATATATTAATACTTGATGATGATATATAATAACAATAATATCTAAGAAGTAAATTAATATTATTATTTTAATAATTAGATTTAATAATATAATAATATTTAGTAATAAAAATAATGATTGGTTTGGACCACGAAAATTACATTATAAACCGTTTTGACGCGATTTGATTGGTTTATGGGCTAAAAAACGTAGGTTTATTTGTGCTTTGACCTAAACCATGTTCCTCCTAATAATAATAGTAATAATAATGAGTAAAGCTATAATAAACAAAATAATATATGGAAACAACAACAGCAACAATAATAATAATAATAATGATAATAATAATAATAATAATAATAATAATAATAATAATAATAATAATAATAATAATAATAATAAGAGTAATTAGTAAAATAAATTACACCAACATAATAATAATATTTAACAAAATGGTTATAAAATAATGGAGCTGAACTGAACTGAACTGATCCGATTGGAGCTGAACTGAACTGAATTGAACTGAACTGATTGGAGCTGAACTGAACTGAACTGAAAATAAGCTGGGGAGAACAGACCCTTATAGTCAAATGTTTCAGTTTCAATTTTCATATTATTCAGTGAACAAAATTTATAATTTTTCACAATATATATAAAAAGTTATAATTTTTCAAAAAACATATAAAAAGTTACAATCAATTTACTAAAATTTTGTAAGTGACTGGTAAGAGGAGTCTAACACAATATGGCCATGCAATTCTTCGATCTCACAACTAAGCACTTTGTCACTAAAGTAAATATTTCATAGGAATAAATACACACGCATTTATTTAATTAACTTATTTTAGGTGTATATGCTACCGTATGGAACACACACGCTGATAATAGTAATTATAGACAGTTGTAAGACTTGTAACTGTTGGATGATATAATTGCTTCCACTATCAGTTCGGGCAATTATAATGATATAATTGCTTCCACTATCAGTTCGGGCAATTATATCAGGTCTGGATCGGACCTTACCGAGTCAATCTTCAAACGAGTCAATTTGGAAATGTTAAATCTTGAGATTAATGTGAGAGATTTTTTTTTTTTTGACATCAAGTTAAGTTGCATTAATTAAAAATGAAAGTACAACCTAATGCTAGTATAACGACACAGATGACAAAGCAAATGAAGCTAGAAGAGCTTCATTTGCTCGTACATACTCTACGAAAGAAAAACAAACTATTACATAACAACTTAGACTAATCTCGAGCAAAACGATGAGGATGGGGGACAAAGGTCTTGATGAAACAGACGTAAAATGTGAGGGAACCTATTGAAAGGCAGTACAAAACCGATCTTCAAAAGGAGATTGCCGCAACTCAGCTAGTAACTTCGAAAGTGCACTAACCACAAAATCCCAAGGTCCTTGAACGGAAACACCTCCCTGTGATTCCACTGATGAAAGTAACCAAGGGTAACCAGAGTTTAGTCTCGCAAGACTGAAACTCGAAATGCGTGGAGGACATAACTTGCTCCAAATTAAATTGGAAGGCCTCCCACAAGATGCATTTTTGAGGTGTGATGACGGCAAAGGTCATCACTGTAAAAGTAGGCGACTTATAATGAATAAAATCACCCAATCGACGGATTCGAAAATCCGTCTTTGCAATCACAAACCTAGAAGATCTAACCACAACAGGAATCAAAAGATCATCACCTCTCATCTTACCCAATACTGCAACCCCTAGATATTCATAACTAGATCTGAATAACCCTAAATTAAAACGTAAAAAAGGAACAGAAGCAAGATACCCAAAACAAAACAACAACCAGTACATGATAGATGGATACCACACCACTACACCAAAACCAGCACCATACAAACTGCGGAATCTTCACGGCCGACGACGGAGTCCTGAGCGGGCCAACAAACCGACACCTGAACACTAGAGGGGAACGGGAAGGGGACACTAATACTAAAGCTCAAAACAGAGCAGGGGTATGGGGAGGGGAACCTAGAACTAACCACTTTGACAACGAACAAGGGGACGGGGAAGGGGAAAACTAATCCTAACTTCAAGCACTAAGAAACAGGGGTATGGGGAGGGGGAACTAACCCTAAAACTAGGACAACGCAGGGGGACTCACGGCACACAGGGAAACTGGAGGACACTGTGGTGGGCAATCCGACACGGACTCGACGACAGGGACGGGGGAGGGAGACGATGAGGACAACGCGGGGAGAGGGAGCGTAAGGACGACTGGAAACAGGGGTTGTAGGAGGGCTAAAAAACTGACGGGAAGGGGAACGACGACGGAGGGGTACACGCCGGAGGTTGAGACGGACGGACGGATGCTACGGAGGATGACGGGGCGGGGGAAGTATAACAACGAAAGGAAAAACCAAACTAACCTAGAAACTGAAGAAAACTAAAATCTAACCGTCGGAAAGGTTGGCAGCAGGCTCGCCGGCGGCTAAGAGAGCGGCGCGCGCTCAGCCAGCCACCAGCGAGCCGGCTCGAGGCGGCGCAGATTGGAACTATTTTAGGGTTTTGATGGTGTGCGTATTCTAGAAAACAAGTTTTCAGTCATTACAGAATGTACAGTTTGCATGTATACTTTTTAATGTGAGAGAATTGAGTGAATGAGCATACCACCTTGGAGGAGACAAAAACAAACTTTGAGGAGATGAGCTTCATTGTCGCTAAGAGGCTAGATTCAATGAGGAGCAACAGAGATGCAGTGAAGTGGGCATTAGTCCATTTCCAAATGCTCCCATTTCTCGCATTATAGTAACCGGAGCATTATATATTTTAGAACAAAATTGACAATAGAGGTCTGAACTTTGGGCAATAATTTTTAAAAGGTTTGAATTATTGATTAACCTGTGTAGGTCCCAACTTTAGGGGACTTAACTTTTAGAGGGTCTCGGTGACTTAAAACTGACGATGTTTTTTTAAATCTCACCTAGTTCCTACTTCCTTCCCTCAATTAAGTCTTCTCGTGTGACCCAAGTTTTACAAGTTATGACCTATTAAACCAGTTTCAAGTCACTAAGGCCCGCTAAAAGTTAATACACCCTAAAGTTGGGACCTACACAGGTTAATCAATAGTTCAGACCTTTTAAAAATTATCACCCAAAGTTGAGACCTTTATCGTCAATTTTTCCTATATTTTACTTATCCAAATTATGCGTTTTTCAACAAAAGAATATCATTTCACAACCTTAAGTCAAATTTCTTTTTGGTGATCATAAATATTATGTTTTCTTAAAAATCCACAATATTTGTCACGTACCAAATGAGGCTTTTTCTAGTGTGAATCATAAAAAGATATTCCAATAAATAGATTTTAATTAAGGTTAATTGACAAGGTACTTAATGAACATATGCCTCACATGAGTGTACATATAGAGTTTAAAGAATTGTTGAAATCTTTAGAAAAATGGCGTCGGAATTAACTTCTACCATCTAGAAATTAATGCACAAAAACCCTAAGTCTACTTGGGGACCAGAAGAGACGTCCTAAGTTTAATTTTAGGAAATCTCATAAATAACACTGATGCGTGTACCCCGGTTCACTAACTCGGATGACTTTTAAAAATATGTTTATTTCTCAGAAAATATTGCCCAAAATAGTGAAAACCAAAGTCTTCCAAAGGTTTCGTGTTGCCTTTTTAAGATAGTTTTAACTAATCACAAAAAATGCCTCGCAGGCGTGTACCGGGGGTCACTGAACATTGAGATTTTAAAGAATTGTTGAAATCTTTAGAAAAATAGCGTCAGAATGATCTTCTACCGTCTAAAAATTAATGCACATGAACCCTAAACCTACTTGGGGACCAGAAGAGGCGTCCTTAGTTTGAGTTTAAGAAATCTCCGAAATAACACTCGTGCGTGTACCCCTGTTCAGTAACTCTGAGAAATTTTAAAAATATGTTTAATTTCTCAGAAAATAGCACAGTAAAGCACATTTGACCCAAAAGGCCCAGAATAGTGAAAGCCAAAGTATTTCCAAATGTTTCGTGTTGCCTTTTTAAGATAGTTTTTAATAATCACGAAAAAAGCCACAAGCGTGTACCGGGACATTGATATTTTTTAGAATTGTTGAAATCTTTAGAAAAATGACTTCAAAATGAACTTATACCGTCTAAAAATAAATTCACAAGAACTGTAAGTCTACTTCGGGACCAAGAGGCGTCCTTAGTTTGATTTTAAGAAATCTTCGAAATAACACTCATGTGTGTACCCCGGTTCACTAACTCTCAGGATTTTTAAAAATATATTTAATTTCTCGGAAAATAGCACTGTAAAGCTCATTTGACCCAAAGGGCCCCAAATAGTTTCCACTACAAAAAAAAGTCCATTTAGAGACGGACAAAATCCGTCCCTAAATAGGTCAAATCCGTCGCTATATGGGCTTAGAGACGGATTTAGAGACGGATATTGTCCCTCTCTAAAACCCTTGTCGCTAATTCGAGTTAGAGACGGATTTTAAAAATCCGTCTCTAAAGTTTAGAGACGGATTTTGGAAATCCGTCTCTAAGCTTAGAGACGGATTTAAGAAATCCGTCTCTAAGCTTAGAGACGGATTTTTAAAATCCGTCTCTAAAGTTAGAGACGGATTTTTAAAATCCGTCTCTAAGCTTAGAGACGGATTTTGCAAATCCGTCTCTAAACTAGAGACGGATTTTGAAAATCCGTCTCTAAACTTAGAGACGGATTTCCAAAATCCGTCTCTAAGTTTAGAGACGGATTTTGGAAATCCGTCTCTAAATTCGCTGAAAATATAAAATATATAAACGAAATTAACAACGCGATAGTTCCTAATATTATCATGATTATATTTAATCACCTATTATTACCTACCTAGTTCAAGTTGATCTCATTACCATTTAGGAATATCCCTTAAGTAAACCCGGTTCAGCTCTACAAGGGAAAGGATAAGAAGACTCCACAGTCGCAAGAATCGCTGTTCGTAGGAATCGAACTTGTAACCTCAAAGAAACGAGAAGAAGCTCCAACCAACTACACCCAATACAACTTGTATACTTCTCTACATAATATTGGTAATATGTAGAAGATATATTAGAGACGGATTTTCAAATCCGTCTCTAAATTAGAGACGGATTTCTAAAATCCGTCTCTAACTTAGAGACGGATTTTCAAATCCGTCTCTAATTTAGAGACGGATTTCTAAAATCCGTCTCTAACTTAGAGACGGATTTCTAAAATCCGTCCCTAAATTAAAGAAGCGCAATAAAATATTCGTATTTGAATTTAGAGACGGATTTTTAGAATCCGTCTCTAAATTTAGAGACGGATTTTTAAAATCCGTCTCTAATTTAGAGACGGATTTTCAAATCCGTCTCTAAATTAGAGACGGATTTCTAAAATCCGTCTCTAACTTAGAGACGGATTTGAAAATCCGTCTCTAACTTAGATACGGATTTGAAAATCCGTCTCTAATTTAGAGACGGATTTCTAAAATCCGTCTCTAACTTAGAGACGGATTTCTAAAATCCGTCCCTAAATTAAAGAAGCGCAATAAAATATTCGTATTTGAATTTAGAGACGGATTTTTAGAATCCGTCTCTAAATTTAGAGACGGATTTTAAAAATCCGTCCCTAAATTAGAGACGGATTTAAAAATCCGTCTCTAATTTAGAGACGGATTTAAAAAATCCGTCTCTAAATAAATTTAGAGACGGATTATTAATATTCCGTCTCTAAATTAGAAACGGATATATATCCGTCTCCAAAAATCCGTCGCTATATAAGTTTTTTTTTGTAGTGGAAAGATAAAGTCTTCCAAAGGTTTCTTGTTGCCTTATTAGGATGGTTTTAAATAATCACGAAAAATGCTCACATGCGTGTACCGGAGGTCACTGAACATCGAGAATTTATAAAATTGTTGTAATCTTTAGAAAAATGGCGTCAGAATGAACTTCTACCATCTAGAGATCAATGCACAAGAACCCTAAATCTACTTGTGGAGCAGAAGAAGCGTCCTTAGTTTGATTTTAAGAAATCTCCGAAATAACACTCATGCGTGTTGCCCGGTTCACTAACTCAGAGGATTTTTAAAAATATGTTTGATTTCTCAAAAAAATAGCACTGTAATGCACATTTGACCCAAAGGGTCCCAAATAGTGAAACCAAAGTCTTCCAAAGGTTTCGTGTTGCCTTATTAATATGGTTTTCAATAATCAACAAAAATGCCTCACAGGCGTGTACCAGAGGGTTAATGAACATTGAGATTTCAAAGAATTGTTGAAATCTTTAGAAAAATGGCGTCAGAATGAACTTCTACCATCTATAAATCAATGCAAAGGAACCCTAAGTCTACTCGAGCATCAGAAGAGACATCCTTAGTTTGATTTTATGAAATATCTTAAATAACACTCAAGCGTGTACCCCGATTCATTAACTTAGAGGATTTTTGAACATATGTTTGATTTCTCACAAAATAGCACTGTAAAGCACATTTGACCGCAAAGGACCCCAAAAGTGGAAAACAAAAGCCTTCCAAAGGTTATGTTTTTCCTTTTTAGAGTTGTTCTAAATAATCACTAAAATTGTCTCAAAGGAGTATACATATAAAGTTTAAAAAATTATTGAAATATTTAGAAAAATGGCATCGGAATGAACTTCTATCGTCTAGAAATCAATGCACAGAATCCATAAGTCTACTTGGGGAATAGAAGAACCATCTTTAATTTGATTTTAAGAAATCTCTGAAATAACACTAATGCGTTACCTCAGTCAACTAACTCGGAGGATTTTTAAACATATGTTTGATTTCTCACGAAAAAGCACTGTAAAGCACATTTGAACCAAAGAGCCCCAAATAGTGAAAACCAAAATCTTCCAAAGGTTTCGTGTTGCCTTTTTAAGATGGTTATATATAATCACGAAAAATGCCTCAAAGGCTTGTACCGGGGGCAACTGAACATTGACATTTTAAAAATTTCCTGAAATCTTTAGAATAATGGCGTCAGAATGATCTTCTACAGTTTAGAAATCAATGCACAGGAAGCCTAAACCTACTTGGGTACCAAAAGAAGCGTCCTAATTTGATTTTAAGAAATCTCTGAAATAACACTCATGCGTGTACCCAGGTTCACTAACTCGGATGATTTTTAAAAATATGGTTGATTTCTCAGGAAAAAGCACAGTAAAGAACATTTGATCCAAAGTGCCCCAAATAGTGAAAGCCAAAGTATTCCAAAGGTTTCGTGTTGCCTTATTATAATGGTTTTAATAATCGCGAAAAATGTCTCACAGACGTGTACCGGGGGTCACAGCACATTCAAAATTTTAAAGAATTCTTGAAATCTTTAGAAAATTGGCGTCATAATGAACTTCTACCTTCTAAAAATCAATTCACAAGAACCGTAAGTCTACTTGGGGACCAGAAGAGGCGTCGTTAGTTTGATTTTAAGAAATCTCCGAAATAACACTCATGCGTGTACCCCCGTTCACTAACTCTGAGGATTTTTAAAATATTTTTGATTTCTCATAAAATAGCACAGTAAAGCACATTTGACCCAAAGGTCCCCAAATAGTGAAAACCAAAGTATTCCAAAGGTTTCGTGTTTCATTTTTAAGATAGTTTCTAATAATCACGAAATATGCCTTACAGGCGTGTACCGGGGGTCACTAAACATTGAGATTTTAAATAATTGTTGAAATCTTTAGAAAAATGGCTTAAGAATGAACTTCTACTGTCTAAAAATAAATGCACAGGAACCCTAAGTCTACGTGGGGACCAGAAGAGGCATCCTTATTTTAATTTTAAGAAATCTCCGAAATAACACTCAGTCGTGTACCCCGGTTCACCAACTCGGAGGGTTTTTTAAAATATATTTGATTTCTCAGAAATAGCATTGTAAAGCACATTTAACCCAAAGAACCCCAAATAGTGAAAGCTACTGTCTTCCAAAGGTTCCGTGTTGCCTTATTAAGATGGTTTTAAATAATCACGAAAAATGCCTCACAGGCGTGTGCCCGGCGTCATTGAACATTGATATTTTTTATAATTGTTGAAATCTTTAGAAAAATGGCTTCATAATAAACTTCTACCGTCTAGGAATCTATGCAGAGGAAACCTAAGTCAACATGGGTGCCAGAAGAGGCGTCCTTAAATTGATTTTAAGAAATCTTCGAAATAACACTCATGCGTGTACCCCGGTTCACTAACTCTGAGAATTTTTAAAATAATGTTTGATTTCTCAGAAAAATAGCACAGTAAAGCACATTTGACCGAAAGGTCCCCAAATAGTGAAAACTAAAGTATTCCAAAGGTTACGTGTTGCCTTTTTAAGATAGTTTTTAATAATCACGAAAATGCCTCACAGACGTGTACCGAAAGTCACAACACATTGAGATTTTAAAGAATTATTGAAATCTTTAGAAAATTGGCGTCATAATGAACTTCTACCGTCTAAAAATCAAATCACAGCAACCGTAGGCCTACTTTGGAACCAGATAAGGCGTTGTTGGTTTGATTTAAAGAAATCTTCGAAATAACACTCATGCGTGTACCCGGTTCACTAACTCTGAGGATTTTTAAAAATATGTTTGATTTCTCAGAAAATAACACAGTAAAAAAACATTTGACCCAAAGGCCCAAAATAGTGAAAATCAAAGTATTCCAAAGGTTTCGTATTTCCTTTTTAAGATGGTTTTTAATAATCACGAAAAATGCCTCACAAACGTGTACCGGGGGTCACAACACATTGAGATTTTAAAGAATTGTTGAAATCTTTAGAAAATTGGCGTCAGAATGAACTTCTACCTTCTAAAAATCAATTCACAGGAACCGTAAGTGTACTTGGGGACCAGAAGAGGCGTCGTTAGTTTGATTTTAAGAAATCTGCGAAATAACACTCATTCGTGTACTCCGGTTCACTAACTCCGAGGATTTTTAAAAATATTTTTGATTTCTCAGAAAATAGCACAGTAAAGCACATTTGAGCGAAAGAGCCCCAAATAGTGAAAACCAAAGTATTCCAAAAGTTTCGTGTTGCCTTTTTAAGATAGTTTTTAATAATCACGAATGAAATATGCCTCACAGGCGTGTACCGGGGGTCACTCAACATTGATACTTTGAAGAATTGTTGAAATCTTTAGAAATTTGGCTTAAGAATGAACTTGTGCTGTCTAAAAATAAATGCAGAGGAACCCTAGGGCTACGTGGGGACCAGAAGAGACATCCTTAGTTAAATTTTAAGAAATCTCCGAAATAACACTAAGGCGTGTACCCCGGTTCATCAACTCGGAGGGTTTTAAAAATAAGTTTGATTTCTCAAAAAATAGCACTGTAAAGCACATTTGACCCAAAGAGCCCCAAATATTGAAAGCCAATGTCTTCCAAAGATTTCGTGTTGCCCTACTAATATGGTTCTAAATAATCACGAAAAATGCCTAACACGCGTGTACCCGGCATCATTGAACATTGATATTTTATATAATTGTTGAAATCTTTAGAAAAATGGCTTCATAATAAACTTCTACCATCTAGAAATCAATGCACTAGAAACCTAAGTCTACTTGGGGACCAAAATAGGCGTCCTTAATTTCATTTTAAGAAATATTCGAAATAACACTCATGCGTGTACCCCGGTTCACTAACTCTGAGGATTTTTAAAAATATTTTTGATTTCTCAGAAAATAACACAGTAAAACACATTTGACCCACAGGGCCCAAAATAATGAAAATCAAAGTATTCCAAAGGTTTCGTGTTGCCTTTTTCAGATCGTTTTTAATAATCACGAAAAATGACTCACAGACGTGTACCGGGGGTCACAACACATTGAGATTTTAAAGAATTGTTGAAATCTTTAGAAAATTGGCGTCAGAATGAACTTCTACCTTCTAAAAATCAATTCACAGGAACCGGAAGTCTACTTGGGGACCAGAAGAGGCATCGTTAGTTCAATTTTAAGAAATCTTCGAAATAACACTCATTCGTGTACTCCGGTTCACTAACTCTAAGGATTTTTAAAAATATTTTTGATTTCTCAGAAAATAGCATTGTAAAGCACATCTGACCAAAAGAGCCCCAAATAGAGAAAACCAAAGTATTCCAAAGGTTTCGTGTTGCCTTTTTAACATAGTTTTAAATATATATCACGAAATATGCCTCACAGGCATGTACCGGGTCACTGAACATTGAGATTTTAAAGAATTGTTGAAATCTTTAGAAAAATGGCTTAAGAATGAACTTCTATTGTCTAAAAATAAATGCATAGGAACCCTATGTCTACGTGGGGACCAAAAGAGGCATCCTTATTTTAATTTTAAGAAATCTCCGAAATAACACTCAGGCGTGTACCCCGATTCACCAACTCGGAGGGTTTTTAAAAATATGTTTAATTTCTCAAACAATAACACTGTAAAGCTCATTTGACCCAAAGGGCCCGAAATAGTGAAAGCCAAAGTCTTTCAAAGGTTTCGTGTTGGCTTTTTATGATGGTTTTAAATAATCACGAAAAACGCCTCACAGGCGTGTACCGGGGGTCACTGAATATTGAGATTTTAAAGAATTCTTGAAATCTTTAGAAAAATGGCTTAAAAATGAACTTCTACTGTCTAAAAATAAATGCACATGAACCCTAAGTCTACATGGGGACCATTAGAGACATCCTTAGTTTAATTTTAGGATGGTTTTAAATAATCACGAAAAACACCTCACAGGCGTGTACCGAGGGTAACTGAATATTGAGATTTTAAAGAATTGTTGAAATCTTTAGAAAAATGGCTTAAGAATGAACTTGTACTGTCTAAAAATAAATGCACATGAACCCTAAGTCTACGTGGGGACCATAAGACGCATCCTTAGTTTAATTTTAAGAGATCTTCGAAAAACACTCAGGCGTGTACCCCGGTTCACCAACTCGGAGGGTTTTCAAAAATATGTTTGATTTCTCAGAAAATAGGACTGTAAAGCTAATTTGACCCAGAGGGCCCGAAATAGTGAAAGCCAAATTCTTTCAAAGGTTTAGTGTTGGCTTTTTATGATGGTTTTAAATAATCACGAAAAACGCCTCGCAGGCGTGTACCGGGGGTCACTGAATATTGAGATTTTTAAGAATTGTTGAAATCTTTAGAAAAATGGCTTAAGAATGAACTTCTACTGTCTAAAAATAAATGCACATGAACCCTAATCTACGTGGGGACCATAAAAGGCAACCTTAGTTTAATTTTAAGAAACCTCCGAAATAACACTCAGGTGTGTACCCCGGTTCCCCAACTCGGAGGGTTTTTAAAAAAATGTTGTAAAGCTCATTTGACCCAAAGGGCCCAAAATAGTGAAAACTAAAGTATTCCAAAGGTTTCGTGTTGCCTTTTTAAGATAGTTTTTAATAATCACGAAAATTGCCTCACAAACGTGTACCGGGGGTCACAACACATTGCGATTTTAAAGAATTGTTGAAATATTTAGAAAATTGGTGTCAGAATGAACTTCTACCTTCTAAAAATCAATTCACAGGAACCGTAAGTCTACTTGGGGACCAGAAGAGGCGTCGTTAGTTTGATTTTAAGAAATCTCCGAAATAACACTTATGCGTGTACTCTGGTTCACTAACTCTGTGGATTTTTAAAACTATTATTGATTTCTCAGAAAATAGCACAGTAAAGCACATTTGACTCAAAGGGCCCCAAATAGTGAAAACCAATGTATTCCAAAGGTTTCGTGTTGCCGTTTTAAGATAGTGAAAACCAACTCGGAGGGTTTTAAAATATGTTTGATTTCTCAGAAAATAGCGTTGTAAAGCATATTTGACCCAAAGAGCCCCAAATATTGAAAGACAATGTCTTCCAAGGTTTCGTGTTGCCTTATAAATATGGTTCTAAATAATCACGAAAAATGCCTCACAAGTTTATACCCGGTGTCATTGAACATTGATATTTTATATAATTGTTGAAATCATTAGAAAAATGGCTTCATAATAAACTTTTAAAGTCTAGAAATCAATGCACGGGAAATCTAAGTCTACTTGGGGACCAAAATAGGCGTCCTTAATTTGATTTTAAGAAATCTTCGAAATAACACTCATGCGTGTACCACTAACTCTGAGGATTTTTTAAAATATGTTTGATTTCTCAGAAAATAACACGGTAAAACACATTTGACCCAAAGGGCCCAAAATAGTGAAAATCATAGTATTCCAAAGTTTCGTGTTGCCTTTTTAAGATAGTTTTTAATAATCACGAAAAATGACTCACAGACGTGTACCGGAGGTCACAGCACGTTGAGATTTTAAAAAAATTGTTGAAATCTTTAGAAAATTCACAGGAACCGTAAGTCTACTTGGGGACCAGAAGAGGCGTCGTTAGTTTGATTTTAAGAAATCTTCGAAATAACCCTCATTCGTGTACTCCGGTTCACTACCTCTGATGATTTTTAAAAATATTTTTGATTTCTTAGAAAATAGCACAGTAAAACACATTTGACCCAAAGAGCCCCAAATAGTGAAAACCAAAGTATTCCAAAGGTTTCGTGTTGTATTTTTAAGATAGTTTTAAATATATATCACGAAATATGCCTCACAAGCGTGTACCGGGGGTCACTGAACATTCATATTTTAAAGAATTGTTGAAATCTTTAGAAAAATGGCATAAGAATGAACTTCTACTGTCTAAAAATAAATGCACAGGAACCCTAAGTCTATGTGGGGACCAGAAGAGGCATCCTTATTATAATTTTAAGACATCTCCGAAATAACACTCAGGCGTGTACCCCGCTTCCCCAGCTCGGAGGGTTTTTAAAAATATGTTTAATTTCTCAGAAAATAGCATTGTTAAGCTCATTTGACCCAAAGGCCCGAAATAGGGAAAGCCAAAGTCTTTCAAAGGTTTCGTGTTGGCTTTTTAGGATGGTTTTAAATAATCACGAAAAACGCCTCATAGGCGTGGACCGGGGGTCACTGAATATTGAGATTTTAAAGAATTCTTGAAATCTTTAGAAAAATGGCTTAAGAATGAACTTCTACTGTCTAAAAATAAATGCACATGAGCCCTAAGTCTACGTGAGGACCAGAAGAGGCATCCTTAGTTTAATTTTAAGAAATCTCCGAAATAACACTTAGGCGTGTACCCCGGTTCACCAACTCGGAGGGTTTGTAAAAATTTGTTTGATTTATCAGAAAATAGTACTGTAAAGCACATTTGACCCAAAGATACCCAAATACTGAAAGTCAATGTCTTCCAAAGGTTCTGTGTTGCCTTCTTAAGATGGTTTTAAATAATCACGAAAAATGTCTCACAGGCGTATAGCCGGCGTCACTGAAAATTAATATTTTATATAATTGTTGAAATCTTTAGAAAATTGGCGTCAGAATGAACTTCTACCGTCTAAAAATCAATTCACAGGAACAGTAGGTCTACTTGGGGACCAGAAGAGGCGTCGTTGGTTTGATTTTAAGAAATCTCCGAAATAACACTCATGCGTGTACCCTGGTTCACTAACTCTGAGGATTTTTAAAAATATTTTTGATTTCTCAGAAAATAGCACTATAAAGTTCATTTGACCCAAAGAACCCCAAATAGTGAAAACCAAAGTACTCCAAAGGTTTTGGTGTTGCCTTTTTAAGATTGTTTTTAATAATCACGAAATATGCCTCACAGGCGTGTACCGGGGGTTATTGAACATTGAGATTTTGAAGAATTGTTGAAATCTTTAGAAAAATGGCTTAAGAATGAACTTCTATTATTTAAAAATAAATGCGCAAAAACCCTAATGCTACGTGGGGACCAGAAGAGACATCCTTAGTTAAATTTTAAGAAATCTCAGAAATAACTCTCATGCGTGTACCCCGGTTCATCAACTCGAAGGGTTTTTAAAAATATATTTGATTTCTCAGAAAAAAGCACTGTAAAGCACATTTGATCCAAAGAGCCCCAAATAGTGAAAGCCAATGTCTTCCAAAGGTTTCGAGTTGTCTTATTAATATGGTTCTAAATAATCACGAAAAATGCCTCACAGGCGTGTACCCGGCGTCATTGAACATTGATATTTTATATAATTTTTGAAATCTTTAGAAAAATGGCGTCATAATAAACTTCTACCGTTAATAAATCAATGCACAAGAAACCTAAGTGTACTTGGGGACCAAAATAGGCGTCAATTTGATTTTAAGAAGTATTCGAAATAACACTCATGCGTGTACCCCGGTTCACTAACTCTGAGGATTTTTAAAAATATGTTTGATTTCTTAGAAAATAACACAGTAAAACACATTTGACCCAAGAGGCCCAAAATAGTGAAAATCAAAGTATTCCAAAGGTTTCGTGTTGCCTTTTTAAGATAGTTTTTAATAATCATGAAAAATGCCTCACAAACGTGTATCGGGGGTCACAACACATTGAGATTTTAAAGAATTGTTGAAATCTTTAGAAGATTGGCCTCAGAATGAACTTCTACCTTCTAAAATCAATTTATAGGAACCGTAAGTCTACTTGGGGACCAGAAGAGGGGTCGTTAGTTTGGTTTTAAGAAATCTCCGAAATAACACTCATGCGTGTACTCCGGTTCACTAACTCTGAGAATTTTTAAAAATATTTTTGATTTCTCATAAAATAGCACAGTAAAGCACATTTAACCCAAAGATCCCCAAATAGTGAAAACCAAAGTATTCCAAAAGTTTCGTGTTGCCTTTTTAAGATAGTTTTTAATAATCACGAAATATGCCTCACAGGCGTGTACCGGGGGTCATTGAACATTGATACTTTAAAGAATTGTTTAAATCTTTAGAAAAATGGCTTAAGAATGAACTTCTATTGTCTGAAATAAATGCACAGGAAGCCTAAGACTACGTGGAGACCAGAAGAGACATCCTTAGTTAAATTTTAAGAAATCTCCGAAATAACACTAAGGCGTGTACCCCGGTTTATCAACTCGGAGGCTTTTTAAAAATAAGTTTGATTTCTCAGAAAATAGCACTGTAAAGGACATTTGACCCAAAGAGTCCCAAATAGTGAAAGCCAATGTCTTCCAATGGTTTCGTGTTCCCTTATTCATATGGTTCTAAAGAATCACAAAGAATGCCTCACAGGCGTGTACCCGGCAACATTGAACATTGATATTTTTTATAATTGTTGAAATCTTTAGAAAAATGGCTTCACAATAAACTTCTACCGTCTAGAAATCAATACACTGGAAACCTAAGTCTACTTGGGGACCAAAATAGGCGTCCTTAATGTCATTTTAAGAAATATATTCGAAATAACACTCATGCGTGTACCCCGGTTCACTAACTCTGAGGATTTTTAAAAATATGTTTGATTTCTCAGAAAAAACACACTAAAACACATTTGACCCAAAGGACCCAAAATAGTAAAAATCAAAGTATTCCAAAGGTTTCGTGCTGCCTTTTTAAGATAGTTTGTAATAATCACGAAAAATGCCTCACAAACGTGTACCGGGCGTCACAAAACATTGATATATTAAAGAATTGTTGAAATCTTTAGAAAATTAGCGTCAGAATGAACTTCTTCCTTCTAAAAATCAATTCACAGAAACCGTAAGTCTACTTGGGGACCAGAAGAGGCGTCGTTAGTTTGATTTTAAGAAATCTCCGAAATAACACTCATGCGTGTACTCGGTTCACTAACTCTGAGGATTTTTTAAAATATTTTTGATTTATCAGAAAATAGCACAGTAAAGCACATTTGACCAAAAGAGCCCCAAAGAGTGAAAACCAAAGTATTCCAAAGGTTTCGTGTTGCCTCTTTAAGATAGTTTTTAATAATCACGAAATATGCCTCACAGGCGTGTACCGGGGGTCACTGAACATTGAAATTTTAAAGAATTGTTGAAATCTTTAGAAAAATGGCTTAAGGATGAACTTCTATTGTCTAAAAATAAATGCACAAGAACCCAAAGTTTACCTGGGGACCGGAAGAGGCATCCTTATTTTAATTTTAAGATATCTCCGAAATAACACTCAAGCGTGTACCCCAGTTCACCAACTCGGAGGGTTTTTTAACATACGTTTGATTTCTCAGAAAATAGCACTGTAAAGCTCATTTGACCCAAAGAGCCCGAAATAGTGAAAGCCAAAGTCTTTCAAAGGTTTCGTGTTGGCTTTTTAGGATGGTTTTAAATAATCACGAAAAACGACTCATAGGCGTGTACCAGGGGTCATTGAATATTGAGATTTTAAAGAATTGTTGAAATCCTTAGAAAAATGGCTTAAGAATGAACTTCTACGGTCTATAAAATAAATGCACATGAACCCCTAAGTCTACGTGAAGAGCAGAAGAGGCATCCTTAGTTTAATTTTAAGAAATCTCCGAAATAACACTCAGGCGTGTACCCCGGTTCACCAACTCGGACGATTTTTAAAAATATGTTTGATTTATCAGAAAATAGTACTGTAAAGCACATTTGACCCAAAGAGCCCCAAATAGTGAAAGCCAATGTCTTCCAAAGGTTCTGTGTTTCCTTATTAAGATGGTTTTAAATAATCACAAAAATGCCTCACAGGCGTGTACCCGGCGTCATTGAACATTGATATTTTTAATAATTGTTGAAATCTTTAGAAAAATGGCTTCATAATAAACTTCTACCATCTAGGAATCAATTCATCGGAAACCTAAGTTTACTTAGGGACCATAAGAGGCGTCCTTAATTTGATTTCATGAAATCTCCGAAATAACACTCATGCGTCTACCCCGGTTCACTAACTCTGAGAATTTTTAAAAATATGTTTAATTTCTCGGAAAAATAGCACAGTAAAGCACATTTGACCCAAAGGTCCCAAATACTAAAAATCAAAGTATTCCAAAGGTTACCTGTTGTCTTTTTAATATAGTTTTTAATAATCACGAAAAATGTCTCACAGACGTGTACCGGGGGTCACAACACAATGAGATTTTAAAGAATTGTTGAAATCTTTAGAAAATTGGCGTCAGAATTAACTTCTACCGTCTAAAAATCAATTCAGAAGAACCATAGGTCTACTTGGGGACCAGAAGAGGTGTCCTTGGTTTGATTTTAAGAAATCTCCGAAATAACACTCATGTGTGTACCCCGGTTCACTAACTCTGAGGATTTTTAAAAATATTTTTGATTTCTCAGAAAATAGCATTGTAAAGCTCATTCGACCCAAATAGTGAAAACCAAAGTATTCCAAAGGTTTCGTGTTGCCTTTTTAAGATAGTTTTTAATAATCACTAATTATGCCTCACAGGCGTGTACCGGGGGTCACTGAACATTGATATTTTAAAGAATTGTTGAAATCTTTAGAAAAATGGCTTAAGAATGAACTTCTACTGTCTAAAAATAAATGCACAGGAACCTTAAGGCTTCGTGAGGACAAGAAGAGACATCCTTAGTTAAATTTTAAGAAATCTCCGAAATAACACTCAGGCGTGTACCCCGGTTAATCAACTCGGAGGGTTTTCAAAAATATGTTTGATTTCTCAGAAAATAGCACTGTAAAGCACATTTGACCCAAAGAGCCCCGAATAGTGAAAGTCAATGTCTTCCAAAGGTTTCATATTGCCTTATTAATATGGTTCTAAATAATCACGAAAAATGTCTCACTGGCAGGTATCGGGGTCACTCAACATTGGGATTTTAGAGAATTGTTGCAATCTTTAGAAAAATGGCGTCAAAATGAACTTTTACCGTCTAGAAATCAATGCAATGGAACCTTAAGTCTAGTTGAGGACCAGAAGAGGCATCCTTAGTTTGATTTTACGAAATCTCCGAAATAACGCTTATTCGTGTATCCTAGTTCACTAACTCTGAATATTTTTTAAAATATGTTTCATTTCTCAGAAAATAACACTATAAAGCTCATTTTACCCAAAGGGTCCCAAATAGTAAAAGCCAAAGACTTTCAAAGGTTTCGTGTTGGCCTTTTAGGATATGGTTTTAAATAATCACAAAAAATATCTCACAGGCGTGTACCGGGGGTCACTGAACATTGAGATTTTGTTGAAATCTTTAGAAAAATGGCGTCAGAATGAACTTTTACCGTCTAGAAATCAATTAAAAAGAACACTTAAGTCTACTTGGGGACCAGAAGAGGCGTCCTTAGTTTGATTTTAAGAAATCTCCGAATGAACACTCATGCATGTACCGGGGATTTTTAAAAATATGTTTGTTTCTCAAGAAAATAGCACAGTAAAGCACATTTGACCCAAAGAGCCCCAAATAGTGAAAACCAAAGTATTCTAATGGTTTCGTGTTGGCTTTTAAGGATGGTTTTAAATAATCAAGAAAAATGCCTAACAGGCGTTTACCGGGGGTCACTAAACATTGAGATTTTAAAGAATTGTTGATATCTTTAGAAAAATGGCATCACAATGAACTTCTACCGATCTAGAAATCAATGTACAGGAACCCTAAGTCTACTCGGGGACCATAAGAGGCATCCTTAGTTTGATTTTAAGAAATCTCCGAAATAACGCTCATGCGTGTACCCCGGTTCAATAACTCTGATGATTTTGAAAAATATGTCTGATTTCTCAGAAAATAACATTGTAAAGCACATTTGACCCAAAGGGACCCAAATAGTGAAAGCCAAAGTGTTCCAAGTGTTGCCTTATTAAGATAGTTGTAAATAATCACGAAAAATGTCTCACAAACGTGTATCGAGGGTCACAGAACATTGAGATTTTAAAGAATTATTCAAATCTTTAGAAAAATGGCGTTCGAATGAACTTAAACTGTTTAGAAATCAATTCACAAGAACCCTAAGTCTACTTGGGGACCAGAAGAGGTGTCCTTAGTTTTATTTTAAGAAATCTAGAAATAACAGTCATGCGTGTACCTCGGTTCACTAACTCGAAGGATTTTTTATATCTAATTTCTCATAAAATAGAACTGTAAAGCACATTTGACCCAAAGGGCCCCAAAAAGAAAAGCCAATGTCTTCCAAAGTTTTCGTTTTGCCATTTTAGGATGGTTTTAAATAATCACGAAAAATGCCTCACAGGCGTGTACCGGGGGTCACTGAGCATTGAGATTTTAGAGAATTGTTGCAATCTTTAGAAAAATGGCGTCATAAAGAACTTTTACCCTCTAGAAATCAATGCAATGGAACCCTAAGTCTAGTTGGGGACCAGAAGAGGCACCCTTAGTTTGATTTTAAGAAATCTCCGAAAGAACACTCATGCGTGTACCCCAGTTCACTAACTCTCAGGATTTTTTAAAATATGTTTGATTTCTCAGAAAATAGCACTATAAAGCTCATTTGACCTAAAGGGCCCCAAATAGTGAAAGCAAAAGACTTCCAAAGGTCTCGTGTTGGCGTTTAAGGATTGTTTTAAATAATCACGAAAAATGCCTCACATGCGTGTACCAGGGGTCACTGAACATTCAGATTTTATATAAATGTTGAAATCTTTAGAAAAATGGCGTTCGAATGAACTTAAACCGTTTAGAAATCAATTCACAAGAACCCTAAGTCTACTTGGGGACCAGAAGAGGTGTCCTTAGTTTGATTTTAAGAAATCTCTAAAAGAACAATCATGCATGTACCTCGGTTCACTAACTCAGGGGATTTTCAAAAAATATGTTTGATTTCTCATAAAATAGCTCTGTAAAGCTCATTTAACCCAAAGGCGCCAAATAGTGAAAGCCAAATTCTTCCAAAGGTTTCGTGTTGGCTTTTTAGGATGGTTTTAATTAATCACGAAAAATGCCTCATAGGAATGTAACGGAGGTCACTGAACATTGAGATTTTATATAAATGTTGAAATCTTTAGAAAAATGGCGTCAGAATGAACTTATACTGTCTTGAAATCAATGCATGAAACCCTAAGTCTAGTTGGGCACCAGAAGAGGCATCCTTAGTTTGATTTTGAGAAATCTGTGAAATACCACTCATGCGTGTACCTGGGTCACTAGACATGGAGATTTTAAAGAATTGTTGAAATATTTAAAAAAATGGCGTCAAAATGAACTTCTACTGTCTAGAAATCAATGCACATAAGTCTACATGTCGACCAGAAGAGGCATCCTTAGTTTGATTTTAAAAAATCTCCGAAATAACTCTCAACATGTACCCCGGTTCACTAAGTTTGAGGATTTTTAAAAATATATTTGATTTCTCAGAAAATAGCACTGTAAAGCACATTTGACCCAAAGGACCCCAAATACTGAAAGCCAACGTGTTCCAATGGTTTCGTGTTGCCTTTTTAGGATGGTTTTAAATAATCAAGAAAATGCCTCACAGGCGTGTACCGGGGGTCACTAACATTGAGATTTTAAAGAATTGTTGAAATCTTTATAAAAATGGCGTCAGAATGAACTTCTACAGTCTAGCTAGAAAACAATGCACAGGAACCCTAAGTCTACTTGAGGACTAGAAGAGAATTCCTTAGTTTGATTTAAAGAAATCTCCGAAATAATGCTAATGCGTGTACCCTGGTGCACTAACTGGGGAGATTTTTAAAAATATGTTTGTTTTCTCAGAAAATAGCAGTGTAAAGCACATTTGACCCAAAGGACCCCATATAGTGAAAGCAAAAGTCTTCCAAAGGTTTCGTGTTGCCTTATAAGGATGGTTTTAAATAATCACGAAAAATGGCTCACAGGCGTGTACCGGGGGTCACTGAACATTGAGATTTTATATAATTGTTGAAATCTTTAGAAATTGTCGTTAGAATGAACTTATACCATCTAGAAATCAATTCAAAGGAACCTTAAGTCTACTTGGGGACCAGAAGAGGCGTCTTTAGTTTGATTTTTAGAAATCTCCGAAAGAACACTCATGCGTGTACCCCGATTCACTAACTCAGAGGATTTTTAAAAATATGTTTGATTTCTCATAAAATAGCATTGTAAAACTCATTTGACCCAAAGGACCCCAAATAGTGAAAGCCAAAGACTTCCAAAGGTTTCATGTTGGCTTTTTAGGATGGTTTTTAATAATCACGAATGATGCCTCACAGACATATACCCGGTCACTGAACATTGAAATTTTATATAAATGTTAAAATCTTTCAAAAAATGGCGTCAGAATGAACTTATACCGTCGAGAAATCAATTCACAGGAACATTAAGTCTGATTGGGGACCAGAAGAGGCGTCCTTATTTTGATTTTAAGAAATCTCCGAAAGAACACACACGCGTGTACCCCGGTTCACTAACTCTCATGATTTTTAAAAATATGTTTGATTTCTCAGAAAATAGCACTGTAAAGCTCATTTGACCCAAAGGGCCCCAAATAGTGAAAGTCAAAGACTTCCAAAGGTTTCGTGTTGGCTTTTTAGGATGGTTTTAAATAATCACGAAAAATGTCTCACAGGCGTATACCGGGGGTCACTAAACATTGTGCAAAACAACCACAAATGTATTTTAAGAAGTTTTCCAAAATGTATAATTTCATACACATTGTGTTTTTAACATTATTTATGTGTTTTTCATTATCATGTTAGCATAAGCCGACAATTGAGTTACTACTTTTTGTATTCTAATACGGTAAATCATAGTCATGTAAGTCATAAATACACTAAATAAAATGAAAATAAGTTGTGAAAATATGAACAAATTGTACATCAATCATGCAATAAATGACCAATTAATGTTTATTTTTTTTATATTTAGCTTTTTATATGCAGCCCTTAAAGCTACATATAACTCTTCTTATAAAAAAAACTACATTAGATAAAGACTAAAGTTTTGTAATAAGCAAGAATTTAATTAAAAATAGTAAAAGAAAAAAGTGGGGGAGGCTTATCTTTGCTTCAAAGCGTAACGGCAAATCGGAAACTCTTAAATTGGAAAAGAAAACTAGGAATTGAATAAAGAATTGAGAAAGAATAATTATTTTGATACTTCAAATAAACATATTTAAATTTTATTATATCAATTTCAGAAAATAATCTTGCTTGATAATATATATGTAATGAATGAGTAATTTACTTTGATTTTTGTTTATAATTTGATGTTAATTATCAAATCATATAAATGCTCAACTCTCCATCCTTTCAATTATTTTTAATCTTTATTACATATGACAACACATTGGTGACACCAAAACAATAGAAAAAGAAAAAAAAAAGGAAAAATAACTAATTGCTTCATTTAATTAGAAAAAGAAAAAAGTACAACGATCGTGTTTGGCATAGAGGTGATCATGGGACGGGCCGATCGTGTTTGGCATATAGGTGATCATGGGCCGGGCCGGGACCAAAAATTTTTGCCCATTGGTCGGGCCGGGCCGGAATTTTGTGTGCAAAGCCAGCTATTTCGGGCCAAAATTAGCGGGCTTTTGCGGGCCAAAACGGGTCGGGCCAAAAAAATAGACTATAAAGTCGGTTTTGACTTGCCCAAAGTCCGCCTAAAGCCAAAAAAAATACGGGCGGGCCGGGCCCGACCTCTGCCCAAAACCCGGCCCAAAAACGGGACGGGCTGGGCCAAAATGATCACCTCTAGTTTGGCACTAGCGTTTTAGGAAGCGGGTAGCGATTAGACAAGATCAAAATGCTACTTAAGAAAATTATGAGTGTTTGTTAAGGTAGTGGTTGTAGTAGCGAGTAGCGGTTGGAGTAGATTATAGGTAGCGGTTGTAGAACGTTACCACAAGTAACGTTTGAGATTTATAGGAAGTGGTCCAGCAAATAAACACTATATTTTTTTGATCCATATGAGAAACGAATGCAGTACAAAGTACAAAGAAGCGGATGGGGGATTCGAACCTGTGACCTATTGTTGACATCACCTCAATCTTAACCACTTGGCCAAGACATCCCTGGTGCAAATAAGCACTATATTAGCATAAGGTAAAGTTTTTAATTAATGTTTTTTTATTTCTTTTTCCTTATATTGTCTATTAATGGTTTTATTTTATGACAATTCATTGTTTTTTCTTTACAATAACAGGAATGTGATTTAAGTATCAATTTTAAATATAATATACAACTAATATTTCACAATATTTTATACTACACATTACACAAGCATTTTAGTTAAAACAGGTAATATATATTTTTTGAGAGTTGAATATTATCGTAAATTTATACATTTCTTTGAGCAGCTAAAAAAAATTATATGTACTCCTTTTAGGGTGCGTTCTCTTCATCTGAATAACCCCAAACTTATCTGAACTAGACTTATTGGACCTGAACTGAACTTATTGGACCTGATTGAACCTTATTGAAACTTATTGGACCTGATTGAAACTTATTGACCTGATTAGAACTTATTAGACCTTATTGGACCTAATTGAAACTTATTGGACCTAATTGAAACTTAGCAGACCTTATTGGACCTAATTGGAGCTTATTTGACCTTATTAGACAAAAAAAATGATGAGTTATAACATAAATATTACCCCTAACGTACTACCCCTCAAAATTTATTATAAAATAATAATTATTAAAATTTGCCTTTAAAAAAATAATTATTATTAATTATCTCTTACGATAAATAATTTAACCAAAAAAATATACTATTTATATACTTGCCTATATACAACTTTCACCACTAATATATCTATTAGTCTTGTTAATAGTAATATGAATAATAAAATAATAGACAATAATACAAGTATAATACTATACATTGTGGTACTTTAGTTCAAGAAATTTAATAATAATATAATCAGCTAATAGTAATATGAATAATAAAATAATAGACAATAATACAAATATTTAAGAAAATAATAGACAATAATACAAACATTAAATAAACTAATAGACAGTAATACAAGTATAATACGATATAATCATTATGGTACTTTAATTAAAAATTATAATAATAATACAATTAACTAATAGTGATATGAGTAATAAAATAATGGACAATAATATAAATGTTTATTGATCATTGACTATTTGGACCTTATTGAAATTTATTGGACCTGATTAGATCTAATTGGAACTTATTACACCTGATTGAAACTTATTGAACCTTATTAGACCTGATTGGAACTTATTGCCCTGATTATACCTGATTAAAACTTATTTGAACTGAACTGAACTTATCAGAACTGAACTAAACTTATTGGACATGAAACTTAATTTATTAAGGTGAAGAGAATGCACCCTTAGTTTATGTCATTTGAAAAAATAAATATTGAATTTAACTATTGAACGGACATATGAAATTGTTGTAGCTCATTTCATATTTGTAGTTCATTTCATATTTGAATAAATGCTATTTATTGTCTTTTATAATTTCAACGACTACTTTTACCAAACACTTTTAATTAAACAACTAATTTAATCGCTAACAACTACTGGTAGCTGCTAGCAGCTACACCCAACTGCTACATCTATTACACAACAGCTAGTACCTACTAAAAACGCTAATTTTGCCAAACATGCCCCACATAAAAACAAGATGTAAAACCGTTTTTCATATTTTAAAATCAAAACTTCTTATTTCAGGTTATTACACATCATTCTACATTTAACTTTAATTTTTTATATATATTTTTACACATATCGTGTGTATATAAGGTTAATTTTATCTAATGAGAAAATTACTCAATTTATCAATTTAACATTAATTCCCGCCAATAATTTTTCACTCTCCCGCCTTTCACCATATCAATTTTCACATTCCAGAAAATCAGATTACCATCAACAACGACGTCGTTCAGAACCGCCAATATTCCATAATTACAAAGTTTCAAGCTCAAAATACCCGAAAAGCCCTCTTCTATCTGAAAAATAGTCAAAATTCTTCCCCCCATATTCCTGTCACGTGGTACAACAGAGGGACAATTCAGTAAATTCAAAACAAAAACCAATGGCAAACTCTGTAATTTCCATCAACTTTATCCCCAATTCCATATTTCAATTTCTTCGCCTATAAATACCCTTTTTCCACAAGATTTCCGTCGAAAAAACAAATCATTTTTCGTTTCACATTTTCTCTCTCCTCTAATTCTCTCGCTCTCTCAAAAAACTCACTCACTTCTCTTACAATCTCTTCATCCTATCTTCAATCAAATTCATCAACTTTGATGAATTCAATTTTCTCTCTCCTCACTTCAAACCCTAATTATTCATTCATTTCTTCATCTTCTTCAATCATTCTGAAAATCAAAGAATCCTGTTGAGTTTTTTAATTGTATTTTTTTGAGCTTCCTCATTTTCCCCCAAATTCGGGAGAAAACCCTAACCCTAACCCTAGAACTATCGACTTTACGCGATGGCAGCCGCGAACGGGAAGCCATCGACGAACCCGTACCAAATCAATTTGGAGAACTTTTCGAAGAGATTGAAAGCACTGTACTCGAATTGGAGAGAGAATAAGTCAGATTTATGGGGAGATTCCGAGGCATTAGCAATTGCGACGCCTCCTGCATCGGAAGATTTGCGGTATTTGAAATCTTCGGCGCTTAATATATGGCTTTTAGGTTATGAATTTCCGGAAACTGTTATGGTATTCACTAGGAAGCAGATTCATTTCCTTTGTAGCCAGAAGAAGGCGTCGTTATTGGAGGTTGTGAAGAAAGCGGCGAAGGAGGCGGTAGGGGTTGATGTGTTGATGCATGTTAAAGGGAAAAATGAAGATGGTTCTTCGCAAATGGAGACGATTGTGAAGAGTGTTCGTTCGATGGAGGACGAGCCGGTTATCGGGTACTTGTCGAAGGAAGCTCCTGAAGGGAAGTTATTGGAAATGTGGGTGGAGAAGCTGAAGAATTCGGAAATGAAGCTGAGTGATATAACTAATGGGTTGTCTGATTTGTTTGCTAAGAAGGATAGTGAGGAATTGGTTAATGTGAAGAAGGCGGCGTTCTTGACTGCTTCTGTGATGAAGAGTCATGTGGTTCCGAAGTTGGAGAAGGTAATTGATGAGGAGAATAAGGTAGCGCATTCGACGTTGATGGATGATACTGAGAAGGTGATTTTAGAGCCTGGGAGGATTAAGGTTAAGTTGAAGGCAGAGAATGTGGATATTTGTTATCCTCCAATTATTCAGAGTGGAGGGCAGTTTGATTTAAGGCCGAGTGCGTCGAGTAATGATGAACATTTGTATTATGATCCAGCTAGTGTGATTATCTGTGCCGTTGGATCAAGGTATAATAGCTATTGCTCTAATGTCGCGAGGACGATATTGATTGATGCTAATCCGAACCAGAGTGAGGCGTATAAGGTTTTGCTGAAGGCCCAAGAAGCAGCCATTGCTGCTTTAAAGCCTGGGAATAAAGCTAGTGCTGTTTATCAGGCTGCCCTTGCTGTAGTGGAGAAAGAGGCACCGGAACTGGTGGGGAACTTGACTAAGTCAGCGGGTACTGGTATCGGTCTTGAGTTTAGGGAGTCGGGTTTGAGCTTGAATGCGAAGAATGATAAAGTATTGAAGCCAGGGATGGTTTTTAATGTTTCTTTAGGATTTCAAGGCTTGAAGACTCAGGCTGTTAACCCGAAAAGCCAGAATTTCGCCTTGCTTTTAGCTGATACAGTTGTTATTGGGGAGAAGGGTCCAGAAGTCACGACTTCATTGAGTTCTAAGTCATTGAAGGATGTTGCTTACTCCTTCAACGAGGAGGAAGAAGAAGAAGAGCCTCCGAAGGTAATGATATTTAGCCGAATTCTAATTGTTTGTTGGACTAATTTTACTGTGTTGTTAGTCAGGTTTGCTGTTAAATTTTAGCTGCATGCTTCACTTGGTAAATTTCTGTAACTTCTATTTCTATGGGTAATTTAAGGATATGGTTGAAAATTAGAGTAGGGAAGATTGTTTAATGGAGGAAGAAGTTTGTGAAGATCAATGAGATAACATTAGGCTGGTTAAAGTATATTTGGCAGATTTTATGATATCTGTTTATAATTTCTTGTTCACTACATGAGAATACTCCTTGAGAGGAGCAATTTCTACAATGATGTTTGTGACATATTGAGAACTTGTATACATCATTGCTTGCTCCTTCCTGAGGTGTTCACCTTGGTGAAGTGATTTTCATTGTGTAGCCTCTAAGGGAATTTGTTTGTTTGGCTTCATTAGACTGTCAATTTCTTCTTGAGTTTGTTTTTGTATTTTGCCCATCGTGTTACTGTTGGATGCATTAGTTTTTTTTTTCAGTAAATTTTGCATTCTTGACTTTCTGACATTATATGTTTTTGACATTGTGCAATGTCTTTGGAAATAATGAGCAAATATGAGTCTTGCTCTGCTTCTAACGATTGTTATGACGCCATGGAGTTCTTTTTTGGAAAGGTATATTTTGGTCGCTGTATCTAGCTCTTTTGTAAATCTTCTGATGTTTATGTTCCTGTTATTATTTGTTTTACGAAATGTTAATAAAGAGTGAGCTGCATGTGCTATAGTTTCATTTGTGGCTACTTTGTCTGGATGATGTGAGTGCTTCCTTAATTCGCCTTGATGCTTTCCTTTTGAGTTCCTTACACGGTCTCCTTCTGATCGTTTGTTGTCTGCTGCAGGCTAAGCGCAGGGTTTCTGAGACTGAAGCTGTTCCTTCAAAAACTACACTTAGGTCAGATCATGGAGAGATTAACAGAGAAGAGCTGAGGAGGCAGCACCAAGCTGAACTTGCTCGTCAAAAGAATGAAGAAACTGCCCGGCGACTTGCCGGTGGAGCTGCAGGGTCTGGAGATAGCCGTTCAGTGTCAAGGTCTTCATCTGAGTTGGTTGCTTACAAGAGTGTGAATGATCTCCCACATCCCAAGGGTGATTCAATGATGATTCAGGTTGATCAGAAGAATGAGGCTATTTTGTTACCCATTTACGGAAGCATGGTCCCTTTCCACATTGCCACTGTGAAGACAATTACCAGTCAGTCAGATACCAACCGCAATTGTTATATCAGGATAATTTTCAATGTTCCAGGCACACCATTCAGTCCACATGATGCTAATTCCTTGAAGAATCAAGGGGCAATATATGTGAAGGAAGTTTCATTCCGTTCGAAAGACCCCAGGCATGTGAATGAAGTGGTAACACAGATAAAGGCACTCCGGAGGCAGGTTGCTGCGAGGGAGTCTGAGAGGGCTGAGAGAGCTACCTTGGTTACTCAAGAGAAACTTGTGGTTGCTACTAATAGATCCAAACCTGTAAGACTGCCTGACCTATCGGTCCGTCCTGCTTTTAGTGGCCGTGGAAGAAAGCTACCTGGTACTTTAGAAGCACATGTGAATGGATTTCGCTTTTCCACCTCCAGGCCGGACGAGCGCGTTGATATCATGTTTGCCAATATCAAGCATGCATTTTTCCAGCCTGCAGAAAATGAGATGATAACTCTTCTTCATTTCCATCTTCATAATCACATAATGGTGGGGAACAAAAAAACCAAGGATGTGCAATTCTATGTTGAAGTCATGGAAGTGGTCCAAACCCTTGGTGGTGGGAGGAGATCTGCCTATGATCCTGATGAGATCGAAGAGGAGCAGCGAGAAAGAGACAGAAAAAACAAAATTAACATGAATTTCCAAAATTTTGTTACCAGGGTTAATGAAATTTGGGGAATGCCACAGTTTAAAGATCTTGACTTGGAGTTTGATATGCCTTTGAGGGAGCTTGGATTCCATGGTGTACCTTATAAAGCTTCTGCTTTCATTGTCCCCACTTCGAGCTGTCTTGTTGAGCTGGTTGAGTTACCCTTCCTTGTCATCACCCTGGGTGAGATTGAGATAGTTAACCTGGAGAGGGTGGGCTTTGGGCAGAAGAACTTTGATATGACAATCATATTCAAGGATTTTAAGAAAGATGTGTTTCGAATTGATTCTATTCCCACTACTTCTTTGGAGAGCATCAAAGAATGGCTAGACACAACTGATATCAAATATTATGAGAGCAGATTGAATCTGCACTGGCGTGCCATTTTAAAGACCATCACTGATGACCCAAAGAAATTTATAGAAGATGGAGGGTGGGAATTCTTGAATATGGATGCAAGTGATTCTGAAACCGATGAGGAAGAGTCTGATAAAGGTTATGAGCCATCAGATGTCGAGGCTGAGTCAGAGTCAGAAGATGATGCCTCTGAAAGTGAATCCTTGGTGGAGTCTGATGAGGATGAAGAGGAAGAGGATGAAGAGGAAGAGGAGGAAGAGGAAGGCAAGACTTGGGAAGAGCTAGAGAGAGAAGCAAGCAATGCAGACCGTGAAAGGGGAGATGAATCTGACAGCGAGGAAGAGAGACGTAAAAGAAAGATGAAGGCTTTTGGGAAGTCTCGACCAGGTCCTAGTAGCAGCAGCTTGCCTAAGCGTCCCAAGCCGAGGAGGTAGATAGGTTGGCAGATCGATCCATTGTGTCGGTATGTTCTGGTTTTTTGGTCAGTTGATGCAGGTCTTAGATAGGTGCTTCATTTTTATTCCGCTCTTCTACGTCTGGTGGGTTTCATTTAGTTCCTTTTGTTCTTGTTTTTCTTTTATGGGTGTGCGTTTTAGAATGTTCATCCTAGAAATGATAGAACTTTTACGTGTAAAACTGTGGATTTAGTTTTGTTGAAGTTAATCTCTTCTCTAATCTAGCATAGTTTTCTCTACTTCTGTTAGTGGTGGTCTTCTATTGTGAAGAAGATATTCCCCTATGTTAATATCCTTTTTATAAACTTTGCTTTGCTGGTGCGTATATGTTTAAGTTTCTGTAATCTAATTTCAATGTTCGCGAATTACTGGTAAATGTGGTTGATCTGGCCTCTTGGAGACTGCCTATGAAGATTCCAAACAAAGTTGCTCAGTTCAGTGGCTCCGAACAGATCCGGTAATGTTGAAGCTTCAAGGGAACTTCTCAGAATGTGAATGATCGTGTACTTGGATGGAGCCCGTGGAGGGTGTTTGAGAAACGTTATGAAAAAATTAGATTTACAAGATTATGTAACATTTCATAGAAGATAATGGAATATGATGGTGTATGTCAGATAGTATAGTGTCAGATAGTATAGCGAGTAGCGACCATTGAAGATAAAATCTTGATTCATGTAGCCGACTCTAATTCAATAGAGGATATGGTTTTGACATCGTTAATAGAGCATGCATGCTTTTGAATCGAATTTAGGCTGATCCATTGAAGATATGAACTTGGTTGATTTTGTAAATTCTGAAATATCGGACTGGGGATGTGTTCTATAACAAAATTGAACTGAAATCTAATTTTGCACTCTTATGTTGAGATCTTGTATCCCATCTTGCTAACCATTTCCTTGTTATCTGGCCACCACATATTGGGATATTGGGATATTGAACTGAACTTGTGGGAAAAAAATGCAATTCGAGTTGCCTATAATAGATCGGGTGATTTGAGAAAGACATAATAAGTAAAAGATGTTATGGTATTTTTATTGGTGACAATCTTGTGACGAGGCCACTAACACAGTGGACCTCCTTTCTCTTTTACCTAACTTTACTTTATCAGATTTGTTGGCTTTACTAATGTTTTTAAAACTTATACTTCATTGTCTTCATCGAACTCGTATGAGATGACCCTTATTTAAGTTTATAATTTATTAGCTTTAACCTTAGAAGTTTGAAATATTTGAAAATAATATCAAAGGTACAAGGTGTCCATAAGTACATAAGGTATTACAACACTAGGACAATGACGCTCCCAACATTGCTCAACACCAAACGACACTACTCTAGCGAGGTTATGGGCAACAGAATTCCCATCCCTTCTAACATGAGAAAAAGAAATAGAAGAAAAGGTATTACACATAGAAATAATGTCCCCAAGTATTGCATCCAAATTTGAGAAGAAAATTGTTGCTTTTGTTAATTTTTTTGTAGCTAAGTCGGACTCGAAAATCACATCACCATACCCATGAGCTTTGGCCAAGCGAGTTGCCATATAAATGACCTTACATTCAGCTAGTTAAGGTGAAGGATAGTAGAGATTGCATCAGGTACTCTTGCAAACTATACTTCTCATTTTTTATTTACCATTATCTTTTGTGACGTCTAGTAAATACGACTTGTCTCATTTAACTATATATTTATACTAGTTGTTTTTCATAGAGGTTGACATTTTAAACATCTTTTTAATGGATAACTAGTATTTCGTCCCGATTGATGCTCCTGGACTGTCACAATTATCACATATATTATTGTTCATAAATCACATGTTTGATTTTATTAGTTTTTTGTAATATTTTATTTAGTGCGAAAATTGGAAAATAAACGTTATGACACAATAATTTTTTTTTGAAAAAAACTTATAAGAAATTAAGGAAAAAATAAACAATTTCAATGCAATTTGGGTAAGAGATTGTTATTACTTAATAAACGTGTTAGAGATCGAAAATCTTGTCTATGTCTTTATAATTACATATAATTATAAGAATTTATTATGTTTTACTTTGAAACATTAAGCATTGAAATTGTAGTGAATTAGTTGTTACACTCTCACATCTATATATATAGTTGAGATCCGGTGAGAATAGGTCCCTATGTGAGAACACTTTTTTATGTGAGAATGAATCTCATCTGTAGGTTACCAAGAGAATCAAGAAAACGACATTGAGCAACTAAGCCTGCAAAACTATGAGAAAATATCATAGTGACCATGTATTATATCATAATAACCAATGTATCACATGTTTAAAGAAATTAGTCAAGAAAAAAAAATTATTTACTATTTCCATATCATGGTGACCCTCTGTTGTATCATAGTAACCAACACAACCCTTTGTTATATATCATAGTGACCCTCTGTTGTATTATAGTAACCAACACAATTTCTCGAAAAAATAGTGTGGAATTCGCAAATAATCGAACTAAAACTTTGAAAAACTAAAACTCCATGAACGACGATACAGAGGAGAGAGAAAGAGAAGATAGAAAGAGAAAAAAAGTAGCATGAAAGGGTGTTTGGATCCTCTAGAGTTGTAAAATAACTCTACAAGGTAGAGTTTGAGCAATATCAACCATTGAATAAAAAATCAATGACTCATATATTCTCTTTCCAAAATCCCCCCTATTTTTCTCATCAAAATCCACCCCTAAATCTTTCCATTCCACCAATATAAGCCTTTGATTTTAAAATGTATGGCTTAGATACAACTCTACCTTGTAGAGTTTCACTAAAACTCTAGAGGATCCGGACTCGCATGAAAGGGGGTGGGGAAAGAAGGGGTGTAAGGGTTAAACTAAATTACGAAAATGTCATTACTCATAAGTGTATTTAGGATGGTTAGATTAGATTAGATCCAAAGGTCCAAATTTGTTCTCACATAAAAAAATGTTCTCACATAGAGGAGGTGTATATAAAACTCAAGATAAACAAATGTCATGCTACCACATATGCTCTCTCCTCCTCCACACAATTAGATGTGATATTAAACAATAAAAATGTGTGTTTCAAGACTCAAACTCATGACTCTCATTTGATATGCTAATGAACTAACCAACTACACTACAATACTCCTGTTGGTTTTTATGGAGGGGAAAAATCATTTAAAGACAAGATGATATTTGTATTTTTGAACTCCAAATACACGTTGGTAAATAATCCGGGGAGTATTGTCCGGAACAAAAACTAGTTTTATTTCAAAAGTTATGTGTTCGGATCCTATTAAATATATATTTGTATAGATTTATGTTAAAAGATCTATAATCATTATCCATACTTTAAGGTGCTAAAGATGACAACATAGTTATTTTGCTATAACCATAAGTTATGTTTTGAATGGTGATATGAAAATAACATTGTCGTTTAGTATTTCACTGTTGACTCATGCATATGTATGCTTTAAATACTTCTTTTTCTTTTTTAATCTTGAGGCTATTGAGATACATGGATTTTTTTAGTAAAAAAAAAATAGCTTTGATATACAAATTTTAAACAATAGATATGAAACCCGTATATCAAAATTACTATACTATTATCATTTTCGATGTTTGGTACCACTTAGCAAAATGTTAAACAATCTTTTTAACAAATTTTATTTGAGGCTTTTGGAGTAAACAAAATTATTTTGCTTTACTTTGTCTTTACCTCTCATTTGATAGCAACGTTTTTAGTATGTACAAAGGTATATGACTCTTTAAAAGGTTATCTCCCTTTCTATTTTTTTTCCCTTTTTCTTCTCTCTCTTACATTTTCTTTTTACGAGACACTCTCGAAATATCTACTTAAAAAAACCTAACAATGGTTAGTTAATGTCTCTCCATCGAGATTCATCCATGCGTGACAAATCTACTTTCTCCTCAAGAACTAGCTAGTTCTCCAAAATTATTGACTCTTAGTTAAGGATGGCTTTCTATAAAGAGCTCCTCAAGAACCACTCAAAAGTAAAACTAGCTCTTCTTTCTCTCTTTCCGAGTCATTTAAAAACTTAGTTTGGAATACGGACATTGCTACATCAACCCACTGGGTAGATAACTCATTACTAATAGAGTTACTAAAAAATAATTAATAAAATTGAGTTGGATTCCACTATCACTCCTTATTATACTCTCAATTAGGGGTGTTAGTCTACTCGGTGGGTAGATAAAGTTTTTTCTTGGGAATACTCATTATTGGTACTAAGAACTAGGTAAGAAGAATTAATCGACAAATAAGAGGACCTCAAGATATGTTATCTAGTTCAAGATTCTCATTAGTTTACATTATAACCTTCATGATGTTATTGGTCTGGTACTTGCACATGTTTTAAAGGATTCCTTAGGCTATGTTTAGTTGACCTTATTTTTGCTTATTTCAAATCTAATCAGATCAGATAAAAAAAATAAGTTCAGATCAGATCAGTTCAGATCATGCTTATATTTAAAAATCATTATTACTATTAAATATCTTTCATTACATATTTGTAAAAATTATAATAATTGAATATTAATAAAGTACTCATTGAGATGAATCAAACAAGACCCCATATGACTATATTTTTTCTTATATATTGAGAAAAATCTAAAAGATAAGATCTTGTAAATCAGATCAGATCAGTTCAGATCAGATCAGATCGAATCAGAATAAATAAGTTCAGATCAGATCAGATAAGTTCAGTTCAGAAAATTTCAGGTGAACTAAACATAGCCTTAATCTACCCACTTTTCAATCTACACACTTTTTCTTTTTGGTCTATTTTTTTAAAATTTATACGTCGTTATTTTTTCTATTTTTGGTAACATGTCAAATCTACTTTCTCCTCTTTTTCCATTCATGTCACCCACTTTTTAATATTTATAGCTCACTTTTCACTTTCTCTCTCTCATATCTTCTCAGTTTCTTTCTCACATTTTTAACCTTTTGATTTTTCTCCAAAATAAAGTAAGTAAATTAAAAAGAAATGGATAGAGTATAACATATCCTTTATACAAGTTAACATTTTCTAATTCTAATTTCTAATTCTTTATTCTAAGAAAGGGTTGAAAGAAGCTTAAACCACCAATATGGTGTAACCACTTTATAGTTATTCTCTTAACATCATAGCATATCTCCTTTCAAAATTTACATATTTATCACTAATTCTTTAAGGTATGTTTTCTTCAACTTATTTTTTATTTTAAAGTTCATAAAAATTAAGAAGTTCAAAAGATAAAAAAAAGTTATGAACAAATTTCTTTTTTTTTTTTTGAAAGAAAACGAGCAGTACAATGTATTTAAATTGAAGATAGCATAAATTCATGATAATCTAATTGAAGAGAACATATCCTAAACATATATGGAGGGATTTAGAATTTTACCTTACTACATTGGTTTAGCATCCCCTTAAAAGCAATATGCAATATGATACATGATCATTTGAAACAAGAATAAGGTGTTTTTTTTTATTAAAAAAAAAAAGAATGAGGAAATGTTACCTATTTGGAGAGGAAAGAAGAAAAAAGCGGATAATTAATGTGAAATTTATATATATTTCATATCACTTTTTTTGGTTTTATGTTTTTGTTTTTTAAACATTAAAACAAAAATATAAAACTAAAAAAATTATATTCTAATTATTTATTGTGGATTTTGAAACTAAACATAATTTGTATATGTGTGACTAATTTTAATTTTCATTATACAATCTATATCATTTGGTTTTTAGAATTTTGCAACCAAATATTGGAAATTGATAGTTATACTAAACGAGCCCTGAGTTAATTGTTTAAATAGAACCGCTAATAGAATGCCTATTGGTGATTTTTTTTCCAATTTTTTTTTTGTCTTTTAAGAAGCTAAAATAAAGCAAAAAATATTAAAAGAGACGGTCTAATTTTAATAAAAAAGTAGTTTGAATTCTATTGTCAGTTTTCACTATAAACATGATGTATACAAGAATGCCTAATTTTAAACTAATCATACAACCTATATAATATGACTTTTAATATCTTAAAGCAAAAAATGAATTTACCATAATAGTGAGGATGCTCAAAATTAAAAGGATTTACCTTTTTTCTTTTATAAAAACTAACATCGCCATTTCTAATAATTATAGGTTTGCTTTAAAAGGTCATAACTTTTTATTATCTACAAAATGATCCCAATAGTTAGGATTTCTTCCGAAAACAATCATATACCTTAGTCTAACATGCTGATTTTGTTACGCGATACTCTTCCATTAAATCAAACTGATTGAATAAATGGATGGCTTATGAAAGACTATCATGTTATCATTGTGACAAAATTTATTTTAATTTTTAATGTTGTTAGAGGAAAAGATGTATATATTAATTTATCGACAACGAGTCCATCAAACACACACAAACATCTCTGCTAAACAATGAAGCTCCTAATGTTGCTCAACACAAACTGAACAAATCTAGCTAGAAGATGGCACAAATTAGATGGTAGACACGAGTCTACCATCTAAATGGTGCGCACAATTTAACATAATGAACAAAACAACATCCTCAATGAACAAACTAAGAAAAAGAACAACATTCGAGACTCAATGAACATCTAAATCAGCAATAAACAACAAGAAAAAAAGATGAACATAAGAGGAAATATGTGATGAACAACCACTCAACCTAATAAACAGACAAAGAAAGCACAATGAACAAAGAAATATCTGCAATAAATAAACTAAGAAACATAAAGATAAAGGTTAACAAAGGAGAATCGTCGAGATCGATGTTCATTGAAGAACAGTTGATTTACATTAGTTTCACATGTTCATTAAAGAGCAACTAATGTACATTAGTTTCATGCGTTTTATATTTTTTGGCTGCGTTTTAGCCTGTGTCTACTATTAAAATGGTAGACACGAGTCCACCATCTACCAATTGAGGAGATGCTCAATACAATGCCATTTAAATTAAAACTCACCAAAACTAAAGCTCCTCTAACATAATAAAATAAAAAATTACAACATTAACTCTTCAAGTATCCACTCCATATAATTTTTGTATATTGTTTAGATATTGGCTAATACTTCTCCTAGCAATCAAAAAAAAAAAAAAAAAAAGCAAAGAGTGCTCCTCCAACTCTCATTGAAAAGTCGGCTCATTGAAGCAATCTCTTAATTACTTCACAAATCTCCACACAATTTACAGCTTATAACTTATACACCCCCTAAAAAACCGACTAACCTCGCCGGAAAGGAGAGGAGAGAGAGAACAAATCACCGCTAATTGGTGGCTGCATCACTTCGTCGAAGAAGAACAACTTGTGAAAGGCAAACAAGCAATACCCTCTTCTCTTAATTGCTTGTTTATCCGGTATGAAATCACACTAATTATTCTTACTAACTACTACCCATCATTCATTCATTGTTGAAGTTGCAAAAAAAAAAAAAGTAATCAACTTTCTTATTGATTCACATTCAAGTATAAAATCAAAACATACCCAACTATATCTTGTTCATCGGTGAATAACTCCTTGACTTGTGATTAGGGTTTTTCTGTTTTTAGTCTTGTAATTGGATTTGAGGTGGGAAACCCTGGTAATATCAATGGAAAAAGATAGAATAACAACTGTATCAGAAGTAGTGCATAAGCTGCAACTTGCACTTTTGAATGGTATTGAAGATGATAATCAGTTGTTTGCTGCTGGGTCTCTTATGTCAAGGAGTGATTATGAAGATGTAGTGACCGAACGTTCGATTGCTAACCTATGTGGTTATCCATTGTGCTCGAATTCTCTGCCTGTGGAACGCTCGAAAAAGGGGCAATACCGAATTTCGATCAAGGAGCATAGGGTGTATGATTTGAGTGAGACTTTTTTGTATTGTGATTCTAGTTGTTTGATTAATAGCAAGGCGTTTGCCGGGAGTTTAAAGGAGGAGAGATGCTCGGTTTTGAACCCCGCGAAGGTTGATGAGATATTGAGGTTGTTTAAGAATGTGGGATTGGAAAATGAGGAAGAGGGGAAGGGGAAGAATGGGGAATTGGGGTTGTCAAAGTTGACGATTAAGGAGAATGCTGAGACGAAAAGAGGGGAAGTTTCGATGGAGGAGTGGGTTGGTCCATCAAATGCCATTGAAGGCTATGTCCCCCAAAGAGATCGTCAATCGAAGTCATCCACTTCGAAAAAAGGTGAGAAGATATTAGGCCTTGGCTTTTGCATATTGATTATGTTATACTTCCTCTCCTTTTGAAGGTTGCAAAATTTTGATCTTTGCAATAATCATGTATCAACTTTGACCTTTGAAGTTTTTGTCTAATATACAAACAAAATTAAGTATATAAGATGCTGTTGGATTTGTCTTAACGTATCATTACAAAATATCAACTTTCTCTAATTTATACTAATAGATAATTGAAGATATTGATGGTCAAATTTACGCATAGGCAAGCATGTAAGTCAATATGTTGCATACTTCACAAACAGAGGAAGTAGTTTCTTGTAAACCTAGGTTTATGATTGTGCATATGTATTGCTCTTGGTTGTGTTCAATGTATGGTTGCACATTACAGGTTCTGAACCAGGTAATTCAAAATTGAATAAGCACAATGATGTAGTTCGAAATGGGGCTGACTTTGATGTTAATCTTGAGTCCAGTGAAGGAACAACTGGTCTTAGAAAAATTTATGAAAATGACAAGCTCAAGAATTTTGAACCAATGGAACAACTGCTTAGTGATATAAACTTCACAAGTGTGATCATAACCAATGATGAATATACTGCTTCTAAGAAGTTGGAAGGTAATTCCAAGTCTGGGTATTCTGGAACCAAAGAAGGTGGCTCTCAAGTGAAGAAGTTTGTCTCGAATAAGGGCGAAGATTCGATTTTTGGCACTGTAGACTTTATGAGCACCATAATTAACCAAGACGAATACTCTGTCTCCAAATTGCCTTTTGGTCAAGTCACATCTGATCCAAATCAAATCTCTCAAGAATTGTCAGAAAATTTGGATGCTGGTGGTGCAGAGAAGCAGTTCAAACTCCCTGAGGAGTCCACTTGTCCTGCAGAGAATGGTCCTTCAACATCTATGGATTCAGTCATAGAAGCTGGAAATGCAAAGTTAGCTAAAGTTTCTTTTCACCTGGATCAGAAAGATGCCACTTCAAGTAGCAGGAATGTGATAGATGAGTCTCAAGTTGAGATAGTTGTTCACTCTAGTCAAGCGAAAGGAAAATCTGCTCTTAGAACTTCTGGGGAAAAGAAAGCTGCACGTTCTGTAACTTGGGCTGATGAGAAGCCCAATGGTCTTGCTGGTGGAAATCTCTGTGAATTTCGAGAATTTAAGAACACAAAAGACGATCCTAGTACATCAAAAGGCAAAGAGGCTTGGGAAGACGATGATTCTCAACGATTTAGCTCTGCCGAAGCTTGTGCAATGGCATTGATCCAGGCAGCAGAAGCTGTTGCATCTGGACAATCTGATGCTAATGATGCTGGTATGAATCTACATTTAATTTATCTTTTTATTTAATTTTTTTTTTTATGTGTAAGAGCTCTTGTTGCAATCATCATCTTATGTTTTATTTTTACCTCAGTTTCTGAGGCTGGGATCACAGTGCTGCCACAGCCACAAACAGTCAATGAAGGCGGATATTCTGTCAAAGATGATGCATTGGATGACGAAGCTCTTGAAAAGCGGCCTAAGATGCCAGGGAACTTAGATTCTAAATTCTTTGACTCTGATAAGTCATGGTTTGATGCGGCTCCAGAAGGATTTAGCTTGACAGTAAGTTCAATACTAATTTAGAGTGCATCTTGATCTTGTACACATCAATAACCATTGTTTGGGTCTTCTTCAGTTGTCACCTTTTGCCTTGATGTGGGATGCACTCTTTTCTTGGCTGACATCCTCCTCACTGGCCTATATATATGGAAGAGAGGAGTGTTGCCATGAAGAGTATATGTATGTTAATGGGAGAGAATATCCGAGCAAAGCAGTACTTCCTGATGGTCGTTCTCCAGAAATCAAGCGAACATTAGCTGCTTGTCTTGCACGTGCGTTGCCTGGACTGATAGCTGATCTCAAACTGCCCACACCAGTATCCCTTCTGGAACATGAATTGGTACTTAACAGTAACTATATACGTTAAAGAGTGCCTGTTTGGTTATCTCTGTAGCTTCTTATCTTATACTCGTCCTTTAATCAAGAAAATTGGCTTGTCATTACATGAGTGGTTGGCTTTCTTTGAAATGTCTTTTGCTGTATGGGATTATTTGATTATTTATGATCTAGTTGCTTAGGTGGCTCCTTTTCTCCCTGCCAATCGGTGATTAACTGTGTTTGTCTATTGACTTAAGCCATATAATGCTTAACTATCACAAGTCATTTCTGCTACCGAACTTCTACTTAATATACTTGCTTCAGTTGCCATGTGCTTGTGGAGAGCTTTTGTAATTCGTCAACTCTGGGCTTATTGTTCGTTCATTTTCTATCTAGTGTTGTTAACTCTTATCTCTCCTTTAGTTATGATGGTACTTTTAGTTCTAGTTTTCAAATTTTGTCCTGGTCTTTTTACTGTCTGTTTTTTCCCCTTTCCCAGTCTTAGCTCATTGTTCAAATATTGAAGTTGTGTGTCCTCTAATATGCTTCCTCGTCTCTCTTTATTTTTATGGAAAGAAATTACTATTTATATAGTCCATTGTGTTGTTTCTGAATTTTTAAGGCTGGTGTTCCACCAATATGCTTGTTGTATACAGGCCCACTTGCTGGACACAATGTCTTTTGTGGATGCACTACCTCCATTCAGAATGAAGCAATGGCAAGTAATTGTTCTTCTGTTCCTTGATGCTCTTTCAGTCTGTAGAATTCCTGGACTACCTGCATACTTGACAAGCAGGAGGATTTTGATTCCTAAGGTAAACTTTTTTTCGTTTATCGATATGTAATTTTCACCTTTAAGATTTATGGTTCATTACTCAATATATATCCATGTTCTCCTTTTGTTTGGTTCCTTGTTTTTTTTATCTGAAGCTTAGCTGGAGACAGTACTCTCCACTATGGGGCAGTTTTGAGCTTTAGATTAGATAGTATCAAAGGTCTCCAAGAACTGGACTTGACTTATTTTGTGTTGTTACTCCCCCGGTTTCACTGTGATTGTTCTTTTTTCTATTCTATCATAAATATACATTCCTTCACAATTTTGACATGCGTCTTTAATTCTTTATGTACCGCTATATTAAGAATCTTTTTTCATTGGCTTTCTTCCAAATTATATTACCTTCGTGAAAGTGAACAATTTGGACAAACACTAGAAGATGAGGTAGTAGTGGATTATTCGATTGGATTTCCAATCAAGGCCCTAGTATAGTAGCATTATAGCTTCTTTTATAGTCCCAGGGATCAATGGTTTACATCTGACGTATATGAATCTGCCCTGAGTGAGACAAAAGTGGTCTGAAAATTTTGGGTTTTGAGCTTATCATTACTCGAAACTGACAAGTAACAACTCTCAATAATTTGTGAAATAACTGATTGAGCTCCACATGTCGTGTGCCACGGTTTTAAGTCTAAGGCTTTTTAAAATCGACACATCTTAATTAGGGTAAATAGCTAACTATATCTTCTAACCTATCATCATATTTTCTTTTATTACTCTCTTGTGTGCCCTTTTCTCATTGTGTACTTCAGGATTAGTATTTCATTTTCCTTTTTTCAAACCACATTATGGCGTAGTTAGGGTCCACTCTCTTTCCGGGGGAAATTAAGACCATTGGGCCAGTCTACTCCAACAAATTTTCCTTTCCTCTATTTTTTGTAAGTCGATGCTTCCTCCTGGCAGGATTTTCATGAGTTGTGATCTCATCACGGACATCATTTGCATGGGAGGGGAGTGACCTGTGGCTGATGTCATGGATTGAGAACACTTTATAATAATACTGTAGATTACGCAAAAAATCTACCACCATTAGTACGGAGACTCTATTCTCAGCAACCACTCTCTACACCTTGAATTTCTTGAAACCATACCTAGTAATTACCACAATGGATGCAACAATAAACCTTCAATGAGCAAGCTCACAGCCCCGGTGCTGGTATACGTTGCAGACTTTTGGCGCACTTGAACGGCCATGGTTATGAGGTTTCCCACTTGGCACTTGCATTAATCAATCAATTGCCTTCTCCATAAATTGATGTCTTGTCTCACACCTTTTTTTTTGTGTGTGTGTTGTTTATGTAGTATTACAAGTGTAACTAACTGAAAGCATCTATGAATAATTCCAAAAAAGTGGCCTGGTAGAATGTGTAATCATACCTCATCAATCTAGGAGTTGGAATCTCCGCGTATGTCTCTCAAGTGGAAAGATTTTCTTACTCAACTAATAGGGAAGGGATAAGATAACAAAAGGAGATTATTGATGCTATCAATAGAATTGCACATTGTAGCTCTATCTTAGGATTTTGACTCATCTGTCATTTACAATATGGCAAGCTATCTCCTTCCTTGCACCTGATGTGGTTTATCTGGTTAGCTCATCGTTCCGTGTTGATTTTATCAATCTTTTCTTTATCCCTGACTCCCTGCTATCTCTATTTTCTGTGACTTCTATCAGTGTACAATAGGCTTCATGCCTTCAAATATTGTATTATTTTCGACACTAAGGATTATGTGACAATTTATACTGGTAAGTGGTAAGTGAGCCTTGTTTAGCTGATAGGTCAGTGATCTGATTTCAATTCAATATTTGGAGAAAATGGGTCAAAAATTGAGGTAACTTTATGTTGTTTTATTGGTTGGATATGACATTGTATTGAAGCACATTTTTGTTTTCTGATAAAACATAAACAGTGGTTTAAATGCTGCTATGAGCAAGAAATTTTCTTGCTAGTTTTTGACAATATAGAACAAGTTATTTCATACTACCTACGTTTTTTTTAATTGTTACGCTTTTCTTTTTTTGGCCGCTTTTATTTAATTGTTACACTTTTACTTTTTCCTCATATGTTAACCTATTACATTATCTTTTTACACTTTTCTACCTAATATGACCCACCATCCATTTTAATAATCCACGCAAAACCTTCCCACTACACTATTTTTCTCTCCTACATTATTTTAATGTTTCTTTTACATTTCCCAAAACCAAACATTCTTCTTTTTTGTATTTCTTCCTTGTTTTTTGCACAATTTCCTTGGTTCTCCCCCAAAGTGAATTGCAACAATTAAATAAAAACGGAGGGAGTATTTGACATGAATGATGGGATCATTGGGATGCCTGAAAGTACAGATTAACTCAGTTATAACTTTTAACAAGCTTTAATGAAGAATAGTCTTATTTGGAGTATTTAAGACATTGCTAAGGAAGTGCGAGTGGACTTGGTGTGGAGGCTGTAACAAGACACTAGGGTAGAACTAGGAAGAGACAATCGATAGATGACCAGATTTTAATGGTCCTTGAATACGTATCTGTTCTCTTCAACTAAAGTAAGCTGTTCAATGTTTATGTTCTGTGCTTTTCTCACGCTCTCTCTGTGTGCTTCTTTTTCCTTGCTGAAATTTTATCAATTGGATCATATTTAATGGAACTTCATGTTCTCCCCCTGTGGAATGTCGGAAGCCAGACCATCACTTAAAGTTGTTATTCTGTCTGTGTGTATCAATCTTATGTAATGCACTTATGCACATATATAACTTCGGGTGCTTTTGAATATTGCCCCTATAGGTCTTGAAAGGTGCCCAGCTAAGGCCTGAAGAATACGAGATCATGAAAGACCTCATGATTCCACTGGGTTGAGTGCCTCAATATTCTGTGCAGAGCGGTGGTTGATAAGTTTACTTGCAGCACCTTCAACATATACGTTGCTGCCCGCACTTGTTCGCTTATGCCGCTCAACTAAATCGTTGCATTTGCTTTTATTTCGTTGCACCAAAAAAAGAAAAAGAAAAAAAAAAACAAGAACTGGGAGAACACTAGTCCTATCACCTATGTGCAGTTTTTGGTTGAAGGTAAGAATTAATGCAAGTATGATGTAAGTTACTCCCTCCATTTGATATAAGATAAATTTTAACATCATTCCTCTCTTAGTAAGTTGTTTCTCTATCACTCTCATTGCTTCGACAAAAATTCTAATCTATCTCCTCATCACGCGAGTTTCCTTAATAATCATGTCATTTCTCTATGTTACAGTTATTGGAAAACGGAAGGAGTATCAAGTACACAATTTTGTCGTATATATTTTTCGACGTTATTTGTATGTTATGTACAGTACAGAAATTTGTTAAATGTGAACATATTCTTATGTGTTTCTTATGATAGTTAAAGAGATGAACTTTGCTACTGGAAGTGAGATGATGATGATGTATTGTTGAATCATGAATGTCAATGATAGAATGAGGGAAAATCAGCAAGTGGGGACTACCATAGTGTAAATAAATAGTAGTAGCAGTAGTAAAATGCAATTATGGAGAAAAGTAGGGGGTGGTACTACTATTAATATAAACTATAACTATTCAATCATTCAGAAAACAATACAGGAGAAGACCACGCCTCCCACAGACATGACAGCACAGTTTTTTTCTATCTGTTGCTTTCTTAATTTATTTTATTTACTTATTTAATTATATTTTATATATATATATGTCTTTTTCATTGATTTCATGATTTCTTGTGTTTTTTTCTTTCCGTCTTATCCACCGTTTTGCTTAGTTTATTTTGTTACTCTTAAACATCTTTGTGTGGTCTGTATGAAAGGTGCATTTTTTTGTCTTTGGGTAAGAATAACGTCATGATTGCGAAAAGTAAATTATAAATCAGACGGGAAATTGAAGTCTTATGATCTTATTGCGCATTTAAAGTGATGCATGAAAACAACTACTCTTACTTGTGAGAAGATGATGTAAATTTACTTCTGGTATCTTATCAAATAGTAGTATATACTTTTTTCGTGTTTTTTCTATTGTAACAATTGAGTTTTTACGCTTGTTAAAATACAATTTCATCTAATAGTATTTTTAATTACTTTTTAGTAAAAATTATACGAATTTAATATTTTGAAAGTATATATCGAGATGAATCTAGCAAGATTGTATGTGATTATATTTTTCTTATGTAAAAATTAAAATAGGTAATTAAAGGATGGTGATTATAAAACTATTTGCTGCCCATATATAATTAAACGTAATTCTTATTGTTTTTTAAATCGTATTCTTCTTCTTTCTTTCTCCTATTTTTCCTCCTTTTTCTTCTTCTAATCTACCATCATCGTAGTCATCATTATCTTTTCTTCTTCCCCCTTGTCACTTTTTCCTCTTTTTTCTCCTTCCTCCTCACTGCATATTTCTAAGGTTTGAGATGAAATAAGTAAAAAAAAACACAAAATATATTTACAATTTTTTTTAGTAAAAAAGAAATGTCTTGCATTGTCTCTGCATAGGGCCTCTATTTAGACGTCTGTCAGCCACATACACTTCAACCCCCTCTAAGTCCCAAAGCAAATCTAAAAGTGAAATACATATTTGGATAAATCGTATATTGGCTTGAAGAAAATACTATAGGCATGTATTTTCACCTTTTCTTGTATATGCAATTTTTGATTTTTTTAGGTCAATGTTGATAATGAACTTTGATTATGTTTTTATTTCAATTTTTTATGTTTTATGTAGAGTTATGGCTAGGGTATGATCCTCATCAACATTATAAAAGATCGAGTAATGTCTGTTCATGGGAGATGAATTTTAATTACATCCAAGAAAGTGATGAGGAACAAGGAAAACTAAACATTTTAATATATAGTGAAAAAAAAAAGAATTACAAGCTTGTAGAACTATAAAAATGGCGCTACAACTATGCATATCTCATGCACAACTTTGGTTTTTTTGATAAAACAAAAAATTACTTAGTTAAGGTAACTTGGATCGATCTGGAAGTTTGAATGACATGTCTATAGGTTACATTCCCCTCAAAATCCATGTATTCTCATATACATCGCCCTTAAGAATTGAGTTCTTCATACCAATTTTTTACCATGAATTCGGAAATCCATACATTTTAATGAAACGAAACTAAAAAATGTAACGAATTGTGAAACTGTACCTATGAAATTGTTAACATTTTTTAAAAAAATACTTGAACCAAATGCCCTAGAGTGAAAAAATTAAAAAAAAAAATACCAAAAAGGGATACTACTTACTCCCTCCGTCTTTTTTTATTTGCTACATTTTGCCATTTAGGGGTGTTTCAATTTATTTGCTACATTTGCAAATATTTCCATATATAGTACATAGGTCCCACACTTTATTTACAAATTTGCCATCACTCCCTTCTTGATTTTGTAAATGTTTCCATATATAATACATAGGTCCCACAATTTACCTATTTGCTTTTTTGTTAATTCCATTTATGTCAATGGTACCCACTCCCTCCTTGGTTTTTGTGAAAAAGTGCTTGTAGCAAATAAAAAAAGACGGAGGGAGTACTAGTTACTAGTTAGAAGTTATGAGAACAGAGACACACAAATATGTTTTTGTAAATTTATGTAGGCTTGACTTTAATCTATGTGACCAACTGACAGTAGCATGTTGGAGAAAAAACGCATGCAAGTTTTCGTTTTGAGAATTTGGTGAGATGAGCTCTAATGGACCAATATAATCTTTGACCACAGTGCAGCATCATTAAGTTTGTGGCTACTTTTTTCTCCACCTTTTCCCCATTTCTTCCCAACTCGTTGATTGCCAAGTTGAAATTTAATGGTTGTTGGATTCGATTTATTAAATTGTACTTTTTTTTATGGAAATTCAGCACCTTCCATTTTAGTCTTCTTTTAACTTCTACTACTTGTCTACTTCAACTTTTAATACTTTACTTTGACTAATTTTTTGCTAATATTATAAACTGTTTTATGCAGTTCTAATGACCAGCAACAAGTATTATATGCATAATCATATACTAACCTCAAGTTTCTAAGTGCAACAATTTGACTTTTACATTTGTCAACGCACAACTTTGACCATTAATATATATATATATATATATATATATATATATATATATATTTATTTATTTATTTATAAAAGTTATAAAAAGTTATTATTATGAAAATTTTCATTAAAATAAATCTAACGACATTTTATATGATCATTTTTGTTTTTATGTATTTGTAAAAAAAAATATGGTCATAGTGAGGTAGAGTATGTGAATAATGCAAAAGTCAAAGTGTTGCAATTAAAGTGAAACAGAAGAAGTATTTGCTAAAATGATAGTATTAGTTTAAATTTTGTGACAAAATTATGCTCCAGTCAATGTTATTATAATGTTTTATCTATTGCTTAAAATCTTCATTTTTAACTTCTTACATGCAACCTTAAGGATTGTGTATGTCTCTTCATACAAAATTAATAAAGTTACTACTTCCTCCGAAACGAAATAGATTTTACACTCACTAGTAGAATAAATGTGTATTGATGCGGTCATTAAGTGGCCTATTGCGGCGGTCATGGCCGCGCAGCAATTAAGGGGGCAGCAATAGGTAATTAATAAATTATTGTTGCGGTTTTACCCAGAAACCGCAGCAATAGGTACTGGTACAGGTAATTTTTTTATTTTTTTTTTTGCATTTTGCCATCAAATTTAAAAGACAAAAACGCTAAAACAAAATAAAACGCTATTGATTGAAACTAATGACAAAAAATTATTATATAAAATTCAAAAATAAAAAAAATACAAATTGCAATACATTATTACAATATATTTAGGGCAGAGTATAAAAAACCAAAATTATAGTACCAAAAAAAACAACAAATCTGAAATGACATACGAATCTCATTAATATGTAAAAATAAAATAAAAACTAGTTATATAACTAATACATAATATCAAAAAATAAAATGAAAAAGCAAAAATAAAAAAATTATTACAACTAACTGACTAATTACAAAAAATATATTAGAAAATAAGAAACTGATCTAAAAAAAAAAAAAAAATCCTAAAACAAATAATCTACATACATCTAAAAAACGAAAAAAATAAAAAAAAATCCTAAAACAAAAAATCTACATAGAGATCTTAAGAAATGCGGAAAAAAACGAAAAAAAGGGTGCAATACAGTCTGATAAGAACGAAAGCAGGATTTGGGGTTTCAAGCGAACGACCGAAGGAGAACGAAGGACGACGAAGATGAACGAACGAAGGACGACGAAGATGAACGATCGACGAAGAGGGTAGACGAACGAAGGATGAACGAACGATGGCGCTTTAGATTTTGATAAGAACAAAGGACGAACGAGTTTGAGAGGAGTTGTAGGATTCGAAGTGTGATTGGCAGGACGAATGATGGCGCTTCACATGAAAAAAGTTCAATTGAGGGACGAAAGAGTTTGTGCAGGTACGAAAAGAAAGAGGAGAGGGTAGGATTCAAAGTTCTACCAAATTTCAATTGAGAGAGGAGAGAGGCGAGAGGGGCATGAATTGAGAGAGGATGAAAAAACCTTAGCATCTTTAATATTTTTTAACGACATATTGTTGCGGTTTCTGAAAAGAACTGCATCAATATATTAAAATAATATAAAAAAATATTATTTTAATATATTGATACGGTTCTTGCCAGAAACCGCATCAATATTTTTGGTCAAATAGTCAAAAAAAATTCCGTTGAAACTATATTGCTGCGGTTTTCGGCCGTAACCACAACAATATGGTTATTTTATTTTTTTCCTTTTCTTTTTACGTAATATATTGCTGCATATAGGTAAAACCGCAGCAATAAGCAATTATTCTACTAGTGACTTTTCATTTTAGGCTATAACAAAATATATAAATGTTACACTTTTTTCTTTCCTATTTTAGTAAGTTTTCATTGTTGAAATTACATAACTACCCTTCCTATATAAATGCAGTAATCAACTATACTTAAACATTAATCTAACTTAATGAAATCACTAATAACCACCATCTCCTTATACTCCACCGACACTCACCACCTATTTCTCCCTCGTCACCCCATCCAACAACCACCATCTTTCTATCTCCTCACCCAACAACCACCATCTTTCTCTCTCCTCGCCAACCACCCACGCCACCTTTCTTTCTCCTTACCACAACAACCACCACCAATTAAACACCGATCTTCAAACAACCGTCAGTTCGTCACTAACCACAGATATTCGAATAACCGCCACCAACCACAGATCTTTGAATAACCGCCACCAACATTCTAGCCACCAATCTTCGTCGATCGACGCTTGCATACAAGCGGCGATTCTTCTTTTTCTTCGCCTTCGACCGATTCTTCTTCTTCACCCAATCTTCGATGGTTGGTGTTTGGTGGTGATTAGGGAGTGGGATTGTTGTATCGTTGGTTGTTGTTTTGTGTTTGGGTGTGCCGGTGGTTTATGTTTGGTGCTTGGTGGTGAATAGGTGGTGGTATTGGGTTGTTGTTGTGGTGGTTAATTATTTAGGGTGTTGCTAGGGTATGTGCGTGATGTCGGAGTTGCGGTGGTTGTTTTTGAGTTGGTGCCCATGGTTGTCTTGATGTTGGTGGTGTTGGTTTATAGAGTTGGGGTGGTGTTGGTTTCTGGAGTGGTGGGGGTGGTTTTGTTCTCACCCCTTGGCTCCGCCTCCACTTTTACTTTCATAATTAATTTAATTACATGCCCCTTTATTTTATTAATCTTCATTAAGAAATTTTGCCTAGAAAGGCGTTTTTTGAAAAGTATAAAATCTATTTCGTTACGGATAAAGTATATAAAATTATGCTGATTTGCATATGAATATATATCTAATATAGTAAACAAAAAAGTTAGTCATAGAGAAATTACGATGAGAAAGTGAAACTGGTTGTAAAGTTATTTACGACAAAGCCTTTTACGACGAGTGACGACCACACGCGTTTCTCGTCGTAAAAGGCTTTTTACGACAAGATTTGAGCTTTTAACGACCAGAATTCTGGTCGTAAATGACACATTTTCTTGTAGCGATAGTTGTTCGTTGAAAAAGGAAGTGTATTTTAGAAACTCACAACCTTTTATGTCCACTTTCTTCAAATAGTAAGTTGCCTCACGTAATTGCTAAATAAGATAACAAATTCATGTTGACCAAAATATATTTCTATATTACTTTACTTTTTGTTCTTTTTTATCGTAATCTCTCAACTTTTTTTTTAACTTCTTCCTTAGTCCGAGTAAAAAAAATAAGGAAAATGATATACATAGCCCTAAGGGCTATGTATAAGGTGCATAAAATAGAAATAAAATATTGAATCAAGCATTTATTACCTCAGTTAATGTGAGATTGTATATTGAATTCTTAAACTGTTTCCATTTAAAGAAATGTATTTAATGCTTATATGTAGCTCTAAGGGCTATATATAACATTACCAAAAAAAATAAAGCAATGAGAATGGCTGAATAGCTAATAATTGTCAAATTCTAAATTTTGGAATATGTGTATATGCATTTATGTGAGTGTATTGGATACAACCCACTGTTTTTCTCTAATTCACATTTATACATAATTACATGTTTAGCCTTTCTCAATCAATGTCTCAATATAGAAAAGCATATGGAACTTTTTAGCTTTTTAAAGGTTCCTCTACAAACTTGGCAAAACAAATAGATTTGCATTTACAAGATCTCACATCAAACGCTCATCGAACATGAAAAGATGATGCCTCGCAAATCTAAATTAGAATTAAGTAATAAACTTTTAGAAATAAACCAAATCTAAAGTATGAGAGAAATAGAGACATAGAGAAATAGAGTAACGAGTTTTGATACTTGTAAAGAAATTGAGAACATGGATAAGTTAAAATTCCAATATAGGAATGAATAGGGAATTAAATTCTAATGTGTGATGTTTTGATCATATTTCTTCATTTCACGAGTGCTAATGTGTGATTGTTGATTATATTTCTTGAATTCACAACAATCAAACATGTAAAAAGAATGGATGACGTTTGGTAATAGAGACTGGAAGTTCAATGGGTGATGGAGGATTAAGATTTTAGAGTTTATGAATTATGATAACTAAAAATTATAAAAGATATTGTTGAAAACATTAAAGTTGGATGTGAGACCAGCGTGAGACCTGTAAGATATTTTAAAGATTCAAACCACATACCAAGACATAACTGAGATGGGACCGACATTAATTTAAGGACATCTATTAGTTTAAATTAACTATATATTTATCAATTTAACCAATTTATCTATCAGGTTTAACCCAAATATTTTTTGACATCTACCAGTTTTATCCAGACATTTATCAATTTAAGCCTTAAACTAATAATTTATGTCCATAAACTGATAACATGATCTCGTTCCAATCATATGCATGTATATGTAAGTACCATGTGCATGTTTAAATTGACTTCTAAACAAGACTATGCTTAAGGTTTTGGAAAGATTGTAAATACGAGTTTTAAGCCATGCTAAATAATTTACTTGCTTTTATTCAATATTAGGTATACAAGTAATACAAATAAATTGATTGCTGAACTCTAATGAAGTCCCTATTATAACGAATCCAACTATTTGATTATTCTGAATTTTAGATGAGAATAGTTAGATATTTAATATGAATATTTAAATTTTTAGAAAACCATGAGTTTGTAAAGATATTACGCAGCTTTTCATAAAATGAACCCATTACTCTACTAATATTTGATATCTAGATACCTTCCTCTATCCAAATTTGCATTTTCAAGATCACACGTACTTTTTAACTAGTAGTAGTCTAAAATGTACTACTTGATTAGTTTGTTTGAAGATGTGTTTTGATATAACATATTGCAAATAGTGTTAATGACCAATTGACTATATATGTACCAAGGTGATAATGAGTCTGACAAGCTCGCGAACAGCTCAGGTTCGGCTTGGTCAAAACTCGGCTCGAGACTTAAACGAACCGAGCCGAGCTAGGCAAAATAAAGCTCGTGAACAGCTCGATTATTATTTTATACTAAAAAAATTATTTTATACTAAAAAATTAACAAAACAAGACTTAAACGAGCTCGAGCCTAGTTAGGTTCGGTTTCATTTTGGCTCGTTAACACCCCTAGCCGAGCCTAAACGAGCTCACGTGCCGAGCTGCAAATTCTAATCACGAGCTCGAGCCGAGCTGAGCCCAGTGCTATTCGGGCTCGGCTCGCTCGATAAGCACCCCTAGCACCAAGGATGTTCTGGCTTAGTAATTAAGATTGAGGTGTTGTGAACGGTGTGTCACAAGTTCGAATTTCCCCTCCCTTTTTTGTACTGCCTTCGTGGCTCATATGGATAAAAAAAAAATTGATCATAAATATATGTCGGACACCATAACAAAGCAAACGTTGTAATAGAATTTAATACAAAGCGAGTATCCAAATTTTAGATATTTATAGTCGTTGTTTCTAGCAGATCATCAATTGATGAAAAACAGTGCAACTGAAGCCTGAATACAAAAGCCAAAGAAAACACATAAAAAAGAAAAAGAAGATCCCAATACCAATTACTAAATGAAAGAAGCCTTTATTTCAGATGATGCTTGAAGCTGATAAAGTCATTGCAGCTTAGCAGAATTAATGATTCGTACCACAATCTTTCTCTGACCCTAATTTCTTTAATCAGGAGAAGCTTATAGAGTTATAGTATAGTATATGCATCATCATTACTTCACACTTCCCTTGTCCCCCCAAACCCAAGATAAGAGTGCATCAAATAAGGATAACCAAGCATATACTAGGTCTTTATATGATTTGCTAATATATATTTAATGATGATACCAATGAAACTACTCCCTCCGTCCCATAATATAATACTTGTTTCTTTTTTACACGGTCTTCAAGACATAACTTTGACCTTTAATATCTTCAATTTCGTATTAATAAAAAATATAAAAATTTGATATTATTAAACTACACATTGAGACGAATCTAACAAGATCCCACATGAATATGTTTTTATATATATACAAATGAGAATATTTGGTCAAATGCAAATTAATTCAGATATAAACTTTTTTTTTTTGCTTGGACTACTATATAAGTGTAAAAATGTGGTTAAAGTAGATTTAAATCTTTAGGAAGCAAATCAAACAACTATAATAATACTAAATAAGTAATGCAAATAGATTAGTAATATCTTTTATTTTATAGGTATCTAGTGTTTATAATTTATAATCTTTTGCTTTTAGATAAGGTTACAATTTTAGTACGTGTTTGAATACAGATTCTCAAAAGTATTTTGGAGGTTGACGACGCAAGTTAAATTATTTTTTTTAAAAAAAGTGGTGTTCAGTAAAATATTGATATAATGTACTTTGTAGTGATTTATGATAACCATGGATAATATGGTCAAGCTTAATTTTGATGGATCCAAGCTTAGTAATGGTGCAGCCTCTTTTGGCTTTGTGATTAGAAACTCTAATGGTGATGTTTTACTGACGGGTGCTAGGTCTCTTGGTTCGTCAGATGGTATTTTGCAAGCTGAAGCTTGGGGGCTTCTGGAAGGAATCAGAAAATCCATTGTGCTTAATGTATCCCGTCTGTGGATAGATAGAGATAATCATGCAGTCATTAACTCTATCAGTGTTACTTAGGGTATTCCTTGCGACATTGACTATATTGTTTCTGATGCAAGGTGGAACAGGCTAAGATGACCAATTGGAGAGCTTCACATATATAGTTTCCGCCATGCAAATAAAGCTGCGTATTTCACGGCGCACAAGGGCCATGATTACTCTTCTTTTCTATATGTATTGGTTCCCTCTTTATAGTGTTGTTTTTTTTTCCCTTATCATCCGCAATGATATTTTAGGCTAGCCTCTTGATCAGGGTTGTTCTAGTCTAAATTTTCTTTCCTTATATAAAAAAATGATAACCAGGGACGATGAAAATAAAACTATTCTCTTTATTAATACATTAAATTTAAAAGTACAAAGATGTTTAACTTTTAAATGTGTATTATAAAATAAAAAATATTGACACATTACCATAAGCAAGTTAAAATCAAATTCAAAAGCACCCTCTGAATAAATGAGATGTCTCTTAAGCTTTGGACTATATTGACTTTAATTTATTTGCATCATAGGATGAATAGCCGCATGTTACAATCTAGCTAGCTTAATACTACCTTCCTTTCTTTTTAGTTGTAACACTTTGACATTTTACACTATTTACAAATTGCACTTTGACCCTCGTATGTGATTTATACGTGAATAAAAACATAAACATGTATCTTGTTAGATTCCTCTTATGATGTATTTTATAATATGTAATCTTTATAAATTTTACAAATACAAAACTAGAGATATATATCTTCAAAGTTTTGCATGAAATGCGTGAAAAACACAGGCCATGCCCGCAGGAGGCACGAGCCCGACCCGGGTCGTGCCGAGGACAAACTCTGGAAATTTCAAGCCCCGACACGAAACGACCCGCCTCTAACGGACTCGGCGTGGCCCGGCATTGGCACAGGCCCCCGAACAAGCCAACCATGCCCATGCCCATGCCCAGGTATAGTTACATATATGTCGCACGTGCTCAGTGTCACCCCTGGTGATAACGTTTTAAAAAAGCTTTTGTAACTTTGAGGGATAAAACTAATCTTTTGAGCAACTTGTAAAAATAAAATACAATACATGTTTAGAGACTAAGTATCAAAATCGTTTCATCGCTGATCGGATTAATAATTTTACTGATTTAAACTCTATATTAATTTATTTTGTTTGATAAAGCTTGTTTGTATTTGCAATATATTGTAGGAGTATTTTTTAGAAAGGGACACAAATATCATTTTTAAGAAATTCCGTCACAATTTTGTTTTTGTTTGTAAATAAACAAATTTTTGTAAGATGAATAAAAAAGAAAGTATTTATCTCAAAATAATTGGTACCAATATGAGAGAAGTGGGTATCCATCTCAATTGTCATTATATTGGCGCCAAAAATTTCCCATCCACATACTGAAAATCTCTCTGACTTTCTAATTTAATTTATCTTTAATAATTAATTCAACAGAAATTTAAATCCTTTTTGAACGGTCAAAAAAATGGATAACCACTCAATAACGATACCCTAAAATTGGACAATACATTCAACAATTATCATTAAATACTGTTCAGAAATAAAAGCACAATTATTACATAAACAAAACAAATAATACAGTCAATATTAAATTACATTTAAAGATAAATCTTTCCTTTTCTCAATATTTTTATTACATTCATCTTTGACTGTCACCCAACTCATTATGACAGAAAGAAGATAATAAAATTATTAAAAAAAAAAAAAGTAAAATGAAATCCCAAGAAAATAACAAAAACACTAATACCCCTCTTTCTCTCTCTTATTACATATGGATCTATCTTTCTCTCTCCTCTCTTTTTCTCTCTCCTATTATTTTTGATCTAAACCGCTGAAATCGGCCGTTTTTCTTCTTCCATTTTGTCTGAAAATTGCGCCATTTGATGGGTACTTTTGTTTTCTCTTCTGGGTTTCTGCTAAATATTGTTTCTGATTAGAAATTTTGCTGCTTTTTCAATTTTTGTGGGATGTTTTACTTTTTTCTTCTAGGGTTTTGCATTTTTCATGCATCATCTCTTTTATTTTGGTGGGTTTTTTTGGATCTCTCTATGTTTTTATGTTGTATTTTTGTCTTGAGATGATTGTTAGATCTTTGCTTGTTTTTCCATTTTTGTTGTTTTTTCCTTAATTATATTGTCTTAAGTGATATGTTGATTTCCCCCTTTTTTTTATCTTCTAATCTGTTGATTTTCTGTTTTTTGGGTAATATAAAGTTTGAGGCTTTTGTTGAAATGATTGATTATTTCAATGAGAGTCAAGCTATGAAATGGTAGAAAGTTGCAATATCTGAAGTGGGTTTTTTTTTTTTTCATCATTTGTTTTGCTAAGTTGAGCTTTAGAAGACCATTTTGCTTTTAAATTATTTATTAATTTCTTTTGGTTTTAGCAGCTGGTAAATGATAATCTATGTTTAGATATAATTTTAGTAGGACCTGAGTGATGATAGAAAAGGATTAATTATTTGTGATTATTAACTTGTAAAATGCTTTATTAACATGGTTCTGAGCTGCTTGTTTGCAAAGTTGCTAGTTTAGAGAAGCTGCTTTCATGTCATTATTTGATTATTTCATTCATATATAGGGATTAGGGAGTTAGAGAATGATTTGAAGCTTGAACTTGGAATTTGATCTTTGGATCCACTTTTTCTTGGTATTTTTCATGCGTATCTGGTGATTCTTATTAGCCCAGTAATATGGTTTTCTGGGTATGTCGTGCAATTTTTGCTTAATTTGTATGCGAATTGATGTCGCTGTTTTACTTGTTTCGCTAATCATGTATTTTCCTGTCTAAATAGATGAATGAGTGACTGAGTTGAGTTAAACGAACATCTTGAGCACAATGGCTTCAGTAGGCGTGGCGCCTACTTCTGGTATTAGAGACCCTAGTGGCCTTGGTGTTGATAGGCTTCCTGAGGAAATGAATGACATGAAAATTAGAGATGATAAGGTGAAAGATCCTCCTTTTAAGCAATCCGTTCACATGTGTCTGTACGATTGATGTTTGATTCTAAGTTGGTAGTTACTGATTGCTGATAAGTTTATCTTGGTTTTCAGGACATGGAACCAACAGTTGTTGATGGTAATGGCACCGAGACCGGGCATATAATAGTGACAACGATCGGAGGGAAGAATGGCCAGCCAAAGCAGGTAGACTGTCATGCTACCGTACCAATAGCTATACGAATGCATCACATAAATTCATAGGAATTAACTGCTTTAGTGATACCTTTCTTCTGGGCCTTTGGCACATGATTACAGACTATTAGCTACATGGCAGAGCGTGTTGTTGGACAAGGATCTTTTGGGGTTGTGTTTCAGGTAAACCTTAAGTCCTCATGATTGATGAGACACTATTGAGAATCTGTGTATCATGTTAGTTTGATGTGTAACTTGTGGTCTCGTATTTATGTAGGCAAAGTGCTTAGAAACAGGAGAAACTGTGGCTATAAAGAAGGTTCTTCAGGACAAGAGGTACAAAAATCGTGAGCTGCAGACAATGCGTCCTCTTGACCACCCGAATGTTGTGTCCTTAAAACATTGTTTCTTCTCAACAACGGATAAGGATGAACTCTACCTCAATTTGGTGCTTGAATATGTTCCTGAAACAGTTCATCGAGTAATTAAGCACTATAATAAAATGAACCAGAGGATGCCTCTGATTTATGTAAAATTATACACATACCAGGTACCAAGTCTAAATTCATTAATTGTGACTGGTTTGCTTCATAGAAGACAATTCTTCTTGTTTATACTTCTAAATTGTGGATTAACACCCTTCTTCTATCTGTAACTTTTTTGCCAATTGATTGATTTTTCCTTTAACCCGTTAATGGATTGCTAATGATTGCTTCCGTTGATGATATGCAGATTTTCAGAGCCTTGTCATACATCCATCGTTGTATTGGTGTTTGTCACCGTGATATCAAGCCTCAAAATCTCCTAGTAAGTTTGGGATGCAGAGAAAATTGTTTTCCTGTCAGGTTTACCAAGCACTTGTATTTTTTATATGGCTACTATGCCCTGATTATCCACGGCACATACAGCCTTGACATTTTCGTGACCTGGCTGTAGTGGCATCCGAACTAAATGGTGTTGGATTGTTAGTAGTTGTGCTTGACAATAACGTATAAATTGGACGTTACTATCTGAGGTCCTAATTAGTTTTGCTGGTAAATATATGCAGGTAAATCCTCATACGCACCAGCTCAAACTTTGCGACTTTGGAAGTGCAAAAGTCTTGGTATGTGGGTAAATGTGTTTAATCATCTCTGTGATCCAGAAATGTATTTATTGACTTTATTTCGATACCTTTGATAACCTTAATCTTACCTCATCGTGCAGGTAAAAGGCGAGCCTAATATATCTTATATATGCTCTAGATACTACAGAGCACCAGAGCTAATATTTGGAGCGACAGAATACACAACAGCTATTGACATCTGGTCTGCCGGTTGTGTGCTTGCAGAGCTGCTTCTTGGACAGGTAGCATGCCGCTCTAAGAAATTCTGTCTTCTTTATGGTTTGGTTCTTCTCTGGGTTTGGTCATTAATAATGCCTCTTTTATTCTTTTGTCAGCCACTATTTCCTGGTGAGAGTGGAGTTGATCAGCTTGTTGAGATTATAAAGGTAAGAATAAGGAACCATCCCATGCTGTCAAAAATACTGGCATTAGTATCTATGACTTGCATCCTCGATTGATTTGTCAAATATTATGAGGTTTTTCTTCTCTGATAGACTAGAAAGCATTTGTTATTCGGTGATGCTGCTCGAACACCTTGTCAGTTGGGTTCCTTTTTTTTTTTTGTCCTATGAAGTTGGTAAAGCATGCCTGGATTATTGAGTTGTAATTTCAAAGTCTTTTGGCTGGAATTTAGGGCTGATATGAGTCTAGGCATGCGGTCCAGCTGTTTGATATACTTTTCTGATGTGTATTCTTTCCCACATCGAGGTGGCTGTACCACTTATAGCAACTAGTGAACTAGCTTTTTGCTAGACTTAACAAATGGTTGGCCATAGTGGTACTGTCTGGCCAGAGTAGTTCCTAGTGATTATTGAAGACTCAGGCATTCACGCCCACTTCCATCGTTAATTTTTTCTTCCTCTTTTTGTGCGTGGAGGGGTGGGGGTTGGAGTTACCATATATGGCCAAATCGACAGTTTCTATAACAAATTATCTGCTAAGTTGCTAGTCATTTTTTTTTGTCTTCCTCTATAGTGTCTAATGATTTTAATTGCCAACTTACTTTCAGGTTTTGGGCACACCAACAAGAGAAGAAATCAAATGTATGAACCCTAATTACACTGAATTCAAATTCCCTCAAATTAAAGCTCATCCGTGGCATAAGGTAGAACTCAAGAGCACTGAAGTTGAATCGTTGTCTTCTCTCTTTTTAAAGGCTTGTACATTGACATTTTTTCTTTGCACCAGATATTCCACAAAAGAATGCCTCCTGAGGCTGTTGATTTGGTTTCTAGACTGCTGCAGTATTCTCCTAACCTACGGTGCTCAGCTGTAAGTGCCATACTTGGAATTGGTACTGTTAATCATTGATTGCTATTTTCCTTTCTGCATCAGTAGTTTTTTCCATGTCGTTTTGCTTTTCTGGATGATCTATGATAATATTTTTCCATAAATCATAGTGTATATTATCTTTGAATAAATGAACAAGAGCTTGGTTAACTAATTTCTTGTTGAGCTGTGAGATGCTATACTGAAGGGGATCCTGATTCCCCGGCGAACAGGATTGTTCTTTCTTATTTGCTGTGTGCTCATATTGTTGTATTTTAAGCACATGCTTTTAAATGTGTATTTCTGCCCTTTAATATTGGATGGTGACTTTAATTTCTTGTCTCTCAAACTCTCTGGTAATCTTGTTGTTATTGTAATTAGTTTGCATTTTGGTCTCCAGATCGTGTGGGTGATTGTCATGATCCAAAGTTCTAACAAGAGTTTTGTCTCTAATTTCAGTTGGATGCCTTGACTCATCCCTTTTTTGACGAGCTAAGAGATCCAAACACCCGCTTGCCAAACGGACGCTTTCTCCCACCGTTGTTCAACTTCAAGCCTCATGGTAAGATTTGATTGAAAGAAGACTGGTTTCTTATGCTAATACTCCATTAGAAATTTTGGTGACAAGTTTGTCTGATAACATATACGCTTGTGCAGAGTTGAAAGATGTCAACCCGGACACAGTTGTCAGATTGAACCCCGAGCATATGAGGAAGCAATCTCCAGGCACTGGGTTGTAAAATCCCAAATATGATGAGATTATGAAGAGCAAAAAGCAAAGCATTATTACTATTGTGGAATATGTGGTTTTATAATGTATGAGTATCTGTTCCTTCTTTACTCCCCTGTTTACATATATTTTGGTGCACCCAGTTAGTATCTATATTAAAATCTATGTTGTAAAAGCAGTTTTTAGAGAGAAATGAACACTATCAAGTTACAACTCCTGCACAAGACCTGAATATGGGTGCCCCCTTTTACTACTGTTTTCTATATCTAACTGGTTGTAACTTGTCACAGAAAGTAACAACCAACCTTAGTCAGAAGTTATATGTTTGTTATGGTGGAATAGATATATATTTGAATGGTTCCTTCCCGATTCGTGTCATTCGAAATATCGTTGTTGAAACTTAAAGATGTTTCATCTGTAGTATCATAGTATCAATAAAGGGTTATGTGAATGTTATGTTAACAATATTGTATAGATCCTCTCTTGGGTTTGGCTTGTCGAAGTAGTGAACAAAGAACCATATTTTTGTACTGCGAACGTTTTTAACAAAGCGATTCCAATATTATATGAGACTGATGTGTGCTTGCTAAGTATAAATATATGTGTGAGATAGTCATCTTTTTGGAATGAACATAAACTTCTCATGCTTAGAATCTAATTGTGTAGATTATACTATGCATCCATGTTCATGGGGTACTACTTAGCGTGTAAGTGTTTAGATTGCTTGTTAGAAAAGTGTAGATTCATTTTTGATAAAACTATGTTCATTTACAATATATTTAATCAAGCTAAGGGGAGTATCTTTTAATCAATTTGTTGGCAGAAATATGACTGTTGTTTGAAGGGGATATGGAAAGAATGAGGAGGCTTTAAGCTGAATAACGTCAATAAAAGATAAAGATGGAACTTTTGACGATGACATTGTGAGTATGGTAGTAAACATCATTCATACACTTGTTTTTTCTTTTTCAATTAACGATTAAAGAATGGATTATGAGTCACGAAAAGGACAAATCTCGGGTTTGAATATAGACAAAATTGAAAATGTAAATGGAACAAAGTTCAAATATTTTAATAAGTTTAGATAAGTTTCAAAAAGTTCGATTATAATAGATTAAAGAAATATAAGGTGAGAGAATGCACCATAAGGAGGTATATGTGAAGACAAGAATATGAATTTATATGACAGAATGAGATATAAGAATAAGAAAAAGCCAACCATAAGCTTTCATAGTTGTGTTTACGCAATCGAAATTATAAGTCATGTAAAACTTCTAAGAAATCTTGAGGATTATATTCTTGTGACTCGTGAGGGTCTTCTTTACCATCATATATTAAAAAAAAATGTATATAGTAGTAGTAATTTTAATATGCCTTCTAAAATTAAACAATCCAAATAACTAGATACAAAACTGAATAACTTTATTAACTCTAAACAAATCCGAACAACTTACCTAAAATCTGAACAAGGTTAAATATTTGCTTAAACCAAAAAGAAATATCTAACGTATTCATCAATTGTTTTGGTGTAATTTGTGTAACTATAAGCAGTAATTCCATTGAATACTTTGGGTTTTACATACAAATATTACAACAAAATAGGCTATTCTTCAAATTACAACCTAACAACTATGACCAAACATGTTTTTGATGAAGGTTACTTCTGATTTGATGGACATAGCTTTTGACAACCAATACATCCATCTCCACAAAAAACATAGAAGGGTTCCACAAGTTCCAACATATCATGCATGACAATCTAAACCAAAATCAAACAATAAACCATGTTAGGCATGGCCGCATGAGCACTTACTGATCATTCCAGACGTGGCTCATTACCCATTCCAGCCATATCGAATGACGAATTTATGAGCAAATCACGAGTACTAACTTGCTTTTCTGGTCCGTAACCGTTTCAACTGTATCAGTGTCTTCATTATTACACACTGACCAACTTCGAGCAATATCCTATATTCAGTATGGTCTAACATCATGGCATTTCAGTAATTTTTATGCCAAAAAGTAATATTAAAAAATTATAATTTTGTTTTAAAAAAATCATATATTTTTATTTGGGGATTATTAGTTGAAATCTAATTGATGTATTAGATGACTAGTGTATCATATTTTAACACTATCTTAATATCTTATCGTATCAGTTAGTTATTATATTATATCTTGGCTGCATCTAATCATATCGAGTAAATGTTACATTGTATCAAGTTGCTAGTGAAATTACAAAAATGCTATGGTATGGGACAAGTTGTTCCCTATCGGGTATGGGAGAATAATTCCTTGACCAACTTCATTTTTGACAATTTTAGTCGTTGGTTGTCGTATTATGTGTTTAAAGCCATATGTGATAGAGTAGTGCATTCAAAAAAATATATTATAAAATTCGAATATTTTAGTAGGGCAAATGTCAAATTTTGAAACAAAAGATTACAATTTACATTTTATTAAAAAATAGTACTTAATACCAAAATTCAAGTGGAGATCCCACATCTTTGGGCATAGCTCCCCTTGTGTGATAGCTTTTTAAGTTTTAACTAGTGAGTATGCCAGTGATACGTCGGATTGTTTCTTTTCTTAAATTTTTGTCTTGTGAGGAAAAAATTGACCACAATAATTTATTATCATTACCATTAATGTGTTAAGTATCTAACTACTTGTATAGTCTTTTAATGAGATATAGGCCTGTTTGGCAAATAGAGTTTAGAGTTTAGCTGTTAGAGTTTAGAGTTTACTGTTAAAGTTTTAACTTTTTGTTCAACAAATTTAACTGCTGATTTGACAACTTTTTTTTTATAAATGTGTTTGGTAACAATTAACTGATTGCTAAAAGCTTATTGCCATTTGTTTGAGTAAAATGACATTTATAGACATCTTAATACAATGTGTAATAGTATTAGTAGAGGCAAAAAAGTCATTGAACATATGTGTACCTAATCCTCTAAAAAAAAAAGCTCTTATTAGGAGCTTTTTCATTTTGAGAGTTCATTCAAAACTCTCTCTAAAACTCTATTTTACCAAACACCCATTTTAAAATTTTCGACTAATCAAAACTCTAAAAGTGGTTCAAAATTCTCTTTTTGTTCCAGAACTCTAATCGTCAAACACCCTCAATCTTTTTATACTGCATAATTATTTTTATACTGCATAAGTATACCTCCCTTCCTTTTCTCTCACCTCTAACCTCCCCCTTGAGCATGCATCTAGTTTATGCAGCTGTGATAGAAAAACAGAGGAGAGAGAATGACGGCTGGTAAATATAACTGCGATTATTGCGACAAGGAATTCCGTGATACTCCGGCTGCAAGGAGGCGTCATCTTCAAGGAATTCAACATCAACGTAATCGCAAACTCTGGTACGATTCTATCTCTTTTCAACAAGGTAACTTTCATTCTCAATTTCTTTTCCTTTAAACCCTAATTTTCTTCTTCTTTCCTCTAATTTTTCGCCATTTTATTTTTCCTGTTTTTTGTTAATGCAGGCCATAATCAGATTCCTGTTGCCACTCCAAATTTCGGGAAAGGAGTATGCAATCGTTTCATGACAACAGTAAACCCTATCCTTTAATTTTTATTTTATTTTATTTATGAGAAGTACGAATTTTTCATAGTTTAATTCAGTATGTGTGCTTTGAAGTTTTAATCATTAGTTCTAAATACTTCATAATTGATTGATTGCTATAATTTTGTTGAGGGTTCATCACATATTCACATGTGCTATGGTAATTTTGCTTTTCTCCTGAATCTTGTTGTAGTGGTGTTTGGTTTTGGCATAGAACTTCTTAATGAATGTCTAATTCTTTTTGTTGTTTAAGCGAATTCGCGTCTCCTACTTCAGGATTATATATTCCTGTATGGTGTAACATTCCGCCCTGTTTGGTATTTGTTAATAAATGGTGGTAATGAGAATGAATTTCAAGTATAATTTAACAAGAAAAACACCTTTAAAATCTCTATGAAGAAGCAATCTCTCACCCCTAAGCATGTGTTTTTTTCTCCATGGGAAGCAATATCACCCCAAGCTTGTGTTTCTTCATGTATTTTCATTACCACCCATTACCACATGGGGGAGTGATATTAAGTGGGAATGAAAATTTGAGAAGAAAAATGGATACTTTGAGATGAATTAGCATTATCATGGATTCATGGGAATAGATACTTTGAGATGAATTAGCATTATCATGAGAATGGACATTGATTTTTTTCACAAATTACATACAAATTCATTGATTCATTCCCATTACCATCATTTATAATCAACTACCAAACGGGTCGTTATGGGCATAAACTAATTTTACGCTAATTCGAGTTGAGCATTGTAGCTTTCTGCTAATAAAAGAAACAAGGATGTTATTATCATTTTGAGATGTGTTGGTGTTTAAAATCAGATTAAATGTGATGGTTTTCCCCCTTTATTTTGTTACAATAAATGTAATACATTATGTGGAAAATTTCTGCTTCTGATTTATCAGGGTTTTTGCTCTTATGGGGATTCTTGCAAATACCTTCATCCCAAACATAGTTTGCAAGTTCCAGTTATTCAAGGAACATCTAGTAAGTTCTTTTTGGCATTTTTCAATCTGATTCCTTTGTCTTTTCTTGTAGTGTTTTGGTTATCTTTCTCATACTTTATCCTTATACTATATATATGGAATAATTAGAAGTATCATGGACCAGACTCATATTTTTATGTTGATTGAAGAAGGCAGAGCTGCGGAGATATAGATACAACAACACATATTGTAGTCTGATTATTAATGCTCTGATCTTAGGATCAAGACTTTTGAATAATAGCGGGTGATCTTTTGTTCTTTATCCTTCTTTTGGACCATAATGTTTCTTTGCATGCTCTTGGTCCGCCTGATCACCAATCTGTAGTAAAAAAATGATCTTGAACTATCATATTTGTTCAATAAGGAATTACTTTTGCAGGTGGTGAATATGAGTATGGGGGCTAGGCTTATCGTTATTTCCTAAGTTCTTAATGACTCTTAGTGGGAAGTTGCTCAATCCAATGAACGTCTTCTTATAGATATTCAGTTTCTTGCAAGTTGGGTTGACTTGTTCCATTGTTTTTATAGTCAACTTGTTGCAATTGTCATCTTGGATAACTTCAGGGTGTCTTACATGATAATAATAACTACTGATAATCAGCTAAGTCTGAATGATGTCCCTCTATTACAGTGTACAACATATTAGGGGAAAGTTTTTCTGACAATTTGGAACTACAAGGTAGTAAAGGAGCTATATTCCTTCCCACCATACTTGTTTTTTTGCACGCTGTGCCCCAACTGTTTGGTTTTGGCACAAAGCTCAGGATCTCTTGAGGCTATGCTAAATCTACAAGCTATAGATTCATAATCATGTGCTCATGTGATTGCATGAATTTTTTGTTAAACTTGCTTATGTTTTTGGTTATATGCAGGTCATGTAGCTAGCCAAAGCTTTGGGATGTCATTGGAGAACCTACCTCCATCACTAAGGCCTCCTCCTGAAGGAGGATATCCACCTCTACCATTTGTTGATTGGGGATGAGCATGAGCCATGAGTATGTTATCTGTATATCTATATTAGAAATATAATTTCTTTATTATTTGTTACATGGCATATACTGAGTATAGTTGTCTATGGTTTCAATTGAATGAATCCTGATCGACTTTAGTGGATTATGATTGTTTTGACTAGGAAATTGTGTAAGTCTTGGGTTCTATCTTGTGGCATTTTTAGTTGGTGTAGGTCTCGATAGAGCTGGATGTTCGCATCAAAAATTTTAACTTTGCGCAATTCAACATTCTGACAAAGAAATGCTGGCTCTTGAATCAGCTGTTGTATAATTGGAGCAGCTTTTTGATCATGAGACCAGTCATTGTCATCACTCTTACTGTTATGTTTTGTGTGGCTTGTGTATGAAGTAAAGCAGGGGTTTTTAATTGCATACAAACCCTCGCATTATATTCTTAATGGAAACCTATTCGTCCTTCTGCTATAATACAGCAAACTATAGGCAGAGGGTGCTTTAATGATGCACTAACTTAGGCTGTAATGTAAAGCTGAAATGCCTAATGCTGACCCTCTGAGATGCTTGAAGAATTGGACGTGGGCGGTTTAATTTTGCTTGCTACTTTTCTTTTGTAGAACTGCAACATTTCTGTATAAGACCTTTTAACAGTAGATTAACTTGAAGAGTCCGAATATCTTATATTCGAATTCCTAAGTTCTTGTTTAGGAGATTGTTTGGGACATTACTAAACCACCTTGGAAACAATTTGGCGGAATGCTTTTCGGCTCTTGAGCAACCACCTATATTCGTTTTTGTGTTGATTTTTTATAGATCATAGAGGAGTATGACACAGGGCCGAAATTGGCTTTTGTAAGTCCTTTATAAAAACTGCAACTCAGGCCCATCAACTACTTGTAGTGGGTGGTGAATCATTATATGAAGTGGATGATAACCTAATTAAGCCACTCAACTTGTGGAGCATAGATGAATTTAGACGAAAATAAGTTAGTGATGACAAAAGCATAAAGTCATGCTAAAGAATTTCCTTGTGGAAATTCTAAGAAATAGAAAGAGACAAGAGTCTTTGATTCTCAAGCAGCTTGGTCACTATTGCTTAAGACACTGCGGGGCAGGGAATTTTGACATAGATTGGAGGGTTTTCTTGATAGTACAAGAATCCTTTATATAACTCCTTAAGGACGTGTTCTCTTCACCTTCAAAAAATTAAGTTTGAGGTCTAATAAGTTCAGACAAGTTCTAATATCTTGTCATTTAGTTCTATTAAATTCCAATAAGTTCAGATGAGTTCAGGAGATATAAGAGAATGGGCCCTTATTCCAAACCCCAAAGCATGCTCTAAATGATCCCTTTTTTTTTTCCTCTACAAGTCTCCTTGCCCTGGATGGCAAAATCACCCTAAGACATAAATCTATATGCACTATGTTGCTTACAATCGATCCCTCGGTTTTTCAGACCTATGATTTTGAATCAAAATAATAAGGATCTTACTTGCTTAATCTGCATTCCAAATCTCTATTATATAAGGAAAGGGAGGAGCTATGGTGCCCCCCTATAAAATTACATAATTGCCCATTAGTAAATTAACTACTACTAGAAAAAGGGGAACAACAAATTAAAACTCAAATATAACATTAAAAAATTAACTTAAATGTTAAACGCAGTTCAGTTAAAATTGAGCCACCAAAAAAAGAAACATTAACTATAGGATTTAGTATATTTATGCTCAAAAAAAAAAGTAAAAAGAAATATTACATCAATCAAATATCTTATTAATCATTTCACAAACACAATAAAGTATTACATCAAAAGAAAAATTCATCAAGTAACAAAGTGAAATGATTTTTTATAAGGGTAATGTTATATGTAGCTCTTAGGGCTACATATAAGCAATAAATACATTTCTTTAAATGGAAACAGTTTAAGAATTCAAGACACATATTCACATCAACTGAGGTAATAAATGCTTGATTCAATATTTTATTTCCATTTTAAACACCTTATACATAGCCCTTAGGGCTATGTATATCATTTTCCTTTTTATAACACGAAAGATTATGTTAATACAATATAAGAAAATCTAAATTAATTCACTTAACATTAGTAAAAAGAAATTATTAAAAGAAGGATTAATGATAGAGGCTTAACCTACGAATTTTAGCCAAAAAAAATATCTAATGTTCGAAATTTTACCCTGTTTATGCCCAAAAAAGCTAGAATTTATGTTTGAATAAAAAAGCAAATCAGGCACGCATTGCGTGCGTAATTTGCTAGTTTTCTCTAATAGAACTATACTATTACCACTCTTTGCCTTCCTTTGGCAACCAGTCATCCACTCTACTTCTAATTTTTGCATTTCTTTGTTAGATATCTTGCCCTTATGTTACTGTTCTATTCTTTAGCATACCAAAGCTCATAGTGACTAATAATACTCTGCCTAAATAATGTGATAAGGAGTTTTTCTTTGTTTGATAATTTTGTTATTTAAGTATTTGTGGCTTTTCTATGGATATTGCATGGTTTCATTTTTAATTTCAGTCATCCCATGAAATTAGCAATTCTCCTTGTCAGTTTGGTCGAACTGCTAATGTGTAGCCAGATCACAGATGCCCATGAAACGAGATACAGCCTAGTATTGGCTTTTGTCTTTATACTCTTGATGTCCTTAATAACATCATGCATATTCAATCCCATAAGAACTCGTGTACTTTTTTTTGGATGAATTGTATCCGAACTTAATTTACAGATTGATCCTCCATCAGACCATCATAGATGAAAAAACCGCATATTACAGGCGAAATGCTTGATGGTTACTGGCTCTGATTTGCAATATGTTAATTTTCACTGGCTGTGATTTGCAATGTGTCATTTTGGGTACATGATCGATATATATGTATATGTGCCCATGGTGTTAAAACTATGTGGTTTAATTGTTTGATAGGCAGCACTAATCCGAAACGGGAAGAACCATTTGTTTAGAAGTTAGAAGAGATCAAGAAGATAGGCAAAGATGTGTTGGGCATGCTTGTGAAGGAGGAAAGGCGCTGTTATGGCAGCTGAATTAAACCCGCATAGGTACTTGGAAGAAAATTGGGGAGGCCAAGGTAGGGGGACAATCCTATAATTCATCTTTTTTAGGTTGTCTTTAAGTTTTAGCACACTTCATCTCCTGTTTGTTCTGTCATCTACCATGTTCAGTTGGACCATGATTTTTCCATGTCCATCATATCCATCTCTGACAGACTCTTTATCATAACGTTGGTTTTGTGTTTGTGTTATTGTTCGTGGTCCGCAGTCTATATGTTATCTGATAATCCTATGTATGCAATGTGAAAAAAATCCGCAATACAGAAGTTTGGCGGGTGTAATATAGTACGGACGAAGCTATTTGTTCTGGATATTACCAGCTACAGAAGTATATCTGCAAACTGAGATGTACAATTATTGAACTAAGCATTTGCTTCGGGTATGGCAGTATGGATAATCTTGTATGGCTATTTGTCCAATGAACTTTTTGTGGATGAGACTTGAGAGTTGTGTAATTAAGATTTCCAGAATGCTTCATGTATTATGAAAAGCATGTTTACACTTGTTCAGATGTCCCATCTAATCATGGAATTTTTTTTGTAGAAATTTCTTATTATATACTTCCTTGAGTTTTTTTTTTACCTGCAACGTTTTATATTTTAGGAAGCTGTATATTACTTGCAATATTGACATTTTTGGCAATATATTCTCTTTTTCTCATCTATTACGCATGTGGACCCTTTTTTTTCTCCTCCCCTAAATTCTTGGTACCGTGTTTCGATATTGCAAGTAATAAAAAAACAGAAGTTTGAATTTCGCAAAAATTACCTTATCTTATTTTGTTTTTCAAATGACTATTGTACAACAGTTTAACACACTATTCTTAGAGTAGATGTACTATTAAGCTTTATTATTTCTCCTTTTTGGATTAGACCATTGGTTTCCTACTAATTTTTTTGACCAAAGGTAAAATTTTGGAAATTACTCCCTATTGCTCTTCCTATTTTAACTTTGCACGTTTGTCAATACACTTTTTTGCTCTTAAATATCTTTCATTATATATTAGTAAAATTGTAACGGCTGTATATTAATAAAGTACTCATGGAGACGAATGAAACAAGATTTTATATGAGTTTATTTTTTCTTATATATTGAAAAGCATAGAAAATTCCCTCTAATTATGCATGACTATTCTGTTTCTAATCGATCATAATTGATACAAATCTCTTTTATGGGTTCAATTTGTGGAGAAAATGTAACTTTTTTTTATTTCTAAAGTACATGTTTTATATTTGGTTCCACATGTTTTCCTTAGTGTAATTCTAATTTACAATATTTTCAAATGTTGTTAATTGCAATTCTTTCTATGGTAAACGAAGTTGAAAAGTGTCGAGTTGGTTGACAGTAAATGTAGCAAAATCCTATGTTATAAATTTATAACAGTTAGAAATTGAAAGAGCTCCTTTGACAAAGTGTCATCTATTTTTTTTTATTAAATACACAACGGCAGAGAGTAGATTACTCACTGAATAGATAAATGTTTTTTTCAGTTACGGGTATAACCCTATAAAATTGTCAATTGCCATTATGCATCAATTTATGATTGGGATAGTTGACTAAGTTTATGCTTGTGGAATTGCAATAAGACGAGTTCATACCAGATGCAGAGTATCAAATTGTCCAATATCCTTGATCCTCTCCTCCCCCTTGTAAGATTTGAAAAATTCCCTCCCTCTCCCTTCCCTCAATAACTTTTCCTCTTCAGGAATTGAGGTTGGCTCAAACTTTCCCATTTTCTCTAACAAGATCTAGATTAATGTTTGAGATTTAAGGAGGGAGGTTGCGAGTGTTTAACTTATAATAGGCCTCTGGATGGGTGCCTTATGCGGAGACAACCCAAAGATTCTTCTTACCATTTTTTTTTTTAAAAATAATAACTTTTCCCCTTCACAAAATCTTTTCCAAACAAGGTATTAGCATTAGCAAGAAAGAAAGTAAGTGCATTCTGCCAAAGAAATGGTGGTAAATTTTTTTTATAGTGCAAATCATCCTTGGAGTCGGCGCCACTGCCATTTTTAGTGAAAGTAAGTTGAACTCAGTGAGTGCTCTGCCATCCATGCCACACCCACTTGTTCACTATTTTTTTTTTGTCTTAAGAATTTGTGGTCAATACTCAATAGCAGCTTAGCTTGCATGAAAATAATCATTTCTCCTATAAGAAAACTTTTATTTTCCTCCATCTTTTAGTCTCCACTTAAGAACTTCACTTATCATCCATTAACATTTCCTTGAAGATAAATTTGTCCTCGTCTAAGCTCTATTCCTTTTTACTATTTCAAGAACTCATTACTATTCTTAATGAAATGAAAACAAATCAGATAAGATTAGATCAAAATCATCGTACCAAATCTTCTTATTTCTGTTTATTTTGTACTAAATAGACTTGATTCTATATTAATAAAGATAATGGAAATTAGATGTTTGAAAAATACGTGTCGAGTCGATTTTGCCAATATCACTAGGCTAGGCTATAAGAATAGGGGATGGCTCAAGTGGTGAGCTTTCCCATCTTTCCTAACAAGTCTACGGGAATCTTTATAGTAAACCTCGGTGTACCATGCTCATGGTACACCCAAGGCTATTTTCGCCAAATAAGCAAAATGGGCAAATGAGCGAATGAGCAAATGATCAAATGAGCGAATGAGCAAATGATCAAATGAGCAAATGAGTAAAATGAGCAAATGAGCAAGTATTTTTACTCATTTAAGAAAATGAGCAAATACTTGTACCCAAATGAGCAATCTTTGTCATTTGCGCATCATCATCTTCCTCACTTTCAGATCTGGAAATTTCTCTTTTTTTTTTGCGAATTTTAAATCTCCATTGTTGGAAGATTTGGAAGGAGGAGAGAGAAGAATTGAAACAACAACAACTAAACAACACCAACAACAACTAAACAATTGAACAAATGAGCAACGATTAAAACAACAACAGAACAAATGTGCTACAATGCGTCGGAAAACCCTAAACCCCCAATCATCGTGAGAAATTTCTTAAAATTGAGAAAAATGGCGAAAAAAAATTGGGAAAAAAATCATGGGAGAGAAAACGAAGAAGAAGCAGGAGAAGAAGTGGAGTTACTAGAATGAAAATGAAAAGTCGAAAAAACTCACGTCGCCATTAATTAATAAACAGTATTGAAACTGGAGAGCAGATGTAAATGGAGGAGAGAAAGAGATTGATGCGTTGATGATGATAATAAATACGAATTGCGGTGATAATCAACGTCATGTTTCGAGGTTTCATGGAGATTCAGATGAAGAAATGGAGGAAGAAAATGATGATGGTGGTGAAAGTTGCCGGAAAGAACAAATTTGGAAATTGAAGTTTTAATTAATTACGAAAATGCCCCTAGGTGTACCATGCTCATGGTACACTCGGGTGTACCATGAGTGGACTCCAAGTCTACCCCAAGCATTTGCTTGGTATTTAAGGAGGAAGGAGAGTTGAGGCCTTGAGGGTGTCTGACTTGTAATAGGTCTCTGGGTGAAAACCCTGTACGAAGGTAACCTAGAGGAATTTTTCTTACCGATTTTTTTTTTCAAAAATATCACTAGGCGATGGATATGGAAATTCCAATAAGATATTGGTTTCCTCCCAACTTGCGTTATCTCCCTCACATTTACTAATACTAGAATTTTTGATCTAGTGGGGAATCAACAAGTATATTCTAGCTAGCCAACAAACATTTTAATCGAGTTCCAACTCTGAAGGTTCACATCTTGCCTCCATTCAAATGCACAAAACTTTACAATACTTTTTATGTAGTACCATGAACGAGATAAGCTAATTAAGAAGGTAGAAAAACAAGTATAAGTCAGTTAACAGTTTAAATTCCATCTTATGTTATGGCAAATATCTTATCGTGTATGTGTACAGTTTATTATATTAAGTTCATGTCATCACAAAAATAATCCAAAAGAAAGAATTATGTGTCATTTTTTTATAGAGTATATCTATAAATTTATGCTTCTAGAATATACTTTCTCAATTTTAATTAGTCACAATATTTAATTTTTACATTTGTCATTGCATAATCTTGACTATTAATCTCTATAATGTTTTACCAGTGAAAATTATAACATGTTGCTTTTTTTTTTTTTTGTAAACATATATGAAATATATTCAACATCTTACAACCTAAAATATGTTTACATATTTTAATAAAAAAATATCGGTCAAAGTCTATATATAAATATGTGCAAAACTAACAAATATTCGAGGTAGTACTTAACAAGAGGCCGCCATAATTAATTATTTCACCTTGGGCATATAAATTGCCAGGATTAACCTTGGAAAACAAGATTAGGGATTAGGCTTCGTTCGACAATGGACGTGTTCGACAATGATAGTTGTAGTGGTGGTTTTTAGCTGTGAGAGTAGTTATTAGTTGTGCTGTTAGGTCTTAGTGGTTGGTGTGTAGCTTGTAGCTGTTAGCTGTCAAACTAGCTGTACTAATTTTCGGTAAAATAAGTTGTCAAAGTAGATATAAATTTTACACACCATAAAAACTCTCAAAGTCGCAAATTATAACTTTTGACAAACACTACTTCTACCACAAAAAATTACTCATACCACTGCTTAATCAAACCCTACTTTTTTTTTAATTAGTGTTTGACCGAGTCAAAACACTAAAAACTACCTCAAAAGCTTGCGCCGAATACGCCCAATAGCTTTCACTTAGCTAATTTATAAGTTATGACTTCAAATTATTAATATAAAAACCATATTTTCCCTTTGTCTTTAATTTTTAAAATCTTTACTTTGGGACCAAAGAGATTTTTGGATGGGACCCTATAATGGATTTGAGAAACGTTCATTCCTCATATTTTTGGATGCGAGAATCAGTGTAATATATTCTATAGAGATGCCCAAGTAGCTTGGACTTTGGAGAACTGCGGAGCTATATGTCAGACCTTCTTAATTTCTACACACACTGTTATGCACTTATTATACTTCTCTTACTGCTATATATTATACTCAGCTCTCACTTAGCTTGATTAGCTCACTTCTTAATCTTTCATCCCAATTACACATATCGCCTGACGCCTGAACATCCATTGGAGCAACTCGCAAGAATTCGACCACCACTAGGAAAAAAGAGCTTATATAGATATAAATATAGTCATATAGAGACAGAAATTTAATCTACATGTACCTGGGTATGAACAGAATATATATTCGTGCGTCTCCATATGGCCTTACTCATTTTCAAAAAGTTTAAAACAAAATATTGAAATATTTAGAGTGAAAATATATTTACACAAAAGGATAAAAGGGAGGATTATATTTAAAACAAATTTTTGGGTGTAACTGTTACACCATAATTTTTGGTCTAACTCCCACAAACCACCTGTTCTTTTGTAAAAATTAAATAAATTCAAATGACATAAAATAAGTAACAAAATGACATGAGTTTCGTGTTATTATTCGTATAGTTCATGTCATTTTTGTTAAAATATATGCCATTATGCATTTTACACAATAAATTATGGTGTAACATATTACATACATCTAAGACGGACTCTATAGTTAATTAAGTAAAAGTTTTCATGGAAAAATCTAGCTGAGTCCCCAACTCTAGGTCTGATCTGCCTCTATACATAATTGACATTTGCCCTTTTTTTTATTCATTAGGAAAGATAATTAGTCCGAAGACCAACCCCTAATATGCTACTATTTTGCATGGCACACTAGCTCAAAGGCTGGGTAAAAGGCTAAACAGCCCAGAAGACAACTGCCACCACAAGATTAAACTTCAACATATTGTCGATACGAGGATTCAAACCCTAGACAATACCGTGTAATTCGAGGTAATACTCCACTGAGCTACCACCACTCCCTCATGACATTTGACATGTTACTATCACAAGTTTAATTAGTTAAATGTAACCTAACTCCTAAATTATTAGGTGAAGAGAATAAGGTAGATTTCGAACAATTTAGCCAGTTCCAAGTATTATTCTTCTTCCCTAAGACCTTTAACCTTTTAAGAGTTCTAGGAACTTTGAGCTAATTTAGTATATTCAGGCAAGCTTCCACCCAATCAAGCAAAAGCAAGGAAAAAATAATGAAATTTCCTTAAGAAGTATATGATCATCAACCTTCCCCAACCACAAATTCATCTTGCAAACTTTAGTTGTGGTCGGTTCATGCTTATATTTCAATCATTTTTATACAACTTTGTGGTTATAAGTTGAACTACAAAAACCGACCAATAATATAAGAGTATATATATGTTCCACTATCTCACATGCATGAAATATATTCTTACTCAAAATCCCACTTTTAACATAAATTTTTTTTCCTTAGTGCAATAATTTGTTAACTTTTTTGACAATATAAATATCCTACATTGTACTCTACCAACTTGTATTCCTCGTGCTCCAACTTGCTCAAATCATACATAAAACTTGCCAAATTTTCTTGCCTCCGAAATTGTGGGGGGGATAGTCTACTAAAACTACTTCCATTGCCCTATACTTTAAGGGTTACCCTCTCTTTACCCTACTCTAGGGTACTAGCTATAATATTAGCTTGGTTTCTTTTAACTTTTTACTTGTTTTGTTTTTCTATAAATAGGTCAAATTCAAAGATATTTTTTTAAACTACAACTCATTTCAAACCTAAGCATAATAAGCAATACTTTCCTAAACAAAACAAAACAAAAAAAGGTTATTTTTTCAATTATGGCTAATTATTTTAGCTACATGTTATTCACTATATTTTCATTGTCTTTTATCATTAGCTCAATCCAAGGAAGATTTTTAACGTTAATGCCTATGCATGGCACTCTTAAGTACTCCGAAATTTCGATACCGCCTTCTCAGGCTCCAAATGCTAATACTAACCCTAGCTATGAACATAATGTTGAGCATTATAGTCCTGCACCTTCACCTAGTATTGATGATGGTAATGCTAGTACTAGTAATGTTCATGAGAATATTTTCGATGTTCGATCGTTTGGTGCTACTGGTGATGGATTAACAGATGATACAATTGCATTTAAATCAGCTTGGGATGCTGCTTGCAAAGTAGAGAATAATGCAAAGATTGTTGTGCCTAAAGGGTATTCTTTCTTGCTTCAACCTTTGATTTTCACTGGCCCATGCAACGTCGGTGTTGTGTTTCAGGTAATTAATTAACTTCCAACTAGATCTACGTACCATGTTTAATTACTAAGCAAGCTTTATTCAAATATTATTGTCATTCGAAAATTATCTCAATACTCGGATACTGTTATTTTTGCAAAAATGAGAGTAAGACTTAGTTTTAGGTTAATTAAGTGGTTGAGATAATGGATAATTTGATATTGATGATACTATTACCAAAGAATTAAACAGTACATTTATATAGTAATGTATGAAACACTTGTAACAACGTATATAGAAAAGTAAGGAGTTTATTTCTTGCACAATTCAATTCACGAATTGGTCTGTAGCCATATAAGAGAAAGGTAGTCCAGTAATATAAGGAACTCAATATGATGTTGCTTAATTATTTTAAACACATCAAAATAGATTCTCCGGTAAAAGTTGGGATTTCGGTTAAACTCGTTACAAGCTGTACAATATTGTATAAGGGTCTGTTCTCCACAACTTATTTTCAGTTCAGTTTAACTCTGGACAATATATTTACTCTTACATATCACTATTCGTTTCAGCTTAGTTCAATTCAGCTGTTTTATATATGTCGAACAGAATAAGCCCTAAGTCTAGATATTACTCAAAGATATAAAAATAAAAATCTAACAAAACTTCTTATAATTACTCTGGCAAAATACGGTTTGGGACTGAAATGACAATTTTTCTCATACTTTGACATATTACTAAATACATAATCTTCTTACTAAAAGAGGAAGAAAAGCTGAAAAGTGAAGAAGCTAAAAGACAAAGTATAGTTGAAGTCCTAAGTATTAATAACTTAGTGAAAAGGAATTTTATCCTGAGTAAGATTACAGATATGAGATATCATATTATATAGTTCCACTAACTAATAGTTGACCGACCAGCAGAGAGATAGATGACGAGTATTATTAAGTATATTTGAGTGAATAATAATTATGCATAAATCTATTTTGTTGTGAAGATTGAAGGAAGTATTATGGCACCAGACGGACCAGAGTCATGGCCTAAAAATAGCAGCAAAAGACAATGGATAATCTTTTATAGAATTCATGGATTAACACTCCAAGGTGGTGGCCTTATTGATGGTAGAGGAGAAAAGTGGTGGAATCTACCTTGTAAACATCATAAGGTTAGCTTGTTTAATATATAATCCAATTCATTCTTATTTTCTTTTTCTTGAAGGATTGCCCCGTGACGCCGTTTTTTATTTAGCAGGATCACCTTTTAATATATTTATATAGATATATATGACATGATTTCTCATTAATTAATATATTTTTATATAAGTCGTGTGGAGTCTATATATCATATACTCTATTAAGGTAGTGGTATATTGAGAAATTTTAATACATATATTACATAGGTTATATTATTACTTATAGAGAGTAATCAAACATAAAATTATTTATACTTATTCTGATCATATTTATATTGACAACTGCCCAACAAATAACTGGTTTTGGTTTTATTTTATTTATTTTTTTATAAAAAAAGCTACAACCAGGCGCTAACAATATTTATATTTACTAATTTGGTACAGGGGATCAATGGAACTACCATGCCTGGTCCTTGTGACAGCCCAGTTGTAAGTGATAACTTTTCAGTTTCCCTACATCTTATAGTAACTAAACTAGTATTTGGGCCCGGGCGTTTCTCCGGATTGGTTTTTTTTTTTAACTTGATATGAATTTTTTCCATTCCCATCAAAATATATTACGAAAACTCAACATTTAAAAGATACAAATATAATAATGTGGATGCCTAAAGCATAATTAAAAGTTGGTTGAGATGGTAATCATATCATGTATAATAGTAAGAGGTCATGTGTTCAAATCTTGTTGCAAGTTCATTTTACTTTTGCTAATTGACGTGACTTATATACACATTAAACAATTCTAGTGGAGTAACAGAGATGCCACGAGGCGTGTATACATTATCATGCACGCTTTTTAATATATATATATATATATATATATATTTTTTTATTTTTTTTATTTTTTTTATTTTTTTTATTTTTTTTTTTACGCTTTTTAATATATTAGTATAGATTAATGAACCATATTATTAATTATATGGATGTTAATATGGTAAAATCATCTTTCCGCGAAGAGTGTATATCACCATGCAAATTAGAGTATGGACTAACCCCATTTCTCAATTTATTTTCTTTGGGCAGGCTATAAGGTTCTTTGGGAGCACAAATTTAACCATGAGAGGGATAAAAGTCATAAATAGTCCTCAATTTCATATTCGTTTTGATGTTTGTCAAAATGTTAGTGTGGATTCTATTATCATAAAGTCACCTGGTAACAGTCCTAACACTGATGGAATTCATGTAGAGAATACAAATGATGTGATGATTCACAATTCAGTCATATCCAATGGTAATTTTTCTTATTGGAACAAAATTATATTCTAATTGAGTTCTTTCTTATTTTTTTCTCATATATGTATAATATAAATTTATTTATTTATGTAGATATATATTTTTATATATTATTTTGTGTGAAAATTATCTAAATTATGTTGATTGTTGGTGAATGCAGGTGATGACTGTATTTCAATTGGAGCTGGTAGTCATAATTTGGATATCAAGAATATTACTTGTGGTCCTAGTCATGGAATAAGGTATCATACAACGTAATCTTTCTAATTATCCTTGAATAACAAGAGAAAATCTACACTTTTCTATATTTATAGTAGTTCAACATAAGTAGGCTATCATTTTTGTTCCTCAAATTGAATAACTCAATTTCTTCTCTGAGAAATTCGATTTATAAAACAAAATTATATGTCTTCTAATATAAGTCTAGTAATATTTCCATCCATAGATTAATAAAAACCTGTAAATGTAGTAAAATTTAGTGAATGTATGCAATAGTTTATCAACACTATAGTGTGTAGCATCGTGTATGAGGGACTTTAAAATCATGTCCACTTCAACTTAAAAATCCACTGTTTAGCAAAGAATCATGTCCATTTCTATCAGTAAACGTATTAGAAAACAAGTTTCAATTAGTAAAAACTAAGTTTATCTTGTAAAATTCAATATTAATCCATATAGAAAAGTGACCTAATTATATACCTCTTAAACAATAGAACTTAGTTTTAATCGGCAAAAAAAAAAATCAATTGAATGTATATCTAGGAAGATTTAGATGACTTATTAAGCCTAAACTCCTTTTGTATTTTCTGAAAGAAATACATACACAGTTATTAAATTATCAAAAATGGAAAAAGAAAAGAAAAAATGTACTACCTCCGTTATTTTTAATTGTTACACTTTGACATTTTACACTTCATAAATTCCACTTTGACCATCGTTTGTGATTTATACATAAATAAAAATATAGTCATGTGGGATATTGTTAGATTTGTCTTAACATGTATTTTATTAATAATTTTCACAAATACAAAACTAAAGGTATATGTTGTCAAAGTTATACATTGGCATGCGTGAAAAACGCAAGTGTAACAATTAAAAAGAAACGGATGAAGTAGTTTTCTAGTGAGCTAATGTGGTAACTTGGACTTTCAATTTTGATTTACCCTGCAGCATTGGGAGCCTAGGAATCCATAATTCCAAAGCCTGCGTATCCAACATCACAGTTACCAACTGTCTGATCAAGCACTCAGACAATGGGGTCCGAATCAAGACATGGCAAGGCGGATCTGGATCAGTATCCGCTGTGACCTTCGAAGCGATCCATATGGACACGGTCCGAAACCCGATTATCATAGACCAATACTATTGCCTCTCCTCGAACTGCTCTAACCAAACCTCAGCTATTTCCATCAACACAATTTCATATTCCAATATCAAGGGCACTTATGACCCACGGACACCACCCGTTCGCTTGGCATGCAGCGACTCGGTTGCCTGCACCAACATCACCCTCTCGGGTTTGGAGCTCCTACCTGCAGTGCCCACGAGTCCGGTAACAAGTCAGAAGCATAAATTGCAGCCCTTCTGTTGGAATGCTTATGGGAGTAGCTTAGGAGATATGACTACTCCTCCTGTCTACTGTTTGTTGGAGGGTTTGCCATATTTAGATGTATCAGGCAGTGATATTGGACAGTGCTAGGCTCATGGATAGTAACCAAATTGTACAGAAAGTGAAGTTGTCTAAAAAAATGGATGTTTAAAGTATGCACATTCCTTTTCTTGAAGCAAGATGGAAAAGGTATAACGAAAGTGATTCAACTATATATCACTATACCCATAGGATCTAGCCAACTCTACTAGAAATCTAAATTCAAGAATGTCTTTGTAATCAAGTACTAGGTGAGAAAGCTTTGTGCTCCCTTTATGCAAATGATGTGAGGACATATTACTACTATATAATAATAAAATGAAATTATATACTTGATCATCTTCTACCATTTATATTCTAGGAAATATAAGAAATATATTCTAACATTCCATATGTCAACACATTTTGGATTCGTGCAGCAGTTCATAGGTACGATAATTCCATCTACCTACAAATAAAATCCACAGAATGTACTATATACTACACACTACACAGTCTAATTACATCGAAAGAATGGATGGATAGGATAATTCCATCTACCAACTGCTGGAAACGAAGGCATTCTCTTCAGATGCTGTAAGCTAGAGCGGGGTAAGCGTATCGAGGGGGAAAACATACCCTTCTGTAATTAGGAAAATTTCCTACATGTGTTCTGCATCCAGCTTCCAATCATCACATATCGCATTTTGACTTCAGTATCACCTATTTTTTTTGGGCATAATCCTATAACTAAGAGATCACTTGGAAACAATTGTTTCAAAGGTAAGGGTGCCATTTGAGTAAGACATGAATCTAAATATATGATTCAATGAGAACTAAGCAGTAGATTGAAGAAATTAAACATCAATCTGAGCCATGAGGTAGAACAACAGCTCAACTGTAGAGCAATTACTAGAACATTACCTGAAGGCTGAAGAACTACTTCAATATTGAGAAAACTGGCCCCAAAACTTTCCAGGGACACAGTTTTAACTCCATGTCAAGTGATCAACTTATGTCATTCTGCAGCAACAACCTGTCAGCACAGGACAAAAAGACCAATAAAAGAATATTAGTCCCTCATTGAAGCTAAAAGAACGAAAAACTAGTACATCATCTGCAATGCATGTCCAGCAAAATTTAGTCTTGTGAGTCAAAGTGAATGTTTAAAATGTGCAAGCACACACACAAAAAAAAAAAACCTCTGCTGGATGTGACAATTTCTCACAAAGTGAAGCCAAATAGATATTAGAAACATTGATCCATCTTTCAAAAGCTAATATTTTGAACTAACATGATCAAAATTAATCCAAGAGACCAGTAGGAAAACGTAATAAATTAAGATGTCAGTCAGCTCACACTCAATAATGGACAAGAGACCAAGTAATAAAAACAAAAAGGGAGCCTAGAATACCATTCACTTGACACCTAACTCTTTGATCGACTCATGAAAAATAAAAACTGCATAATTGAGGAACATTTCCTTTCTGAAGTATTTCTTGGAATAAGTAGAGTGTCTTGTTAATGTTTCTAGCCTTGCAATATCCATTAATCATAGCACTAAAACTTAAAATATCAAACTCACAACCATTTTGGACCATAAGATCAAGTAGCTTTTCTGCATCCTCCATCTGACAATAACCATCGAGCAAAGCACCGTAAGTAATGATGTTTGGAGCCAAAACTTTCTCAATCATGAAACTCATAATAGCTTGTGCTTCATCAACATTCCCATCTTTGCAAAACATGTCAACAAGCATGTTGAAGGTGTTAACGCTTGGTGTTATGTTACGCTCCAACATCTCTGCTAGTGTATCTTTTGCCTCTAATCAAGGAGTTATAAGTGACAACGTCAGGTATAATGCCCTCGCTTTTCATAGCAGATAACAGGTCTAAGCCCTCTTTCAACCGCCTATCTTTACAAAGACTATCCATAATGGTGTTATATATGACAAGGTTAGGTTTACGCAAGGACCAGATTGCATTTTGGTAAGTAAGTGCAGGGCAGCAGTATTGTTACCAATCCAACAAAGGCCTTTGAAACTAGCACCATAGGTAACAATGTTGGGTTGGAAACCTAGCTTAACAATATGATTGACCAATTGAAGAGTTTGAGGGAGCTTATGACAGTGGATAAAACCATTGATCAAGGTAGTAAAGATAACACAATCACGATCAAAGGGGTATCCAAGCTTAAGTCTTTTGCCAAGAAGAGAGAAACCGAAATTGACACGGCCCAAATGGCAGTAACAATTGGCAAGAATACCAATAGAATGCATATCGGGTCGAATACCAGATAACTCTAGCTCTCTGAGGAGAGAGATGAGGATGGAGTGAGATTGAAGGCATATCAATTTAGACATAGCAGTAAACAGTTGAGTAAAAACAATGGTAGAAGGAAGGGGACGTAAAGAGATCAATTGATGGAACATGGGAACCCAAAATCAAGACGTGTGTACTTAATGCAATCGGTCTCTGTTTTGATAATGTTCCCCAACTAACACCACAGAAGGAAAACGAAACAACCTAAAAGCCGTGGATTATTGACATTGCTTCATAAGATGTCATCTGGCACAAAATGTTTGATTTGAAATTTTCACTATTTCCAATATATCCACGAATATGGTAAAGATATCTTCAACTGCCTCATATTGCAACTTACACAATTCACTAACAACAATGCACGAAGGAGTTACAGTAAAATTAAGATGAGCCAAATTTTGACCGGCTGCTCACCAAATTCATCGGTGGCCATATTGCAGTGTTCCCCAAGACTAGAGATAGAATCATAAGAGATACGACACATCATCTTCCCCGTCACCTGTTCTCGTCAATGATCTGTTCAGATGATTCTACTTCTTTGTTACACATAAGGTGTGTACCATTAACCATGACTCCACTTTTCTAAAGATTATCACAGGTTGGAACCTGGAAGAGTCACATGCTTTTCGTAATTTTTCCAATCACCAGATCAAAAAGTAACTGACCGGTTGTCAACAAAATGATCAGCTTCTTTCAGACAAAAAATTAACAGCAACAATATAAATTAATAGCTACGCCGGGAAGGGACAGACCAAAGATTAGTTGGTTAAGACACTGCAAACTGATGAGTTAAAACTTAAAAGAGGTGATCAATCAGAAATTCAATATAATATGGGTTTGTTCTCAGTTAGGAGTTAGGACATCACTGTGGATAGAGCATTGATTAAGGTTGTAATTTGTAAACATGACACGATGAGGGAAATAGTCAGATGGATTTGTCAAGAAGAGAGAAACTGAAATCGACAACACAGTGAAAGGACACTCCATCAGCTTTTTCTATGATAGAAACAAAACACCATATATTATCAGCACACATCCAACTTAATAGAATGAAGAAACAAACAGCCCAAGGGCCAGAAATACGGGTCATAAAATAAGATGGTCATCAGGGACAAGAGATGAAGTAGACAAAGAAACTTAAAGCTTAATCTCAAGCCAAAGCACAAGTAATCTAACGCCGACTCATATCGTTTTAGACATTACAAAAAACAAGGAGGTACGTCCCCAACTATACTGAGATCTCGCATATCTCCAATATTTAGTCATAATTACCTCAATTGTTTTTATTCAAGTCACCTGATAAACTTCATTAGCTGGTCCTTTGCCGAGTCACTTAAATTATCAGAAGACAAGAGGCCAATAAATAACGACAAAGTATCAGCTTCATATCCCTTGCTAACCATAAGGTCAGAGTAGTAGAATGCATTTGATAAGTCATTGTTGACAACATATCCTCTGATAATTGTATTATAGGTACGATCATTAGGATAACAACCATTTTCCTCCATTATTGTCAACAATTCAAAGCTTCATTCATGAGCCTTTTCTTGCAAAAACCTTTGATCAATATGTTGTACGTTTTAACATTAGGCTGTAGACCCTTCAATACAAGATCGGAGAAGAAATTGGCTGCATCTTCAAAGTTGCCCAGCCTCACACAAACTGTCCATTAGGATATTGTAGATGACAATATGAGGCTTAACACCATTATATTCCATATCTTCAAGTAATGCTATTGCCTCATCAAGTAGCGCTTTTTTGCATAAGCTGTCAAGCAATGAAGCATATGAAAAATGTCAAGAATAATTCCATGACTTTGCATATCCTTGAACAATTTACGCGCAAGTGGGAGTCTATTAACTTTGCATAGTCCATCAATGAGAGTATTATAGGTAACAACATCAGGTGTCATTATTTGTTTCTCAAGTATTTCTTGGAATAAATTGAGTGCTTTGTCAATGGTTCTAGCCTTGCAGTATCCATTAATCATAGTGTTGAAACTTACAATATCAGGCTCACAACCATTCTTGGCCATCAAATCAAGTAGTTTTTCCGCATCCTCCATCTGACCACGCAAACAATAACCATCGAGTAAAGCATTGTAAGTAATGACATCTGGCACCTCACCTCTCTCAATCATATAGTCTAGAATAGCTTGTGCTTCATCAACATTCCCATCTTTGCATAACATGTCAACCAGCATGCTGAAGGTGGGAACATCTGGTGCTACATTACACTCCAACATCTCCGCCAGCATATATTTAGCCTCGACCTTGGAGCCAGAGTTGTAGAGACCTCTAATCAAAGAGTTATAAGTGATAACGTTAGGTATAATGCCCTCACTTTTCATGGCGGTGAACAGGTCGAGGGCCTCTTTCAACAGCCTATCCTTACAAAGACTATCAATGATGGTGCTATATATAACAAGGTTAGGTTGACAACGACCAGATTGCATCTTCCTGAGCAAGTGGAGGGCAGCAGCATTGTCACCAATCCGACAAAGGCCTTTGAAAATAGCACCATAGGTAACAATGTGGGTTGGAAACCTGCTTAACAATTTCATCTAGCAATTGAAGAGCTTGAGGAAGCTTATCACAGTGGATATAGCCATTAATTAAGGTAGTAAAGATAACACAATCACGATCAAAGGGGTAACCAAGCTTAAGTCTTTTGGCGAGAAGAGAGAAGCCGAAATCAACACGGCCCAAATGGCAGTAACAATTAGCAAGAATACCAATAGAATGCATATTTGGTCGAATACCAGATAACTCTAGCTCTCTGACGAGAGATATGATGATGGAGTGAGGGTGAACTGGTGAAGGCGTTTCAATTTAGACATAGCAGTAAACAGTTGAGTGAAAACAATGATAGAAGGAAGGGGACGCAAAGAGATCAATTGATGGAAGAGAGAAAGGGGATAATTGAGATTTGAAAACCCTAATTTACAATGCTCTCTAACTGATTTGAGAAACAACTGACGATCTTCTTTAACAGCATCTCGTGCATTGGAGAAATGAGAGTAATTTCGAAAATGAACTTGAAAAGGGGAAAAGAAAGTACCTTTTCCGCCATGAAAGATTGCAAAGGAAGAAGCAGCTCTGCAACAAAAATTCATAACTGTTGAGTGACTGAGTGTTGAGTGTTGAGTCTTGTTCTTCGATTTCGTGATGCTCTGGTTCTGGTTAAAATAATGGAAAGCTTAAATACGATCCAGAAATATCAGAATTAGACCTGTTCTATAATTATTAATGGTATAATTACTACATAAATTTTTTTTTTTTTTTTGAAAGATACTACATAAAGTATATCTATAAAAGGAAATGTAGTACTTTCCCATTTCATTTTAAATGCAACAAATAAATATTTTATATCTAACAAATAACAACCCTTTATGGAGTTTTGGGAAAGAATATATAAACCATTGATTTTAAAATCAATGGCTATGATTTGTTAAACTCTACGTGGTAGAGTTATTTACTAACTCTACTGGATCTAAACTCTATAATTACTGATATGTTGGATTTTCATATATTTCCTCTGTTTCAATGTTTATATATTCTTTCCCAAAACTCCCCCTATTTTCCCCAAAAATCCTCTCCCTCCTTATCTCTTTCCATAAAATCTTTCCATAAAATCTGAGTCGTTGATTTTAAAATATAAGGTTAGGATTCAACTCCACTATGTAGAGTTTTCATCAAACTCCACCGAATCCGAATCCGTAATTATAGGTATATTATCAAAGTGATGTTTTTTTTTTTTGTTCTAACGAGTTGTTGTCCCTCGCGCTACCCCAAAATATCGTAATGGCAAGGGTTAAATTGTTTTCCCAAAATCAAACACAAAAAAACATAGTTTTCCCAAATGGTTAAATTGTTAAATACGAAAACATGAATTTTGAGTAATACAAGCCAAAGCTCGCTCTAGATAATATCGTTTTTTTATAACGTAGTTCTACCTTTTCGTAATTGTATTTATCATCCTTATCTCCAGCTATTTGAAGTTGAAAATTTGAGCGTCGACTCTTGAGCAATCTAAGATTTAGGTTAATATTAATAATTTTACGATAAAAGGAAAAATGTATTCTTTTCTCTTTTCCTTTCTCTCTTACTCATCTTTATGATTTTTCAATTTTTTGCAAGTCAAGTCCTACTCGTCCGCCTTCTTACTCCCTCCCCTCTCGTCCTTTCTCCATCTTTCACTTGTTTTTTTTCCTGAAAACTTTAAAAAGATTGAAAATGTAAATAGAATCCAGTGAAGAAAAAGAAATTAATCCTATCCATAATAGTACCAACTAAAAGGGATTTTAGCCAAGATCATTGAATGATTCCTGAACAACTTTCGTCCTTGGCCGACGAAACCCGAAGAATCAACAACCTAAAAATACATCACGGAGAATATATCACATTCGTTCTATAATATTGGAACTTATGAATATGGCGCAAAAATCACTAGGAGAATGTGAACTATACCCATATAATTATAATAGAATAAGGCTTTCTTTAGATAAACCTCACCCAAGAAAAAATAACACACGTATTGTGAAACATCCAAAAATATGTTACAATTGTTAAAAAATTTGATATGATCAACACTATATGCATTATTAATTTTTCCTATAGAAATCTAACTGTTTGTTTTGTTAACATAAAAATGAAAAGTAGATATTACTTAATGTTCAATAAAAATTTATGACATGTTGCACTTTCAAGAATATTATATTTCCCACAACATGGAGAAAGTTTATTTGATTTGAACTTCGCATGAATAATCATTCTTTATTTAAACAAATGAGGAAGACAATGAACAAGGATTTGACATTAAAAGAAAAAATAGCAAATCATTGATAATATGCTCTCAAAATATTACTTAGTCACACTAGATATGTGTTACAAGTGCTTGTGTTCATGACCAAACGTCAAAACGGAGCAAACCAAAGGCTCCCTTCCTCCCTACTCGACCAATTTAGACGCTGCACCTACTGATAATAACCCGCTTGCAATCTCAAACCTTGCATTTGTTCTAAAATCATATATATATTTGTGTTAGACAACATAATAAACTAACAATAAGAGACCATTTTTCAACCCAAAAGAAGCATAATAGTAAAGGGCATTGATGCAAAAGTGTGAAGGTATATTTGATGGCAAGATTTAATTTTGAAAATTTATCCAAAATTCATATAATTGCGCTCTAAATATCAAATGATACAAGCTAGCCAGAGAGGAACTAATAGTCTAATAGATTGGCCTACACCATCAAGGCACCAAGACTCACTTTTCTTTTTAGCAGATCAACCAGACTTCATGCAGCATGCATATACTCTATGCTTCAAGTAGTGTCTCGATAGTATCTCCCTAGTGTTGCTGTAGTGACAAAATTCAGATATTGTCAGCCGAATATTAGAATAGAGTATAGATACATGATATTGTGCAGTAAGAACTGCATTACTACTAAAATTTAGTGAACCTGAATTACCTTGCCTTACTTGCAAAATAAGAATTTATGAATGAGAGACTCCTTTACGCTAAGAGGATTAATAAAGACACTACCTCCTCAAACAATGGAAAATTATTTCTATAAATTATGAAAGGGAGACCATGAAGCAATCAAAAACCAGTATTCAAATCCTTCACACATGCATCATGTCCATCATCACGATCCATTTGAAATATTGTTTTTGCCTTAGTTGATATATTCTTCTTATGTACGTCTTTTGAATCCTATAACTAGATATGAGGCCCGGGCTATGCCCCGGATAAGAAAAAATTTCATTTATTAATATAATACTTTATGATAATAACACTAAATATACCTTAGCCTAGTGGTTAACACTTTAGTATATGTACTTAAGGTCTCGAGATCAAACCCTATACTATGCAATTTCTTAATTTTTTTATTGTACATGGATTACATGAACTAAAACTCCATAGGGAGAGTGCCACGTGGCACAGTTTCTTGTTTTCGCACGCCTTTTAATATATTTGTATAAATATATAACCATCGAAATCTTTTATGCCACATAATATTTAGACGCCAATTTTTGCATAACTAACTTACTTGATCGGGTCTAAGTGAAATACCCACTTGAACTCCAACCTTTCATAACACCTCAAAGATTTTAGGCTTCTCAGTCACTTTATACACATGGTACTTTAGTTCTTTGTCAAATTCTTGGATATGTATTTTCTATATTCCTAGAATTTAATTCTTAAAAAAATTATCCAATTTCGTTAATATCATCAATTGTCGAACCACTATCCTAGAGGGATCAACTTCGTGCGAATCAGTTGCCACCAAAATAGCATAATCATTAGGCTCGTTGGTGGTGGATTGTAGTCAGTTTTCTTTACATTAAGATCTAAGCCCTTGATTATGGCAGTATTGCCGCTGATTCTAAGCAAGAACTTCTCGAAATTTGGAAACCAATTATGAATAATTTTAATTTGAGATCATCGTATGAAAAGTTAGGATTCGAAAGATTGAGGATACAAATTAAAGAAAGCCAGCAAATTTGACGAGCTTCACGGTTATGTCGGAAACATAAATTTGAACCACTATATTTGATTTTAAAATTAAATCCCAATAGAATTACATAATTCATATACCTTTTAACAACAAAGAGTGAAGCTTGAACATCCTTGCAGTTCTGTAATTAATGGAACTTAATAGAAAGGAATTAGGAAATTTTAAAAGAGAAAAATCTAAAGAACAAAAGAGAGGAAGAAGGATGCCGAACCCATTGATTTTGATACGTATTGATTGCGTACAAGGCGATATCAGGAGCTGTGAGAAGAATATCTTCAATGCAAAGATCCATACTTTTGTAGATGAGATGCTTTTCTCACCTCATTGTTAGATCGATTTGTAGTCTTACCAGCAGCAGACAGCAGTAGCAACAATTGCTTCTAGAAAGTCAGAGTTAGCCATCTCTAGTGGAGGTCTACCTGGTGGTCTCATCAATTTTTTGTTGGCGCTCTTCCCCTCCTGACAACCTTGGATTTCGGTTCTAGTTCATTATCATCACTCTATTCCCGTAGGTTCTCGAAATTCAGAATGTTCATTCTCGTTCTGGTCTTCCTTACGCGCGTGGCACCCCAAAAAAGCGTACTCGTCATATTCGAATCACGTTGGATTTAATTAGCAAGATGATAATGAAGTTGTTGTTCCAAAAAAAGTTGGTGCTTGGACTTGTTGTTTGGGGTGTATGGGGAAAAGCACAAAAGCAAGGTGTATATACGCAATTTATTCATATTGCCATACTATGGAGAAGACAATACACATTCCAGTGGTTGTTCAAAGTGCATTTCAAAGGTTAAATGCAACAATTTTAGAGAATCTTCTAAATTGGAACTTGCTGCTAACTTGTAATTATTTCACATGTCTTGGAAGTGCTTTGAAATGGAGCTTTGGCCTACTCCCACAAGATGGATATAAGCTTCCGTAATAGGACACAATTTCTGAAAATTGATGCAGTTGACGTGATCTGGATATAAAACTTGTTGCCATCAATTCACAGAAGATGGTAGTAAAGGCCTAGCAAGTAAAAGCAAACGTACAAGGGTTTAACATCTATGGTATATTTGAGATTAGCATGAGAACGGATGTAAAGCGAGAATAAATGTAAAAACTCAAGATGTTTACATAGGCATGTGGCGAAAAAAGCTTCACATTCTTCGGTGAAAGCAGTAAGAAACATTAAGGCAGTGGCATCGGACACTTAGTGTTAGAAATTGACCCTAGGAGTAAAAGGGAGCGTCATTTTTTTTCTTCTTTACTGAACACTGATAAGTAGTTATTTAAGGACGTGCATACCTTGGCAAAGATAAACTCTCTTTTAAACAATGTGAACAACTATATGCCAAATTACTTGCAAATGAAACATGTTTGGCACAGTAGCACCCCATATGTGTAAGCAAATCTGAATAAGTTGCGTGCTTTAGGTTAGAAGTACCAAAATCCAAACCCTAGATCCAAATTAACGTATTTGCTATGTTCGAATTAGGCTAAATCTACTTAGCATGTTGAAGGTGCACGAAGATGTTTGATACTTGCACCTACAACGTTGGTTTTATGTGACAAAGCAATTAATTATCTAATTGGGGTGTACATATATGCACTTTTTAATTTTCCTAAAGTTGGTAACTGAAGAGTATAAATTGCCACTTAAAATCTGTATTTTCAGATGGAATTTAAACCATAGGTCGAAAATGCGATTTTCGTCGCGGTCGTGGATGGTCACCGCTAGGGGTGTTCACCGGCCCAGGCTAGGACTGGGATCGGATGGACCGGAATCTGGAATATTTTTTGACCTGGACTACTAGAATTATTACGGTCCGGTCCATTTTTGGATCTATTGGCCCTGAATGTATATTCTTTTAAAAACAAAAAACTTTTTTATTTGATTTAAACACATTTATAAACTATATACATTAAAATTTAATAATTTTAATAGCAATATTCCTAAAGGTAATAAATAGTAGGTTTATAAGTTTCTAACTTTCTACTTTTTCAAACTTTTTTAATATATAATTATTATTTTTACTAAAAAATCGAAAATTCCGATCCACTGATCTGGACCAAAATTTTATGGATTTGGATCGGACCGGAAACCCGGATCGTATAAAAGATATGGTCTTTGCACAACCCTAGTCACGGCGATGCGGGAACAGGGATGATGTATCGTCGTACAGTCAAATATCGGTTCAAAGCATGAGATATCTCTTAAATAACTCACCTAAAATGCGATTTTTTTGACACCATGATTTAAACAAATCGGGATTTAGACTAACCTCATTGTTGAGACGAGGAACATGAAACAAAATTTTGAATTCGATACAAAGTATTTACAGGAAAACAAACAATACCCATAATATGGAACTTGGGATCAAAAGAAGCACGTGAACAAAAAAAATAAAGTTAGAGATCATGGTCGACAATCGGAGTTTCCACCTTGAGTATCCTTCACCTCCCTCTCCTCTAGGGTCGCTGAAGAAAATGACTTATGACGGCGAAATTTCGACCGTTGCAAACGACTCAACCTCCCGAGTTAAATCCCCATTATCTAATTTTTTTTTGTATTTATCAATCAATTTCCAAATCTAGGGTTTACAACTAATGTATTTGGTCTTCTCTCCCTTCATCTCCTCTGGATCTAGTTGTAGTCAACGAGGCCGAGATGAGTTCTCTTCTTCTTCTCTTTTCCTATTCTCCTCATAGCATATGAACTCTAGGGTTAAGGATTTAGCCATGTCCAAGTGAAACTTGCTCTGACATGTATTTACTATTGATGTTGTGTACCGTACGACATTGATATTTGACAAAATTTGCCAAGTCCTGGAACAGAATCCTTATCTACCAAAATCCCCAATTTTGATATAGAGTTAATGTGATCTCCAATTCCTTGCACTAATAACAGTTGCTTGCAATTTGAATTCCGATATAAATTATTGTTAGAAAAGCAATCATTTGCATCTCAAGTTATATGACGTAAATGCGATACTCAAATTAGTAGATATAATTAACATATTGAATATGAAGCTATTGTTTTTAGATGTTTGATACTTGCACTTGTAATTTTGATTTAATGTAGAAAAGCACTTAATTACGTAGGATACTAAAGATATAGAATAAACAAAAGACTTTTTATAAAAAGCACCAATATAAAGAACTAAAACGGAGAAAATTGATACCAAATAAGAACTTTCATTTAGTGAACCAAATTACATAGAAGCTCAATGGCTTAAGAATCATAGACTAAGCAAGAAACATTAGTAGGACAGGCTACCGCAACTTCGTATTTTTTTCCGAAGAAAAGGGAAAGGCTACCACAACTTATTAGCTTCAATTCTATGAAAAGGAAGCATTTTTTTCTAAATCAGGAGTAAGTTTCCTAGAATCCCTAACATCACATGGCTGATCTGCTTGAACTATTGGAAAATGAAGCATTTTTTCCAATACAAAAGGATCATAACTATTCTTATTAAACGCTATGAAACAAAGTGTTCTTCTATTACAAAAAATCAAGCTTCACAAAAGCACATGCTTTATCCCTAACAGCAATAACAACCACTTGCATATACTAACAAGTTTTTTGGCGCTTTAAACCACTATTAAGCTGAACACAAATAGAAGTGAGATTGTAGAACTTGATCCAGTAATAGACGCACCTATCATACATGGTCTACACTTGTTCTTTTTAAAGGGGAGAGGGGTAGAAGTAATTGAGGGTACTGGATATAGAGTACCACAAGATATTAAGGAGTCTGACATCTTCTCGAGGCTGGATTTCTTCTATAACTCGAGAAACGCATACCCCACTACTGTCAAGCACCTACCTCAAAGTAGCATAGTTTTCAAACTTGTATATTGTGTCAATAAGTTCAAATTTGTGGAAACGCTAATGCTAGATAGGAGTCTAATCCTGTGAATTTCAACTGAACAAAAGGCAAGTGCCCATCATTGGCACAAGTACTAGTTACAGCAGGAGTAAAATCCACAAAGACACCAACCAACATAGGTAGAATTAGCACAACCTTGTTTGCACAAGGAAAGAGAAATACAACACATTTTACAACATCCCCTTTATTTTTACATTTATTTTATATTTTTTTACTAGACAACTTCGAACTTCCCCCTTATTAATTCGATTGTAAGTTTACCGAAATCAACTTCCGAAATAGCTTCAAGAGGTTCGTCATCATCCTTTCGAGTATATACTTGTATGATTATTTAAATTCATCAAAAGCAGTGCACTAAGCTTAGTTTGACTCTCACTAACTCTTGTAGCCTTTGTAACCATCGAGCAAAACAGGCACAAACACCGATTACCACCATAAAAACTCGGGTACCCGCGTAGGACACAGGTATGTATCTAAGTGTCCAACTCGACTATTTTTGTTACTTTTTCATTCTTTTGGCGCACAATAATATGAGTGGAATGCAATCAGGGGCGGCTTTTAGCATGTTCAACATGTTCCATGGAACAGGGCCCCTTAATTGTGAGGGCCCCAAAATAGAGAAAGTTCAAGTAGTAAAAAGAAAAAAATTTATCTACTTATTTGGACTATTTTTTTTTCATAATATGATTATATGAAGTATGGATGAGCTACTACATTATTGAATTCTTCAAATATGAAATCGCACAGGGCCTCTATATAGTTCGAGACGGGCCTGAATGCAATACATTTTCTTGGGAAGGGTAGGGGAAAATGCTATTGATATAAGTTAGTAGGGCAATGCTTAGATATGGGTGCGAGATAAAGGAGGCACGTATTGAAAATTTAGATAGCCACACAACTTTTATAAGTGCAATAATACGTACCAAGTTCTCAAGAAAAAAAAAACTACCATTTCAATGAAGGCATCATCTCATAATATCCCTCTCACCTACTAATAATTTAGCATCTGAATGTTAGATGTGTTGTTAGCATCTGACTCAATAGATAAAAAATAAACTCTGGCCTCCTTGTTCTCCACATCTAAATACATACTTAGAAGCAATAATAAAGATTAACTTACCACTTCAGTTGTTTCCGACTCAAAATTACAACTAGTCTAAGCAATTTTCCATCCTCATTTGCTACTAATCCCATCTCTGAATTTGAATGACTGGAATATTGAGTACTATAAAATATTGGTCAAAAGAAACATGCAATAATAGAAAAAATAATATCATAACCTCCTTGTTCTGCACATCTTAATAGAACTCTGACCTCTTAATTCCCCACATCTCAATAGATACTCCATAGCCTAGATATGACAATTGACAAAATGATTCTTGAACTTAATATTATGACATAGAGAAAGCTTAACGTAGCTAAAACACAATATAAATGGAAAGTTAAAGTTGTTATTCATTCAATCATGTTCATTAAAATGAGCTACATATCCTTTTCTTTGATCTCTCTTTCAAGCGCTTATTTGTTCAAGTATTGAAGGATATATTCTACCACTACTACAAAAAAGGGAAAACATAACACCCCTAAATTAACTCTTATTTAAGCAAAAGTTATGTAAAGTCTAAATTTAACATTTTACCCGTGTAACGGTTATCTTAAGTTGTATTGAGAATATATCACTTAACACTTATTTTGATGTTTGTTATCTTTGCTTGTGATGTTTTAATTTTTTTTAGTGAGAATATCAAAAAATGTTATCTTTTTTTATTATTGATAATAATGAATTTGTCAAAATAATTAAATTGAAAAAAAAAACTGCCCCAACTAAAAATTAGGAGCACTTATACGTATCTTTTTCAAGTTCACTTGCCAGTTGCTGTGTACCCCTCACCATTGCTACCTCCTGTTCCCCTTTCTACCTTCGGCTCTCATCTTCGACGACAATTCCCGTGTCAAATTCCATTGCAGCAGACAAATTCATTCGGCCTGTGACAAATTCATCTCCAACGATATTTCCCATGTCAAATTTCATTTTCACTTCACTAAAACCCTAATATTTCTCTTTCTTACTCTCAGTCTCTCCTATTTCTCCCAAAAAAAACTTCCTGCTAGGGCTAATCGATCTACTGAAATCGTTCTACTAATCGGGCCAATGAAATACTCAAGTTAAACTATTAGATTATTCAACACGAATTTCGTGCGAATCACAAGTTTTGAGGTTTGCATTTTTTTCATTCAAAGCGCCTATTTAGAAGAATTACTTGCTTTTTTTCTGATTTCTTATTAAATTCTGATTGGAATGATTGTGAATATTATTTCTAAGTGGAAATTATGCTAACCCACTTGAATTTCACTCGAATTTGTGCTATGTTGCTGCTAGATTTTTTGCGAAATTTTGTTGCTTTGCTTTTTTGCTCGATTTTGCTATTGATTTAATGGTCGAATTTTTGCTTGATTTTGTTGCTTAAATTTCTGATTGAAACTTGATCTTGTTTGCTCGAATTTCTTATTTAATCTCTGCTTGATTTCTACTCGCATTTCCCATATTTTTACTCAAATGTTGAGCTCTGCTTTGCTCTGTCTTATTTGGGTCAGACTACACTCTGCAGTTCTTGTTGATGACTTGAATGATATCGATTTGGATTATATCGGAGGAACTACCACGGGAACGGATATGGGTAGTTATGAAGAAGTAGATGAGGTGGTTATGAAGATGTTGATGTGTAATTTATGAAGTTTACTAGATTTAATAGATAGTTACACCAGACTCCTCATTCCAATTGATAGTATCTCCATAATCTAGCTTTATTTGTCAGGTGGTAGATGCTGCCAAGAAAAGACCAGATATAATGGTGTAAGTAGGTTTAGAGTACAGATACATGCCTCTCAGTGCCAAGCTGATAGAAATTGTCAAGGTTGGAGAAGTAGGTCCAATCAGAATGGTGGCGATAAGAGAGCATAGGTTTCCTTTCTTGGTTAAGGTCAGTAGTGGCTGCGAGCCTGCGATATTTGCGAACCAATCAATCCCTCACTGTAATCCTTGTTAGTGTTTTAATTATCTTGTTTTATTGACCATATAATAGGTCAACAACTGGAATCGATTCAATGCTAACTCAGGAGGTACTTTAGTGGAGAAGTACTTCTCCACTAAAGTACCTCTATTACCTATTAGTTGCATGATTACCCCCAAAATGCCTTTTGGTGTTTCTCAGCCTTCAGGTTTTAATCATTTATCTTGTTTCAGTTGATAGTGGATTCTTGATATTATTAATATACTATTTTATTATTTGCCTAAACTTGTTATGAACACATAGGGGAATTATCAAATTTTGCACGTACCATCGAAAATATATCAAGAAGATAAAAAAGAATCCCGAAATTAGATGGAATCAAATAGAGGTATCTGACTTTCATTTCATTATTTTGATAACACAAAAAATTAAAGTATTTGCGATTTCTTGTGTATAGTACCCTCGTCAACCGCTTGGTACTCTAGACTGTGGATATTATGTGTGTCGCTACATGCTTGAGACGGTACAGTTGAGACGACTATTTATTCCTGATAAGGTACTTGAACATTAGTTATAATTTGGCTTTTTTTAATTTCTATATGATTACGAATCTTTTATACTATAGATTTATATCTATATTATATTAGAGATATGAAGAGCAGTTTGGATAAATTGGTTGAAAATACTTGATTATTATTTTTATTGAATGATCTTGCCACAACTATGATAAATTAATTTGTGCATGATTAATTATAAAGTTTAATTACTTTTCAAGTTTTTGTATATGAGTACTTATTTTGTAATTATCTTTATTGTAGTACTATCAAGGCATTGGTCCAAACTATTCTCAGGAGAAAATTGATGAATCAGGGAGTTGTGGATTACATATGTCGGAGATCAACATGAAGCACAAATGATGAATGAGTTATAACTTTCCGCCTAATTTTTTTAACCTTAATCCACTTTTGGACATACATTATATTTTTGGATTTGGATATTGATATCATGTGGATGTGGCTATAGAGATAGATTTGATCTTGTTTATGATTTAGATTAATATTGATATGTATATATAGTAGTTCTTTTTAGAAGTTTAGATTTATGAATATAGTTGAATTATTTTGTAATATAAAGAATTTTGGAAGTTTGGAATATCAATTCAATTTATTGGTTAAGATCTTATGGGTTGAGTATTAATTATACAACAGATACAGGTATTGTACTGTCAATGTCTGTATGCTGCCTACGACCAATAATATATGTGTGAAATGATAATTTCATTATTTTAAAAAAATATCATAGATAACAGTTATAGGTAATATATGTTATTATATTATAGAAAACATAACAGTTATTCAAGATAAGTGTTATATATAAATAGCAAACATAACACTTATTTATAAAATGTGTTATCTAATGGCATCACATGTATTATAAATAATTGTTATGCTTTCTCTGGCAAACATAACACTTTCGTCAGGTGTTATGTTTACTTTACATTACATTGACTTGGATAACACCTCAAAAATGTTATGTAAAGCCTTATTTAACAGTTATCTTTGCCCTTTTTTGTAGTAGTGTACCATTGCACATTAAGTTGTTCCAAACACCTCATTTTCCGAGTTAGAAATAAGTGTGTCCATGGAAAAATAGAAGTTTTACACAATGCACAACAGATATTTCATGTTTAAAAGACTTGTCAAGATTGAAGAATATTTTCTACATATTTTAAGTTAGGCTTACAAAAATAAAACTTCAATAGGAAACACCAGTTGCGCAAGGTAATTTACTAAACAATTGGAGACCATACCACTTATTTTCTTAAAGAGATTCTATTGTAATACAAATTTATGGAGAAATAAGGTGGATTCTATTAACCTTAATCTTAGTAATTATAACCAACCTAAAGACCATCATAATAATTTGGGATTTTTTTTGTATGGAGGAAATAAATACTCGTCTTATAACATCAATTCAGGTGATTCAAATATCAAAATTTTACCAAAAGGTTATCAAAATACATTAATTATGCGACTCTAGCATTAGACTCTCCACCACTATAGTTTGATTAGATCCAAATATTACATACAGTATAGAATTATATAAGTATTAAGATTTTTAAAAAAACTATAGTGGCTACTTAGAGATGAGAACTATCACAAGTACCTGAAGTACCTACAACCTCCTCTGTAACTAAGCCAATCAACCTCAAATGTTGTATTATAATAAATGACAGGTGCATTTCCATGTAGACAATAGATTGAAACTAAGAGATCACTTGGAAACAATTCTTGGAATAAGTATTAAGATTTCAAAAAAACTATAGTGTCTTGTTAATGTTTCTAGCATGTCAACAAGCATGTTGAAAGTCGGTGTTATTTTACGCTCCAACATCTCTGCTAGTGTATGTTTTGCCTCTGTTCCCCAACCCATAAGTAAACTTCTAGAGACTGAAAAATGGAGATTTATACCCAGAAGTAAATATTCACGCAAAGCAAATATCCACACAAACACTCCAAATATAGGGTTGATGAGAATCGAACTCCCAATCATGAGGTTGGGAGGTGGGAGTCCAATACTCCTACATGATTCTCATACAATAGAGTAACTTTAATGTATGTTGCTTCATCCGTGATGAAATTTATTGACAATTTCAGATTAATTATTTAATCTTAATGAATTAGTAATTAAAAAGTTAACGTTAGAAGTAATACCATGTGTTGTGATGATATAGCATATAGGGGAGTGACACCCTCTCACTCTTGAGTCTTGAAATGGTCTTCTTTCCACTTCCACAATAACTTGTTTGACATAAATAGCAAAAAGAATCATTGAACATATTATTACCTAATCCTCTAGAGAAAAAGCTCCTATTAAGAGCTTTTTCATTTTGAAAGTTTTTATTCCAAAACTCTCTCTAAAACTCTTTTTTACCAAATACCTCTTTTAGAGTTTTTGACTAGTCAAAACCTCTAAAAGTGATTCAAAACTCTCTTTTTACTCTAAAACTTTAATCGTCAAACACCCCAAAATGTAGTAAACAATAATAACTAATCCCCTTCAACAAAAATACTGAGGCACGCCTATAGTAAAACTGTCTGATTTTCAGATTTTGTCCACCAAGAACCAAAATTCAAAAATAAGAGAAGAATGGGTTTCAACCATAGTTAACTCACCAAAATGGCCCATTAACTATTGGCACAAAAATTTAGCCAAACAGTCATTCCTCTGTTCTCAGTTAGGAGATAGGATATCACTGTGGATAGAGCCATTGATTAAGGTTGTAAACATGACACAATGAGGGAATAGCCAACTTGGATTTTGTCAAGAAGAGAGAAACTTAAATCGACAATAACACAGTGAAAGGATGCTTCATCAACTTCTTCTATAATAGAACAAAAACACAATATACTATTAGCAGACATCCAACTTAATACACTGAAGAAACAAACAGCCCAAGGACCAGAAATACAGGTCATACAATAAGATGGTCATCAGGGACATGAGATGAAGTTGACAGAGAAACTAAAAGCAAAATCTCAAGTAATCTAACACCTGACTCGTATCGTTTTTAGACATTACAAACAACAACTCAACAAGGGGGTACATCTCAACTATACTGAGATCTCGCATATCTCCAAACTTTAGTCATAATTACCCTGCTTTTTTTATTCAAGTCATTTGATGAATTTCCTTATCTGGTCCTTGGCCGAGTCACTTAAATTATCAGAAGACAAGAGGCCAATAAATAACGACAAAGTATCAGCTTCAGCTTCATATCCCTTGCTCACCATAAGTTCAGAGTAGTAAAATGCATTTGATAGGTCATTGTTGACAATATATCCTCTGATAATTGTATTATAGATACGATGATCAGGATAACAACCATTTTCCTCCATTATTGTCAACAATTCAACAGCTTCATTCATGAGCATTTTCTTGCAAAAACCTTTGATCAATATGTTGTATGATTTAACATCAGGTTCAGGTTGTAGGCCAATATATCCTCTGATAATTGTATTATAGATACGATGATCAGGATAACAACCATTTTCCTCCATTATTGTCAACAATTCAACAGCTTCATTCATGAGCCTTTTCTTGCAAAAACCTTTGATCAATATTATGTATGATATAACATCAGGTTGTAGGCCCTTCAATACAAGATCGGAGAATAATTTTGCAGCATCTTCAAGTTTCCCAGCCTGACACAAACTGCCCATCAGGATATTGTAGATGACAATATCAGGCTTAACAACATTATATTCCATAACTTCAAGTAACGCTTTTGCCTCATCAAGTAGCGTATTTTTGCATAAGCTGTCAAGCAATGAAGCATATGTAACAATATCAGGAGTAACTCCATGAACTTGCATATCCATGAATAATTTACGCGCAAGTGGGAGTCTATTAACTTTGCATAGTCCATCGATGAGAGTGGTATAGGTAACAACATTAGGTGTCATTATTCCTTTTTGAAGTATTTCTTGGAATAAGTATAGTGCCTTGTCAATGTTTCTAGCCTTGCAGTATCCATTAATCATAGTGTTGAAACTTACAACATCAGGCTCACAACCATTCTTGGCCATCAAATCAAGTAGTTTTTCCGCATCCTCCATCTGACCACGCAAACAATAACCATCGAGTAAAGCATTGTAAGTAATGACATTTGGAACCTCACCTCTCTCAATCATGTAGTCTAGAATAGCTTGCGCTTCATCAACATTCCCGTCTTTGCAAAACATGTCAACAAGTATGTTGAAGGTGATAACATCTGGTGCTATGTTACACTCCAACATCTCCGCTAAAACATCTTTAGCCTCGACTTTGGAGCCAGAGTTGTAGAGACCTCTAATTAAGGAGTTATAAGTGATAACGTCAGGTATCATCCCCTCGCTTTTCATGGCGGTGAACAGGTTGAGGGCCTCTTTCAACAGCCTATCCTTACAAAGACTATCAATAATGGTGTTATATATGACAAGACCAGGCTGACAAGGACTAGATTGCATCTTCCTGAGCAAGTGGAGGGCAGCAGCATTGTCACCAATCCGACAAAGGCCTTTGAAAATAGCACCATAGGTAACAATGTTGGGTTGGAAACCTAGCTTAACAATTTGCTCGAGCAATTGAAGAGCTTGAGGAAGCTTATCACAGTGGATAAAGCCATTAATTAAGGTATTAAAGATAACACAATCACGATCAAGGGGGTATCCAAGCTTAAGTCTTTTGGCGAGAAGAGAGAAGCCGAAATCAACACGGCCCAAATGACAGTAACAATTGGCGAGAATACCAATAGAGTGCATATCGGGTCGAATACCTGACAATTCAAGGTTTCTGAGTAGAGAGATAAGGGTAGAGTGAGGTTGAAGGGCTTTCAATTTGGACATGGCAGTGAAGAGTTGAGTGAAAACAATAATAGAAGGGAGGGGACACAAAGAGATCAATTGATGAAAGAGAGAAAGGGGAAAATTGAGATTGGAAAACCCTAATTTGCAGTGTTCTCTAACTGATAGAAGAAACAACTTACGATGTTCATGAGTTGCAATGGAGTAATAATTGCGTGAATGAAAATGAAAATGAAAAAGACAAAGAAAGGAAGGGAAAAGAAGAAAGAAAAGAAGAGAGAAGAAGAAAGCTATTACCAATTAATGGACGACTCAGCCTCATTGTCGTCTTCGCCACAAATGAAATGCAGTATTCAAACTCAACAAGGACAGTGGAGAAGTGGAGAAGTGGAGAAGAGGAAAGAAGGAATACATTGTGCGTGACTCAACCTCCTCAAAAAAAAAATCCTAATGCTAGTGTTGTATTACTCAAGAGAGATAAAATTATAAATGTTTAGATTTATTGTTGGAAACTATTTTTAACTTTTAAGTTTTTTGTGAGAAACTATCTTATAAAAAAATTGTTATCCTAAATTACATTGCTATTACCAATTTACTGTTAACTTCCTCTTCTATTTCAACTAAAATTGAAACAATCACCCTCTCCATATCGTCGAATCTCAAGCAATTTCCACAAGGGTAATTTTGTTTTTCCCATAATTTGTAACTGAAAAAACAAAAGTCAGCGCCGAAAACCGAAATAAGATAGTTGTCAACAACAAAACTGTAAAACTAAGGTAGTTTGGGACGACAATTTTATTTTAATGTAGTTTCTCGCAAAAACTTAAAAGTTAAATGTAGTTTGGGACAAAAAAATTCAAAATATTTCTCAACAATTTAATGAGATAGAGAGTGAAAAATACAGAGAAAGAGGGAGAAAATTTTGAAGAGAGAGAAGATAATGTGCTTTATCTCCTAAAAAGTAGTGTTGTGGTACTCAAGATAAAGAAAAATTATAAATATTTCTCAACAATTTACTAAGATAGAGAGAATAATATAGAGAAAGGGGGAGGTTTTTTTTTTAACGGGAATAGGAAGAAAAAATACAATGAAAAAAATATAGAATTGCTGGAAAATCAATAGTTTACAATGAAGTCGGGAAATTGTAATAGTTTAGCCAAGATCTTTGAATGATTACCTGAACAACAATCGTCATTGGCCGATAACACCCAAAGAATCCACAAACTAAAAATACATCACGAAGTATATCACCTTCGTTCTATAATATTGGAACTTATGAATATGGCGGACAAATCACTGGGAGAACATAAGCTATACCCATATAACTATAATAGAATAAGGCTTTCTTTAGATAAACCTCACCCAAGAAAAAGTCATAAATAGTCCTCAATTTCATATCCGTTTTGACGTTTGTGAAAATGTTAGTGTGGATTCTATTGTCACAAAACAGTCCTAATACTGATGGAATTCATGTAGAGAATACAAATGATGTGATGATTCACAATTCAGTCATATCCAATGGTAAATTTTTCTTATTGGAACAAAATTATATTCTAATTGACTTCTTTCTTATTTTTTTCTCATATATGTATAATATAAATTTATAAATTTATTTATTTATGTAGATATATATTATTTTTGGTGTGAAAATTATCTAAATTATGTTGATTGTTGGTGAATGCAGGTGATGACTGTATTTCAATTGGAGATGGTAGTAATAATTTGGATATCAAGAATATTACTTGTGGTCCTAATCATGGAATAAGGTATCATACAACGTAATTTTTTTTAATTATCCTTGAATAACAAGAGAAAATCTACACTTTTCTATATTTATAGTAGTTCAACATAAGTAGGCTATCATTTTTGTTCCTCAAATTGAATAACTCAATTTCTTCTCTAAAAAATTCGATTTATAAAACAAAATTATATGTTTTCTAATATAAGTATAGTAATATTTCCATCCATAGATTAATAAAACCTGTAAATATAGTAAAATGTAGTGAATGTATGCAATAGTTTATCAACACTATAATGTGTAGCATCGTGTTATGAGGGACTTTAAAATCATGTCCACTTCAACTTAAAAATCCACTATTTAGCAAAGAATCATGTCCATTTCCACCTAGTAAACGTATTAGCAAAACAAGTTTTTTTTTTTGACATCCATTAGCAAAACAAGTTTCAATTAGTAAAAAGTAGGTTTATCTAGTCAATATTAATCCATATAGAAAAGTGATACCTCTCAAACAATAGAACTTAGTTTTAAGGCATGTTCTCTTCGGCATAAAACAACTAAACTGAACTTAGGACCATATGTCAACACATTTTAATAAAGCTTTGTGCTCCCACTACTATATAATAACAAAATGAAATTATAAACTTGATCATCTTCTACCATTTATATTCTAGGAAATATAAGAAATATTTTCTAACATTCCATATGTCAACACATTTTAGATTCGTGCACCAATTCATAGGTAGGTTAATTCCATCTACCTACTAATCAAATCAACAGAATATACTATATACTACACACTACACACTACACAGTCTAATTACATCGAAAGAATGGATGGATAGGATAATCCCATCTACCAACTGCTGGAAACGAAGGCGTTCTCTTCAGATGCTGTAAGCTAGGGCGGGGTAAGCGCATCGAGGGGAAAAACATAACCTTCTGTAAAGAACCAAAGGAGAGCATCAGGAGCCACAGGCCTAAGGGGAGTGCTATGAATCCTGTTGCATCCATATCCATAAGTAGGAAAATTTCCTACATATGTTCTGCCTCCAGCTTCCAATCATCACATATCATATTTTGACTTCAGTATCACCTATTTTTTTTTTGGGCATAATCCTATAACTAAGAGATCACTTGGAAACAATTGTGTTGGAACCCAAGGTGACACTCAAGAAGGGGGGGTTGAATTGAGTGACGAAATTTGATCGATTTTCGCAAAACCTTTGTTATTGCATAGTGCCAGCCACTGTGCGAAATAATCGTAAATATCTGATTTGAGTTTTTGCGAAAACTAAAACTTAAATTATGTAGAATTTGATGCACAAACACAGAATATAACGTGGTTCAATGTCACCTCTGAGATCTACGTCCACACGAAACAAAACTCTTTATTTCTTTGAATCTTAAGATACCAACCTCTTGATACAATAAGACTCACTCACTACTAACCCTAGTAGTGCTAGCCAACTCTTAACTCTAAGAATTGACACTTTCTATAATAGTGAAATTACAGAAAAAAGAATCCTCAAACTTGTGCTTCTTAGTCAAGCAATTAGAGGACAATTACACTCGTATAATCGTTACTTGAATCTGACTCAAACAGTGCTATACTCTGTGCGTAAGGAAATAGTTTTCAGCTCTTAATATCTCCGATTTTTCTCTCTGAAAACATGAGATCTAAAAGTGAATTATAAATCCCTTTTATAGGACTTGGTTTGGACGAAAATCCTTCAAAAATATCTTTATCTTTTAATCCTTAATTTAAGGGATAAAACTCTCTTTTTAGAAAAACAAACTTTATCTTTTTCTATCTTTATCTTTAATCTCAAAAAGATAAGTTTTTCATATTAGATTTTCTTTTCAACTAAAATTCTGTTTTTATCAAAAAATATTTTCCAAATCCTTTTTGAAAACCAAATTACGTTGTTTACTGAAATTCTTTTCTAAAACTCGTTTTCATAAAATTATTTTCATAAAACACGTTTGTAAAAATATTTTTCTAAAACCACGTTTTTTATAAAATTCTTTTTCTAAAACATTTTTTATGAAAATCTTTTATCTTATTTCATAAACTAATTTCCTTTTTATATAGACATATAATATTACTACAATTATTTATTTTCTTAACTCTAAGAAAATAATAATTATACTAATTTTATATTTCTATATTTAGCACATAGTATATCACCTAATTCAAGCCTATTACATTTTTACACAAAGTAACTATTCTAAGGAACATATAAACTTGACTTCAATCTTGATTCTTCTTTTCTTCAAAGTCTTCATTTATTAATTCCTTTCTTCATGCATCTGTTTCAACTGTTACATACTTTCATACGATAACATATTATATTAATTTTCATCATCAAAACATAATATATTACATGCACAACAAATTCCCCCTTTTTGATGATGACAAACTATCAATATAATATTGTTAGATAATGACTTGTTCCCCCTCAAAGTATGCATATGATATTCTCTTTTATTCCCCCTCAAGGTATGATGCATATGTTATTGTTATTCACTTACCCTTTATAACCTATCCATACATTAGATTAATAGCTTTCAATTCCCACTTGTTTCCACATGCTCATTTTTATATTCGATTCTCAAAGTAGCAATGAAAATATCTTACTGTTACAAAGCATAATATTATATAGATCTTTTTTCCCCCTTTTGGCATCCTCAAAAAGTACGAGAAGACAAAAAAGCCATGCACGTAGTTAGAACATTCCAAAATAATCAATAGCTCTACTAAGCTAGCTAGTGATGCTGGTGCTACAATCATCACCAATTCACAATCCTCTGACAACCAAAATATATCATAAAGTATCACAACAAACCAAAAACCAATTTGTGAAAACAGACAAGTTTTAGCAAAAAAGTACAAGACTAGCCAATATCATAGGACACCTAGGATCAGGGTGGGGATGGTTTGAGAAGGACAGCAGAGAGAAGTTGACGGTGCCGTTGTGCTGCAAGAGTCTCAAAAGCTCTCAGACGAGCCAATGTCTGCTGCTGTTGTTGTTTCAGAACCCGCATCTCCTCATTCATCTTAAGACAACCCGCACAAGCCTCTTTCGGTTGAAACCCCACGAAATCTTTTTTCAGTAACTCTTAACCCATGATACACAGCTCCATTCTACTGAGCATCCCATCGCTCATAGTGTCAGTACAAGGAACTCCCTTAGAAGTAGGGATCAACACATCAAACGCTTTAAACACTCTAGTAAGCCACATCCCATATGGATAATAGGGAGAAGAAGAGGACAAATGACCCATATGTGAGATCATCAGGTGAGGAAGGTTTATGGGATGTCCATGAGATAACAACCAGATTAAAACTTGGTCCATAATTAAACAATCTCCACGGTTTTCTATACGGGGAAGAAGGGTCTTTGTAATCAAGCTACGAATCAACTTGAAATAGCAGGAAGCATAGAAGCAGAAAAGATTTGAGCAGAGGGCGGTCAGATATAGTGCGACTAATCGTGGCATTGTCCACATCAGGAACAAAAGGCCACGCCTAGGTTGTATAATCCGAAAACCCACTATTGGGAACACCTAGTAATTGAGCCAATTCGTCCACAGATAAAGTAATCCCAATGTCATTCACAGTAGAGGTTAGAACCAAACTCTCATTAACAACCAAATTTTCATAAAACTGAGTAACCTCATCAACATATATACCATCCATAGAATTCAGCAAGTTCAACCAACCTTGACTCTTTAATGCATCAGACAGAAACTTAAACCCAGGTTTTTTAAGCCAAAGCATTGGAAAGACTCGACCGGATAAAATCTTAACCGAAGTGGAAGAATGTAGAACTTGTGTTTTTTTCGTTTTCGAAGGAGGGGGGTTAGATGAACTAGGCTTATCGGAGACCTTTCTTTTTCGAGTTTGAGCAGTGCCAGAAGATGTAGCAGCGGAATTCGACGTGGACACGTGCTCCTCGCCGGAATCCAGAACCGGTGACGAACCCAGTTTCTTGTTCAGAGGTTTTTTCGGTGGGGGTTTTTTGGCCGGAGTTTTCTTGAGAGGAGGCGTTTTGACCGGAGGTTTCTTGAAAGGAGGCCGTTTGACCGGAGGTTTCTTGAGAGGAGGCTTTTTGACCGGAGTTTTCTTGAGAGGAGAGGGTTTTACCGGAGTTTTTTGTCGAGAGGGTGGAGTGTTCTTGGTAACGGTTTTCTCCGGTGAGTGTGTGAGGGGTGAGTCACGAGGAGGAGAGGGTGGAGGAGTTAGGTCACGGGAAGGGGGTGAAGGCGGATCTGGTGAAGGAGGAGGAGACGAGGTGGCGACGGCGGTTTTCTGGAGGGGCCGCCGGGTAGTTTTCCTTCTCGCCATAGGTGTGGGTTTAAAGAGAGTTGAAAGAAAATGAAAGGTTGTTCAGATTTTGAAGGTGGTTAAGGTTGGGAAAGGAAGGTTTAGGTGGGTTTGGGGGGGAAGATGGAAAGACACAGGTTTGGGAAGGGTGGGTTTTGTGCTGGGCGTGTGTTTGGTTTGGTGTTTGGTGGGTTAGGGAGTACAATTGAACATGGCAGCCTAAAATTTTTGGAAAAAATTTTGAATTTTTTTTTTAAAAAAAAAAAAATGTTTTTGTATTTTATGCAAAGCAACATCTCAGTTGTAACACCCCGATAATTCTCTCTTTCTAGAAAATACCTTTATAACAAATCTAGAGAATTACCCAGGCATTATCGCCCGTGTGAAAACGTTTAGGCTTACCCAGAATTTTGCAGCGGAAAACTTATTAAAACAAAATCAACTTTATTAAACTTATGAAATAAGAACCAAACAATGTTTGAACTGAAACACACCAACTTAAGCTAAAGTCTGAAAATATAAATTCCTAGAAACAACTTAAATACTACTAATGTACAAAAGCCTCTCCATTCCAGATTCCCCATGGTATGCATCTTCGAACCTGTAATGTCAATGCTTTCTTGACTCTGCTCCCCCGAAGGATCACCACAGGATCAATAGGCAAAGCCATGATCACAAACACAGACAAGCACGTAATCAGCAAAGCTGAGTACTACATATCAGCATAAATAATCCTAAACATGATACTACAAAAACCAAATAATAATAAGCATATAACAACTGCAGATGACTCTTACTGAACTAGACTCTAAACTTTTATTTCTTCTTTAAATGGAATAGTTATGGGACGAGTTGTCTATACTGAAGTAGGAGATATGGGAGCTACCACATATTCCAATTGACCTGCGATATCGAGGAACCTTTGAGCTAAAAAGGAAAGGTGATCAATCCAATCCTAGGAAAATACATATCACGGCGGACTATGTATCCCAACCCTTAGTGTCCAACTCTAGACGTGCACCAGTCTAAAGTCTATAACCTATCTCGTTTCACTTTACGTTGCATTCATTTTTATACTTGTGTTGACACCAACCAAGCACACACATATATAACTAATAATCACATAAATCACAAAACTCCTTTTTATCTTAGAATTAACAAGTTCACAACTTATCATTCAAGACTCTTTTAACTTCTTTTATTCTTTACTAACTTGTCTGTTGAACCTAGCCAACAGTAAATTGTACCTTTATATAGGTATAACTCATAATTACCAAATAAGATCCACGGTTCTTATAAGATAAATAAATAACTTCAAAGAATCTATGTAACACATGATTCCAATTCACTACATTAATTCACTCACGAATTAATACCAAACTAAACTTATCTGCTTGCATCAAACTTCCATACAAACAATCTACTATACATATTCTTAGTTTACATGTAGCACACAGGCAATAACATGTAAAGCAATCTCAGTAAATCATATATATGAACAACAAGGTCCTATACATGATACTACAAATAAAAACATCCCTAAAGCATGTTTCTAACCATATAGCACGTAGACTATGTACGTACCTTTATATACTAGCCCGTAGGCCACTTTTAAAACGTTAAAAGTCTCCTACGAAAGATTCTCCGCCTAAAAATTAATATAAACTAAAATCAATACTCTTAATTAAAAATACAGCAGCTTTAAAATATTTAAAATCCCCTTTAAATATATTCAAAAGCTTATTTTAATATCAAAACTTCAATAACTTTTAATTCCTAGCATAGTACTACCATACTAGTAATTAAAAATCTTAAAACTCCATTAATAAAACTCTTTCTAAAATTCCAGCAACTTTTAAAATCATAAAACCTTCTTTAAACGTATATAAACGTGTTTAAAATCATAATCTAAATCAATCTCATAGTATCTAATATGCTACTATGGTTTTATAGTAATTAAAACTCTAAAAATCCATGCTTTAATGATTAAAACTTCAATCTAAAAATAATAACAAATCGAAAATATTAATATTCAATATATAATATATATGAAGTCAATATATAAGAAAACGAGGAAAAGAATCAAAAGAAAAACGGAGAAAAATAGTGAAATACCGAAATCCCGAGTGAAATATGGCAGCAGAATTGCGAAACTTGCAGAGGCCATAACTAATTGAGTAAGAATCGGAATTGAGTGATTCTTGAGCCTAAGTTCAATAACTTTTCGAGATCTACAACTTTCAAGAAGGAAGTTTTGGCTAAAAATAAACGGAACTATGAGAAATCTGGCCAATCAGATTCGGGTGAGAGAAAAAAACGAGTGAAGGGAAGAAAAGAAAACCATGAGGAGAGAGAATAGAAAGTGGCGAAATTATTGAGTGTGAGGAGAGAGAAAATAATCTTTGTGTGAAATAAAATAATTGGGTATTAGGATATTTACAAAAAGGCTAATCCTTTTAGGTTTAGGAAAAGAGATAAGATTTAAAAAAAGATTTGATGATTAATAAGATGATCAACTTAGGACTTTAATCATCAATAGGACTCTTTTCCTTTTTATCCTTTTAGGAGTTTCGATTCCATTAAACTTCTTTTTAAATAAATACTTTTAATACTTAAAGCTTTTATTAAGACATGCTTAATTAAAACATTTTCAATTTTATTAAGGTATGAAAATGTTTTTAGTTGACTTTTAAAAATAGTCAACCCTTTTTAAAAGTCAAATCATTTTCCAAACTCATTTGGATTTAAATATAACTACATAAATACTTTAATATATTTATGAAAATCCTTTAAAAATGTGGGGGATTACATCAGTATTTTTGAAAAAAAAAATTGGTGACACTTATATGATTGTTTAGGGAATTTTCATGAGGCAACTTAGGTGTAGATTATCAGGACAACATCAATAGCCTTTGTAGGAGTCTTGACTTATGATAAGGTTCTTTCTAACTTAGTTTAGGTAAAATCTTTCGAGCTTATTGAGACATGTAAAGGAGGTCAATTAAACATATAAAGCAGCTAAGTTCCAGAAATCAATCCCAAAGCTACTCTAAGTTTTTCAAATCTTTCACGAGCAAGTGGTTTAGTGAAAATATCAGCTATTTGGTCCTCAGTACAAATAAATTCAAGGGCAATGTTACCTTTCTCTACATGATCACGTAAGAAATGATATTTGATTTCTATATGCTTAGTTCGTGAATGTTGAACAGGCTTTTTCGAGATGTTAATAGCACTAGTATTATCACACATAATGGGCACATTATCAATCATAATTCCGAAATCTCGAAGTTGTTGTCTTACCCATAATACCTGTGCACAACAAGAAGCGGCGGCAACATAGATATAAGTTATTAGTGCCTCTTAAATATCTAAGTATTCGTTTGACAGCTTTGAGGTGTGATTACTTTGGGCAGGACTGAAATCTGGCACAGAGGCATACACTGTGCAGAATATCTGGTCAACTTGATGTCAAGTAGAGAAGAGAGCCTATCATACCTCTGTAGATTGTTTCATCTACTTTCTTACCATTTTCGTCCATATCTAACTTAAGAGCAGTAGGTACAGGTGTAGGATAAGTTTTTGAGTCTTCCATACCATACTTCTTCAAAAGCTCCTTCACATATTTGTGTTGATGTACCATTATGCCATTTTCCAGTTGCTTGATTTGTAGACCTAGGAAGAAACTTAATTCCCCCATCATAGACATTTCAAATTCACTTTTAATTAGCTCAGCAAAATAATGACATAATAATTTTGTAGTTGCCCAAAAAATAAACTCTGGCCTCCTTGTTCTCCACATCTCAATAGATACTTAGAAGCAATAATAAAGATTAACTTACCACTTCAGTTGTTTCCAACTCAAAATCATATATAATATTAAAGCAAGAAAAAATTATCCTATGTGGCATCTTCATATTATTCAAAGCCTCTCATTGCTTCTTGGATTTTCGAACCATCTCATTCATTTGCCACGTGTCATTGACATAAATGATATCTTGCAAATCCTGTTGATTTAAGCATGATTGCCAATCATTTTTTCACAAATTGACATAGAAGGAAAGAAATCAATTATAACCAAATTTGATCCGTGATTATAGCAAAGAGAATATTGGCAATCAATGAAATAGTATCTCACACAATTGTGATTTATAAATCAATTATATCAAAAAATGATTCCTTAATTTTAGCAAATTAAATATAAACCGTGGCATTATATACCGGCTATGTAAGTAGTACTTTTTATTTATATTACAATTTATATACTACTATTAAATAAGCAAAATATATTTCTTATCTTCGGTGGATGACCCATTACTTTAGGCCTGGGGTTTCAAATATAGATTTTAGCCATCATCCATATATCAGCTTACATAATTAGAATAAAAAATTAATCTTCACTTACATAATTAAGACAATATTCTTCTTCATAAATTGTCAAATTTAATACATACTTACTCCGTAGCTAAATACTTTACCCACTTTTTTGTGCTTTTGCCAATGCACTTCTTGGACCTTGGATCAACAACTATGACATGAGGAGAGAAAAAAAAAATAAATTAATGAAAAAAAATTAAATTAAATCGAAAGCTATTGAAAAGTGAAAAACCTATAAACTTAAAAGGTAAAACTAAAGTCGGGAGGACTTCAATACCAAAAAAGAATTGGGAAACAAGAGGTTCGGGTACTCGAGGTACCCATTTATTGTATATATGTGGCCCATCACTCGACCCGGTTCACGAATTTTAACCCGACCCGACAAAAAACATCAGATTTGATACCCGGTTTTTTTGTTGCGGGTCATCAGATTTTTCGGGACGGATAATTCAGGGTGGGTTTTCCTAAACACCCCTAAATTATACCCATTTGCTAAGTTCATTGGTACAAGCTAAGTATATATGTGAACATTTAGTTTATTAAGTTTATCTCAAAAAATTTGATGATGGTAGTCATTATTCAAAATGGGTCACTTTTAAGTCAATATTGGTCACTTAATTAAGTAAATAAGTTGTCTTCATATAAGTATTGTACCTGTTGAACTGGTGATTATATATAAAAACATTATTTGACAATCAACATAAAAGAAAAATTAGGAGTCAATTAAAACGATTCAGTTAAGAAATGTTTGATATAAAAAACTATTTCAATGTTATAGCATATGAAATTAATAATAAGACATCTTATAGCTTATAGTTACTTGAAACATTTTTAAAAACTTGATAAAAATGTGTGGCAAAATAAGAGATACATAGAATAACTGCATATATTGGACGAGTCTATCTAAATCTAAATTAGTAGTCCTAATTTTAATTAATTTACGTGCAACATATATTATAAAGCTTTATAACTAACTTAATATCCTTCTTTTCAAATTTCATAAACAAAATTCGTCGACGACTAGAACTCCATTAATTATGTAACCAGTTTCGAGAAAATAAAAATAAAAAAAGACAATCATATAATAACATGTGTAGTCGTGCAAACCACTTTATATAAGCGTGTAAAAAGATAAAGTATATTATGCTTGGAATGGCGCAGCAGAATCATACCAATTTAAAAAAACATCCTTAAACCTTTTAAAAACATGGGGTTAATATTAAACATGGAATAAAACATTAGAGGTCAATTTATTCTAATCGAAATTTATGGGTCTAAATTGCATAACTGGTTTTCAAATTGGGAGAATTCGATTTGCTACATAAAGATGGCCATGTATTTTGTTGGGTGAAAGTTAATATTAGGCCAAAGAAAAAAAAAAGAAAAAGTATATCATATACTTTAAACGTCTAATTTCTTTAAGAAGTAAATACATAGTTAGACAAAGGAGCAGTTAATGTCTTTAATAAGTCAATCACTTTATAAATTTATATAACATAATCTAAGGGGAAATAACATCGAATATACGATTCATTATCTTATAATTTATCAACTTTTGACGCAAACATGAAATATATGCACGTATTCAGTATTGTTGGAATGTAAATATTCTTACAAAACAAAAAATTCCCGTGCATTTTGCACGGGCCAAAAGCTAGTTACAAATAGTCTCAGCAATTTTCCATCCTCATTTGCTACTAATCCCATCTTAATTCAAATGACTGGAATATTGAGTATAAAATATTGGTCAAAAGAAACATGCAATAATAGAAAAGAATAATACCATAACCTCCTTGTTCTGCACATCATAATAGAACTCTGACCTCTTAATTCCCCACATCTCAATAGATACTCCATAGCCTAGATATGACAATTGACAAAATGATTCTTAAACTTAATATTATGACATAGAAAAAGCTTAACGTCGCTAAAACACAATATAAATGGAAAGTTAAAGTTGTTATTCATTCAATCACGTTCATTAAAATGAGCTACATATCCATTTCTTTGATCTCCCTTTCAAGCGCTTATTTGTTCAAGTATTGAAGGATATATTCTACCATTGCACATTAAGCTGTTCCAAACACCTCATTTTCCGAGTTAGAAATAAGTGTATGTGTCTATGGAAAATAGAAGTTTTACACAAAGCACAACAGATATTCATGTTTAAAAGACTTGTCAAGATTGAAGAATCTTTTCTACATATTTTAAGTTAGGCTTACAAAAATAAAACTTCAATAGGAAACACCAGTTGCAAGGTAATTTACTAAACAATTGGAGACCATACCACTTATTTTCTTAAAGAGATTCTATTGTAATACAAATTTATGGAGAAATAAGGTGGATTCTATTAACCTTAATCTTAGTAATTATAACCAACCTAAAGACCATCATAATAATTTGGGATTTTTTTTGTATGGAGGAAATAAATACTCGTCTTATAACATCAATTCAGGTGATTCAAATATCAAAATTTTACCAAAAGGTTATCAAAATACATTAATTATGCGACTCTAGCATTAGACTCCACCACTATAGTTTGATTAGATCCAAATATTACATACAGTATAGAATTATATAAGTATTAAGATTTTTAAAAAAACTATAGTGGCTACTTAGAGATGAGAACTATCACAAGTACCTGAAGTACCTACAACCTCCTCTGTAACTAAGCCAATCAACCTCAAATGTTGTATTATAATAAATGACAGGTGCATTTCCATGTAGACAATAGATTGAAACTAAGAGATCACTTGGAAACAATTCTTGGAATAAGTATTAAGATTTCAAAAAACTATAGTGTCTTGTTAATGTTTCTAGCATGTCAACAAGCATGTTGAAAGTCGGTGTTATTTTACGTTCCAACATCTCTGCTAGTGTATCTTTTGCCTCTGTTCCCCAACCCATAAGTGAACTTCTAGAGACTGAAAAATGAAGATTTATACCCAGAAGTAAATATCCACGCAAAGCAAATATCCACACAAACACTCCAAATATAGGGTTGATGAGAATCGAACTCCCAATCATGAGGTTGGGAGGTGGGAGTCCAATACTCCTACATGATTCTCATACAATAGAGTAACTTTAATGTATGTTGCTTCATCCGTGATGAAATTTATTGACAATTTCAGATTAATTATTTAATCTTAATGAATTAGTAATTAAAAAGTTAACGGTAGAAGTAATACCATGTGTTGTGATGATATAGCATATAGGGAGTGACACCCTCTCACTCTTGAGTCTTGAAATGGTCTTCTTTCCACTTCCACAATAACTTGTTTGACATAAATAGCAAAAAAAATCATTGAACATATTATTACCTAATCCTCTAGAGAAAAAGCTCCTATTAAGAGCTTTTTCATTTTGAAAGTTTTTATTCCAAAACTCTCTCTAAAACTCTTTTTTACCAAATACCTCTTTTAGAGTTTTTGACTAGTCAAAACCTCTAAAAGTGATTCAAAACTCTCTTTTTACTCTAAAACTTTAATCGTCAAACACCCCAAAATGTAGTAAACAATAATAACTAATACCCTTCAACAAAAATAGTGAGGCACGCCTATAGTAAAACTGTCTGATTTTCAGATTTTGTCCACCAAGAACCAAAATTCAAAAATAAGAGAAGAATGGGTTTCAACCATAGTTAACTCACCAAAATGGCCCATTAACTATTGGCACAAAAATTTAGCCAAACAGTCATTCCTCTGTTCTCAGTTAGGAGATAGGATATCACTGTGGATAGAGCCATTGATTAAGGTTGAAACATGACACAATGAGGGAATAGCCAACTTGGATTTTGTCAAGAAGAGAGAAACTTAAATCGACAATAACACAGTGAAAGGATGCTTCATCAACTTCTTCTATAATAGAACAAAAACACAATATACTATTAGCAGACATCCAACTTAATACACTGAAGAAACAAACAGCCCAAGGACCAGAAATACAGGTCATACAATAAGATGGTCATCAGGGACATGAGATGAAGTTGACAGAGAAACTAAAAGCAAAATCTCAAGTAATCTAACGCCTGACTCGTATCGTTTTAGACATTACAAACAACAACTCAACAAGGGGGTACATCTCAACTATACTGAGATCTCGCATATCTCCAAACTTTAGTCATAATTACCCTGCTTTTTTTATTCAAGTCATTTGATGAATTTCCTTATCTGGTCCTTGGCCGAGTCACTTAAATTATCAGAAGACAAGAGGCCAATAAATAACGACAAAGTATCAGCTTCAGCTTCATATCCCTTGCTCACCATAAGTTCAGAGTAGTAAAATGCATTTGATAGGTCATTGTTGACAATATATCCTCTGATAATTGTATTATAGATACGATGATCAGGATAACAACCTTTTCCTCCATTATTGTCAACAATTCAACAGCTTCATTCATGAGCATTTTCTTGCAAAAACCTTTGATCAATATGTTGTATGATTTAACATCAGGTTCAGGTTGTAGGCCAATATATCCTCTGATAATTGTATTATAGATACGATGATCAGGATAACAACCATTTTCCTCCATTATTGTCAACAATTCAACAGCTTCATTCATGAGCCTTTTCTTGCAAAAACCTTTGATCAATATTATGTATGATATAACATCAGGTTGTAGGCCCTTCAATACAAGATCGGAGAATAATTTTGCAGCATTTCAAGTTTCCCAGCCTGACACAAACTGCCCATCAGGATATTGTAGATGACAATATCAGGCTTAACAACATTATATTCCATAACTTCAAGTAACGCTTTTGCCTCATCAAGTAGCGTATTTTTGCATAAGCTGTCAAGCAATGAAGCATATGTAACAATATCAGGAGTAACTCCATGAACTTGCATATCCATGAATAATTTACGTGCAAGTGGGAGTCTATTAACTTTGCATAGTCCATCAATAAGAGTGGTATAGGTAACAATATTAGGTGTCATTATTCCTTTTTGAAGTATTTCTTGGAATAAATTGAGTGCCTTGTCAATGGTTCTAGCCTTGCAGTATCCATTAATCAAAGTGTTGAAACTTACAATATCAGGCTCACAACCATTCTTGGCCATCAAATCAAGTAGTTTTTCCGCATCCTCCATCTGACCACGCAAACAATAACCATCGAGTAAAGCATTGTAAGTAATGACATTTGGAACCTCACCTCTCTCAATCATGTAGTCTAGAATCGCTTGCGCTTCATCAACATTCCCGTCTTTGCAAAACATGTCAACGAGTATGTTGAAGGTGGTAACATCTGGTGTTATGTTACACTCCAACATCTCAGCTAGCATATCTTTAGCCTCGACCTTGAAGCCGGAGTTGTAGAGACCTCTAATCAAGGAGTTATAAGTGACAACATTAGGTATAATGCCCTCACTTTTCATGGCGGTGAACAAATCGAGGGCCTCTTTCAACAGCCTATCCTTACAAAGACTATCAATAATGGTGCTATATATGACAAGACCAGGCTGACAAGGACTAGATTGCATCTTCCTGAGCAAGTGGAGGGCAGCAGCATTGTCACCAATCCGACAAAGGCCTTTGAAAATAGCACCATAGGTAACAATGTCGGGTTGGAAACCTAGCTTAACAATTTGATCGAGCAATTGAAGAGCTTGAGGAAGCTTATCACAGTGGATAAAGCCATTGATTAAGGTATTAAAGATAACACAATCACCATCAAAGGGGTAACCAAGCTTAAGTCTTTTGGCGAGAAGAGAGAAGCCGAAATCAACACGGCCCAAATGGCAGTAACAATTGGTGAGAATACCCAATGAATACCAATTGGGTCGAACACCAGAGAATTCAAGGTCTCTGATGAGAGAGATAATGGTGGAGTGAGGGTGAAGGCGTTTCAATTTAGACATAGCAGTAAACAGTTGAGTGAAATCGATAACAGAAGGAAGAGGGTGCAATGAAGTCATTTGATGAAAGAGAGAAAGGGGGAAATTGAGATTTGAAAACCCTAATTTGCAGTGTTCTTTAACTGATTGAAGAAACAGCTTACGATGTTCATGAGTTGCAATGGAGTAATAATTGCGTGAATGAAATTGAAAATGAAAATGAAAAGCAGAAAAGAAAGGGGAAAGGGAATAAGAAGAAGAAGAAGAAGTGAGAGAGCAAGGAAGAAAGCTATTACCAATTAATGGACGACTCAGCCTCATTGTCGTCTTCGCCACAAATGAAAATGAAATGGAGTACTGACTACTGAAACTCAACAATGAGAGTGGAGATTGCAACTAAAAGTGAGGAAAGAGAGAATACATTGTGCGTGACTCAACCTCCTCAAAAATAAATCCAAATGCAAGAGAGTGGGATAGTGTTAGTGTATTGAAGAGAGAGAAAAGATAATTTATTTTACATCCTAAAGACTAGTGTTGTGTTACTCAAGAGAGATAAATTTATAAATATTTAAATTTATTGTTCGAAACTATTTTTTTACTTTCAAGTTTTTGCGAGAAACTATTTTATAAAAAAATTGTTGTCCTAACCTACATTACTATTACCATTTTGTTGTTGACAACTAACTTATGCCGATTTTCGACGGTGACTTTTGTTTTTTTCGATTTTTAATCGTAACTTTATATCACTTGATCTCTTCAAATTCTTTTTTTAATTTTCCATACCATAATTTCTCATTTTCTTGTGTGGGCGCGCTCTCTTTATCATATTTCTGTGACACTTGTACCACCAATCTACCATTAACTTCCTCTTCTACTTCAATTAAAATTGAAACAATCACCCTCTCCATATCCTCGAATCTCAAGCAATTTCCACAAGGGTAATTTTGTTTTTCCCATAATTTGTAACTGAAAAAACAAAAGTCAGCACCGGAAACCAAAATAAGATAGTTGTCAACAACAAAACTGTAAAACTAAGGTAGTTTGGGACGACAATTTTATTTTAATGTAGTTTCTCGCAAAAACTGAAAAGTTAAATGTAGTTTGGGACGACAATTTTATTTTAATGTAGTTTCTCGCAAAAACTGAAAAGTTAAATGTAGTTTGGGACAAAAAAAATTCAAAATATTTCTCAAAAATTTAATGAGATAGAGAGTGAAAAATACAGAGAAACAGGGAGAAAATTTTGAAGAGAGAGAAGATAATGTGTTTTATCTCCTAAAAAGTAGTATTGTTGTACTCAAGATAGAGAAAAATTATAAATATTTCTCAACAATTTACTAAGATAGAGAGAAAAATATAGAGAAAGGGGGAGAAATTTTCTTTTTAACGGGAACAGGAAGAAAAAATATAATGAAAAAAATATAGAATTGCTGGAAAATCAATAGTTTACAATGAAGTCGGGAAATTGTAATAGTTTAGCCAAGATCTTTGAATGATTACTGAACAACAATCGTCCTTGGCTGATAACACCCAAGAATCCACAAACTAAAAATACATCACGAAGTATATCACCTTCGTTCTATAATATTGGAACTTATGAATATGGCGGATAAATCACTAGGAGAACATAAACTATACCCATATAATTATAATAGAATAAGGCTTTCTTTAGATAAACCTCACCCAAGAAAAAGTCATAAATAGTCCTCAATTTCATATTCGTTTTGACGTTTGTGAAAATGTTAGTGTGGATTCTATTGTCATAAAGTCACCCGATAACAATCCTAACACTGATGGAATTCATGTGGAGAATACAAATGATGTGATGATTCACAATTTAGTCATATCCAATGGAAATTTTTTCTTATTGGAACAAAATTATATTCTAATTGACTTCTTTCTTCTTTTTTTCTCATATATGTATAATGTAAATTTATTTATGTAGATATATATTATTTTTGGTGTGAAAATTATCTAAATTATGTTGATTGTTGGTGAATGCAGGTGATGACTGTATTTCAATTGGAGATGGTAGTCATTATTTGGATATCAAGAATATTACTTGTGGTCCTAGTCATGGAATAAGGTATCATACAACGTAATTTTTTTAATTATCCTTGAATAACAAGAGAAAATCTACACTTTTCTATATTTATAGTAGTTCAACATAAGTAGGCTATCATTTTTGTTCCTTAAATTGAATAACTCAATTCCTTCTCTAAAAAATTCGATTTATAAAACAAAATTATATGTTTTCTAATATAAGTATAGTAATATTTCCATCCATAGATTAATAAAAACCTGTAAATATAGTAAAATGTAGTGAATGTATGCAATAGTTTATCAACACTATAGTGTGTAAAACCTGTTTTAACTGAAGAACAAAGTCAAATACTAATGGTTCCTTTTACTCCTGAAGAAGTGAAGCAGGCAATTTTTTCTATCCCTGGTGATAAATCACCAGGGCCTGATGGTTATGGATCAGCTTTCTACAAGGATACATGGAGTATTGTAGGTGATGAATGCACTGCTGCTGTCTTGGACTTCTTTCAATCCAGAAAATTATTGAAAGAGATAAATCATACTATTTTGGCTTTGATCCCAAAGGTCAAATGCCCTGGTAATGTCACTGAATTCAGACCAATTGCTTGCTGCAATGTTATATACAAATGCATTACCAAGTTGTTGTGTTCTAGATTAAGCAAGATTCTTCCTGATATCATAGCTGCAAATCAAGGAGCATTCATAAAAGGGAGATTTATAGCACACAATATCTTAATTTGTCAAGATATTGTCAAGAGTTATGGGAAGAAAGCAGCTGCTCCAGGTTGTATCATCAAAATGGATCTAAAAAAAGCTTATGACTCAATAGACTGGTGCTTTATTGAAGAGCTATTGCAAGCTATGAAATTCCCTTCCAATTTTGTGGAGATGATTATGGAGTGTGTTAAAACTCCTAGCTTCTCTTTGATGATAAATGGGGAATTGGTTGGTTTTTTCAAAGGCAAGAGAGGTCTTAGGCAAGGAGATCCCCTCTCACCACTGCTATTTGTGATATGCATGGAATATTTCAGTAGAACAATGAAGAAAGTGGGGGAGAAAGAGGACTTCAAGTTTCATCCTAGATGCACTGGTATCAAAATCAATCATCTGTGTTTTGCAGATGATATCATCATGTGTTGTAAAGGTGAGTTCAAGTCTGTTCTGAGAATGTTGCAAGGTTTCACTCATTTCTCTGAGACTTCAGGATTAGAGGCCAACAAGCAAAAGTCTGAGCTGTACACAGTGGGAGTTAAACAGCAGGAAGTTCAAAGGCTGTTGAATATGTCAGGCTTTAGTTTGGGGAGGTTTCCTTTTAGGTACCTGGGGGTCCCTATTTGTTATAAAAGACTAAGCATCAAAGAGTGTGATGGTCTTGTGGATAAAATGACAGCTAGAATTAGGTGTTGGAGTAGTAGACACCTTTCATATCAAGGAAGATTGTGCTTGGTGAATTCTGTCCTCATGAGTTTGCATGTATATTGGGCACAGATAATGATCATTCCCAGGAAAGTTTTACAAGATATAAACAAGATATGCAGATCATATCTTTGGACTGGTGAACATTACAGTCAAAGTTCAGGGAATGTAAAATGGGATGCAGTTTGCTGTAGTAAAAAAGAGGGTGGGGTTGGAATCAAAAACACTTTGCTTTGGAACCAGGCTGCACTAGGGAGGTATGTGTGGGCTATTGCCTTAAAGAAAGACAACTTATGAATAAGATGGGTTCATGAGCAGTATGTAAAGGAGACAGATTGGTGGGAGTATAACCATCCTCAGCAGTGTAGCTGGTACTGGAAGATGATCTGCCAGGTTAAAGATCAGTTGAAGTTGAAAATCTCTCTGCCTCAGATCTTGAATATGGGGGTATACTCAGTTAAAGAGATATACAAGAAGCTGTTGAATGAGCAGCAAAATGTAAGTTGGCATAGTGCTATTTGGGGTAGATTGAACATCCCAAAGCATAGATTTCTATGTTGGATGGTAATGTTAAACAGACTGAAAACAGCTGAGAGACTAACCAAAATGGGTGTGCTAGATGATGCTACATGCCTGATTTGTGGTTCAGCTGAAGAGACACATAGCCATCTGTTTTTCCAATGCCATTTCAGCAAAGTTGTACTTAGGAGGATTTTACAATGGTTGCAACTACCATCACATGATCTGTCAATTCAGGGATTGATTGATAGGGTGAACAGTGAATCAAGATTTAGAAGACAAGTTAAATCAGCTGTTATCTGTGCTACTGTGTATCAAGTCTGGTGGGCAAGGAATGATGTACTTTGGAATAGCAAACTGGACACAGTGGAGAAACATGTGTATAGGATTAAACATACATGTATAGATAGAATCTATAGTGTTTTGCCAAAGAAAACTACTATGAGAGATAGATTGTGGTTAAGGGATCTCTCAATTACAATGTAAACCTCTTGTTTGCTCTATCCTAAAGGGTATGGGAGTCCATCCTAGTTGGTTTGCCTCCTTTAGGATAGGTTAGGTTGTAAATTGGCATGTTCTTAATCAATATACTCACTTAATTAGCAAAAAAAAAAACACTATAGTGTGTAGCATCGTGTTATGAGGGACTTTAAAATCATATCCACTTCAACTTAAAAATCCAATATTTAGCAAAGAATCATGTCCATTTCCATTAATAAACGTATTAGCAAAACAAGTTTTTTTTTTTTTTACATCCATTAGCAAAACAAGTTTCAATTAGTAAAAATTAGGTTTATCTAGTCAATATTAATCCATATAGAAAAGTGAGAAAGTGATTTCTGTAGGTCTTGCAACAGTTATGTTCTTAGGTGAGGAAAATAAACTTAGTTACCACTTAGATTTTCTTTCAACAGAGTATGATTAATTGGAATGGAGAACCAGCATTTTCAGCAAAAGAGACCTACTATCTATTAGCTTGTCAAGAATCAAGATGTAGTAATTGTATTTTGTACAGTATAAATGAGTACTACTTTTTTTATCTTTTAAGAAATTTCAAGTAGATTCTTTTGGAAAATCATTAGTAGATTTCTTCGAGCATAATTTGGTTTATATCATAGAAACTTCATGGGGGGAAAGGTGGTAGCTCAGTGGAGTACTATTTCGAATTATAGGGCATTCTTCAGGGTTCAAATCCTCATCCCAACAATATGTTGGGTCATTTATTTTTTGGCTGTTTAGCCTCGCAAATAAGTACATGGACCCAAGTGTATGTAGAGCATGGTGCACCCTGTTCTAAACTACGTCGTTTTAGCATTTTTAGTATTTATAATTTCAAAAAAATTGTTGTTATTTGTTTCCTTAAATTATGCAACTAAAGTTTTTTTTAAAAATTTAAATTTAAAAGGTATATGTTCTTTTACTTTAAGCGTATATGTTCATTTACTATATGTTCTTTTCACTATAACCTATGTTCTTTTTATAAATATAAATTTACATGTTCTTTAATTTTAAGTCGCGTGTTCTTTTTTAAAGTAAAAAAGTTGTTGAAAAAAGTTCGTGTTCTATTATATAAATGGTATGTTCTTTTGGGTGCACAATACTTGTACCCAAAAAGAACATGTGTGTATAATACTTGTAAAACAATAAATTATTAAAAACACAAATGAATTAGAACATAAAAGCAAGAGAAATGTATCAAACAAAAAACACTACATGGATTTTAAAAGAATATATACATACATATAAGATTTGAGAAAAAAAAACTATATAAAATCACAAAAATGATGCGTTTTGAAACAGGACCACGTAGAGGAAGGTGGTCTCTAGTCCACCATCCACGCATTGGTTTAGCCTTGTACCTAACCCTTGAGCTGGTGTACCCTGCAGGCTACAAGTAACGTAGCAGGGGTTGATTTTCGGATCAATTATCTTTATTAATAAAAAAATAGAAACTTTAAGGGAGTAACTTCTAAGAGAAAAAAAAAAATTGATGGGGAAGCAAAATTCAATGGAAGGCTTATGCAATCAACCCTTATTTGAGAACAAAGGGTTTTTGAGTGACTTTTTAGTTTTCGCTTTTTCAATTGGTCAAACAGTCAAAAAAATTGGTTTGTATAAAATTAGTGTTGAAATATAATGTAATAAAAATACAAAATTTTGAATAATTAATCAACTTATGCAACTAGTTCTACAAAATAGTTAAACTAATCAGTTATCTTATTAGTTTCAGATATATCTTATCACTTTTAGCTACCTTATCAATTTCAGCTACATTTCAACTATTATTACCAAACAGAGCCATTAGCTATTAGAGGTTAGTTGGAGGATTAGGGAAGTAAAAGATAAATCTTTAACTATGGCCGATCTACCTTCGAAAACTAAATTAAATACTACCACTATCTTAGAAAGCTAATTTTACATAAGGTAGTCCAAGCTCACCTTCAACCTGGGTTAGTATTGTGTTGTTTAGAACATGGGTTGAAGACTCTCCATCTTGCATCTTTGAGCTTTGTTTAGCAATAAATTGTTTAAGTAATTCTTTACGTTTCTTTCAGAAAAAAAAACACCCACACAAGGAATAATTAGTCTACACAAAGTCCATATTACCTTAATGCTCAAGCTAAAAGTGTCATTTAAAGGTCCTGTTTGGCAAATAGAGTTTAGAGTTTAGCAGTTGTTTAGAGGTTGTTGTTAGAGTCTTAAGTTTTTGTTCAGCAGATTTGACAAAAAAAAATGCATAGATGTGTTTGGTAACAATTAACTGATTGCTAAAAACTTATTGTCATTTGTTTATGTGAAATAACATTTATAGACATTTTAATATATATGCGTAATATTATTATTAGAGGTAAACAAATCATTGAACATATTACCTAATCTTCAAAAGAAAAAGCTCCTATTAAGAGCTTTTTCATTTTTAAAGTTTTTATTCTAAAACTTTCTCTAAAACTCTTTTTTTTACCAAACACCCCTTTTAAAGTTTTTGACTAGTCAAACCTCTAAAAGTGTCCAAAACTCTCTTTTTACTCCAAAACTTTAATTGCCAAACACCCCAAAATGTAGTAAACAATAACTAATCCCCTTCAACAAAAATACTGAGGCACGCCTATAGTAAAACTGTCTCATTTTCAGATTTTGTCAACCAAGAACCAGAATTCAAAAATAAGAAACCCAAAAAACAAATAAAAACAGTAGCAAATGAGTTATCCAACGAAAGTAAGTAAACAGATCTATTGGTTCTGTTAGACAGGTAAAATAAAACCAATTTGAGGGCAACAAAACAAGTCTATAATTTTTTAAAGAAAAGAATTGTTCTTTAGAAATGGACAGAGAAGAAAATACATAATACTACTAAACAAAGCCAGTAATTTAGCCCCAAATCCAACTGGTATAAAAATGCTAGAGCAAAATATGATGCCCAAAATTATCTTTCCAGTAAAGAACATTAAAGACAAATACACACAATACTTCGACCGAAATAATTCATAATAGTTGACAACCAAACAAAGGCACATTATCATAATAACAGTTTTTAGGAACTTCACTATTTCTGATATATTCACGAATAATGGCACAGTAAAACAACTAAATGTAATTCCTGTCAAAACAGGCTTCAGAGCGGCAGGCTAAAACAATCAAATGACAAACGAGGTAAATTGCAGAGCTGTTGTTCCGGGTTGCTGTGCTAAAACAATAACACATTGTTTGGTCAAAAGTTACCACATCATCTTCCCCGTCACCTGTTCTCGTCAATGATCTGTTCAAATGATTCTACTTCTTTGTTACACATAAGGCGTGTACCATTAACCATGACTCCGCTTTTCTGATGATTATCACAGGTTGGAACTTGGAAGAGTCACATGCTTTTCGTAATTTTTCCGATCACCAGATCAAACAGTAACTGACCGGTTGTCAACAAAATGATCAGCTTCTTTCAAACAAAAAGTTAACAGCAACGATATAAATTAATAGCTACACCAGGAAGCGACAGACCAAAGATTAGTTACTTCGAACCAGGGCACTGCAAAGTCATGAGTTAAAAAGAGGTGATCAATCCGAAATTCAATATAATATGGGAGTCTTCTCAGTTAGGAGATAGGACATTACCGTGGATAGAGCGATTGATTAAGGTTGTAAACATGATAATGAGGGAAATAGCCAACTTGGATATGTCAAGAAGACAGAAACTGTAATCGACAATAACACGGTGAAAGGACACTTCATCAGCTTCTTCCATGATAGAAACATAACACAATATATTATCAGCAGACATCCAACTTAATACACTGAAGAAACAAACAGCACAAGGACCAGAAATATAGGTCATGAAATAAGATGGTCATCAGGGACATGAGATGAAGTAGACAAAGAAACTAAAAGCTTAATCTCAAGCCAAAGCACAAGTAATCTAACGCATGACTCGTATCATTTTAAACATTACAAACAACAAGGAGGTACGTCTCAACTATACTAAGATCTCGCATATCTCCAAAATTTAGTCATAATTACCCTCTATTGTTTTTATTCAACTCATTTGGTGAACTTCCTTAGCCAGTCCTTCGCCAAGTCACTTAAGTTATCAGAAGACAAGAGGCCAATAAATAACGAGAAAGTATCAGCTTCAACTTCATATCCCTTGCTAACCATAAGGTCACAATAGTACATTGCATTTGATAAGTCATTGTTGACAACATATCCTCTGATAATTGTATTATAGGTACGATCATTAGGATAACAACCATTTTCCTCCATTATTGTCAACAATTCAATAGCTTCATTCATGAGCCTTTTCTTGCAAAAACCTTTGATCAATATGTTGTACGTTTTAACATTAGGCTGTAGACCCTTCAATACAAGATCGGAGAAGAAATTGGCTGCATCTTCAAGTTGCCCAGCCTCACACAAACTGTCCATTAGGATATTGTAGATGACAATATGAGGCTTAACACCATTATATTCCATATCTTCAAGTAATGCTATTGCCTCATCAAGTAGCGCTTTTTTGCATAAGCTGTCAAGCAATGAAGCATATGTAAAAATGTCAAGAATAATTCCATGACTTTGCATATCCTTGAACAATTTACGCGCAAGTGGGAGTCTATTAACTTTGCATAGTCCATCAATGAGAGTATTATAGGTAACAACATCAGGTGTCATTATTCGTTTCTCAAGTATTTCTTGGAATAAATTGAGTGCTTTGTCAATGGTTCTAGCCTTGCAGTATCCATTAATCATAGTGTTGAAACTTACAATATCAGGCTCACAACCATTCTTGGCCATCAAATCAAGTAGTTTTTCCGCATCCTCCATCTGACCACGCAAACAATAACCATCGAGTAAAGCATTGTAAGTAATGACATCTGGCACCTCACCTCTCTCAATCATATAGTCTAGAATAGCTTGTGCTTCATCAACATTCCCATCTTTGCATAACATGTCAACCAGCATGCTGAAGGTGGGAACATCTGGTGCTACATTACACTCCAACATCTCCGCCAGCATATATTTAGCCTCGACCTTGGAGCCAGAGTTGTAGAGACCTCTAATCAAAGAGTTATAAGTGATAACGTTAGCTATAATGCCCTCACTTTTCATGGCGGTGAACAGGTCGAGGGCCTCTTTCAACAGCCTATCCTTACAAAGACTATCAATGATGGTGCTATATATAACAAGGTTAGGTTGACAACGACCAGATTGCATCTTCCTGAGCAAGTGGAGGGCAGCAGCATTGTCACCAATCCGACAAAGGCCTTTGAAAATAGCACCATAGGTAACAATGTCGGGTTGGAAACCTTGCTTAACAATTTCATCTAGCAATTGAAGAGCTTGAGGAAGCTTATCACAGTGGATATAGCCATTAATTAAGGTAGTAAAGATAACACAATCACGATCAAAGGGGTAACCAAGCTTAAGTCTTTTGGCGAGAAGAGAGAAGCCGAAATCAACACGGCCCAAATGGCAGTAACAATTAACAAGAATACCAATAGAATGCATATTTGGTCGAATACCAGATAACTCTAGCTCTCTGAGGAGAGAGATGAGGGTGGAGTGAGGTTGAAGGCGTTTCAATTTAGACATAGCAGTAAACAGTTGAGTGAAAACAATGATAGAAGGAAGGGGACGCAAAGAGATCAATTGATGGAAGAGAGAAAGGGGATAATTGAGATTTGAAAACCCTAATTTACAATGCTCTCTAACTGATTTAAGAAACAACTGACGATCTTCAATAACAGCATCTCGTGCATTGGAGAAATGAGAGTAATTTCGAAAAGGAAATTGAAAAGGGGAAAAGAAAGTACCTTTTCCGCCATGAAAGATTGCAAAGGAAGAAGCAGCTCTGCAACAGAAATTCATAACTGTTGAGTGTTGAGTTGAGTTTTGAGTCTTCTTCTTCACTGTGAAAAAGCGTGATGCTCTGTTGCGCGTTGGTAACGGGTTAAAATAACGCTTAAATTTCAAGTTTAATGGAAAGCTTAAATATCAGAATTAGACCTGTTCTAAATATTTCCTTCTCGCCATAATTTTTGGTAGTATATTCAACAAAAATTAATGGTATAATTGTTACATAAATTATATATCTATAAAAGGAAATGTATTACTTCCCTAAATTATTACATAAATATATATCTATAAATTATATCCTGAAAACTTAAAAAAGATTGAAAATGTAAATGTAAATAGAATCTAGTGAAGAAAAAGAAATTAATCCTATCTATAATAGTACCAACGAAACGGAATTTAGCCAAGATCTTTGAATGATTACTGAACAACAATCGTCCTTGGCCGATAACAACCGAAGAATCCACAAACTAAAAATACATCACGAAGTATATCACCTTCGTTCTATAATATTGGAACTTATGAATATGGCAGATAAATCACTGGGAGAACGTGAACTATACCCATATAATTATAATAGAATAAGGTTTTCCTTAGATAAACCTCACTCAAGGAAAAAAAGACACGTATTGTGAAACATCCAAAAATATGTTACAATTGTTAAGAAATGAAGGTCGATATGATCAACACTATTTGCATTACTATTTTTTCCTATAGAAATCTAAGTGTTTGTTTTGTTAACATAAAAATGGAAAGTAGATGTTAACAAAGTAGAATTACCTAATGTTCAATTAAAAATTTATGACATGTTGCACTTTCGAGAATATTATATTTCCCACAATATGGAGAAAGTTTATTTAATTTGAACTTCGCATGAATAATCATTCTTTATCCAACCAAATTAGGAAGAGTATGAACAAGATTTGACGTCAAAAGAAAAAATAGCAAACCATTGATAATATGCTCTCAAAATATCACTTAGTCACACAAGATATGTGTTACAAGTGCTTTTGTTCATGACCAAAAGGTCTAAAACAGAGCAAACCAAAGGCTCCCTTCCTCCCTACTCGACCAATTCAGGCGATGCACCAACTGACAACCCGCTTGCAATCTTAAACCTTGTATTTGTTCTAAAATCAAATATATTTGTGTTAGACAACATAATAAATTATACAATAAGAGATCATTTTTCATCCCAAAAGAAGCATAGTAGTAAAGGGCATTGATGCAAAAGTGTGAAGGTATATTTCATGGCAGGATTTAATTTTGTAAATTGATCCAAAATCCATATAATTGCGCTCTAAATTTCAAATGATTCAAGATAGCCATAGAGGAACTAATAGTCTAATAGATTGGCCTACACATCAAGGCACCAAGACTCACTTTTCTTTTAGCAAGGATCGACCATACTTCATGCAGCCTGCATATACTCTAGGCTTCACGTAGTGTCTAGATAGTGTCTCCCTAGTGTTGCTGCAGTGACAAAATTTAGTTATTATCAGTCGAATATTAGGACATAATATATTGTGCAGTAGAACTCCATTACTACTAAATTTTAGCAAACCTGAATTACATTGCCTTACTTGCAAAATAAAAATGTATGAATAAGAGCCTCCTTTATGCTAAGAGGATTACTAAAGACACTACCTCCTCAAACAATTAAAAATTAGTTCTATAGATTATGAAAGGGGGGCCATGAAGCAATCAAAAAACCAGTATTCAAATCCTTCACACATGCATAATGTCCATCATCACAATCCATCTAAAATATTGTTTCTGCCTTAGTTGATATATTCTTCTTATGTACGTCTTTTGAATCCTGAATTATAGGGCATTGTCCAGGGTTTGAATCATCATCCCAACTATTTTTTTGGCTATTTAGCATTGTACCTAGCCCTTGAACTGGTGTGTCCTGCAGCCTACAGGCTACAAGTAGCGTAGCAGGGATTGGTCTTCGGACCAATTATCTTTATTAATAAAAAAAATAGAAACTTTAAGAGAGTAACTTCTAAGAGAAAAAAAAATTGATGGGTAAGCAAAATTCAGTCGAAGGCTTATGCAATCAACCCTTATTAGAGAACAAAGGGCTTTTGAGTGACTTTTTAGTTTTCGCTTTTTCAATTGGTCAAACAGTCAAAAAATTTGGTTTGTATAAAATTAGTGTTGAAATATAATGTACTTCCTCCGTTTCGAATTAATCGCAACAATTCACTTTTCACGTTTGTTGAAACATAACTTTGACGGTTAATATCTACTATAATATATCTGTAAAAATTATAAAAAGTTGATATTACAAAAGTATTTAACGAGACGAATCTAACAAGATTTCACTTGACTATATTTTTCATTATGTAAAAAGTTCAAATCTTAGTCAAAGTACCTACTGTGAATAGTGCAAAATGTTAACTGTTGCGATTAATTCAAAACGGAGGAAGTAATAAAAATACAAAATTTTGAATAATTAATCAACTCATGCAACTAGTTCTACAACATAGTTAAACTAATCAGTTACCTTGTTAGTTTCAGATATATCTTATCATTTTTAGCTACCTTATCAGTTTCAACTACATTTCAGCTAGTGTTACCAAACAGAGCCATTAACTATTAAAGGTTGGTTGGAGGATTAGGGAAGTAAAAGATAAATCTTTAACTATGGCCGGTCTACCTTCGAAAACTAAATTAAATACTACCACTATCTTAGAAAGCTAATTTTACATAAGGTCGCCCAAGCTCACCTTCAACCTGGGTTAGTATTGTGTGTAGAACATGGGTCGAAGACTCTCCATCTTGCATCTTTGAGCTTTGTTTAGCAATAAATTGTTTAAGTAATTCTTTACGTTTCTTTCGGAAAAAAAAAAACACCCACACAAGGAATAATTAGTCTACACAAAATCCATATTACCTTAATGCTCGAGCTAAAAGTGATTGCTAAAAGCTTATTGTCATTTGTTTGTGTGAAATAACATTTATAGACATTTTAATATATATGTGTAGTACTATTATTAAAGGTAAAAAAGTCATTGAACATATCATTACCTAATCCTCTAAAAAAAAGCTCCTATTAAGAGGTTTTCATTTTGAGAGTTTTTATTCCAAAACTCTCTTTTACCAAATATACTTCTTTTAGAGTTTTTGACTAGTCAAACCTCTAAAAGTGATCCAAAACTCTCTTTTTACTCTAAAACTTTAATCGCCAAACACCCCAAAATGTAGTAAACAATAACTAATCCCCTTCAACAAAAATAGTGAGGCACGCCTATAGTAAAACTGTCTCATTTTCAGATTTTGTCCACCAAAAACCAAAATTCAAAAATAAGAGAAGAATGGGTTTCAACCATAGTTAACTCACCAAAATGGCCCATTAACTATTGGCACAGAAATTTAGCCAAACAGTCATATTAACGGTAATACTAATACCATGTTCGATAAAGCGGTTGATAAATTTGATCACAGATTTAGGCCAACCATTAGATGGTTGGATAGTTCCAAGTGAAGAATCCTGCAGCAATTACTCTTTGTAAAAGGCTAATGAAGGCACAAAGAACCTGCTGGTTTCTTTTTACATCTAGCCTGACTCGACAATCTTGACAAATATCCAATTGTTAGCACAATTCTACATCACATATCTACTGGGACTTTGCGTCCTCAGCAGAAGTGCACAAGTTTTTCAAGTTCAAAGAATGTGGAGTACGTCGGAACTTAATTCAGGTGAGAATTTGCATCAGCTAGTTTCTATGACGAGAGAGCTAACCAGGAATGACGTGAGAGCTAAAACATAAAGTGAACACCAGAAACCATCATAAAAGGCCCAGCTCCCAAGTTATTATGGTAAACAAGAACCACAATGTAGGAACTTCTCCATAATATAAACTTTAAAACTTTAGTAGGAATATATGATACCTGAAGCATTATTTTGGATTACAGACTTTCTAATTGTGATTCATATTTTGCAAATAATACAAATCATTATATTTCTTTTGTCCCCTCCGACCGAAATAATTCGTCATAGTTGACAACCAAACAAAGGCACAGTATCATAAATTCATAATAACAGTTTTTAGGAAACTTCACTATTTCTGATATATCCACGAATAATGGCACAGTAAAACAACTAAATGTAATTCCTGTCAGAACAGGCTTCAGAGCCGGCAGGCTAAAACAATCAAATAACAAACGAGGTAAATTGCACAGCTGTTGTTCCGGGTTGCTGTGCTAAAACAATAACACATTGTTTGGTCAAAAGTTACCACTTGTCCTCCTTTTCAGACAACAAAACTTTTGCACTTCTGGTTGTCAACTTCTCGGCAGTCCATGATTCTATCAGACTTAGAAATGCGATAAGGAAGCTCTATAATTTTCTTTTTCTGGAAGTGGTGCTTCAGATGCCACACCTGGAATAGTGAAGCCACTAATACTATACCCACGCCAAGGGACATAATACTTAACTGAGCAACTCTACTGTTGGTCTTTTCACTCACTTCCGTCATTCCTACATTTATGCAAAAATCCAACAAAGTTATATGTTAGCTTCATATGATAAAGATATCTTCAACTGCCTCATATTGCAACTTACACAATTCATAACAACAATGCAGGAAGGAGTTACAGGAGTTACAGTAAAATTAAGATGAGCCAAAGTTTGACCTGCTGCTCACCAAATTCATCGATGGCCATGTTGCAGTGTTCCCAAGACTAAAGATAGAATCATACAAGATAAGACACATCATCTTCCGCGTCACCTGTTCTCGTCAATGATCTGTTCAGATGATTCTACTTCTTTGTCACACATAAGGCGTGTACCAAACCATGACTCCGCTTTTCTGATGATTATCACAGGTTGGAACTTGATGGAGTCCCATGCTTTTCGTAATTTTTCCGATCACCAGATCAAACAGTAACTGACCGGTTGTCAACAAAATGATCAGCTTCTTTCAAACAAAAAATTAACAGCAACAATATAAATTAATAGCTACACCAGGAAGTGACAGACCAAAGATTAGTTGCTTCCAACCAGGGCACTGCAAACTGATGAGTTAAAAGAGGTGATCAATCCGAAATTCAATATAATATGGGTGTGTTCTCAGTTAGGAGATAGGATATCACTGTGGATAGAGCCATTGATTAAGGTTGTAAATATGACACAATAAGGGAATAGCCAACTTGGATTTTGTCAAGAAGAAAGAAACTTAAATCGACGATAACACAGTGAAAGGACGCTTCATCAGCTTCTTCTACAATATACTATCAGCAGACATCCAACTTAATACACTGAAGAAACAAACAACCCAAGGACCAGAAATACAGGTCATACAATAAGATGGTCATCAGGGACATGAGATGAAGTTGACTGAGAAACTAAAAGCAAAATCTCAAGTAATCTAACGCCTGACTCGCATCGTTTTAGACATTACAAACAACAAGGGGGTACATCGCAACTATACTGAGATCTCGCATATCTCCAAACTTTCGTCATAATTACCCTGCTTTTTTTATTCAAGTCATTTGATGAATTTCCTTATCTGGTCCTTGGCCGAGTCACTTAAATTATCAGAAGACAAGAGGCCAATAAACAACGAGAAAGTATCAGCTTCAGCTTCATATCCCTTGCTAACCATAAGGTCAGAGTAGTAGAATGCATTTGATAAGTCATTGTTGACAATATATCCTCTGATAATTGTATTATAGGTACGATCATTAGGATAACAACCCATTTCCTCCATTATTGTCAACAATTCAACAGCTTCATTCATGAGCCTTTTCTTGCAAAAACCTTTGATCAATATGTTGTACGTTTTAACATTAGGCTGTAGACCCTTCAATACAAGATCGGAGAAGAAATTGGCTGCATCTTCAATTTTCCCAGCCTCACACAAACTATCCATTAGGATACTGTAGATGACAATATCAGGCTTAACACCATTATATTCCATATCTTCAAGTAATGCTATTGCCTCATCAAGTAGCGCATTTTTGCATAAGTTGTCAAGCAATGAAGCATATGTAACAATATCAGGAGTAACTCCATGACCTTGCATATCCTTGAACAATTTACGGGCAAGTGGGAGTCTATTAACTTTGCATAGTCCATCGATGAGAGTGGTATAGGTAACAACATCAGGTGTCATTCCTTTTTGAAGTATTTCTTGGAATAAGTAGAGTGCTTTGTCAATGTTTCTAGCCTTGCAATATCCATTAATGATAGTGCTAAAACTTACAATATCAGGCTCACAACCATTCTTGGCCATCAAATCAAGTAGTTTTTCTGCATCCTCCATCTGACCACGCAAACAATAACCATCAAGTAAAGCACTGTAAGTTATGACATTTGGAATCTCACCTCTCTCAATCATGTAGTCTAGAATAGCTTGTGCTTCATCAACATTCCCGTCTTTGCAAAACATGTCAACAAGTATGTTGAAGGTGGTAACATCTGGTGTTATGTTACACTCCAACATCTCCGCTAAAACATCTTTAGCCTCGACTTTGGAGCCAGAGTTGTAGAGACCTCTAATTAAGGAGCTATAAGTGATAACGTCAGGTACAATGCCCTCACTTTTCATGGCGGTGAACAGGTCGAGGGCCTCTTTTAACAGCCTATCCTTACAAAGACTATCAATGATGGTGCTATATATGACAAGGTCAGGCTGACGACGACTAGATTGCATCTTCCTGAGCAAGTGGAGGGCAGCAGCATTGTCACCAATCCGACAAAGGCCTTTGAAGATAGCACCATAGGTAACAATGTCGGGTTGGAAACCTAGCTTAACAATTTGATCGAGCAATTGAAGAGCTTGAGGAAGCTTATCACAGTGGATATAGCCATTAATTAAGGTAGTAAAGATAACACAATCACCCTCAAAGGGGTAACCAAGCTTAAGGCTTTTGGCGAGAAGAGAGAAGGCGAAATCAAAGCGGCCCAAATGGCAGTAACAATTGGTGAGAATACCCAATGTATGCATATCGGGTCGAATACCAGATAAATCTAGCTCTCTGAGAAGAGAGATGAGGATGGAGTGAGGTTGAAGGCGTTTCAATTTAGACATAGCAGTAAACAGTTGAGTGAAAACAATGATAGAAGGAAGGGGACGCAAAGAGATCAATTGATGGAAGAGAGAAAGAGGATAATTGAGATTTGAAAACCCTAATTTACAATGCTCTCTAACTGATTTGAGAAACAACTGACGATCTTCAATAACAGCATCTCGTGCATTGGAGAAATGAGAGTAATTTCGAAAAGGAAATTGAAAAGGGGAAAAGAAAGTACCTTTTCCGCCATGAAAGATTGCAAAGGAAGAAGCAGCTCTGCAACAAAAATTCATAACTGTAGAGTGTTGAGTGTTGAGTGTTGAGTTTTGAGTTTTGAGTTTTGAGCTCTGCAACAAAAATTCATAACTGTGAAAAAGCGTGATGCTCTGTTGCGCGTTGGTAACGGGTTAAAATAACGCTTACATTTCAAGTTTAATGGAAAGCTTAAAAAACTTAAAGGAAATGTACTACTTCCCTAAATTATTACAAAAATTAGACCTCTTCTAAATATTTCCTTCTCGCCATAATTTTTGGTAGTATATTCAACAAAAATTAATGGTATAATTGTTACATAAATTATATATCTATAAAAGGAAATGTACTACTTCCCTAAATTATTACATAAATCATATATATAAAAATTATATCCTGAAAACTTAAAAAAGATTGGAAATGTAAATGTAAATAGAATCTAGTGAAAAAAAAGAAATTAATCCTATCTATAATATTACCAACAAAACGGAATTTAGCCAAGATCTTTGAATGATTACTGAACAACAATCGTCCTTGGCCGATAACAACCGAAGAATCCACAAACTAAAAATACATCACGAAATATATCACCTTCGTTCTATAATATTGGAACTTATGAATATGGCGGATAAATAACTGGGAGAACGTGAACTATACCCATATAATTATAATAGAATAAGGTTTAGATAAACCTCACCCAAGAAAAAAAAAACACGTATTGTGAAACATCCAAAAATATGTTACAATTGTTAAGAAATGAAGGTCGATATGATCAACACTATTTGCATTACTATTTTTTCCTATAGAAATCTAAGTGTTTGCTTTGTTAACATAAAAATGGAAAGTAGATGTTAATAAAGTAGAATTACCTAATGTTCAATTAAAAATTTATGACATGTTGCACTTTCGAGAATATTATATTCCCACAATATGGAGAAAGTTTATTTAATTTGTACTTCGCATGAACAATCATTCTTTATTCAACCAAATTAGGAAGAGTATCAACAAGATTTGACGTTAAAAGAAAAAATAACAAATCATTGATAATATGCTCTCAAGATATCACTTAGTCACACAAGATATGTGTTACAAGTGCTTTTGTTCCATAACCAAAAGGTCCAAAGCAGAGCAAACCAAAGGCTCCCTTTCTCCCTACTCGACCAATTCAGACGATGCACCAACTAACAACCCGCTTGCAATCTTAAACCTTGTATTTGTTCTAAAATCAAATATATTTGTGTTAGACAACATAATAAATTATACAATAAGAGATCATTTTTCATCCCAAAAGAAGCATAGTAGTAAAGGGCACTGGTGCAAAAGTGTGAAGGTATATTTCATGGCAGGATTTAATTTTGAAAATTGATCCAAAATCCATATAATTGCGCTCTAAATCTCAAATGATTCAAGTTAGCCACAGAGGAACTAATAGACTAATAGATTGGCCTACACCTTCGAGGCACCAAGACTTACTTTTCTTTTAGCAAGAATCTACCGTGCTTCATGCAGCCTGCATATACTCTAGGCTTCACGTATAGTGTCTCCTTAGTGTTGCTGCAGCGACAAAATTTAGTTATTATCAGCCAAAAATAGGACAGAGTATAGATACATAATATTGTGCAGTAAGAACTTCATTACTACTAAAATTTAGCAATAAACCTGAATTACATTGCCTTACTTGCAAAATAAGATTTTATGAATAAGAGACTCCTTTATGCTAGGAGGATTACTAAAGACACTACCTCCTCAAACAATTAAAAATTATTTCTATAAATTATGAAAGGGAGACCATGAAGCAATCAAAAAACCAGTATTCAAATCCTTCACACATGCATAATGTCCATTATCACAATCCATCTAAAATATAATTTCTGCCAATTAGTTGATATATTCTTCTTATGTACGTCTTTTGAATCCTGTAATATATAACCATCGAAATCTTTTGTGCCACATAATATTTAGACGCTAATTTTTGCATAACTAACTTACTTAATCGGGTCTAAGTGAAATATCCACTTAAACTCCACTCTTTCATAACACCTCAAAGATCTTAGGCTTCTCAGTCATTTTATACACATGTTACTTCAGTTCTTTGTCAAATTCTTGGATAAGAACGAATGAATAACTAACTATATTTTGTGTATTACTAGATTTTAATTCTTAAAAAATTTATCCAATTTCGTTAATATCATCAATTGTCGAACCACTATCCTAGAGGGATCAACTTCGTACGAATCAGTTGCCACCAAAATAGCATAATCATTAGGCTCGTTGGTGGTGGATTGTAGTCAGTTTTCTTTACATTAAGATCTAAGCCCTTGATTATGGCAGTATTGCCGCTGATTCTAAGCAAGAACTTCTCGAAATTTGGAAACCAATTATGAATAATTTTAATTTGAGATCATCGTATGAAAAGTTAGGATTCGAAAGATTGAGGATACAAATTAAAGAAAGCCAGCAAATTTGGCGAGCTTCACGATTATGTCGGAAACATAAATTTGAACCACTATATTTGATTTTAAAATTGAATCGCATTAGAATTACATAATTCATATACCTTTTAACAACAAAGAGTGAAGCTTGAACATCCTTGCAGTTCTGTAATTAATGGAACTTAATAGAAAGGAATTAGGAAATTTTAAAAGAGAAAAATCTAAAGAACAAAAGAGAGGAAGAAGGATGTTGAACCCATTGATTTTGATACATGCTGATTGTGTACAAGGCGATATGAGGAGCTGTGAGAAGAATATCTTCAATGCAATGATTAGGGATGGCAATGGGTCCTGGACCCAACCCAGACCCGCTAGGACCCGACCTATTTATAAGGGTCTGGGTCCTGAAACTTTAGACCCAATGGGTCCGGGTCGGGTCTGGGTCCCAAAGAGCATGGGTCGGGTCTGGGTCCGGGTCCACATATGCTAGACCCAGACCCGCCCCACGGACCCATTTACATATTAGATTTTTTTTTTTTTTTTGCCTAAACTCTATAATTTTATGAGTTTTGATTTTGTAAACTCGTTAGTGTTATAACTCCACTAAGACATGTAACTCTATAATTTGTAACATTTAAATATTTTATGAGTTAATTCTTAAAATTTTATTTAGAGAATGTTTTAACCATGGATACAAAAACATATATATATCAGGCGAAAATTTTTAATTACATATATTCAAAAATGTGATGAAAACTTAAAACTAAGAAGGACCCATTTAGGACCCACGGACCCGCTAGACCCACCGGATCTGGGTCTGGGTCTGAAAAATCTAGACCCAACGGATCTGGGGCGGGTCGGGGTCTGTGAAAAATTAATGGGTCTGGGTCTGGGTCTAGCTGGACCCGACCCAGACCCGCCCCATTGCCATCCCTAGCAATGATTCATACTTTTCTAGATGAGATGATTTTTGTTGGGCCCTCAGTTTTCTGGAATAGGCGGGCTTCCCTGCTTATTTTGAATTTCTAATTAACGTGGCAGTTTGGCAAAGGAGTGGGAAGACTGAGTCAAGCGACGTTACTTGGCGTCATTCTTGGCGGTTGAGATATGCACGGGATTATGCTGACGGGGCCCTTAAATTGCGGAACAACTCAAAAGCAGCTGGGGAGATATTTTCTTAGTAGTATATATACATAATTTGTAACCTAGTTTGGACTTAAGTTCTTTATCTTCACTCCCATCGCCTCTCTCTAGAAAAACACACATATATTACTCTTCTCTCTAAATACTTTGAGTTCCATCATCATTGTAATCAGCTACCATTGTAACATCTACTTCAAGCGTCATATTAGTGGATTGGTGATCAGGAGCATCACCCGCGGTTTTTCCCTTTTGGGTTTTCCGCGTCAACAATTTCTTGTTTCCTTCATTATTTTGTCCTTTATGCAATTCATTTTATTTATCATGTCATTTAATATTAGTATGTTGATCTCGTTGTTGGCACCTAAACCTTTTTAGTACTTGGTACAAAATCGGCATAAACAATTTTCTCACCTCATTGTTAGATCAATTTGTAGTCTTACCAGCAGCAGTAGCAACAATTGCTTCTAGAAAGTCAGAGTTATCCATCTCTAGTGAAGGTCTATGGTGGTCTCTTCAATTTTTTTTGGTGATCTTCTCCTCCCGACAACCTTGGGAGCCGGTTCTGGTTCATTATCATCACTCTCTGCCCGTAGGTTCTTGAAATTCAGAATGTTGATTCTCATCTGGTCTTCCCCTACGCGCACGGCTCCCCAAAAAAGCGTACTCATTATATTCGAATCATGTTTGATTTAATTAGCAAGATGATAATGAAGTTGTTGTTCCAAAAAAAAGTCGGTGCTTGCACTTGCTGTTTGGGGTGTATGAGGAAAAGCACAAAATCAAGGTGTATATACGCAATTTATTCATATTGGCTACTGCCATACTATGCAGAAGACAATACACATTTCGGTGGCTGTTTAAAGTGCATTTTAAAGGTTAAATGCGACAATTTTAGAGAATCCTCTAAACCGGAACTTGCTGCTAACTTGTAATTATTTCACATGTCTCTGAAGTGCTTTTAAATGGAGCTTTGGCCTACTCCACAAGATGGATATAAGCTTCCATAGCCGGACGCAATTTCTAAAAATTTATGCAGTTGACATGATTTGGACATAAACTTGTTGCCATCAATTCACTAAAGATGGTAGTAAAGGCCTAGCAAGTAAAAGCAAACGTACAAAGGTTTAGCATTTGTGGTATATTTGAGATTAGCATGAGAATGGATGTAAAGCGAGAATAAAAGTAAGAAACTCAAGATGTTCACATCGGCATGTGGCGAAAAAAGTTTCACATTCTTCGGTGAAAGCAGTAAGAAACATTAACCAGTGGCATCGGACGCTTAGTGTTGGAAATTGACCCTAGGAGTAAAAGGGAGCATCAGTTTTTTTCTTCTTTACTGAACAATGATAAGTAGTTATTTAAGGACGTGCATACCTTGGCAAAGATAAACTCTCTTTTAAACAATGTGAACAACCATATGCCACATTGCTTGCAAATGAAACATGTTTGGCACAGTAGCAACCAATATATGTAAGCAAATCTGAAAAAGTTGCGTGCTTTAGATTAGAAGTACCAAAATCCAAACCCTAGCTCCAAATTGACGTATTTGCGATGCTCGAATTAGGTTAAATCTACTTGGCATGTTGAAGGCGACGCTATGCACGAAGATGTTTGATACTGGTACTTGCAATGTTGGTTTTTTGTGACAAAGCAACTAATTATTTAATGGAAAATTTGTCAGAAACCACCTTTTATAATCACTTTTTTGTGAGAAACCACCTTTTAAAAAAAATTGGTAGCCACCTTTTTCATTCTTTTTTTTGTTGCAAGCCACCACTTGTCGGGATCCGGCGTTGACCTTGATTTTCCGGCGTTGACCATCAGATTTTCGCCATATTTCCACCTTTATCTTTCTCCCACCTCCCCCCTCGCATCCCTGGCAACCCCCCCTCCCCCCTCGCATCCCCAACAACCCCCCTCCTTTCTCGCAACCTGCCGGAAAACACCCCCCCACGACCGTCCCCACCCTCCCAGCCCTAAGCCCATCACCTCCCTCGCATCCCCCGACATCTTAGTTGGAAGAAATGGCAAAAATATGGAAAAAAATGGCAAAAATTTGATGATCAACGCCGGAAAATCAAGGTCAACGCCGGATTTTGGCAAGTGGTGGCTTCCAACAAAAAAAAGAACCAAAAAGGTGGCTAATTAACCAATTTTTTTTTAAAAGGTGGTTTCTCACAAAAAAGTGATTATAAAAGGTGGTTTCTGACAAATTTTCCTTATTTAATTAGGGTGTACATGCACGTTTTAATTTTCCTAAAGTTGTTAACTGAAGAGTATAAATTGCCACTTAAAATCTGTATTTTAAGATGGAATTTAAACCATAACTTGAAAATGCGATTTTCGTCGCGGTTGTGGATGGTCACGGTTAGGAGTGTTCACCGGCCCATGCTAGGACCGGGATCGGATGGACTAGAATCTGGAATATTTTTGGACCTGAACCGGAATTATTACGGTCCGATCCAGTTTTGGACATATTGGACCGGAATATATATTTTTTTAAAAACAAAAATCTTTTTTGTTTGATTTAAACACATTTATAAACTATATACATTAAAATTTAATAATTTTAATAACAATATTCCTAAAGGTAATAAATAGTAGGTTTTTAAGTTTCTAACTTTCTACTTTTCAGAACTTTTTTAATATATAATTATTATTTTTTACTAAAAAATTAGAATTTCCGATCCACTGGTCTGGACGAAATTTTCTGGGTTCGGATCGGACCGGAAACCCGAAATCATGGAAAAGATATGGTCTTTGCACAGCCCTAGTTACGGCGAAGTGGGAACAAGGTGATGTGTCGTCGCACCGTCAAATATCGGTTCAAACCATGAGATATCCCTTAAACTCACCTAAAATGCGGATTTTTTTATTACCTTTAAAGTTGTCAGCATTGCCAGTTCGGTAGATTCGAAAATCCGACATGGATACGAAACGATGCGACCTTGTTTTGACACCATGATTTAAACAAATTTGGATTTAGACTAACCTCATTGTTTGAGACAAGGAACATGAAACAATTTTTTGAATTTGATACAAATTATTCACAGGATAACAAACAATACCCATATCATGGAACTTGGGATCGAAAGAAGCACGTGAACAAAAAACATAAAGTTGGAGATCACGGTCGACAATCTGAGTTTCCACCTTGAGTACCCTTCACCTTCCTATCCTCTATGGTCGCTGGAGAAGATGACTTATGACGGCGAAATTCCGACCATTGCAAACGACTCAACCTCCCGAGTTAAATCCACAATATCTACAAAAAAAAAAATTGTGTATTTCTCAATCAATTTCCGAATCTAGGGTTTACAACTAATGTAATTAGTCTTCTCTCTCTTCATCTCCTCCAGATCTAGTTGTAGTCAACGAGGTCGAGATGAGTTCTCATCTTCTTCTCTTTTCCTATTCTCCTAATTGCATATGAACTCTAGGATTATGGATTTAGCCATGTCCAAGTGAAACTTGCGCTGACATGTATTTCGTGTTGATGTTGTGTCGTACGACATGGATATTTGACAAAATTTGCCAAGTCCTGGGAACAGAGTCCTTATCTACCAAAATCCCCAATTTTGATATAAAGTTAAAGTGATCTCCAATTCCTAATAACAGTTGCTTGCAATTTGAATTCCAGTATAAATTTTTGTTATAAAGTGATCTCAACTTATATGGCGTAAATGCGATACTCAAATAATTAGTAGATATAATTAACATATTGAATATGAAGCTATTGTTTTTAGATGTTTGATACTTGCACTTGTAATTTTGATTTAATGTAGAAAAGCACTTAACTACATAGAATACCAAATATATAGAATAAACAAAAGACTTTTTATAAAAAGCACCAATACAAAAAAACTAAAAGGGAGAAAATTGATACCAAATAAGAATTTTCATTTAGTGAACCAAATTACATAGAAGCAAAATTGCATAAGAAGCATAGACTAAGCAAGAAAGATTAGTAGGAAAGGCTACCACAACTTCGTATTTTTCCCGAAGAAAAGCGAAAGGCTATCACGACTTATTAGCTTCAATTCTACGAAAAGGAAGCGTTTTTCTAAAACAGGAGTGAGTTTCCTAGAATCCCTAATATCACATGACTGATCTGCTTGAACTATTGGGAAATGAAGCATTTGTTCCAATACAAAAGGATCATAACTGATCATATTAAAGTCTAGGAAAACAAAGCTTTCTTCTATTGCAAAAGAATCAAGCTTCACAAAAGCACATGCTTTATCCCTAACAGCAGTAACACCCACTTGCATATACTAACAAGTTTTTTGGCGCTTTAAACCACTATTAAGCTTAACATAGATAGAAGTGAAATTGTAGAACTTGATCCAGTATCAGACGCACCTATCATACATGGTCTACACTTGTGCTTTTTAAAGGGGAGAGGGGTAGAAGTCATGGAGGGCACTGGATATAGAGTACCATAAGATATTAAGAAGTCTGACATCTTCTCGAGGGTGGATTTCTTCTATAACTCGGGAAACGTATACCCCAAAGTACCTACCTCAAAGTAGCATAGTTTCCATTATCTGTGGTGGGACTCGTTGAAATTAATTTGGAAAATGCACCATTTGCTACACATTCTTTCTCACAAGGACACAGGTGAGTAAAGTTAAATGTGAAGCCGGCTATTTTGAATGATAATGGTGGTTATAAAATTAGTTGTGTGGCACCACCTAATGGGATGGTGGCTCCACCAGGTTACTATTTGATGTTTGCGGTGAATCAAAGGGTGCCAAGTGTCGCGCAATGGGTTCAATTGATGGTTTGACAAGATATACAAGGGGAGGTGTTGTGCGAGGGGTGGGGGAGGGGTTGCGGTGGGGAGGGGCAGGGGTGGTGGGAGGGTTAAGGGTTAGTGTTAAGGGTTAGGGTTTAGGTCGGGTAGGGTTCGAAGTTAGGGTTAATTACGTTTTTTTAGGGTTATATTAAACAGAAAGTTGACGGTAGGGTCACGTCAGGTATTTTTCCAAACCACAGGGGTACCTGGTGAATTTTGGAAAATGCAACGGTACCAGGTGAATATTAAGAAACCTATACCCTGGTAAAAAAACCGTATTTTATACTCTCTTTTACTCATATAATATGAAACTCTAAACTATTTTTCTCTCTAAATCAAATTTCTATATTTATTTTAACTCTATCTACCCACAACCGACGTAACCTATCCACACTCTATTTCTTCTGTTCTCTTTTACTTGCAACATTTTTATTTATGGATATTTCGATTAAGCTGCAACATTACCTACTTCGAATATTCTTTATTTCTATCTCTCTCGTCATCACATAGTACCTTTTTTATCCTTTCATATCAACTCTCCTCATCACACGATTCTCTTTTTATTCCTCCCTATCACTCTCCTCATCTTCATTAATGTGTCTCCCCCAAGTTGCAAATAAATCTGAATAAAGAAAGTATACTCTTAACATTATTGGTGAGCGAGACCATGTAACTGATAAATAAAAAATTGTATCTGGAACAAAGATTGGTTGAAGGTTCGAGGAATAAGGAACTGGAGCCAATGGAAATCAATTTCGGTTCTAGGTACCTAATCAACTTACTAAATTTCTTTGTACTTCCTCCGTTCTAAACTGATGTTCAGACTTGAAATCTTGACACGCTATTTAATATTATTACACAAAATCTTCTAGTTTTTTTTCCAATATATAACAAAAATTACAGTCATTGTGGGTTCTTCTTTGATTTGTCCTAATTAGCATATTAATAATATCAAATTTTTAATTACTAATACGTAATTACATGTCTTAATAGTCAATTAGTGCACAAGTCGAGCTAGTAACATCAATAAAGAACGAAGGGGATACATCATTTTTTATTTAGAGTAAAGCGAGGAAAAAAATCCCAATACTAACAATACTAATTTCTTTTTATGATCAAAATGTCACGTAAGTTACTTGATAATGTTTTAATTTTGTGATTTTTTTCTTAATTCTCATATCAATTTGATATACAAATTTATAGTTCTCCTATATTTGGGATTGAGCACCCTGTTTTGAAACTGGATCTATATGATACTCCATTCGTTTCAAAATAGTAAGGCATTCATGCTTTATAGAAATTTGCTTTGACCATAAATATCTCTCATAATATAATAAAAATTATATCGTTGGATTCGTCTAGAAAAATAATATGATAATATTAATTTTTTAATTTTTTTATCCACATAAATTGAGAGTAATTAACGGTCAAAATTTAACCTTAAACATCGTGCGTGCCTTATATTTTGAAACGGATGGAGTACTTAATTTTCGAGACCTATCCAACAATAATATCCAAAAAATTGAAACTCATAACCATAACCGGTTACAACTGTGTCCGACTTTTTATATCCGAAACTTGTCCAATGCATTGCTATTCCAATTTTGAAACTTGCAGATATTACTAGGTTTGAAATATAATACTGTCACTCACCCATACTTAATATGCATGTCCAACATTAAAAAGACAAATAATTGACGACATAGATAATCATAGTTTTGCTACCTCTCCTACTAGTAATCTCACTAAACTTCAATACTATCAATACGTTTTATAAATGAACATAAAAAATCAGAATGGCTACTAAAAAGAATATTAATGAATAAATTGGATTCATATATCATTTTTCGGTTTATGCTTAAAAGCAAAACAAAAATTGCGAAAATTATACTTATGCGTAAAGCCAAAACAAAAATTACGAAAAATTATATTTATGAATCAAATTCGAGTTATTCGACTGCGATGGATCAATTAAGAGTTGTTGGACAATTGTGGTGGATCAAATTCGAGTTGTTCGACTTTGTAGTTTGATCAAATTCGGCAGAACTAGTAGCTGGAATAAATAGTGTACACATGCATCCCGCAAAAAAGAAGAGATATACAACCAAGAACCAAGCTAGTTTCAAGAAGTGAATGATGAACCAGTTAAGGACAATTGATGTCCATTACTGAAAAAGTCTTGTGTCCATACCATTCAAATTAATGACATTGAAAAACCTTCAGTAAATTACTGCCTGTCTCCAGCTCTTGGGAACAAATGCATATTTATTTATGATGTTCTTAAATCATATTCATCTCATTATATTGCCTTCAACCATCTGTTCTCCCCAGCTTATTTTCAGTTCAGTTAAAGTGCTTTTACTCTCACATATCACTATTCATTTCAATTAAGTTCAGTTCAACTGTTTTACGCCGAAGAGAACAGGCCCTAGACTCTTACTATCATAATTGAGTATGAAAGAAACTGCAATTATTTCCAGATAATATACACATGAAAAAAAAAGCAATGGAATCCACAAGATAAACAGACAATGAGACAAATGAGAAGGAAAAGGAGAAAAACCCAACTTGTAATCAGCAATTTAAGACGGTTTACTCCAGCATGTAATAAACATGTGTCCATGCCCGGCACGCCGAATACCATTAGCCAACCAATACAAACTGACACAAGTAGTGGACACAAGACACAACACAAGTCGAGCGAGTTGCTCACTAGAGTGCTAAGGCAAAGATGCAAGTACCTCCAATAGGGAAGCTACAAACTGCATCTGGGTTTCCTCGTTTATAGTTGAGAAAAGAGGTACATGTACAAATAGGGACATTGTCCCGTTTTGCTCCGCAAACCAGAGTGAATGGTAATACACGTAGTTACAGACAAAGCGTCCTGCATCATCCGATGTCATCACCTCATAACCTTTCTTCGTCAAAGCGGATGTGATCTCCTCAACCGGGAGCGTAGTCTGGATTATTTTTCACAAAAAAAGAAATCACACTTTCAACTACTGATGATAAAACTTCATAAAATGCAAGATGGAGAACCTAGTATTAGGATATTAAAGGAGGCATAAACAAGTCTCTCCACTTAATTTACCTCATTCCATAATATACATCAATCAGAATATCAATGGACTATTATTTGTTCGTTTATGTGGTGACAACAGAATATCAAAGACAAACATAAAGAACAATAGATTTACCAAAAATGTACATAAATCACCCACAATGCTTTGGCTAGTAAGTGGCCAATATGAATTCCTTATAAACAGATGATTGCATATATACATGCAGAGGCATGAATTGCTTGTTTTATACATTTTATCATATTCACAAACTAGACAAACATTGGATTAGTTTTCTTTGTTTTATACATGAATTCCTTATAAACATATCAGTCTTTCAACTGGTGATTGCATATAATACACGCATATTTCATACTCACTAAATTAAGGAATGTTCTAGACTTCTAGTATACTTGTTTGCGTTTTGGCTGCCTAGATAATTCAAATTTCAAACAATAACCAAAACCAAACAGCAAGGAGAAGAAAGGGGAGTTAACACAATTTTTTAAGAGGGCATTTGGACAAAGATCATATTATATACAATAGAAGTGGTATGGCAAGTAAGTGGCCAATATGATAAAAAGGAAAAAAAAGAAAAAAAGAAAAAAACAATGGAACACCAGAAGCAAAGGCAGAGACGAGTCTAGTTTGCAATTTACCAGCCAGCACCTATTCTAAACTTCAAACTTCTAAATTCAGAAACCATTAAAGAATGCCAATCAACAGGCTAAGTAGTTTACTTTTTGTACAGGTATGGAAAGTATTAGTTTCAATGGAGCAAATATGTAACAAGAAACCAGCAAATTAGTTCCCCCCCCTGTTTTTCATCTTTCCCATTACATCTCATGGTTATGAAGACTTTGAATTGACTTAATACATCAACAGACAATTAAAAGATAAGATAGCACAGAATCTACTGCCGTTAGTGTTTACTATCATTCCTGCATTTGCAGTTGCTCTTCTTTTCTCTATCTATTACTGATTGAAATGTAAATTCAAAGTGGTTTCTAAAATAGCACTGAGACTTCATCTTCATCATGTGTCTTTGACACCAAAGTCGTGACATATATTCACTAGATAACAGAAATTTCCAACTTCCAGAAACAGAACTCAATCATTCAAAACCTTGAGGTGGTTTTCAGCACTAAAGAATAAATATGAAAATTGACTGCGAACATGGTAATTGAAGGATGAATAAAGCCAATTTACCTTTCTTGTTCTAGAGATCTCTCCATCTGCAGGGATAATATGGACTTTCTGCAAGTAATCAGAAAAAGAGTTAGGCGCTGGAGAAACAGCAAGTAATGCTACAATAAAGGAGCACAATCAGAGGAAATCCATATAACCTGAGGTTTCCATCCCATCTCATCAGGGCAACGAAAAGTGGCTTCGTTGAAAGCCTGATTCTCAATGGCAAATCGGGTAGCACCGCTATTTACTCCTAAATGCACCTGTAAAGGACAAAAATCAAAATATTTTAATGCGCCATAAAAGACTTCTAACAGGGCCCTTCCTTTCATTCTTTCTTTCCGTAAGGGTGGGGAGGGGGGGAGGATGGGTGGAGAGAGATGCGAAATACATTCTAAAGGATGACTCCTATGAGAATAAAGATAGCCACAGTGAGTGATGCATCTAAACTTGAGGGATATACTCTGAGATGATTTCCACTCATCCTAGGGTGCTTTTGTTTTCATTCTCGCAGGCTGGATAATGACTTATTGTATGGTGTAAGTATTTAACCAGCTTCCCCTTTCCATAGCAAAATATGCCAATAGTAAAAAGGAGATCATTTTCAGTCCATTTCAACCATTTTATTAAGATTAACAAGGTGAGATTCACATCCATTTCACAATCAGGTATACTAACTATTTTAAGAACAAATCATAATGCCAATAGTGAGACTACCTCCTTTTAAATCTACCCATACATATTAGTCTTAGTGACAATCCCACCAAAACACATTGAAGAATCAAAGGTTGAGCAAAGTCGGGGTAACTTATTCTCATAGAAACATAGATACTTTTTGTTACTCTTCTACTCCAAGTGGGAAAGTCCTATATATATCATGTTCCCCACCACATGACATAGCACATATATGGTAGCTCACACAACTTCTTGGATTTCAATTAGTCGGTAGCACTATCTAAGCATGCAATGAGTAGTAATAATACCATAAAAACAATTCAGAAGGTTGAGTAAATATCAAAGTACAATTTCCACGTATCAATAGACAGAACAAATGTGCACAAGTCAAACTGAATACAAAAGCGCAGTCCTGGTTCACAGACTCAACAATTTATAGTAGCATCAAGCCATCAAGTGATTGAAATTCTACTGGAGCAAAAAGTATGGACTTCCACATACTCATGACAACTCTTTAACAATTTTCAGATATATGATGAACAAAAGTGATCAACCAGTATTTGACAAACCATGAAGAAGAAAATATAGAGAGACTGACCCATATAACTTTCCCAGAATTTGGTAATTCTGAATCATTCCCGTTAATGGCAGATTGCAGCGTCTGGTAAAGAGGAACAACTGCCCCGTGCCCTGCAGTCTCGAGAATATTGCAGCTTCCTAGAGCCAGACCTTTTGGTAAACCCTTCTTCTCCATGTACTCTTTCAAATTACGCACGATCGTCTCAGTTGGATTTTCGGCAACTCCATGGAATTTCTTAAAACCCGTCACATTAACTGTTACTGGTGATGGAGCAGGACCTTCTGAACCCATGATCCAACAATCAAGATACTACTGAGCAAATCTATAAACCCCCAATATGAACTAGAATGATTAATAACCTGCACCAGAAGACATAAATTTAACTTAAGAACAGAAAATTCGCAAACTATATGCAACAGGAGCAAGTTTCAGATCTCCGGTCTGAGCAACTATAAGCATATGTACATCAGTACATGTTTGCAAAAAGCAAGTATTGAAAAAAAGAGAGTGTTATTTATGTATATTGAGTAAGTGTCACTTCATATTAGAAAAAGATCATCTCAAGTGAATATTGTTAACCCAATTTAAGCTAAATTAAACAGGAATATTCCAAGTACAGGAAGTGTTAAGCATCATGAAGTTCTACAAAGGGAACTCAAGGCAAAGAATCAATCACACCCTAAAGAGAAAACATATAAAAACCAATGAGATACACTTAAAAAGTTAAAACCCAATTCAGAAATCTGAATACCAATTCACAATTCTTAAACCCAAACTGAAAATCTGTCTCCAAATATAATCTTCTAACTAAATTCAGAAATTTCTTAGATTTGGCTGACCTATGAATAATCAACACCAAGTGAAAGAAACGTGAAGCACAGAAATTAAAACAAACCAATAATTAATCTCATCAACAGAATAATCATGTTGTTCAAGAAAGCAGCTAATTTTCTGGAAAACAGATGACAACAGGAGAAAATAAAATATAAACAACAATTCTAATTTTGAACAACCTCAAATTCCCAGCAACAAAACTCAAACTACAAAAAAGAAGAAAAAAAGACCCAAAAAGCGGAAAAATCCACCACTAAAGCAAACCAAAAATTGTGTCAAAGTTTGAATTTTGACACGCAAATAAAACTTACCCAGCAATCAATCAACCTAATACATGAAACAATTACTCAATTCAAAACCCAAAACCCAAAAATCCCCAAATTTAAGAAATTAAAGCACATATCAACAAAAACAAACAATACCCATATAGAACTTATCAATAAAAAGATCCATAACCCAGAAATCAAACCTGAAAAAGACTTGAAATTTAAACACTAAGATCACAATTAAACAGGAAAAAGGAAAAAAGGAATAAACTTTGAATACCTGTTTATAGCAACAACAATGAAGAAAAAGAGGATGATAAAAAATGGGTATTTTTCTAAAAAATAATTGAGACAACCACCAGTCTTATCTGGTTTTCTTTGATTAATGTGATGAAAGATTCCAATGAGATAGAAACGAAGGAAAAAAAAGAAATGAATGAATAATTATATACAAGTAGAAAACGTGGGTGATTGGCGATTGATGAGGGTGATGAGAGTTGTAGTGGGAAGGTCACTTTCTGTGCCTCTAGAAAGTCTTTATCTAGTAGAACTATTTGTGCAAGAGGTGAGAGAATTATGAAAGTTTTTTTTTATTTTTGGAGTTTGTTAAACTATAAGTGATGAAAAAGTCTTGAATTTTAATTTGTTATGGGTCACATTGTTCGTCATTGTACCATAAAAAACAAAACGAATAAAGGAGCAAAGTTTTTTTGGTTGTATATGGCTTCTAAAAATATCAATGGGTGGGTATGGTTGTAGTAATCTGGTAAGTGTAGTTGAATGAGGATTGCCACTATTTTGATTTCGGAGATGTGTAGGTTTGAGTTATCTAGTTGGATGGTCTTTCCTCTTTGAGCAAAAGAATTTTTTTTAATTCGAGTAAATGTTTTATTCAATTATTTTGACTTTTTTTAATAAATTAATAGTTTGGATAAACTCTATTATATCAATTAATGGATAACAATTAAGAGGTTCTTTGACTTTAAGAAACACACTCCCATAGTATAATGAATTTTAGCCAATCAATAACATACTTCATCCGTCTCAAAATAAATGCAACATTTTCTATTTTAGTAAATGTTATATTAAGTATACCCACTTTCTGCTTCGAAGTGGCAAGTTAGATGCATCTCAAAGTCAAAGATTCTTTTGGAGTAAACTATGGGCCTCAAACCTCATACCCAAATGGAAAATTTTCATGTGGAGGCTTATTCATAAGGCCCTAGCCACTAATACCAACTTGATAAAACGAAACGTCCCAGTGCAATCTAGCTGTTATTTTTGCCATCGGCAGAATGAGGATGAAAACCATCTCTTTCGAGATTGCGAAATTTCAACCCGTGTCTGGTTGAGCTCAAATTTAGGCATCAAAACGGACTCGAGCCAGATTATCCCCTTAGGATAATGGGTAAGAAATTTCCTTCAGTTGTTTTGGAAGGAGGATGGAGTCAAATCAGAAAGAGCCAAAGAATTCGTAGCTACTCTCTGGTCGATCTGGATCCACAGGAATAATATTGTTTTCAGACAAATATATGAAGACTCTACAAATATTATACAGAGGAAAGACGCCCTTCTCAGAGAATGGACTGAGAGCAAAAATTTAAAGGAAACTTCGCGTAAGAATATCCTTTTCTCATCTGGAACTCAACAGGACATTCCAAGCTCTCAGACCTCTAATTGCCAGGAAGATATATGTGTCATGGTGGTGGATGGGGCGTGGAAACGGCATAAGGCTAAGCATCCACGAGCAGGAATTGGTTGGTCAGCTAATGTGAATGGGACTAGAGCCTTTGAAGGCAATTCAATAATTGTCGCCTCGTCGTCTCTTCAAACTGAAGCATATGCTGTCTACGGAGGCATATACGAAGCAAAGTTGAGAGGAATCTGACACCTTCAAGTTCACTCAGATTCAGTGGAAGTTGTCCAAGCTATTAGTAACCCACATCAACCCTTTGAGATTGCCACCTTAATGCACGACATCAGAGCCTTACGTAGGGAATTTAACTCTTGTGAAATAAAGAAAGTTGGTAGAATGGAGGTCACCCTAGCTCATAAGTTAGCCGTTGCAGCTAGACATGGTAAATTAGTGTCCTAATTGGTCTGTTTGTTCTTGTCGCCAAAAAAAAATGTTATATTAAGTGCAACATAGCTATCATTCTGAGCTCTCTTTGGAAGTAATCAAAAAGTTTTCTTTTGTATGGTGGTTTATCTGGTTCTATAGAAATAGAGTGATTTTCAATGATGAGGGCATCAGGCCTCGTCGTGCTAGTTTCCAAATTAATAGTTTTTTCGGTTTTTTCACCAGGTACCCATATACTTTATTAAAATTCATAGTGTATCCCTAATTTAAAAAAAAATGCACCGGGTCCCCTTATTATTTTCACAAAATGCATGAAATGTCCTTAATGACTAAAGGTGTTAAGTTTTCGTTAGTCATTAGGGTTGATTAACCTCTTTAACCCCTCTAACCCTAATTAAATCCTAATTAACTAAGTAAATCCTAACATCTAACTTTATCCTAACCCTAACCCTAATCCTAACTCCCTAACTTCAAACCCTAACCCCATCACCATCCAACCAACAACACCCCACCCCCACCCAACAGCCACCATCTCCCTTCCCCTTCCCTTTCCCCCACCCCACCCCCACCCCCTCCCTCGCAACACTCCTCTTCCTCGTCGTCCTGCGCAAATTCTCCGTTGCGAATTCTCTGTCGCGTCGGTCGGTGAAGGGAGGGAGCCGTCTCCGTCGCAAATTCTCCGTAGCGAAAAGAAACCTTATAAAATATTTTTTGCAAAAACAAACCAAAAAGTTAATTATTTTTGAAAGATGAAACTTGAGACCATCTTCCGGTGTTGACCCTTATCTTTCCGGCGTTGACCCTGTCAATTTTCCGTCTTCCTCCATAATCACCACCTAGCCACCACACCAACACCTGCCGCCAACCCCCCACCACACCAACCACCCCTCTCCCTATTTTCCTCACCTATCCAGCCATCCTCTCTCTCACTTTCCATGGTTCCCACTTTCTTCTCTCGCACCTCTCCTCCTCCTGTGTGCTGTCGCTTCATACTCTGAGCCACGTCCCTTCCTGAATTACCTCCCTCTTCCTTTGACTTTTTGGGTTTTTTGTTTGAATCTCAACTTCGAACACTTGTTTTTAGAAATTTCAGCTTGAATCTCAAAGTTTAAACCCAATAATCGAATTTTAAGGTTTGACTATCAAAGTATCAAACCCAAAAATTTGATTCTTGAGTTTTTAAGTTCGAGATCTGCTCATTTGTGGTTTTTGGTTTGATGTTGAGTAAAGGTTTTCGAGGTAGTTTCCATTTCATTTGTGGTGGTAGTGGGTAGTGAGTTTCGTGGTGGTGGTGGGGGGGGGGGTTCATGGTGTTATGATCATATGATGATGGTGGGTACAAATTTTCTGGGTTGCGGAGGGGGGATGAGGTTGTGGAGGGGGATCCGGGTGGCGCAATGGTGGGGTGGACGAAGGGAGAGGAGAGGGGGGAAGGGAGGAAGAAGGGAGAGGAGAGAGGGTAGGGGTGAAGCGGTGGTGGTGGGCTACCGCCTGAGTGGTGGAGGGAGGGGTCGGGGGCTGCTAGTGGGGTGGGGTGGGCTGCAAGTGATGGGGGCTGGGTTGGGGGTGAAGTGGGGGGATGCAGGGGTGGGTGGGGGGCTGGCGGCAGATGTTGGTAGTGGTGCTAGGTGGTGACTATGGAGGAAGAAGGGAAATCGCTAGGGTCAACACCGGAAAATGGTCTCAGGTTTCATCTTGCAAAAATAATTAACTTTTTGGTTTGTTTTCGCAAAAAATACTTTATATGGTTTTTTTTCGCAAAACTGAACTCGTAAAAGTTTTTTTTTGGCAAATTTTCCTTAGTTTAATTAAGTTGTCTAATATCTCTTTTAATTGTGGTCCCCAAGTTTCTCTCTCTAGGTGCCTTGTGCAGTTACTCTATTTTGCACTTATTTAGAAATGGAGGAAGTATTATACTAATATCTAAACGATAACCTCCTTACAAAAAAGTCAGATCAGCCAGTTGTTTTAAATCTCCACATGTTTCATCTTCAAACCGTTTTTGCTTTAAGAAACTATACAAATTATTAGAATAGGCCATTTACTTTTAACATAAAATTACACGAACCCAAGTCGTACATTATCCTAAAGTCATAACAAGCTTATTTCATCTCACTATATATAATCCAACACTATCCTTATACATCTCGTACAATCGCACCAACCAAATCGTCCATTCTCTTCTCATTCCTTTGTTTCCCTTTAGATCTCGAACTAGAGCAGACGGGTTTCAAAATAATATGACAGACTTACCAAATGAATAAAGCTAGTCACTAAATGGATTAAAGAATATGATTACCGAGAATGATTACTAAATATATTATTCTGGTCACTATATTTATCTAATCACTCTATTAAGAAAGGTGATATTGTTCTCTTTTTAATATTGAGTTTGAATCGTTGCATGATTTATTGAGTTCGAACCGTTTCATGATTTTAGGTTAAAAGTAGGTGGATTACAAGATCAACTGAAAAAACTAAATTATTAACTTTAAGAATTGGTTTATTCATCGATCTTATAAACATTTTCTCTAAACCTCATTGAGCACCCCATATTTTTCTCCTTGTTCATAAGAGCTTCTCATCATAGTAAATTTTGATTGAAAAAATAGTAATTGAACACCATTTGAAATACATGGTTGCTCAATGTCCCAATTCATATATGTTAGAGATATGATCCGCTCCTATTGCATTTAGGACTCTATATAGCTATCCTTATCCTATTTTTGTAGATAATATGGGCAATGCATTTAGAGCTTGTGGCTAAGATTAGGACTCTTGTCTTACTTTATATATTAATATTGTGATAAAATTAACGAGAAGAGATGATAATTTATGGAGAATTTTAATATTAATGTTAAAGGTGATCGTGGATCGAAATTTAACAAAAAGGATGGATAGTTTTTAAGCATAGAAAATGCTACACAAACAAACATAATTTTATTAGTCAAGCCAAAGAAAAATATTGACCAAACTCCTCCAAATGAAGCCAATTTCGACTTTTGATTAACCATGCCAATTTGAACTTCTTATTGCAATTTGCATCTATCCTAAACACTTGAGGATGAAATTAAAGATATAAATCAATGGATGACAAATAACTTTTGTGCATAACCAACTATACTCAAACTTACTCCCTATAATAATACTCTTGTTGTTTACATGTTTTCTTTAAGATGAAAAGCAAGTTGGTAGGGTTGTTAACTTGCCACATCAACTTGATTCACGCATTTAAAGGGACATATATTAATAGTATATCATAATATTCTTGATGTTACAATGTATGAATTGTGATATGTGTATTATATCATCCCCCTTACGCCTTTGGTTTTGTTGGAGAGCAAAAAGATTGGGGGCAAATTACATGCACTCAGCACTAGCCCTTAGTTTTATAGTAGCCACTAGTTTATACCCCACAGGCCACACCTTATTGATCTTATTCACACATGCCACAACAAAGTTTACGCGGTTTTATTATTTATAATTTTATCCACATCATCAATCTATCATCACCCTTATTAGTTATTAACTAGTATATGTACTCGAGCATTGTCCCGAGTTGGTATTGTTTTTCGAATTTGATATGTATTTTTTTCCATTTCCATTAAAATATATTAAGAAAAATTCAACATTTAAAAGGTTACAAATATAATAATGTGGACACTTAAAACATGATTAAGAGTTGGTTGAGATGTTAATTGTGTTATGTATAATAGTAAGGCTATGTTTAGTTCACCTGAAATTTTCTGATCTGAACTTATCTGATCTGATCTGAACTTATTTTTTCTGATCTGATCTGATCTGAACTTATTTTTTCTGATTACAAGATCTTATCTTTTAGATTTTTCTCAATATATAAGAAAAAATATAGTCATGTGGGGTCTTGTTTGATTTGTCTCAATGAGTACTTTATTAATATTCAATTATTATAATTTTTACTAATATGTAATGAAAGATATAATGATTTTTAAATATAAGCATCATCTGAACTGATCTGATCTGAACTTATTTTTTCTGATCTGATCTGGTCTGATCTGATTAGATCTGAAATAAGTAAAAATAAGGTGAACTGAACATAGCCTAAGAGGTTGCTGGTTCAAATCTTGTTGTAAGCTAATTTTACTTTTTTAATTGACATGACTTATGTACACATTGAATAATATTAGCGGAATAATAGAGGTGTCACATGACGTATATACATTACTACGTAAGCGTTTTAATATATTTGTATAGATAACTTTACCAACATTAATCATCATGTTACTAACAGAAAAGTTGTAAAATTAATAGAAAGTTTGTCCACTTAAAACTAAATTATTTGCATCTAGAAACTAGAAAGTATTGGATGCCCTCGAGTAGCTAGTTTCTGCTTTATCTATCCATATAATTTTGAAAACGACGTTATATTTATATACATGTATATATGTATATGTTACTTTTTGTTCTATTATTTTGAAAAGAAGAGAGAAAGTTTAACAGTTTTTGTGCATGTTATTCGTAAAGTCAAATTGATAGTGTAGTCCAACTCTGAGGTGGTTTTACTTGGCATAAAGTAGGGTTTACCAATTGGCTGAGCTAAGAGTCTCTTTCATTGTCTATTTGTCAATATAAGTAACCGATCTCTAGGTCACATATTACTATATTAGCATAGGATGCATACAACACTCTTTTACATATATTTGGCCATGCATTTATATAGCCACTAGCCACCATTTGATAGTTTGGTAAGTAATTTGCTTGTAGGAGTCTCTAGAAGTTAATGAATCATGATTCAATTTGGCAACCACAATTGTCAACATATGCGTTACGTCTTGCTCTTTTATGCTTTTTGTATATAGTCTTTAATGCTTTAACTATTATTTTTGGTTCAGGTTAGTTATAATTATCATATATATTATTATTGTAAGTACCATTGATTTTATTAGTTTTTCGTAATTTTTTGTTTAATGCAAAATTGAAAAATAGACGTTATGACATGATAAAGATAAAAATAACAATGTCAATACAATAGAGGTAAGAGAATGTTATTACATTAATGAAAGTGTTAGAGATCGAAAAATCTTGTCTATGTCTTTATAGTTACATATAATTATAAGATTTTATTATGTTTTACTTTGATACATTAAAAGTGTAGATTGGTGGTTAAACTCTCACATTTCATTTTAACATGGTTATTTGGGCTCACGTGAGAACATGGTTATATGAGAATACCTAGTTATATGAGGCCTTGGATCACTCTGATCTAACGGTCGCAATTTATCGTACTAATCCAAAAAGAATTATCGTACTTCCTTCACCTACCTGCAGTAGCTCGACCTACTGTACAAACCAACAATTTCATCCTCCATTATCAAAGCTCAAACAAGATTCAAAAATAGCGATCTCGTCCTCAATTGAAGCTATAGCAAGAATCAAGATTCAAAGTTCTCTAAAAGCTCGAGGAAGATTCAAAGTTGTGATTTTTTCTGATTTTTCAAGCTCTATTTTTTAGTTGTTTTTCGAATGTTGGGGTTTTGTTATCATAACTTTGATGTTGTTACTGTGAAATTAAGCTATGAAAAATGTGATTCTCAGTTTCCTTGTTTGTTTTACTTGTTCCATACTATTTTTCTTCGATCTTGATCTTTAATTTGTAAGGTAAAACTTCCATATGTTTTAGGTAATATATATATGGCATTTAGGTGTTTTGATTTGTATTTGTAATTGGTGATGTACTTTAAAGCAGTTAGTGATGCACTTTTAAGCCACTGGTGATGTATTTTTAAGCCACCATTAGTTATATCAGTTGATAACTTGTGATAATTATGATAATGTAAATACATATTATTGATAATACCTTGGTTCTAATGTTTGAGTAGATTTAAAATTCAATTTTTTTCAAAATTATTTCTCACTGATAAACTCAAAATGTTCCATATTTGGAATTAGATGAATGATAGAAGTAGCTAGAATTGATTTGGACTAGTAGAAGGATTTTTTTTACAAGAAGCTCAATTGAATTATAGAAATAAAACTCGTCTAATTCTAGATGATTCAGTGGGATCTCTCAAGCTAAGTAAAGTAAAAATAGGATAAAGCTTTACAAGTTTGCTAGTCACTTCCTTTCTAAAAATTGATGTTGATTCGACAAGCTAAATGTATGAATAACTCGTTCATCCCATCTCGAGCTCTATGATTCGAGTGGTATCTATCATTTATGTTTGGTACTGGGTGTGAGAACATATGTCGCAAATAAGTACATGCACCCAAGTGCATGTAAAGCATGGTGCACCCTTTTCTAAACTACGTCGTTTTATCATTTTTAGAGTCTATAATTTTAAAAAATTGTTGTTATTTGCTTCCTGAAATTTTGCAACTAAAGGTTCCTTTTTCAAATTTAAATTTAAAAGGTATATGTTCTTTTACCTTAAGTATAGATGCTCATTTACTATATGTTCTTTTCATTATAACCTTTTTTCTTTTATAAATATAAATTTACAAGTTCTTCAATTTACTATATGTTTTTTAATTTGTTGAAAAAAGTTTGTGTTGTTTTATATAAATGGTATGTTCTTTTTGGGTGCACAATGAGCATTGTGCACCCTAGTGCATAATCCACGCTTTGAACATATGTGGACGTCTAAGCAAATTGCTTCAAAAGTGCTGCTTTGTTTCTATTATTTTTCTTTTCGTCCTTAAGAAATTTAGATGGAATGTGATCCTCCTTTTTTTGAAGAATTCGGCTATGCCTACTAATATACTTTAAGTGACGGGAATAACTTAAATCGGTGTATACTTAACTAGTTCAAACCTGCTGCCAGTAGTTAATTAGACTTAGAATCTCCAAGATATATAATTTTTCTATGAGCTAACTGTTGGTGCTTTGTAACCTCACATTTGGTTTCTTTGGTGCACAAATACTCCTTATGATATAGTAACACAATATAGAATTTACATGAGTACAGACTAGCTATATTTGCACAAGAATTAGCTAAAACTCCCTAGTTTTTTTTTTCAAATTAACAAGTGAACCTTCCTAAGCATTGTCATTTCAAATATCTAATGGAATTTCTTATATGTATGATCCATTATCATTTTTCTTATATGTATAGATGTACATTTTAAAATTTATTTTGCGCTCCATTGTAACTATTGTTGCATATGTTTTTGATTATAGATCTAAAATTTATAATTAGTGATGTACTTTTAAGTCATTTTTAATGTACTTTTAAGTCATTAGTGATGTACTTCTAAGTCATTGATGATGTACTTTTAAGCCATTGTTGATGTACTTTTAAAAAACAAAGAAAAATGGTGTTTGGTTTGACATGGTACAATTGTACAACACTATTCAAAGATCATTTTTTTATTGCTGATTACAAATCAGAGTTGCAAATGGGTATGGAATCACATTACAAGTTGTTCTCAGGAACACGAATGTTGTTGGATTTGGTTGCATGAGACTTGTATACATCATGCACTCAAGTTCGATGCGATGATGATGGATATCATGTATACTTTATTGCATTGGTCTGTTTCAGGGACAAGAAATGGAATACGTAGATTTTTTTCTCCTTAGGAGTAATGTTTGGTTAGCTATGTGTATTGATTTATTTTTAATCTGATTTGGCTCTTTGTTTCGTGAATCGTAGACAATAGTGTATAGTATATATTTTTAATCTAATTTGGCTCTTTATTTTCCATGAATTGTGGACAATAGTATATAGTATACATGGATGGAAATATTGATGAGAACATTGAATATCTCATTAAAGTAGAGTACATGAAATGACGGGCTGTGTGATGCAGTGAGTTGCTCGAAATTGGAAGCATTTTAGCAAAGAGTTACTACATACTATCACAACAAGATATTGCTATACTCGTCACACTTCAAGATACTAAGGAGAAAGCAAAGAGTATAAGTCAAACTGTAATATTATTAATACAAAATTCTTTCTTGCTTACATAATAAAATTTCAGTTTTTAACATTTTTAAACTCAAATCTATATTAATAGCAAAATAACAAAGACCATTACACTAACCACAACACAATATATCCATACTGATAGTTGCTTAAATGAGCAGTGATCGTGGACATCTTATGTACAACAAGTGACATTTTCTAACTTCGAAAAGGCATAACTGTTTGACTAGAAGTCTCCTCGGAGCGTACCATCTATCGTTAGAAAGATATTCAAGTCTAGTTCTAAATCTGTTGGAATTACTCGATTATAATATTCACGTCAAAAGTTATTATCAGAGGAGTAGACACAACTCTTTTTCACATTTCTTCTAATGATTTTCCGCTTCATTTTCACTCAAACTCGTACTATAAAATATCCATGATGATCATTATGCATTTAGCTTTCGTCCAAGTGCTCATAATACTCAAGCTTAGCTAATTTTACTCCAAATATGTTCTCATTATCTGAAATTCATAAAAAATTAAGAAAATATACCAAATAGGAGTAGAATAACATAAGTTAAGAATATAATGCAATAATGAATCTAAATATGAAACTAAATGCTCTAAAATGTAACCTAAATGCACCTAAAAACTATATACATATACATATATGTATGTATGTATGTATATATATATATATATATATAATATATATATATATATTATATATATATATATATATATATATATATATGTATACATATATATATATATATGTATATGTATATATATTATAATATATATATATATATACATATATACATATATATATATATACATATATATATATATGACTTATCAAACTTGCCCAATCTAAACCATGGATTGTCCTCAAGCAATAAGACATAGACACGGAAAAGTAAGACAACCTACAATATAGAACTATAACAGGGCTAAACACTCAATTGAAAACAAGAGAGATATAATCACTACACAAACCAAGCATCAAACAAACTCGAACAAAACTGCATAGCATGTCATGTATCGTAATCGACTCTCCAATCATACCACATATCATCTCTCCCAAACTGGATTTAACCAAACATGACAATACCTCACTATATATAGTTATGTGGACTCAAATCTCTCATGTGTTTAAGGGTTAGATAATGTTTCTCAACCTAAATATGTCGACTCATATGATACTCTTTAACTTTGACTTTTTGACTCACTTAATACTCAACAATACAATACATAATGATCAAGAGGACTTTTAAGGATTGTAATGGGGTTGAGGTTAAAGGTATGGAAAATAATTTGAGGATTCTGGTAAAAAAACCAATATGGGGGAGCATCATATAACTGAAAACATGATCATGAAAGGTCATAACAACTCCATGCAACAACCAACAATTTCCAAATATAATAAACAACACTTTTCACTCAAGAAATTCAATCATAACCCTTTTTATTTCACTTTATTCACAACTCTTTTTCACTTCTTTTTTCATTTCATTTTTCATTTTTTTTTTGGTTTCTCTTTTGGAACTTCCATTTTCAATTTCCAAGCTCACTAAACATATTTTTTCATCCATTTAAACCACAACTAGAGCATTTCAATTTAATACAAAGCGAACCAAAACAAATACTTGCTCCCCCAAGCTAGACTTGGGACAAGAATCAAATGAGGCCAAAGGCTTGTAATGTAGGTTTTAGTTAAACACAGTCAAAAAGGTTCAATGGGGATAGAGAAAGGATAATATGAAAAAGAAAATAACTCTGGAGCTAAGATCATGAAATGAAACGCCTCAATCATATCAAAATGCATGCACTATCAAATATCAAGGGGTGCCAAGTCAAAGTCAAGATCAATGCAACAACGATGAACTAATCACACATGAAAAAAAATAGAACTGACACAGATACATCAGTTTTATCAGGCACAAAAGCTCAATTGGGTTAGGTGTCTGCACAGTAACGTTAAATCGAGCCAGAGAGAGATTAATCAATCTTAATTACCACAAACAATCAGTTGTGAAACAATCGTTCTATGAACCGTGCAAAGCTCTCTCTCTATATATATCAACTTTTTCTAATGGATAGGAATAATTACATCTACCATAGGAGATTCTAATATTGACAAATTTTCATTTTTTGTTTTTGCTTGTCTTTAATCTTGTCTTCGATTTCTTTTGGTTCTTATCTTCTACTTCTCTTACAAATATTCTCATTACTTGAAAATTGAGTCTTCATCTAAGTTCTAACTATTAATACTAACAAAATTCATAAAATCCATAAACTTTTGTCAAGAACTATTTGAAAAGTGACGTGATTTTTCTAAAATATATATAGTGATGGAAGAGTCCCCACAAAAATTTGATAGAGTAATTTATAAAACAATGAACTAATGACAATTTACTAGGGGTGACAATTAGGTCGAGTCAGATTCAGGTCGACATGGCTTCTATTTTACGTCAATTACCCTTAACCCAAACCTAGCATGATTTTGATTTCAGGTCAAAAACCATAACCTGAACACCGTCAGTCAGGTTTCAGTCAACCAACCAATATGATATGATTTTATATTTTATAATTACAATAATTATACATTATATACTCAAAGCATTGCAAATCCTAACTTCCTTGAAAAAAAAGGAATTATCTCTATATGGAAAGCTTTCCCTTGAAAAAAAGGAATTCTCTCTCTACCTTGGCCATTGAAAAACCTACTGCTCCTTCCGGTCCCTGCTCCATTGCGGCGGCCTTAATCCTTTGTCCATGGATGAGGATTTATTAGATTCTGTTTCAAAACTTCATATTGTTGACGAAGAGGACAAAGTTTTCGAACTTTATGCCATACATTCAACATAATCAAACCCGGTTTTGTTACTTGTTATAGGACGATTATTAACTGAACGGTCTTATAATGTTGAAGTTTTTAAGAGCACCATTAACGCTGTCTGGGCTCCTGTCCATGGTCTTGTGATTAGGGTTTTAAGCCCCAATTTGTATGCCTTCCAGTTTTTTCACTGGAGAGATATGATGAAAGTGCTCGAAGGAAGGCCTTGGTGTTTCCACAACATGCTGGTACTATTGAAGGAAGGGGATGGTGATGAACAACCTGGTCAAGTAACATTCCCCTTTCTAGGTGCGAATAGAAAATCTTCCCTTTAATTGTAGAACAAATGAAATAGTTAAAGTTTAATTGGTAATATGAGAGATATTTTAGAGATTGAAGAAGATGTCTTGGGTTTTGGCAAGTATATATGTATGAAGGTTATGATTGATATTACAAAACCCTTACGGTGCTACTGTAAGATCAAAGACAAAAGAAGGAGGGACATTCAAGTAGACTTTGCATATGAAAGACTTCCTTTTTTGTTTTGCTTGTGGTCTGATGGGGCATTCAGAAAAGATTGACATACTGTAGTATAGGAGGACAAAATGGAAGACTTTGCTGGAGTTTGGATCTAAAAACCACGCCTCACAAAGGAAGATCGAAAGAAATAGAGGAAGAGATTAAATTCAGGTATGCTAAGAAAATCATTTTTAAAACTTGAAACTGATTTTTCTCGAGTAGAATCAGGACCTTTCCTTGGGAATGGAGTCAGTAATGCTAAGCCCAAAGAGAGTGAATCTGCGAAGGAGGTTTTGGTTGGCAATAATGAAGTTGAATTTGGAATTACATTTAATGCTCCTTTATTGGTGGCTGGTGTGGAACCCACTGACGCTACTCTTTCTATTTCACTCCCTCATCATGTGGGAAACGTGGACCCCGCCTCCACTCATGAAGCTGCTTTTGTTTTTTCAAGTAATGAAGTAAATCAGTGGTTAAAGCAAAGTCATGGAAAAGAATGGCTCGTGCGAGTATGGAGGAAAAATGGGACTTTATGCTTATGGAGATGACCCTACTATGGGGGCCCAAAAAAGATCTTTTGATTGTGGTGAGATGGATCATGGTACTGGGGATAGTGCAATGAAGCGTTCAAAGCAAAACAACTATTCAAGAATCTGTGTCCACATATTCTGCGATGGTTGGAAATGACCAACCCCGCCTCTCATTATGATTAATCTATGCTGGAATTGTCGAGGGATGGTAAACCCTCAATCAGTTCGTCAGCTCCATCATTGGAGCACAACTCATGCCCCCGACATTCTTTTCTTGTTGAGAACCATGATAAAAAAAAATGAGGTTGAAGGTTTAAAAGATCGCTTAGGTTTTCATAATGCTTTTGGTGTAGCTAGCATTGGAAGGACATGTGGTCTCTGTATTTACTGGAATGATAACATCTCTTTTTCTCTTGTTTCTTTTTCTCAACACCACATTTTTGGCGATGTGGATGATGATGGGAAGCGTTGGAGATTTATGGGATTTATGGTTGGGCTCAAGAAGAAGAAAATCACATAACTTGGACTTTTATTAGGCACCTTTGTGATGACACTTCTCTTCCTATTCTTAGGGAGGAGATTTTAATGAGATACTTGCTTATGCTGAAAAGTAAGGTGGTGTGGACCGTGTTAGTAGGGAAATGGAAAACTTTTGGACCACAATTGATGATTTGGGGATCCGGGACCTTGGCTATGTAGGCTCGAAATATACTTGGGAGAGGGGAAAGACTCCTTCAACTTGTATCCGGGAAAGGCTTCACTGATATCTGAGAACATCTACTTAGCTTGACTTGTATCCCCACTTTATTGTTGTGCACCTCATGCGTTATAAGTCTGATCATGTATCCATTATCACTCGTCTCAAGAAGCACATCAGACCCCATAGGAATAAGAGGGATTTCCGGTTCGAAACCAGGTGGCTCCTTGATGAGCATTGCGAGGCTGTTGTGCGGCAAGCCTGGGAAGAGTCTGTTGGGCATATTTTCTCGAACCGCTTGGAAGGCATGGCCCATAGTTTGATGGGCTAGAGCAAGGTGTATTTTCACAAACTTAATGATGAGATTTCGAAGGTGGAAAAGGCGTTGGCAGCAGCACATCATCAGCCTATCTCAGATGCCTCGTGTAAGGAGTGCAGTGATCTTGAACAACAGTTAGATGATCTTCATGAAAAATACGAGGCTTACCGGTATGTACGAACCCGTGTCGGTGAAGGATGGTGACAGAAACACCCAATACTTTCATCACAAAGCATCTCAAAGACAGAAACATAATTATGTTGCGGGTTTGTTTGATTCTCGGGGTGGTTGGTGTAGTGAGGAAGATGATATTGAGAGCATTTTCGATGCATATTTTATCTCCATTTTTGAAACTTCCCACCCTTCTGATTCGGCTATGCAGCAAGTTCTTTAAGACGTCCTTCCTGTTATTTCAGCCGAATGTAATCAAGCTATATTGAAGCCTTTCACACTAGTAGAATAAATGCTATTTGTTGCGGTTAAAAAGTGCCATGTTGCTGCGATTTTGGGCGCGCAACAATTAAGGGCGCAGCAATATGTAATAACTATATTGCTGCGGTTTTAAACCGCAGCAATATATCAACATATTGCTGCGGTTCCTAGCATAAACCGCAGCAATATGTATTTTTTAATATTAAAAAAGTGCACATATTGCTGCGGTTTTGGGCTAAACCCGCAGCAATCAGTGCACTTTTTCAAAAAAAAAAAAAAAAATTTAAAATTAAAATCTTCAATGTTTAAAGTACTTAAAATGCAATAAAAATTAAAGATAACTACAACATCAAATCTATCAACCACCAAAATAATATTTAGAAAAATAATAACATAAACATGACCCAAATCAATGTTCATTCAACAAAACTCATATTTTAACCAGACCAGAAGATGTATTTAACAACAATAACATTTAAATTCATTAAACATCAACCACATAATCCTAAACATCATATGAAACTGTTATAAAAAGACCAAAATTAAGAAACTAAAAAATACAAAATTAAGAAACTGTTATAAAAAGACCAAGAAACTTAAAAATATGAAAATCGAAAAAAAAATCCGACAAAACTACATCAAAGTAACACTAAAAAACTTATAACACTAAGAAACTGTAATTAAACAAAACCAAAAAAAAACCAAAAAAATATATAACAAAAAGAAAATCTGAAAAAGCTGTAACACTAAAAATCAGTAATTACAAAACTACTAATACAGAAAAATATACAAAAAAAGGATGAGATTAGCAACGAATGAACGCCGACGAAGGAACGACGAAGGAGGAGATTAGCAAGCGACGAACGCCGACGAAGGAGCGACGAGGGCCGACGAAGGAGAGACGACGGAGCGACGAGGGACGACGAAAGAGAGACGAAGGACTGTATGCTGGCGAAGGACGGCCGGCGAACAAAAAACTTACGGTGTTCACTGATGAGACTCGCCGGATATCAAAGAAAAAACAAGGCTCGCTGGAGAATCGAAGCAGGAACAAGAAAACGACCACCAAACGCACCAAACGCACCACAAGAAAACGCACCAAAGTCGGAAAATCGAATCAGGAACAAGAAAACGAAAAAGAAATGCGATGAACGCACCAAATGCGTTGAGGAGAGAGAGAGGAGATAGAGGAGAGAGAGAGTGACGTGAGCGTAATATTTTTTTTAATTGATGAGGAGGAAATGAATGGGAGAGAGAAGAGAGAGAGTGGGGAAGAGAAGGTATAAAAAACGGCTGGTTGGGAGGAGTTGTTAAAAGGAAGTAGAATAAACCCTAATTGGGCGTGCTAGTTATTGTAAAACACCATATTGCTGCGGTTTTTATTAGGAACCGCAACAATATATTAAAAAAATATTTTTTTAATATATTGCTGCGGTCCTACGTGGAAACCGCAGCAATATTTTCTGTTCAGGGCCCCACAATTTTTTTTAAAAAGTGTCCGTTAAACAATATTGCTGCGGTTTTGAGCGGGAACCGCAGCAATATTGTCAATTTCTATTTTTTCTTTTCTTTTTGCGTGTTATATTGCTGCGTATAGGTAACACCGCAGCAATATCACCGCAGAAAATAGCATTTATTCTACTAGTGTCACCAAAGATGATTAGCTGCTCTCCAGCAAATACACCCCTGGAGAGCTCCTGGGCCGGATGGTGTACATGCTATTTTTTATCAACGTTTCTGGCATGTTATTGGTGATGATGTTACTGCTTTTGTTAGTAATATTCTTCATGGTGATGTTTTACCTGGTTGTATCAGAAAAACTAATATTGCTTTCCCGAAAGTCAAAGATCCAACTCAGGCTGCTGAATTTCACCATATAACACTATGTAATGTTCTCTATAAACTAGTGTCCAAAGCTATTGTGATACGCTTAAAAACTTTGCTTCCTGGCATAGTTTATGAGAATCAAAGTGCTTTTGTGTTGGGTCGTCTAATCACTGATAATGCTTTTACTGCTATGGAAGTTTTTCATTCTATGAAATACCGCCAGAGGAGTCATCGGGGTACTATTGCTATTGAACTTGATATAAGCAAGGCATATGACAGAGTGGAGTGGGGTTTTCTAAGGAAGTTGTTGCTTACCATGGGCTTTGATGGATGTTGGGTGAATCTGATTATGAATTGTGTTTCTTATGTTTCTTACTCCTTCATCATCAATGGAGGTGTATGTGCTTTATTCATGCTCGGGGACTTCATCAGGGAGATCCTCTCTCCCCGTATCTTTTTATTCTGATTGCTGATGCTTTCTCTAAAATGATACAAAATAAAGCGCAGGATAAGAAGATACATGGTGCTAAGACGAGTTGTAGTGGGCCTGAAATCTCTCACCTTCTTTTTGCTGATGACAGTTTACTGCTTACTAGAGCCACCCGTCAGGAATGCATTATAATAGTTGATATTCTCAACCAATATGAAGTAGCATCTCAGCAGAAAATTAATTATGACAAGTCGGAGGTCTCTTTTAGCAAAGGTGTTACTGTTGAGCAATGGGAAGTTTTGAGGGGTATTTTGAACATGCGACAAGTTGACAAGCACGAAAAGTACCTTGGTATCCCTTCTATTGCAGGAAGATCAAAGAAAGCCATTTTTGATGCTATCCTGGATAGAATTTGGAAGAAACTCTAAAGATGGAAGGAGAAATTACTATTTAGAGCTGGAAAGGAAGTTCTTCCCAAAGCTATTACTCAAGCAATACCAACCTACTTAATGGGAGGTTACAATTCCCTGCTATGATCATCCAAAAGATACATTCAGCTATGATGAGATTTTGGTGGGGAAGTAGTGTCACTAGTCGGAAAGTTCATTGGAAGAATTTGGACTCTATGTGCTCTCTTAAGTGTCTTGGAGGTATGGGGTTTAAGGAACTTGCAGTTTTCAATGATGCATTACTTGGGCGTCAAGCTTGGAGGTTAATTCGTGCGCCCAACTCTCTCTTAGGGCGTGATATGAGGGCGAAATACTCAGAAAAAGGTGTAGATTATTATTATGGTGTTGTTTTGTAAAAATATAGTAGATTAGAAGAGATCTGAGTTTGTTTTATAAGTGGTAGAGAGAAATAAGAGAACTAAAGTCTCAGAGATGAAGACAAGAGAGAGAAAGAGACGTTAGAGTAGAGTGAGATTAATGAAGAAATGAGTATTTATTGAAGGGCTGGGTATGGGTATTTATGTCATTTCATTCATTTTTTTTAAAACCTATTTAAGGTATGTTTCATTTATTTTGGAACAGTAAAAAAAGAAAATCGTTTCATTTAAATCAGAACAGAGGAAATATGAAAGTTACGCCCAAAAGCTATTTTGCCAAATGCAAAAATAATTTTTCAAAAACTAAAATGTGAAAGTATTGGGTCAGACCGTCTGACCAATACTTACTGTCAGACGGGCTGACCCCAATACTTACTGTATCTACCTATATATAACAAAAGAATCCAGCACATTTCTGCGTGCATATTGCATACCGCCCCTTCCTGTACCAAACTTTGCAAGGAGCATTGCTTCTCGTTCAAACTTCCAAAAAAAATTGCTTCTCCGTCTTCAATCTCCGCATGGAAAAGCATTCCTACACTGATTCAATCAAAGGGAGGAGCATCACTACTCTGCCTTCACATGTTTGTAGCTGCAATAGCCTGCAAATGCTTGCGCATCAACGCAAACACAACAACTTTGCTCTTATTCGGCCTAGAATATTCTTCATAATGTAAGGCTTTGAATGAACATAACAAAACCAGCTGAAATGCGTTATATTCAACAAACACAAATGGAGATTAATTTCTGCGTTATGGGCGCACCAGTCCCACCACTTCCAACCATCTGAGGCTGACCAAAACTTCATTTCCCTGCAAAAGGTACCCGAAAAGAGCACCTGGTGTTCTACAATGATTCGGGCAATCAGCTAAGAGGAATGAAGAAGAAGGAGAAAGTGAGAGTCTGAGAGAAAGCAGGGGTTAGTGTATTGTTTTCTTTTCAGTTGGACTTTGTTTCAGTTGGACTTTGTTTCCTTTCAGTTGGACTTTGTTTTCTTTCAGTTGGACTTTGTTTTGTTTCAGTTGGACTTTGTTTTGTTTCAGTTGGACTTTGTTTCGTAATATGTATACCAACTGAAACAAAAAATGGACCAACTGAAACAAAAAATGGACCAACTGAAAGAAATAATGGGCCAACTGAAAGAAATAATGGACTAACTGACAAAAAAATGAAGACTACCTGAAAAAAAATGAAAACTACCTGAAAAAAATTAAGACTAACTGAAAAAAAATTGGAACCACCTGAAAGTCGTCCGACCAAAGATTATGGTCGGACGAGTCCGACACAATACGTTCTCAACTAAAATTTACCTAAAAGCTACCTCAAAAAATTGCGCCAAATATACTTTAGTTCATGTAATCCATGTACAATGAAAAAAATTAGAAGTTGTATAGTATAAGTTTTGATCCTATGACCTCAAGTTCATGTACTAAAGTTTTAACCACTAGACCAAGTTGTATTTAGTGATATCATATCAAAGTACAATATTAATAAATGAAAATTTTCTTACGCGGGGCATAGCCCGGGCCTAATAACTAGTTTATATTATCAAATCTCGTTTCGTTCATAGACGAGGTCGAATGAAATTTCAGTTCCAAGTTCCAACCGAATTCATTCACGGGATGATATCTTCTATTAGTATCGTATGTATCCATAAAATTCAGGACAAACTATAACACAGTTGTTAAAATCGCAGAAGAAGCGGTTACGACTTATGAGTTATGACTTGCAGATTTAGCTATACGACACTTGTAACACTGGTAAAGAGACACTAGAGCACAGTGTGCAAAAATTCAAGCTTTTGCTCGAACTTCTATTACGCACTTCACAGAATTTTCTTCCCAACTTCCAACAAAATCATCGTTAGAATTTCTAAAAATTTATTTCATTACTTGGGTTTCATTAAAATCTTATTATAAACAATACCCAGATGTCACTTTCGACGCTTTCTTCCTCTATTCACTTCCAACAACTTTCCAGACGACCTCTCATCACATCTCGGACCTCTCTGGTTAGTCTTTTATTTCTGGGATTTTGATTTTATTTCACAAAAATCTTTTTTTTTTTTCTGGGTTTTTGAAGACATTTATTAGGTGATTGTGGTTGAATACTTGAATTTGACATTTTTTTTTTCTGATATGGGTTTTTGGTATACACTTTTCGGTCTCAATCATTAGCTTGGAGTCTTTGCTGGATGATTGTTTGATTAAGTCTGTTAATGATTGTTTAATTAAATATTAGTATTATGTTAATCAACTTGATGTACTTATGTTTTGTGGACTTTGATTGCAAGACTATAAGATAGGATCATTTTGCAAGAAATTTCAAATCATTTGGTGAATGTGATGGTTTGGAAGTAATAATATAATCATTACTATTTCAAAGTCTCTTGCTGAAAGGTAGTATAGAAATTGTGGAGGGTTATGAGGTGGTTTAGTTGGAATAGTATAAAAGTTAATGTAATTGACTAAATCTGTTAGTCTGCTGAAGTATCTTCCATGAATCTTGGTTTGATTTTGATAGACTAATCTTTTTGAGCATTTTAAAGGTGATTTTGATTTGCACGACTGTTTCTATTTTGGTGTGCCAGAATGTTCTTCAACATGTGGGGGGGAAGTCCTTGTGAGATTGAGAATTAAGTATTTGAAAGTTATTTGAACTAAGGCTTATGTTTGGTCTTTGATATACTATATACCAGCAATTTTGTGATTTGTGAATAATATTGACTTCAGAAATCAAGATGATTAGATGGAAGGAAAGTAATTTATTATTACAGGTTGGAGCTTGAGTAATCGAGCTGTAATGATGTCTTTATTTCGGAGTCGTCTTGAGTATGGATAATTTGTGGAGAGTTTAACTGTAGTTTATGGTTAGATAATGAGGTCCCATATGTTGCTTCTATATACGAAGGCAATTATAGAGGGAATTCTATCATTTTCGATTATTAACAATTAACATTATCTTTGACTCACCACCAACATGTGTATATCAAATTATTATCTGTAGTGTCCTTAAGATATGTCCTTGGGTGTACTTATCTTCTCCCCCCCCCCCTTCCCAAAAGAAAAAGAAAAAGGTTTTTTTATGTTGTTAAGCATAATGTTTTAGTAATTTTGAGCTGTTCGCGACCCTCGTGTAGTTTTTACGGGATAAATTTCATGATTGGAGAAAGTAAAACTAATAATTCCCAATTGGACTCATTTTCACAATGCAAAAGTTCCAGTTAGTTTATTTTCCCAATCTAAGAGGATCATCTAATATAGATATAGCAAGGTTCAATATACCTTCATATGATTGTACATGTATATTTGAGATCTGATTTTGTAACATGCTCTTTTGTGAGTATCAATTTATCTAATATGATTGGAGACTTGTATCATCTGTTTGGTATAATATGCAGGTGGCTGGAGATCTTCTTGCCTCTCCAGCAGCTAGTCTGGTTTTATATGGGCGTGCTGGCAATTTTTGTCACAAGTTCCAAGGCTTGAAACTTTGGTTTCTTAAAAATCTTAAGATTAAATTGTGCAACAGAAAATATGGACAAGAAAACAAGCTAAAAAAATCAAAAGTTCTTGACAGCAACCGTTTGGCTGATTCTTCGAGAATAATTGCGTCTTGTGAGGATCAGGTTCAAGATGAATCAGGTGCAACTTGCTAAGAGTCTACTACTAGTTTAGCTTTCCTGGCGTAGCTTGTCAGCTTATAGAGAAGTTCCTAGGTTAATAGATGGGACAACAACAGTTAAGATCCTATGAAAATAGAAGAGGTTTTAATATAATTCTCTTGTCTTTCTTGTCCTCTGAAATTTTGTGGGAAATGAATTTTGTAGTTTGACATTTTCACGAGGTAACAACCTATAATTATAAAATTTTGCAGATCCAATCAATGAAACAAGAAATATTTCACTGCCCGAAGGAAGTTCTATAACTTCTCCAATAGTGGCTCCATTAGACGGATGTTCAAATGTGATGCAGACGCATTCCTTTGGATTTGGTCTTAAGGTGGCTGAGGTACCGTCCCTTAGTATTGCAATTATAGGAGCAACAAGTGACCTATCCAGAAGGAAGATCTTTCCAGCATTATTTGCTCTATATTACAGTGGCTTTCTTCCAGAGGTGGGACCTCTTCTACGTACATTTTTGCTTACTTTGTTGCAGTTCTTATTATCTTGTGTCATATCTGTCAATAGAACCTGAAACAACTTGTAAAGTGGTGGTGTATGAACTCATTGGTTGATCTTTATCCCCATAAATTGACAATTAAGACTTAGGATTTATATGTGCATGGTTGGTGAAGTGGAGCTTCGTTTCTGTTGCTAAAGATAAACCTTGAGCATATATGATATCTAAGATTCTGGAGTACCTAGATTCACATCACAAACATATAATATTTTATGAGACCTAACATCAGTAGTTGACCTAAGAAAATGGGAGGTGAAGGAAGGATACTTATCTATTGGGGGGCATGACATATGACGGGAAAGAACTGAAAGGATGTGCTTGGTTCATGGTTGCTGAAAAAGGAGTGTTAAGAATGCCTCTAAATTTATTGTGATAGAATTCTGTATACCTGTGTGATCTATCTTACCAAATGCAAGATTCCTCTCAGTTATTCTTTTATTGTTGCAGAATGTCCGAATATTTGGGTATTCCCAAGAAAATATGACAGATGGAGATTTGAGATCATTGATAGCTTCAACTTTGACATGCCGTGTTGATCATCAGTATGACCATTTTATTGGAATTTGCTTAGTTTAGCTTATAGTTCTTGTATTTGTTTGTAGCCCAATGATAAACAACTCTTTACGTACATACTGCAAAGCATTACTTCCCGTATAGAGCATTACTTCCCATATAGCATTACTGATGCCTCTGGCATTGTTAAGGGGTAAGATCTTAGGACCAGATAGAGCAAGCAGAAATAATGTGTCTACTTATCCTGATGATATTTCCTCATGGTTAGAGGCTTCAGAGAGCCTTAAAAACATAATCTGCTTAAGAGGTTTTGTGAAGTAGATAAGATAGCTCTTGCAGCTGTCTTGGAGGCAAGAGTTAGATATCTTACGTTTGTTGAGGTAATTAGAATTTAAGAAGCTTAGTGATTGTCGGCATTTTGCCAGCAATGCTAGGATAACTGTACTTTCTATGAATTATTGAATGTGGGTGGGTTGGAAGCATTAAATGGTTTCTGAATTTTCTATTCATCCACTGTAAAATAGAATTGTGGTGGGTAGTTTCCTGTTTTAGTTTCGCAACAACTTATGATTTTAGTCACATTGTCACCCAGCCATGACAGAATACCTCACATAGCTGTGTCAATCCGACATGTCACCACGTGGTTATGAGGTCGGTCAATCATTTTTTCTACGTCGAACTAGGTTGCCTACATGAGTCTGAAATCAAGGAGAAGAAAGGGAAGGAGAAAAAAAAAAGGGAGAGATCTGACTTGGGTGGTGATAAATGGCTAGCGAGGAAGACATCACACAATAGTGTCTTCATCCGTGGCGCTCTGATTCACAGTGAGGGAGGCAGATGGCCGCCTAGCTTCTTCAGTCTGCAAGTGATGTTGCTTAATCTCTCTTCCTCTTTTTTTTTTGTTTGATTTGATTTCTGGCTTAGCGGCAACAGCCTTTGAAAACAGAGACTTCTGGAAATAGGTCGAATTCTTATCTGGTCGGAAGAGGAACGAACCGCCCCCTGTCGTTGCTTTTCCTCTCGTATCTCATGATGTGACAGCGGCTATTTTGTTTCTATCTTGTCATGTTTGTTGGCCTTTTCTGATCACTGTTGTTTGTGACCAAGGCATTATGCTTGTGTATGTAGCTTGCCTTTGGATAAAGGCCCAATAAAGGCCCAAAATAATGTATCCATTTTGGCCTTTGTCTATCGATGTTGAAGATCTGTTCATCATGCCTATATAAATGTGTGTGTGGAAGGTTTCGGTACAAAGAATCCTTCAGTAGAAAGTAAGAAGTAATCTCAATCCTACGCTTAAAACATATGGGGCCCGCATTGTTGTGTGTCTGACATGGGTACTTTTAAGATAAATAGAAGAGTCACAGTGACACAGCTTATAAGATGCTCATTTACTTATGCAACAAGGTTCAATGAGAAATTCCTAAATCCTTTCACGGATGAACTAATGATGTATGTTTCTCCTGGGGTACGAATTGGGCAAAGCTCAGACTCAATTGCTCATGTAGAAAATGCTCATTTCAGTACTTATGCATGCACATTGATATATGATGGAAAACTTCAACCCTGGGATGTGTTGATCCACTGGCGCTCATTCCTTCTTTCTTTATGTATTAAGCGTCCTTTGTACTTGACTATCTGCAACTTGCAAGGAACCCACCTGGAAGATTCCTAATCACCTATTCTAGAAGGGGTAAAAGGGGGAATTCTGAACAACAAGAATGACTCAGCAGCCTAGTACAACAGAGGGTGGCAGAGTGGCAGCATATTCTCTGTATTAGTGATTGGCACTAACTTATTGCGGCAGAAGAATGTGACGTAGGCAGAAAAAAGGTGACAGTAGTCATCAGCAGTAGCTAGTAGTATAAACAGGAGGAAGGTAAATTAAGAAAGGCATGAAAAAAGATATCTGTATTACCCCTTTGTTTTGGAGAGACCTCACCTCTCGAAAGTGAGTTAGTCTGTATTATTTGATCCTTGATCCTTAATACATTCATACCCCCTTAGCATTTCCTAATGGTTCTGAAGTGTCATTTGGATTTCTAGCACTACCAACCTTTCTTTCTCTTAAAGCATGTATACTCTCTCCAAATTTTGTATAGTCCCTGTGCCCTGAAACTTTTTGCCTTGGAAGATAGGACACTCCATCACATCCCCATATCTGACTCCATATTAAAGTCTGGGTAAAGTACCTCTGATTTGTTGGGATTGTTTAAATTAGTTGTAGCAGCATTAGAAATCATTGCCTCACATCGGAGGTTTTCAATGCAGTACTGAGGATAGGTTGAATGGTGTTGGTGTTTCTGATTACGGGACTAGAGTTTTCTTGATTGTTTGAGACAGTGGGTTGCCAAAAACTTTGGAGTGTGGGTTGGGGTTACACTTAAGATAGACAAAGCTCTAGGAAATTTGAAATGGGAGTTATCATTTTACAAATTATGCGGTGGACGTCTTTAACCATTGGTTCTTTGACCATCGTCCATTAAGTGTACAACATATTCGGGGGACGCAGGAAGATAGGAATAGTTCTTAATTTAATGGCTCAACATAAATGATTTAAAGAGGTTTAGGTACCAAAATGTTGTCTGTGTGGAGTGGGTTGAAGGCTCTGAAATGGGGCTCTAGATATGGCAAAGAAGTTGGAGGTGTTAAGAGGCAGAATTGGTTTGGCAAGAGATGATCTGGAGACGGTATCATGACATTGTCAGGTCTAAGAGTGAATCCTTCAGCTTAGGTTTCAGCACCAAGAGCAAAAGGCTTAACTGACATAACAGATTGGCTAAAAGTTGAAGCAAATATTCCCCAACTGAAATTGCAATTATATGGGAGATTCAAACTATAACCTCTTATGTACTTAAGGATAGAAAGTAGAATTTATAGCAACATAATTGTTTTCTATCTGATGATTAAGGCAATAAAAATACTGATTCTGAGGTGAAAAGTGAAGATAAGGGTTCATTTTCATAAAGTTAGAGGGGACTAGCACTGACAGTACCAATTTTTTTTTCCGTCTAAATATGAAGACAGTAATGGCTCTTAGCCTCTTACAAGATTGTTCTATCTGTTGTTATGTGGGTCACAGAAAAAGGTGAATTATGCTCTATTGATGACGGGAATAATGCTTGGGATAGATGGGTACAATGCAGAATTTCTTGGAAAGGCATGGCTAGTCATTAAGCCAGATGTGTATAAAGCTGTGCAAGAGTTCTTATCTAAGGGTAAGATGCTTGAACAGGTAGACTGTACTATCCTTATTGGTTCCTAAAAATACAAAAATACTTCAAAGGTTGGAGACTTTAGACCAATTGCACGTTGTACAGCTCTTTATGAAATAGTTTTACAGATATCAACTGGTAGAATTCCCAGAGCGATAGATGATGTGATAGATGTGTCCTAATCCGGTTTTATCCGTGGGAGAGAGATTTGTGATAAGAGTTATTATTGCTCAGGAGTAAGTAAGGGGCTATTCTAGGAAAAGCGATTTCTAGACATGTGATAATATCAATCATGTTGAGTGGAAATTAATGCATATGTTGATGAGGGATTCGAATTATTCTGTAGAGTTCATGCAATGAGTCACGGCATGTATCTCTTCTATATATTGATCATCGAATCGGCTTGAACCTTTTTCAGAGGAAGAAAGAGGGAGCTCTATAGTGTTCCTACAATGGGTCATGGCATGTATCCCTTTTGTATATTGATCAATCAAATCCGACTTAAGCCTTTTTCCAGAGAAGAAAGGCGAGAGAGGAGGAGATCCTTCATCCCGTATCTCTTTGTATTGGAAATGAAGTACTTAAGTAGATGCATGGGTGAACTTGTTACTGAGCGTTACTTTAATTGTCATCTGACTTCTGAGGCATGTAAAGTAGACTTTGTGTATGATGAGATTTTGATACGATGGGCTGGAGAAGGCAATAGCTTTGTGGAGATTTTCTGCCTAGCTGTCTTCTTTCTCCTTTCAATTCTGGATGTCAATTAGTTTCATGTAGCTGCATGCATCACCCTGTTATGGTTCATCGTGCAGGGAGAATTGTGGGAGCAAAATAGACTCTTTTCTTAGTAAGACATGCTATGTTTATGGAGGTTATGACAACCAAGAAGGAATTGTGAAGCTCAACGCAAGGATGGAGCAAATTGAGGTAAATTTCGATTCACATATTTGTTTTAGAATTGAGAATAAAAACAGATGAAACAACCTATGTGGCGACATCTCTTTAACGAACAATTAGATCTGTTTATGAAGTTGTCTGAAATTAAACTATGTAAGTTTTCTATCTTCAGGGAGAGCGTGGATCGAACCGGATCTTTTACCTGTCTGTGCCTCAAGAAGCAGTGTTGGATGTTGCATCCTGTATCGCGGATAATTCTCAAACAAAAAATGGATGGAACCGTGTAATAATTGAAAAACCCTTTGGTTTCAATGCATTGTCGTCTAACATGCTGACAGATTCTCTTCTTTTGAAATTTGAGGAGAAGCAAATATACAGGTGTTCGTTTCTTTCTGTATGTGATGGATGTTTGTAAAGTAGTTCCATGTAGCTGATTAGATGTCATTTTGCAGGATTGATCATCTTCTGGGGAGAAATCTTATAGAAAACCTTACTGTTTTAAGATTTTCTAATCTAGTTTTTGAGCCATTATGGAGCCGTAAATATGTACGCAATGTGCAGGTATTGCTGTCTACTTGTCTCTTTGTATGAGTTTTTTTTACATGCAGGAACTAGAAAACCTGATTTTTTTTGAGTAATTTTTTTGCAGGTTATTGTATCTGAAGAACTGAACTTACAGGGTCAATCAAGGCAACATAGATCCATCCTTTTATTCCAATCCATTGTTGGTCTCGTCATATCATAACTTTGTGCATTTTCTTCCTTTGCAGGTATTCTGATAATTATGGAGTCATCCGAGATATGGTTCATAGTCATGTACTCCAAATGGTTGCACTTTTAGCCATGGAAACTCCTATAAGTCTCGATGGCGAGGATATTCGAAATGAGAAGGTGTGTCACTCTTTGAGTCTGTTGTAGACCTCACATCACAATAGTGATATTCCTTACAACTAAGTATATGTGCAGGTCAAGGTTCTGAGGTCAATTGGTAAACTGCAACCTAGTGATGTCATTCTTGGACAGTATAAGGCTAGGTCCGAAGACAAATTTGATGTCTCTGTGACTTCAATGACCCCAACATTCTTTGCGGCAGCTTTGTATATCAATAATGCACGATGGGATGGTGTGCCATTTCTGATTAGAGCTGGGACAGGACTTACTGAGCACAGGTATGAACTTCTGGATTATGTTACTGGGGGTATGTATCCAAGTATCGACTCCGTTTAATCTTAAAAACATCATGAATTGCTGTCTTGTTGCTTATGAAGACAGTGAAGAGAGGCATGAGTTTCGCGTGCACGAATTGCTAATAAAAAAAGTCATTTTGGGATGATAAATTCAACTGTACTTATTAATAGTTAAGGATTATTACAAGTGTCAAAACCTCCAATTTGTGATTGGCTGGATGTATGGGGGAAATGGATGGAGGCTGAGTCACAAAATAAATAATGGAGCAAGTGGGAGGATTGCTTAAGAGATATAGCACGAAGAGGAACTTATTAGTTATTACTTATTGGTACTTATATTTGGTAACGAATGGTTCTTGATGCAGATATAGTTTAAGAAAACTTGATAATTAGTGTGCTTGAGAAACCCTGATATCTGAATAGTCTTCCAAGGCAACTTGCTAGAGTAATACACTACCATTACAAATCTTACTACAAGTTCTGTTATTTCACGATCATCTTGTACATCTACCAAATTAGAGATGGAAAGAATGACCCCTTGTTTGCTGCTAGAGGAACCCACGTAGTCATATTTCTTGCAACTGTATTAGAAAAACCGATCACATCACATAATGTATTCCTGACCTTAAGGTACTTATATTTGCAGGATGGAAATACGTATACAGTTTGATTATGTTCCAGGAAACATTTACAGGGGGCGTATGGGGCATAATATTAATCTTGCCACTAATGAGTTGATATTGCGAGATGTTCCTGACGAGGCTATCCTAATTAGAGTCAATAACAAGGTTCCTGGCCTAAGTTTGCATCTGGATGCTTCAGAATTAAATTTGCTTTACAAGGACAAGTAAGCTTATGTGTCTTAAAAACTCTTTTATATCTTACGCTACTAATTGACTCAAATATAAGTGTTGGGCCCTGGTAGGAACAACAGTTGTGTTGCGCTGTGCCAGCCATCTGAGGGGCTAGGCTCATGGCATGGCACAGACGCACAGTCCAGATGTTGGCCTACAGGCCTACCTTTAAGTTATTTTCCTGTTGATGGTTTGAGTGTGCCCGCTTGTGAGCCCTGTGCCAGTCTATAGGAACATGGCCCACAGTCCCCCAAGGGGGCCTTGTGCTGGATCATGGTGCCAGTGGACTTTTGCAAGCCCACTTGAGCTCACCATGAGCCTTACTCAGGGACTATGCCTGAACTGCTGAGCTTTTTACTTGCTGTCTCACTGGAATATGCCAAGTGTTTTAATCTGATTGCATTATCTTAAGGTACAACGTTGAAGTGCCTGATTCATATGAACATCTTATTCTGGATGTTATAGATGGAGACAACCATCTATTCATGAGAAGTGATGAGCTTGCTGCTGCATGGGATATTCTCATTCCCGTTCTCGAAGAGATCGATAAGAACGTTTGTCCGGAATTGTATGACCTAGGGGGAGAAGGTCCAGTAGGAGCATACTATCTCTGGGCAAAACATGGAGTTAGATGGGTAGAAGATTAATTACATGTTAGTTAATCCAGAAGTTAACTGAATTGTCAATGCAAGCTCTAATGAATTAGTGACCACTGATATTACTGCCTAACATACAGCAAATTACCCACGAATAATTGATAATGCATGTGGTTATAAACGACAGAAACCCAACACTGGCCAGAAATTAATGTAAACTATCTTCTTGCTTGTTGTGGTGCTGTTTTTTTTGGTTTTTTGTTTTTATAATAAATATAAAATTAGGTATATTTTTCCTTCGTTTTTTTATACATGCTAATTGCTATGTAAAGAAAATAGGGGTATAAAGAAAGTTAGAGAGAAAAAGTAGGGGACTATCACTTTTTGAATAAAAAATATTTGTTAAGGAATAAGTATGGGACTATCACTTTTTGAATAAAAAATATTTGTTAAGGAACAAGTATGGGTATTTTAAAGGAGAAGGTAGAGGACCACTAACTTTTTAGTACTTCGTATTTTAAAATTTTTAGGGTGAAAAGGGATTTATTTATGGTATATAAAATCTATTATGATATTTTCATTTAAGAAAAATGACATATATAAAAAAAAATAGAGGAAGCAAGTGAAACTCCATGCATCTCTAACAAAATAGCTCATGTTTCTTATTTTCACAAGAATTAAGGAAAACGGATCTTGTTATAGTTTGTACTTAGGCTCCGTTTGGTTGGATGTAAAACATTTTCAATGTAAAATGATTTTTCATGTAAAACATTTTACAATGAAAAATTCAAATGTAAAGCTAATTTTCCTTTGTTTGGTTCAATGTAAAAAAAGTTATGGAAAAAAGAAAAATGGAAGGAGAAGGGAGAGGATGAATAAGAGGATAGGAAAAGGTTGCTAAGTAAGAGGGAGGAAAATGTGTTTTCCCTTCATTTTGAAAGGAAAATGATTTTCCCCTAATAAAGCTCCTTCGATGGAAATCTTGTTTTACATCCCTTATTAAACCAAACAACGGAAAATGAAAGGAAAAGGAAAACTCATTTTCATGGAAAATATTTTACATCCTACCAAACGGGGTCTTAATGCCATACTTATAAGGGAAAAGTACAAGGCTTTCCTTTTTTTTAACAAAAAGAAAGAATTGTATTAATTGAAACTTTTTGGTAAAATCTGAGTCAATAAAATTAACTTAAAATTAACTTAATAAGACTACGGCAATTATAAATAATTAGAGTAGAAAGAACCAGTATTTTGACCATTAAATTAACAGAGAAAGGATGGTTGGGGTGGACTAACTACGTCTTTGAAGGGGATAAAACAGAATGTGAAATAGTACATTTAATTACAAGGTTGATTTTTGTGGAATGTCAAGAAAAAGGTTGATTTTTTTTTTTTTTTTAAAGGTAAGATGGATTTTCTTGCAAGGAGGGGGAAATTGGGTTTCCTTCTTACGAGGGGTAAGACACGATGAGAGAGTTAACAATAATTTCATTATTCAGACTTATACTTCCTCCATCTTTATTAGTTACAACATTTGAGTGTTCACGCTTAATTTTCCTTTGGGTTGTTTGCACAAGACTTTCATCCAAAGGTCCAACATTAAAATTATGCTTTCACTAAGATTATACTTTCACTGAGATTTGAACATTGATCTCGTATATTTTTTTTTTTTTTTTTTGATTAGGAAATTAAGTTAGCCCAAGAGCTAACCCCTACAAGGCTACTAGCCTGTAGGAAACACCAACACATTGGCTGGTAAGGCATGCATAACATGCTAAGGAAATACCCCAACATATGCTGGGGGTAAGGATCGAACCCCTGACCTCAAGGGCCAAGGGGGAGCGCTCTACCACTTGAGCTAACTCCCATCCTTATTGATCTCGTATATGGAATATAGGAAGCAATACCATTGGACATAAGGATTCCTTATTCCCTGGTGTCTTCGTGAAACAATATATAATTAGCTAATTGCAAGAATGATTATACGTATATAATTTTTAATCACGTAAGGAGAAAACTTAACAAGTTGGGGAAATAAATTAAAAACTCTAACCATTCGGCCATCTCTTACTCTCTGTAGAATGACCATGTTCTCTTTTTCCTTTTACGGGGTAGTATGGTCAATTGTGAAATTGTTAGTCAAAAGTTAATGGAGAAGTAGTAATAAACTAGTAAAATACTGAATACTTTTCTCCTAAAATAAAGTTTCCCTAATCAAGGAGGAAACACGACGCCACAAAGTTGTAACTTGTACATAAGGGCGTCTGCATCAGCTACATGACATCAGGTATAATCTCATCTAGTGGCAAACATTACGTGATGGACGGTGATGCAATCCATGATGCTTGCCAAACCTTCTATCACCAAACTCACTATTATTTCTTTCATTTTCGTATTAAAATAATTTAAATGGACTCGATTTAAACTTATTGTATATCAAATATTGTATGATATCTTCAGTTTTTATTTGATATAGTAAAATTTCGATATGATATAATTAGTTTTTTATATGTTAATTACCTTTTTAGTAATCAGTTTTTTGATATATAGTTTTCATTTATTATAGTCGGTTTTCATCTGATAGTCGATGTTTTCTAATATAGCTAGATTTTATGGGATATAGTGAGTTAGGCTTCATTATAAATTCGTGAATTCTATCCACCCAATATTTGGACTTTTGTGTTGGAATTTCTCTAATTAGTTATATCATCTTTTTGTGGTAACAAATTTTTCGTTGTGAAAATTACTTGTAATGGGCTTGTGGGTGGGAGTCCTGTGGGAGGGTGGTCAACAGGAATTCTTCTTACCAATTTTTTCTAGAAAATATAAAGATTGTGTTTGGAGAAGCATTTTATAAAGTGTTAATAACATTTTAGGTACTAAAATAATTAGTATTGTTTAGGAAGTACCTAAAATTAAATGACTAAAATTGAAAAGTTAAAATTTATAACTTTAAGAGAAAAAGTTAAATCCATCCTAAAATTTTCATAACTACTAATTTTGCCAAAGTAATTTATCAACTTATGTAACTAATTGCCAAATATTTAAGCAAAATAGCTACCTAATCAGTTTTAGCACTTTATCAGATTTAGCTATTATCTTATCAGTTTTAATTCATTTTCAGCTAGTATTACCAAACAAAATCAAAATAGGAGAATAATAGCAAAAGATTGTGAGGACCATATTACCTTAGAAGGAGATGAGATGCAAAGTTATTCACCAATTTTATCTTATTTTTCTCTCTGTTTTTTCACAATCTTAAGAAAAATTATACTATTGAGATTTCTAGGTAACAGTTTTTACTAATCTGCCCCTTATCATTGCTTCATACCCACTTCTCCATCTTCTCTTGTCCTTAAAGTTTCAACTGAAGATGGGTATTTCCGTCATTTACACTAATTGTTAAAAAAAGAAGATGTTGGCCCAACGAATAAACTTTGCACGTTTAAAAAACCTATCATTGGCCCAAACGAATATTTAGTAATTTTATTTTAATTCTACCTTTTTAACTTGTATTCAATTTTTTAGCAGAATTTTATTGATTTCCTGATAAGAATATTGCACAATCTTCAAAACAACAATAATAATAATAAAATACTAGTCTTTCCTTTCTACCATGATTCATGAACAAAAAGAAAGACCATAACATGGACATAGTCATTATAGCATAATAGTCAACTTAATCAATATTTTCTTCTTTCTTTCTTTTTCCTTTTTTATTTCTTCTATTTCAAAATACTCGCTACACTTTTTATTGTGGGAAGTTTCATATAATTTGCTATACTTTTTTTTTGGGCAATAAACTCTCTCTATCTCTCTCCTCCCACATGAATCTCTTTTCTTTTTACTCTCTACCTCTCTCTTCTTCAAAAATTGCCTAGGAGTCCCCGAATTGAGAAGTGTAGCGAGTAATATAAAACGGAGGAAGTATAAGGTTAGTCATTGTATATTACTTCTACTATTCAATTTCCAAAAAAAAAAAAAGTTTAATTTTTTTTCTATAATATACTTGTATATCTTATATAAGCAAACATTTCTTGGTATTCCACCCAATCAATAAACCCACCTATATCTTCTTCCCCCACACAAGAAAAACTCTTATATCATCATGATGTAGTAAGCCATTAAAAAAACTCATTGAAGATTACCATTTCTTCCCCCATTATTCCTCTTATCTATTACCTCTATACTTGGTTGCTCAAATGAGACTAATAATGGAAGGCGAAACAAAGAAGAGGAAGATAATAAACATGGCCGAAGATGACGAAGAAGATGAAGATATAAAGATAGAGAAGTTCTTTGCACTTATAAGAAGTGCAAAGGACATCCGTGATCAGCTCTTTGATGCAGAGGGATCGAAACATCGAGTTAAAAAGGCGGTCACAACAGAGAAGAAGAAATCAGAGATTGCTGTTAAAACTGTTAAGAATGATAACAGTTTTACAGAAGTTGCTGTTAAACAGGTTGTGGCTGCTGATTCTACTGCTGCTGGTGCTAATGCAAAGATTAGCAGATCATCACCAGAAGAAAACAGTAATAAGACAGCAACAGATTATAACAGTATTAATAACAATAGTAATTATAAAGGGGGTAGAATTTTCTTGGATCTTAATCTTTCCCTGTAATAATGATGTAGTATAGTAGTACTATTTATTTCTATCTATATTTGGTATGTAAGTTCTAATAATGGTAATTATTTTCTTTGTTTTATTACATTTTTGTTACAAGTACTGTAGTTTATACTTTATAGGCTAGTAGAATAGCCCATCTCCATGTAAATCTGGAAGAGTGAGGCTGTGATTTCATTTCAGATCTGACTGAAAATCAATGCTTAACTTATGATTAGCATTTAAGTATCTGTTAATTACTTGATTATGACTATCAAGGTTATCTGTAGGCTATTAAGCTCAATTTGTTATAGCCACATGTTTATTATGGTGAATTTTTTTGAAGCTTTTATAATCTATTGTCTGATTTTATACTCATGGAAAAATGAGATTTAGTAATGTAATGATCTTATCTTATCTAAGAAATTGCCTTAAAAAAATCAAGGAAAGATGAAAGAGATGATGATATGATTTTACAATTTGTCTGATATCTTCACCAGAGAAAAAGGAAACATATTGCAGTTTGATTACAGACATGGCACTAATATTCTTATACAGGCTCAGATAGATGTCATTTTAGCCATTAATAGACACAAGTTACTAACTCCATTTGAGAACCACATACCAACCACCTAACTCAAAGACCAAAGTTCAGAGCAATGAATTATTACAAGAGGCAAAGGCTAGATACTTTTTTGAGTATGCTAAAACATCAAACCCCCGTTTGTTACAAAAAGAAAGGGTAAAGAGAGTGGGACGGGACCTACACGAGTTTATTTGAACGTAAAAAGTGTAACTTTCTAAAGAGTCGTTTAGTTGAAGTACTTGGAATGGATTTAGGTGTAGGTGTGAATTTACAACCTATTATTTATTTTTTCACATGTTGGTTTCATTCAAAAGTATGGATTTAGAATCCGTTTGTAAAGGGGAGGTATGGGGATAACATTTTTCTTACTAGGGTGGTGGGTATGAGATTCCATGAGTCGAGGAGGACAAGAAACCTATGGATATGAGGTTCGATATCCAATTTACTTTAATCGAACAATTTTTGATATCATGAATGGTATCACATTCATTCCATTCCAAAACCTTCAACCAAACACCCCATAAGAATTTCACATGTCAATGAAGCTCTATGTAAAAACTCCATGGAAAAGTTTCACTCACTTGAGGAAAACTATTCATGTCATCAGCTAACCAAGTTTAGAGTTTTTCACCTTTTGAGAACTTAAAGTTCCTACGCCTTTTGATGTTAAGCAAACAAGTACAAGATAATATTAGAACAATCGTGGCCACAGCTCATTTTAACAAAATTAGAAAAAAAGATAGTTGGACACGGTTCTGCAATGGGGAAAGGTGTACAATCAGTCAGAGAAATTACACCAGTCTGCTTGACCCTAATACTATCCATCCAGGATGGGGAAAGAAATAAGATCTACTCAGCCTTGCCCATGAGGGTACCAACGAGGCTCTTTTAAGTTGATCAGCATTGATCCGACCATCGGCTTTTTTTGGTGCAAATGAGCGATTAAACACAGAAACGTAGACGGAATTCGATCCCAAGTCTTGGATACCACCCCTACAAGAGTTTACCAACTAAGCTGAATGACATCCACGCAAAGACCATATGCTATTTCATAGATGTAAATGATTTAATCAACTATTTCAGTTATCCATTGTAAATCCAATATTCAGAATATTATCCCAAAAGATGTTAAAGCCTTAATGCTAAAAGATGGGAATGGCGGTTGAACCAAGAATTGATTACATACAAGGCGTCTAAGATGTTCTTCGTCTATTCATTTCTATTCAACGTTAAACGCTCCAGCAAACCAGTTTTTTTTTTTTACCCTTTTTAACTTATGCCATCTAAGTCATCTTTGGTATCCTTGACCTCTTTTAAAGTCCTCATAGTCTTAATAGTCTACTTTTCTTTTTTACCTCTGCATCTGTCATCATTTTCTTGACCTTAATATTCTGAACAGTAGTTAAAATGGCTTTGGAAGAAGGGGTGATTTTCCTAACTGTATTCACAAATCACAATATTAAAGGTGAAGCTTAAACCATTATGAAGAGCAAGAATAATACCTTCAATAATCTACTAATTTGTTTTTTCAACAGAGATCCTATACTATTCAACGTTTTCGGTCCATGTAAGTTCGTAGAAACTCATGCAGACAAGTAGAATCCACAAATATGTATACAGACAATACAGTAACAGGTGCATGACGTGCAACACATGAGGTATGCATGATATAATAATATTCATTGAATAGTCATGCAATCATGTAGTAGACACAAATTATGTATCACGAGTTATAACTTATAATAAATACACTTGTACATGGATTAGAGATTCATTGAAAAGTCAAATGCACAAGCAGAAGCAACAAACGAGTACAGTCATGCATGCATCAACTTCATTATATCGTACGCCTTTGAGATAGGAACTAGAAAGAAGAGAAAGCCTCTGAAATCCTGGCTGCTTAGGTTAATTGGATTGGATATCTTCGCCATGAGAATCATTAATCTTAAGACCAATTCGCGATGCTGTCAAAAAGTGGAAACTTTTAAGTGTATTCACGTCTGATAGTCAAAAAATATTGGGACTGATGGGGTAAAAAGTAATGGAGGGATGGAAAATCATGGGTATTTGAGTGAGACATAACAAGAGATCAGACCAAGTCCAACGTTTTCTTCTTGGAGATATTGGACATCTCTGTTCTTAGTCAAGCTTTTAGGATTCTCTTAGAATAATGTTGATGTACAAAAATAATGGAGTAGATAGAATTCCGAGGAATCAATGGTGGGGGAGTTCAGGTAGGCCATGGCCTCCTATATGGCTATATGTCTTTTGGAAATCTATTGAAACATTGAAGGTAAAAGCACTTGCTAGTTGCTAATTTGCTATATCATAGTTCAGGGCAACCCCGTTTCTGTTCGAAACTCGCAATATTACACTAATGGTTTCAATTTTTACCCTCTTTTGTCCCATGACATAGCCCATCTTGAGGAGTTATTTTACTTTCTAGACGATATACTATACAGACTTGACACCTCGTTAAAAAAAATTTGGCCACTGTGTAGAACTGGTCCTAAAGGAGCATATTGCACTATTGTATAGAAAAAGCAGTCCTTATAATAGACAATCAAAATCATCAAAGTATCAGACAGAAAAAGGTCCCAACAAACAAGTGGCAATACAGACAGCTCCTTGTGAACCAGTGACAATGAGAGAATACCAGATACTGAAGAATTTTCCCATATGCATCTATAGGGATCATTTGGACTATCATTCATAAAGAAATTCGGGGTTACACTTAAAGGAAAGCGAAGTTTACCTGGAACAAATACCATGCATTCCATTGCCGGAAGTTAGAGGTTTGTGGAAAAATGATCCTTATGCACGTTGAAATCGATAACGAACTGAGCTCCATAGCGGCAGTGCATCACAGTAGAAGATCTATTTGTGATTGCTGATCACAACCGCAAGTAGTGTAAGTATGCTCTCTACTAATTAAGAACTTTTACCAGTATATGGTGCAACTCATATTAAATCTGATCATGACCACCACACATTTTTTTAAGTAAACATACAAGATAAATATATTCCCTGTCTTCCTCTAGGATGTCAAGGTGATGCCATATCAACGTCACACGTACAACGCAAGCCTCAACCAAGTAGCACAACTTGTGGATCAGACAAAACTTTTATGAATGTAAAGGAAATAATGCCTCCAAGAACTACAAATTTTCTCCATACCTCAAACGAAAACCTTTTAAAAGGTAAACTCATATGAATAAAACAGACAGATAGACATCAAAAGAGCACGCCATTCAGTCCTCAGAAAGTAATCATAAGTCACAAAAAGTCGTTACAAGAACACTCCCCCTGTCTTTAGAATGATAAAATGCATGACAGCATAAGCATCTCTTGATATGATCTCTAAACCAGTAATTTTCGATATTAGTTTCTAACAAATTGACCATATACTTGTGGGTTTTCCATCACTCCAATGGGCAGTCCTTGGGGCCACCTTAAGAAGCCAGATTCTGACCAGAATACCTAACCCCTTATCTTTCTCATCCGAGTCATGCAGGCAAAATCTATCATTGGGTTGTTACATAATGTCACTTATCCTTGCACTTCTACATCTTTCTTAGTATCAATGCATAACTAGGATGGGCTTCATTAACTTCACCAGTAAAGATGTGCACTTCTTTGTCAACCTCCATCCAGCTAGAACCTAGTTCTCTAGCCTTAGTTTTCATTTCGACCTCAGCATCATTATCTACCTTTTGATGTGTCAATGTTAGAGATCAAAACGTAATGCTTAGAAGTTAGAACCTTCTCTTTCGAGGTCCACTAGGAATAGTTTCTTTGCAGTCACACCAGCTAGAGTGGCATCTCATGTGGACATAGGGAGCACAAGATGATGCATTAATGATGACAGCATCTGCCTAAACTGACATTAGTGACATGACATTATGTATCAAATCCATGATTCATCGAAAATGCCAGCTCGACTATGCAAGCACAGTGCTCTACTCCAGGCTCTATCTGATATTGTGATGCCTTTTGTAGAACAGTCACATGATCAAGAATTAAGACAGGTGAATTGCTGAAGCTGAAACCATTTTCTGGAAGTGATACATAGCAAACCCATATTGGTGCAAACAGCCTCTGATGATATAATTCCAACTAGCAATTTCCTACAAAGAAAATCTTTCAAATGATAATATTCACTCAAAAAAATCACCACATTTAGAGCATGTTTGGGTTTTTGGGCTCCAAAAAACGGAATCAATTACCGATTTCCATAATTTTTGTGTGGTTCAACCCCTCATCAATCATTACTTGGTGGTAATGGACTCCCCCAATTTGTTACCTTTCCCTCTCGGCTCCCCCTCAAGTAACAAAATGCATTATTTGGTGGTAATGCTAACCATTTCTGTTACCATTCCTCTTCTCTATTTGTTTCTATTCCATACCTTGAACCAAACAACCCCATATACTGTCAACTAATACTGTTTGTTCATGTATCCATCTGCCAAGACATAGGCTGTCCAGTGTCCACACTCCTTGAGAGAACGCTAATCGAAACAGGGTAGTCTGGCTGATTAAACCTCCAGGTCCAGGATACCTATGCTAATTAAACCTCCACTTCAAAGATTATTCTTGCATTTGTCCACACTGATCACAACAATACAACATCCATCTTCTAGTTCTGTACATAACCATTTACCAAAACCACATTCCATTATTATCCTAAATTCCTAATTTTCACATACCCAGAAACCAGATTATTCACAGAAATTCCAACATCTCTCTTAGGCATTACGTCGAACAGATGGCGTGCTTGTCCATGATTATGGGAACATCGTAATAAAAAGTAGTAACGACCCTAAAAAAAAATTCGCCAAGAAGTGCACGCCTTCAATTATATGTATACTAGTCTTACATGCATGCAATGCGTGCGATAACGTGTGAAAAAAAATGAAGTAGAAAATAAAATTAATTAGGTAGAATAATTGTCTTTACATTTTATTTTCTCAAAAAACTGATATTTAAATGTCCTACCCCCCTCCTTCATTCAGATGAAACAGTTAGTTATCCTCTATCTTCCTTTTTTCCCTTTTTCTATTTTTTGGTGTCCCCCATGTGTTGCCTTATAGAATAGAGATGCATAATGCATTTGGTAAATACTTCCTTCGAATCTTAACACTTGCATCGCGATGATGTTTCAACATTTATTTATTTTTGGTAATATATTATCATTTATCACGATTCACGGGTCTCCATCCCAAAGGCCCCAAATCTTTTGTTACGACTTAGACGATGTTTAGTTCACTTGAAATTTTCTGATTGAACTTATCTTATCTGAATTTATTTTTTCTGAACTGATCTGATCTGATCTGATTTGATCTGAACTGATCTGATCTGATTACAAGATCTTATCGTTTAGATTTTTCTCAATATATAAGAAAAAATATAGTCATGTGGGTCTTGTTTGATTCATCTCAATGAGTACTTTATTAATATTCAATTATTATAATTTTTACTAATATGTAATGAAAGATATTAAATAGTATAATAATTTTTAAATATAAGCATGATCTGATCTGAACTTATTTTTTCTGATCTGATCTGATCTGATTAGATCTGAAATAAGCAAAAATAAGGTGAACTGAACATAGCCTTGACCCATTGGGTCCCTGATATTGACTCCACGTTTGCTAATTGTTACTGCCTTTGTTTTAAAATATAAGGTACCTATCATGTTCGAAGTCGAACTTTAATGTGAATTACTCTCCATCTATATTTAAAAATAATATTATTATAATATTTTTCAAGACGAATTCAATGGTATAAATTTTATAATTTTTGTTTATCATATTATAATAGATATTTGTGATCAAAGCAAATTTTTGTAAAGCATCAATGTCTTAGTTTACCTGTTTCTTTTTGCGAATAGTTTTAGGAGAAACAATATTATGAAGTTGAAATGGATAAACTAATAAAAGATATTCCTAAAAGAAATTCATATAAACTAATAAAGATCGAAGGTAGTATTTTGATATAGAGGTAGTAGTTTGTTACATCGTGGACTGTGTCGTTTCCTTTGCCAACATCAACCTATTCGAATGAGGACGTGGCCTAGCACCCGTCAGCTATACAGATGGATGGAGACTGAAGAGCCCTGCCCCGAGTCTGAATTTTTGCAGCAATGATCCACGTTTGTCTTAACAAATTGGTTATTTACTTATTTCTATTTTTTTTTTTTTTTTTTGAGGGGAAACCCACAAGAACTCTAATTTAATAAATCAATAGAAGTAAGATGAACAATGTTTTCAGGAGCATCATGCACCCAACAACGGTGACCAATATCCCAAAGTTGAAAATAGGCGAGCACATGTGCTACCATATTTCCCGACCTCTTAACAAAAGACCAAACTACAGAATCTAATCGTGAACTCAAAGATAAAATATCCTCAATTACTAAATGGAAATCACTTGCCCCTACTACGGGGATTTTCAGAGCTTGGGTCACCTGGAGACAATCACTTTCAATAACTACCTTGGGATGTCGTCCTCGGATCGCGCATTTAACGCCTGCAAGGGCTGCCTTGGCCTCGGCAATCCTGGTCTCCCATACCGCAGAACTTTGAACAGCCTCGCAGCCGAGAAGCGAGCCTTTTGGAGTCCCTGCAAACAACACCAAGACTTGTCCCTAGCTCCCCCACCTGACCCGCATCTACATTAATCTTTACCCACGCCTCCTCCGGAACCTTCCATTTCACCTGGTGATCGATAACCCCCACCTCACGCTGACCCATACGTCCTTCCACCATCTCCTTCATCTCCTTGCAGACCTTCACAACATACGCCCAAATAGACGATGCGCTTCGAAATTCGGCTTCCATCGCGGCTTTGCAGCGCTCACTCCATATAGCCCAGCAAAGCGTGAGGAATAAGCTCACCTGCTCCTCACCCAATTTCTTATAACTTTCAGCCCACCAATTAACAATTTTATCGCAGCCGTCAGGGAGGCAAGGATCAAGTTGACTTACCTCCCATACACTCTGCGCCAAGCCACACGCAAAGAGAGCATGAAACGCCGTCTCCTCCCTCGCCCCACAAATGCCACATCTAGTATCCAAGCTACACATTGTTCGTTTCAACCCAAGCTTGGTTGGAAGGGCATCAAGGCATGCCTTCCATGCAAAAAAATTTACCCGGGGGAGCACCGATGCGCTCCAGTTCATGCTCCATAATTCCTTCGAATAAACCGAAGGCCCCTCACTCAGTTGTCATACATCATTACTCAAGGCTCTATAAGCCGATCTAACAGAGTAACAACCATCCTTCTCTAAATCCCAACATAAAGTATCCCTCAGAAGCATATGACTAATGGGAATACTTAGAACTCTATCAGCTTCAAACGGAAGGAAAAGATCAGAGACCAAATCAGCTTTCCAAGTCTTCGAAATTGGGTCAATTAAAGCCTCTACCTCCACATCCACATTTGCGTTACCTCTCGGAAATTAATTCTGCGAGTTTTAGTACCGGGAATCCAAGCATCCTTCCATACTCGAATAGACTCCCCATCACCAACACGCCATCACATTCCTCTCCTTAGTACCCATTTCACCTCCCATATGCCACGCCATGTATAACTCGGATTGTGACCAATATCAGACTCCATAAAAGTCGAATTGGGGAGGTACCGATCTCGTAAGATTTGCTCAACCAAACTGCCACACTGTGTCGTCAATCTCCAAGCTTGTTTGCCTAGCAGAGCCCAGTTAAATAACTTCATGTATCTAAAACCCAAACCCCCTTCTGCATTAGGTCTACAGAGCTTCTTCCATGCCACCCAATGAATCTTTCTCTCACCCCTCTTTTGGCCCCACCAGAATTGCGCAATAAGGGATCGAATTTCGTCACAAAAAGAAGATGGGAACTTAAAAACACTCATAGCGTAGGTAGGGAAAGATTGGGTTATCATGACCTCCCTACCAGCTTCAGATAGCACCATCCCTTTCCAACCCTGCAACTTTTTCCAAATTTTCTGATTTACTCCTCGAGTAATCACCTTCTTCGATCTCCCTACCACCGTCGGAAGTCCCAAGTATCTATCATGGATATCAACTTCTCGAACCCTAAGGCAAGTCGCAATCGCATTTCGTCGGTCCTGTGTCACTCCTTTACTAAAAGAAATATTCGTTTTGTCAAAATTCACCTTCTACCCCGATGATAATTCATAAATGTTAAGAGCTTGATGTATTGCCTCCGAATCCCGAATTGAAGCTCTGGAGAAGATAATGCAATCATCTGCAAATAAAAGATGGTTAACAGAGGAGTCGTAGCAGCCACCTTGATACCCTTCAGAGCATTTCGTTCCTCCGCTTTCCTAAGCAAATGAGAAAAGATCTATGCACAAAGAATAAACATATATGGTGATAAAAGATCACCCTGCCGTATACCTCTATTAGGAGAAAAATCATTAGACGGCTTCCTATTCACAAGCACGGAGAAAGTCACTGAACGAACACAATCCATCACCCTGCATTTCCAGCCAGTATCAAAACCAAACCTCGCTAGTACCGCATCCAGGAAATCCCACTCAATCCGATCGTAGGCCTTGGACATATCAAGCTTCATCGCCATACAACCCTCCACACTTTTGAGATTTTTCATATGATGAAACAACTCAAAAGCCACTAAAATATTATCTGTAATTAAGCGCCCAGCGGTGAAAGATCTCTAATTAGCAGACAGAATCTTGTCCAGAAAAATCTTCAAACGATTAGCAGGCACTTTAGAAACAAGTTTATAAAGAGAGATCGGTCGAAACTGGGACATATTATTTGCATTGCTCTTGTTCGGGATAAGAGTGATAAAGGTGCGATTAATAAAGCTTGGAATGTCCCCACCATTAAGAATCCCTAACACCATCTAAGACACTGAATAACCAACAATATGCTTGTAAGTCTGAAAAAACATAGGGCACAAACCATCATGGAGACTTAATCGGGTGCATTTGGCTAAGCGCCACTCGAATTTCTTCCTCAGTATAATCTTTCTTCAAAACATCATTCATATCACTCGTAACCCGAGGCTCGAAGTCTACCAACGCTTGATCAATCAGAGAGGGATTAGAAGAAGTGAACATGTTTCGAAAGTAATTCATGGCAATTCACCCTACCTATCGATCCCCCACATGCTCATTGCCCTCGTCATCCTTCAACTTTCGGACAGTATTCCTCCGCTTACCCCCCGAAGCTCTTTGATGGAAGAATTTCGAATTTTGATCACCCTCAACTAGCCATATGTCTTCTTTCAAAGCTACATTTGAGTGAGCATGGTAGATTTAGTCCATCTCTTTTAAACCGAATTAATGAAAATTGAATTTAGTTTAATTTAGATAAACTCAATTCAGCTTGTTTTTTTTTACCAATTGGGGTTGGCATAAGTGGTTAAGGGCCTCTCGCTCCTTACCCAAAATTTCGAGTTCAAACTTTGAATATGGAAAAAAAATCCCAGTTGAGAGACATGCTTCCCTTTGAGGTACTCATGCAAACTCCCGCAGGAAATTAGTCCACTCGTCGAAGGCAGTGGGAAACTCCTCGTATTATGACCAAAAAAGTTCATCTTGTGTTTTCTCACAGTTTTAATTCATTTGAGAAAAATTAAGTTTACTTCAATTTAATATAAAAGAACAATTCCTTATAAGCTTTTTTTGTTTATTTGAGAGATAAACTAAGCAAATCATTATAATTGAATGCTATGAGGTTATTTTCTTTTGTATAAAATGTACGATAAGTTACTCAATTGATGTTATCTAGCTTATTAGTAAAGTTTTATAAGGTAGTATCCAAGACCCGGGATTAAACCTCGTCTACAACAATGAGCTTAATCGCTCGTTTACACAGAAAAAATAGCTATACAAATCAGACTTTCTCTATCCTTTATTAATTACTATATGATCCTTGGCCCACATATTAAAACAATGAAAAAAAAGTAAAGATAAATGGTTCTTATGTGAAATAATAGATATGCAAAAGAGAAAAATAACTTTAAATAAGTATAAAGTTATTGACGGTAAATTTTCATAAAACAGAAATATAGTGATTAATAAAGCAAGAATGAGATAAAACAGCAGAGTTGCGCTCAGAGGTGGCAATCAGATAAGATAGCTTACGTGCTACTCGAGACCGACTCAATAAAAAATAATCTATTAGGGTGAGCTCAAATCAAACTCGAGCTCGACTCGATATGTTGCAAATTGAGTTAAGTTGACTCGAAAGCTAATGAGAAACTCGAAAACACAACTATCAATTACTACAAATTGTAAAATATTTAAATTCGATAAAGTTTGTACCCAAGGGGAATTAATCATATGAGACAAATTGCGAAGTAGTCGAGATCAACCCGATTAAAATTCAACTCAAGGGAACTCGTCTTGGACAATAATATTCGACTTGAGTGAGCTCGACTCAACTCGAGAATTTAACAAGTCAAGGCGAACTAACCTAAACTCGAACTTGACCCGCATCATTAGCACCTCATTATTACCCTTAGTTGTGTCTTATGTTCACTAAGGCCCTGTTTGGCACTGCGTTTTAGGTAGCGCGTAGAGTTCAGACAAGTCAAAAAGCTGCTTAAGGAAAATTAAAAGTGTTTGACAAGGTAGGGATTATGGCAGCGGATAAAGATTAGGGTAAGTTATAGGTAGCTTTTGTGAAACATTACAATAGGTAACGTTTGAAGCACATAAGCTAGCGTTTGCTGCTATTGCATTCATTATGCTTTTGATCAACCCTTTTTTTATATCAATAAAACTTTAATAGTATTGTGTAAAATGCTTTTAGTTGTCCTACAGTTTTTGTTGATCTTTTTCTTTTACAAAAAAGGCTAGCTAAAGTTTCATAATATTTTATGACCTAAATTCCACAAGTATCTAAGTTAATCTAGCTATTATAAACAAGATATATGCCTCTTTTTCTATGATTATTAGTATTATTAAAACGTTTAGTTTACATATATATATTTTACAAAAATTGATTTATGTTTTTTTTTTGATAGAGAATATATAAGCGTACAAAATAAGTATATTATTATAAAATATACATAGAATACTATATATACTCTTTTTTATAGGAGTGTATGTGGTTCAAATATGACACCATGCATATATTCAACTCTATACATATATTTTTCCTGATTTTTTTAGTTGTTTTATTTGTCCTCAACATGGTTATTAACGCACAATTTATACCTTTAATATCTCTAATTATACATAAGTAAAAATTATAAAAAGTTGATATTTGGAAAGTATATATATTGAGACGAATCCAACAAGATCCTACTTGACTATGTTTTTTTATGAAAAGTAACCAAAGACGGTCAAACTACATAAGATGAATAGTGTAAAAAGTCAATATTTAACAACTAAAATAACAGTGGAAGTATATATGTTTTTATAAATGATGACCATTTTGCAAGGGTGAAGGACTATCTTAAACTTGTACGTTTGTTTGAGTAGTAAACGTTGTATACTCCTTATATGTAAGTTTCATTGAAAATTAATCATTGAATTTAATTATTAAACTAATTAATCAATTTTTTATGTTTAATTCTATAAGTAAATGTACGTCCTTTTTTTTTTTGCAATTCTGACAGCTACTTTTGCTAAACACCTATATTTTAAACAACTACTTTGAACGCTAATCGCTGACAGCTACTGGTTGACTACAAATAGCTACCACAACAGCTAAACGCTACTGCAACAGCTAACAGCTACTGCAATCGCTAATTTTGCCAAACATGATCTATGTGTTCCATTATGAAAAGTACACGTTCTTCATAACAAATTACTTTGAAAAAATCTTTTCTATTAAGTTTCTTCATCTAAATAATATCCTCATACATTCTCAAACATGTGTTACAGAGCGCATGATACAAAAAAAATATGATAGGATATGTATCACAATCTAATAAGCCCGGATGTATAATGAATGAATTATGATTCATCATCATCTATTACTAACGTAATACTAAAACAATAAATTAAGCATGCCCATTGTCAAATCCATCCTTAAAACAAATCACATACATATTCTAAACAATAACCATATGGGTTCGAAATGCAATCACAACCCTCTCTATCATTACCCTTGGTTTGTATGTCATTTAAAAATGATATTTCCGCATTTGTTTCAAATTCTCACCTCCACGTTAAAGAAATGAAGTAGTTAAATCGACCCTCTACTTGATCGTATTTTGGGAGGACATGTGACTGTTAACTGAAAAAACACTTATAAATTAATTATTTAAAAAATAAATGTTTAAAAAATAAATGTTTAAAAAATAAATGTTATTTGATACTCTAGTGGTTATGAAAAAATATAAAATGTACTTTTTGATAGTGGTTTCCGAAACAATTAATTTACCCAAAGCATGCACCCAAAACACTGAATAGCAAAAGAAAAAACTTAAAACTTGTTTTGAACATAAGGCATGAACGGTCGGATTCTACATGAATCAGTGTAATGGCGGTTGAACTTGTTCATCATTGCTAGTAGCGGAAACAAAGGCGGCTGCGGCGGAATTTGGCTTCGTGCTCGACAATCTTGGCAAGAACATCTTGAAGTTGGCCCTCGTAGTGGGCAATCTTCACCGCCAACAACTCAATGAAATGTGGACAACCACCAACAGGATCTTGAGCACGGGCATTAGCAGAGTAGATAAGAGAGGTCATGGCGTTTGACGAGCTTCCGGAGGGACAATTTCTAAAATTTTACGATATTGTTAACGAAGAAAAGCTTGAGCACAATAAAAAGTTTTTTGGGATGTTGTCGGGAGAGTGCAAAAATGCAGGCTGTGAGGCATTTTCATCTTTGGGATCTGCATGCTATGCACGCGACTCTTTCCGTTGTAGAAGTAATGGTTGATTTTAGATTGTAATTATTCATAATTTTATAAAATCAGCGGAAGAGGGGGTTAGAGAGATATTAGCAGCAAACAGGGGCGACGCTACATGAGCACGTGCGACACAGACTCATTGCATAATGACATTTCTTATATTTGGTGTATGACTCATATATCATATATGCATAGTATTGTTATAGAAGTATGATGATATGAAATCGAATATTAAATTGATCGAAATATCATTTCTAATTATCTAATTAATCATGGTTTTAATTTCCTTAAATTACTCCTAACTTAAATAACTAAGCAATAATTTTAATACACTCCTAAAGAAAACTAAAGGTTGAGAATATATATTGATGAAAAGTTAAAACTATGAGCTTGCTTGTTAACTATCATATATAATATTAAAGCAAGAAAAAATTGTCCTACGTGGCAAGACCTCAACCTTCCTCTGTTCTCCTTCACCCTCAACTTTTCGACCTAATGCTTGCTTATGCCACGTGGCATTGCTAAAAATAATATCAACTACAATAACTAAAGGAATCGATCAACCAATTATCAATTAAGGAAACAAATCAAATATTATCTTTTTTTTTTAAAACGAAAATCATATATTATCTTAGCGGTCATTCTTATTATTTTCACAAAAACCAGTTATGGAATTATTTTCAAGCTAAATACCAATTTAGATGAGAGAGAAAATATACAATGAAAAAGATGAATTGATATAACAACTTTAAGTTTTTCACTAATACAAGATACTCAAAAAGTCAAAATATGAAATTCCAAATATAAAACAAATATTAGCTAAGTACAAGCCAATGGGTGCGTTGGTATAACAACTTTAAGTTTTTCATCACACCTATCAAACTTATATAATATAATTAATTTAAAAATTACCTAATTTCAAGCCAATGGGTACATTGGTCTAATAAGTTTTTTTTTTTTTAATATTATTCACTTTTGGTAATGAATACCACACCATTATCATGAGATGCTAGCCCCTTCAAGAAAATATGCAAATGTGATAATAATAGTAATGCAAGTTTATTTTATTACCAAACAAGAAATAAAAAGATGATTTTGTTGAAAAAAATATCACACCATGATTATGACTAGAGATTACATATAACAAAAACAATAACAACTCAAATATTCAATTTTTAGTCCCAAAGTGGTTTAGGTAAGCTAATATGATAATCATAAAAAAACATATCCATGACCAATACATACTAAAAGTATTTTTTAAAAAAACAAAGTTAAAGTGAGAGAGGTAAAATAAGATTCATCTATATATATGTTCAAGAAATTGAATTAGGTAAAAAAAAATGAAAACCAATATATAAGCATCTGTCTACTTTAACTAATTTTGACATAACTATATAATATAAGTTTGGAAAATTTAGATAAGATTAAACAAATTATAATAATTATAATGTTTTTCAGACAACTTAAGGGAGAATTAAGAAAAGTCAGACAAGATAAGTTGTTTAAAGATAAAAATGGATATTCTTCTCACTACTAAAAATTAAGGTCAAGAGTACATCAAAACATTAATCTATGGCAATTCTCTCTCCAATTTATTGGATATATATTAATATATTATTCTATTATTGCGACTAAGAAGGTTGACAACCTTAGGCTTAGGGACTAGGGTCACTCAAATATTTTCCCACATTCTTACATTCAAATGAATCAAACGATATAAGTACATACACTTATGAACTTACGCTTGATACTAATATCATTTTTAAAGAAAATTCACACACTTGAATTTGGCCCATTCTATAAAAATTATAAAATAAAAGAGTAGGAGAGAGAGTGAAAACATGACACATGTGCTTAAATTATAAAATAAAGCTTTCTTTAATTTTTATAATAGTTTGCGAATTATTTTGCAACTTTTATGAAATATCCCAAAAAGAAATATGTTACGTGTATTAAGAAACTAAGAATAGTAATTATTTTTCTTAATATAATCCAATATTCTTTAACTAATTATTCTTGCAAAAAAAAACTAATATAACTGTTCATAAATTTAACATCCTAAACTCAAATATATATAAAGTATGAGTGAATCATGAAGTAGTTGACATTATAGGATATCAATAATTATTTCTTATATGCATGATTAAATATAGTTTCCTTGCTAAAATAGATATTTCTCACTTATTCATCATTAAAGTTAAGCAGGGCCATGATTTTCTTATATAATTAATATTGTATAATACTTATTCAGTTAGATGAAATGGGGAATGATGTAAGATAAAATATATCATCAAAATTGTGGTCATTTTAGGGAACTACAAGTAAAATAATTATCTTATAATTTTATATAAAAGTAATGTTACAATTTTTAAACCATAAATCGTGTGGACGATATTAGACTGGAAAGAGAGATATCTAATGAGCATTGCGACACTAATTTAGAAGGTGAATCAACAAGATGAGTTAATTCTCAAGCTTATATGTAAAAAAAAAGGGGGATTTATAAGTATTCAAGTTTAATTGGTTTATAATAGAGTGAAACTGTTTTGAAAAGATCAAATAAAGTTATTGAATTGGAAAAGTTGTTAATTTATTTAACTTTGTTTTGGTTTTTTTTTCTTTGATGTAGAAGATAATATTGAAATGTACATCTTATAAAGAACCTATAAAACACACATATATTATACAAGTAGTGCGTATTTATATTTGTTTACATTTTCTAAATTAGTCTTAATGAATATTAAAACTTTAGTTCGCTTAATATATTCGAAAATTGGTTTTAGGAAGAAATTAATGAATAAGGGTTAATTGTGGACCATTGAAGTCACTTGAGGTAGTCTTTGGGAGGTGAAAAGTAAATTGAGAAACCCTGTATTATACTCATTCCGTCAGATGGAATGGGAAATAAGGTATGATACAATATATCATCGAAATTGTGATCATTTCAAGTAGCAATGGGGAATAGGTATTTAGGAAAAAAGTAGAGTGGGGAAACCCTGTATGATACTCATTCCACCAGATGAAATGGGGAATAAAGTATGATACAATATATCATCGAAATTGTGGTCATTTTAGGTAGCAACGTGGAATAAGGTATTTATACCCCGTATGGTACTCATTCCGTCAGATGGAACAAATTTCCTCTGAGGTTTCAAAAAAGGCAATTTTAGTTGGTGGTGTGTCAAAAGTCAAGGACAATCCCTATCGCATGGTGGGTTTGTATCTCCCGAGACCAGTTCTCAGTCATGGCCAATTTTATGTAGCCATTTCTCAGTCATTGGTAAAAATTGCCTAATAGTACTCCTATATCAGAAAGATAATGGGAAGTCTAATACTTTAAGGCCATTTCGAGGAAAAAATGAAGATGTAATGTAGAGAGAGTTTCTGAGACGATTGACCCCCCACTGGTTACTGGGACGAAAACCAATGTGCAAATTTTCTCCCTGTTGAGGCGGTTGAGATCCTTAACCTTTACCATCTCAACCCTTAGATGATGGCTTTCTATGGGGCTCACCAAAATTGGTATGTTCTACTAAATAAGACCATCACTTTATTAATTTTTTTATGAATTCCCATACAATTGTTGGCGATTCTATTGTATCGGAAGTGTGGAAGAAAATCTGGAATTTCAATCTTCCTCCTAAGGTGTTGTTGACTTTACTTATGATGATATAATTGCTTCTGACTATATTATACTTCCTCCGTTCTTTTTCTACTGCAGCAATTGGGTTTTCACGCTTGCCAATGCTCAATTTTTACTGTTAGTATCTTTATTTACTATTTAGTAAAATTATACACATTTGTATTTTGAAATTATATCAAGACGAATATAACAATACCCCCATGACTATATTTGTCTTTACATAAAAATAACAATATATAGCGAAAGGGTATGATAGTGAATGAATAGTGTAAAAATCTCATTGTTATATTAGGATGAAGTAGCTTCTTAAAACATTTTGTTTTGCTCTAAAACGAAGTCTTCCAAAACATATGAATATCATGTATCTGTTAAACAACTTTATAATTAATATAAATGTGTATTTCTCTTAAACACAAAGTTTTTGATCAAGTAGACGTAAATAATCATTTATATGTTTTCAATGTAGCGGATATATAAACATTTTTATTGTATTAAAGTTCCCGTGCATTATGCACGGGTCCAAAACCTAGTTAAAACATTAAAATAGATTGTAATAAGGCAAGATTGTAACACATGGCTATTCATCGCATAGCTCTTGCCTTGATGCAAATAAATTAAAGTCAGTGGAGTCCAAAGCTAAAGACAGAGCTTATTCAAAAGGTGCCTTTGATTTTGCCTTACTAATGTTAATGTGTTACTATTTTCTATTTTCTCCCTACGTCCCATAACCTCTTTACATTTTCCTTTTTTATCTGTCTCATAATACTCTTTACACTTTTATTTTGGCATTTGACCCACTATTATTTTAATTATTCTACCTTTAAACTATTTACCCACACTCTTTCTCCTCCAAATAAAATAATAACACTCTTATTACCTACCAACTCTAACCATGATCCACATTTTCTCTCTTTAAAATAAAATAATACTACTTTTACTAACTACTAACTACTCACTCCTATCACATCTACTTTTCAATAAAATAACAATTGATAACCAGACAACAACTTATGATCTAAAACTACATGCCTCATAAGTGTCAGAGTATTATAGGACGGAGGGAGTATTAGATTTATAATTTAAACATATAACTATTTTTGAAGCTTGTGCGTTGCACAGGTTGTTGTTTAATTTAATTTTTTGCAAATTTTCTAATTTGTTAACATTATTGATTTTTTGTTGTTGTGAATTAAGATTTTTCAACACCATTGTATTTATATACTTCCTCAATTCTTTTTCTATTGCAACAATGGTAGTTTCATTTATTGAAATTACCATTCCACTTTTGGCAAAAAAAAAAAAACAACTATAGTTGACAACATCGCATTTACTTTATATAAATCAAATTGCCTCATAAAGTTACTTCATTAGAGTTTTGCTTATCCCCTACTCTAGTTAACCCCTCTATGTTAAAGTACCTATTTTTTGTTTAATTCTCTTAAAACCAAGTCCATCATTGCAATAAGAAAAGATAGAGAAAGTATTTGCTTGTCATCATACTTTAATTTATAGATTTGTTATTGTGATGTATAAATTTTATATTTTTGAATGTTCAACTAAATATTGTAGCTAAGTCTATTATTATTAAAAAGTATCCCATAATTGGGAAGACTAACAATAGCTAACATAGTTTTAACATGAAAAATGTTCAAATGATAATTTAAGAAAGTAGAGGGTAATAATTTAATAAAAGCAGGACAGGAAGAATAGAGAAAAATATATGAGTTACAGCCCCAACTTCAACTTTTAATATCACACATAAACACTAAGGCGTATGTGAATATACGATGAAAAAGCCAAAAATAAGATCATAGCGATGGTATCATAAATAAAATAAATTAAATATAAAGTTAACCTCTATTACTAATTGAAAATACTATTTAAGAGAAAAAATATCTTCATTAATCATGACCATATCAAGAATTATCAAACTTCATCTTTTTTTTTATGATATGTGATCTCAAATAATCTAGAAACTTGAACCTTGATTTTTCTATTATTTTAGTAGAATTAAGTTCTTTGAGAAAAAAAAAAAATAAGATATGACATATAGATATATGAAAAAGAAAAATATAAAAAATTATGTATATAACAAATATCCTAGAAATAAAATAATTAGTCAATTGCATAATATATCTGCGATGTCGTTGACAAACTTTCATTTGATTTTTCATGTAATTCCATCATGGTATGTTATATGTTCAAAACTATATGTATGTATTTTTTATAGTTATATAACTCAATTTTTAAAAGTATGATTTTCAAAGACATAATTGCTACTGTCACATGCATACGCTATTTTTATAGTTTCTGTTATATGTATTTAAAATAAAGAATAAATGATACGTTATTGTTCATCTAAATAAATATATTTTCATAAGTTGTAAAACTATATTGTATATGGAACTTATTTCCAAACATATTTTGAACACTCTCCGATGGTAAAAAAGATTATAATATTGCGAATTAGGTAGCAAAAGTTATATTCAATTTACATAATTGAATCATTTAGTTTGTTTATTTAAAATGATAGTGTACTATTCACTTATTAACAACACCTTATATGTATTTATATCTATATCAATCACTACTTTAAAATTTTTTTAAAAAGAATGACATGTCATGATTAGATAGAGCTCTCTATACTATTCTAATTTATTTTTTAAAATCATACTCTAATTTTTGCATCATAAAAAACTCTAGTATATATATGTAACATATTATCACTATACATTTTAATTTTTATTTTAGCAACAAAGTTTCCTTAATAAATTTTGTTGCAATACTAAATTGTTTTGGTTCAGTTGAGAAAGGCTGGTGTTTGGATCCTCTAAGAACTTTAGAATGTAGAGTTTGAGCAATATTAACCATTGAATAAAAAATCAATGACTCATATATTATCTTTTTGAAACCCCCTCTATTTTTTCTCATTAAAATCCACCTCCTTATTTTCTCACATTCCACCAATATAAGCCATTGGTTTTAAAATATATAGTTCATATACGACTCTACATTGTAGAATTTTATTAAAACTCTAGATCATCCGAAATTGTAAGGCTGAGGTTGTGAAAGACGAATGTTTAATCTTGTAAAATGATATAGTCACAATGTCATACTATAGTACACTATAGTTATAATTATTATATAACTATTATATTTATCTAAGAGAAAGATTAAATAATATCTTACCATTCATCTGGTTCAATAAATGTTCATGAGTTGTAAAACTATATTGTAAACATATTTTATTTTAAAGTATATTTCAAGCACTCTCAAATGTTAAAAAATTATAATGCTTTAAATCATGTAGCAAAAGTTATTAAATTTACATAATACAATAATTTAGGTTGTTTGTTCAAAACGAAACTCTAATTTCTTGTTATCCAAAACTCCATTTATGTATTTAAATCTATGTAAAACTCTATTTTTTTTAAAAAAATATTCAAAATAAAAATGAATGATATGACTATCCTACGTGGCGCTCTCTATTTCATAAGTTGTATAATTATATTATAAATAATCTTATTTCGGAACACCTTTCGAGCACTATTTAATGGAACAATAATTCTAATAATTCGAATTACGTAGCAAAAGTTATACACAATTTGTATATTATAATAATTAGGTTGTTCATTCGAAACCAAACTCTAATTTTAGCTTATCTAGAATTCTTATATGTATTTAAATCTATGTAGAACCGAAATCTTGAAGAGCTCCATCTCTTTTTGAAAACTAAGCTCTAATTAGACACTAGTACTCTTATCTATCCCCCATCCCACACAAAAAAAAAAAAAACCGAAAACTCCATTTAATTTTTTTTTCCTTTGGTGTATTTTCAACCCTTCATCTAGAACTTATAAGTCCTTGATTTCCTTTTTCTTTCTATTTAATAAAGAGTTTATCGTGTAAAAGACCACCTACTTTTAAATTAAAATTAAATAATGATAAGTCCAATATTAAAGAGAGAATTAGTTCAACAATAGATTAATTTCTTTCGGTGACTAATTTAATTATTTAATGACTACATCTACTTTTATATTAAAATTAAACCTTCTCTTTTAATAATTTTTATTTAAAAACGAAATGTGTACACCTAAGGAGGATTCCATCTCCAGTCTCGACTTTCTTTGATAAATCCCCAAACGTTAAAATCTCACCACTCAAGATTGAATAGTGGAGTAGTGAGAAATAAATTTTGCCATCTCAGACTTTTGGCTTGTTTTTTCGCAGTAAAATTCCATATACAGTATATTCCCCTGAAGAAATAAAGACAAATCAAGAATCAAGAATCAAGAAGTGTAAAATGTTGAGAAAAATATGATAGGTTTTCCACCGACTTAACTTTGGCTTTTCTTTAACCGACGTTATTTTGTTTGGTATAAAAAAATTTGGGTCTTCGCGTAACGTTTAAGAATTTCTGTCTGCAAATGGGGTCCACAATCCAATGAATGGAGTAAGAAAAATGGCTCAATTCTTCTACCAATAATCAAATTTTATATTCGTCAAACAAAATAAAGGTACTATTTTTACTCAATATTCTTACTTTTCTTGAGTTTTTCTTTTTACATTTTGTACGTATTCTTTGAATAATTGTGTAGAATTAAATAGTTCTTACAGAGAAAATCTGCAAAAAAATCGACACTTTCTGAAAACTGGGATGTGGGAAATCTTCTTCACTTGTTAAGAAAGTTACAGTTGATTTCAAAAGTATCGTTTCTAATTAACATTGTAATTTTGTTGATTATGTTAAACTTTTTAGGAATTTCCCTTTTTTTTGGGTGATTTAATTCAAGATATTTAGTTAATTAGAAGATATATTGGGATGAAAGAAAAATGGTAGGGGTATTTTAGGAAGTTTATGAAAGATATTTTGGGTCAGAATTCAGAAAGAAGATGAATGCATTTTGTGCATGTTCTTGTTAAACCTTGACTTGGTCCAATCTCATAAAATCTCAGTTAATGAATGAATACTACTACTCTACTAGTACTACTTGGCTACTTGCTAGACGTTAGTTTCTAGGAGTTAAAATTCTGATGCATTATTCCGTGTAAAATGTGACTTTGACTTTCGCACCTTCAGATATACTTTTGAGTTCGATTTAGAAATAGTTGTATCATTTCATGTTTTCACGTTTGTCTATACATTATTTCGAACATTATTATCTCTAATTATCAATACGTAAAAATTATAGAAACTTGATATTAAAATAATATACATTGACAAATCTAACAAGACCTCATATGACTATCTAAAATATAAATCATCAAAGACAATCAAAGTGCAAGATGTGAATCTTAAACATTATACAAATGGTGCAACTATTTTTAAAGGAGGAAGTATCAAATACTATCTTTAGCTTTTTCGTTTGCAAAATTATAAAAAGTTGGTAGTTTAAAACTTAAAAGTACCGGTTATTTAAAATAGTTATAATTATGGTCAAAGCGAGATAAAGGAATGATGCAGTTGTTTTAAAGTTGTAACTTGAGTCCTCCTCTTACAGGTACATTTTTTATGTAAATATGGTAGAAGGGAAAGCGTATGTGGTAACCATTCCTGTAAATGAACAAGTCAAAAATCAGAATTCTCCTACACAGAAATATGCAAGAGTAGTTTCAAATGTATATAGTGATGATATATATTCGGGAGGTTCAGATTCCATTGTTGTACAGAATGAGAATGCATCTAATATCTTGGAACTTAGCGTAAGCGTAAATTCTGATGTGTTAGATGGTAGCAGTAGTAATCAAGTTAATTGTGGTGAAATAACATCAGAAAGTTCGGCAAACTCGTGGGAAACCTGCTGTAGTAGTGATGATAACATAAGTAGGATCCAGATTGGTTCTATTTCTAATGGAATCCTGACTTTTACTCGGGAAATTCCTGAGCATGCTTGCACAACTGAGGTCCGAAAGGTAACGTTCAAGATTCGAGTTGAACCAGAGGATTCTGAAAGAATACCTTTGAAGCAACAGTCTACCTCGGTGATTAAGGGCTCAAAGAAGAGAAAGGGTTTATGTGGTAGGAAGAGAGATGATAGCTTGCATCAGTTGATTTTTGGGCGTAATGGGATTCCAGACGGGTCTAAATTGACATACCGTGTTAATGGACAAGACCTTCTCCAGGGATACAAGAAAGGGAATGGTATTTTCTGTGATCATTGCAGTAATGAGATTAGTCCTTCAGGTTTTGAAGCTCATGCAAAAATGTCTGTCAAAAAAAGACCTTATCAATATATATACTTATTAGATAAAGGGTGTTCACTCCATGAATATGCAATTCAGTTAAATGAACAAAATCAGACCGCTCTGAAGAAGAATGATGACAAAATCAGAACAATCAGACTGACACGAGCAGTTAAAAAATCTGGAGTCGATAATGGCAGGACCTGTGTTTTGTGCTCAAGACATGATCACAGTGTCAACAAATTTGATGACAGAATTATTATAATCTGTGAGCAATGTGAAAAGGGATACCATGTTGGCTGCTTGAGAAAGGGTGGGCTTTGTGATCTGAAAGAACTTCCAACAAGAGACAAGTGGTTCTGCTGTTATGATTGTGCCAGAATTTCCGTCGCTCTGAATGATCGTGTTGTCAGAGGCTCAGAGGCAATTCCATCATCCGAATTAAGTAAAATAAACAGGAAACTTTTGGAGAAGGGGTTGTGCAAGGTTGCTGATGATGACGCGCAATGGCGTTTATTGAGTGGAAAACATTGTATTTCTGGACATCTGCCTTTGCTGTCTAAGGCTATTTATCTGTTTCGAGAAGGTTTTAGTCTTGAAGATACACTTACAGGACGTGATCTTATACCTTTGATGGTCAATGGAAAAAACGCTTATGGCCAGGATTATAGAGGAATGTATTGTGTCATTTTAACTGCTAAATCAGTTGTTGTATCAGTTGGTGTTCTTAGAATTTTTGGCCAAAAAATAGCTGAGCTTCCTCTTGTGGCTACAAGAAAGAGATATCGCGGCAAAGGGTATTTTAAAGCATTGTTCTTGTGTATTAAGAAGTTGCTTTGTTCTTTGAAGGTGGAGAAATTAGTGGTTGCAGCAGTAGAGGAAACTAAAACTATGTGGGTAGATAAATTTGGTTTTGAAGATGTGAGTCAGGAGAAGTTGGTTATGTATATGAAAGAGTTTCGATTAGCAGTATTCAGTGGAACAGTCATGCTGGAGAAACAATTAGATCAGCAACAGATGGATTAATAATAGGTACCTGTTTATTTTGTATTATAGGAGTCATTACAACTTCAAAATCTTGAGAATATGATGATGATGTGTGAGGTTTCGTAAAGAGAAACACCAAAAACTTATATGATAATCTCATTACAACATTTCTATGTGATTAGCTGACTCTTGAGGTGTGATTAATTACATTTTTGATAGATATGTGGCCATGTGGGTGACTTGTTTTTACTCTGTCTTAATTAATTTATTACGGGTTGGTTTTTTATTTTTATTTTTTTTAGTAAGGGTTAATTTGAAGTATCACTTTTTTTTTTGAATCAGCTGCATTGCGGATATTGACCCCCAAAAAGAAACAGTAGGTACAACCAGTTTTGTTGAAAACACGATAGCGTTAATAGCGGATGTGCACCATTTATCCATCGTCAAATATTATTCGACATGAGGCTAATAGCGTCCATAGTTAGAATTCGCTATTTTGGTAGTGATTCATCATCTATTCCATTCCCATTATGCATTTTAAATTTAACACCTAATGTACTATATAAGTTTAAAAAATATATACAAGGGGCCAAAATGCTCTTATCATTTTGTTTTATTCATTTATGTATTTCCAACCTTTTCTTCTGAAGAGAGAATGAACCACTTGAAGAAGATATATTGCATATTTGTATCAGAAATTGATAATCGTAAGTGCAAAATTATACGTTTTGAACCGTCTATCTAAAGACTAGATAAAAAAAGAGTACTTAAATCTTGACGTAACTTTTATTTCTACACCTCATCTTTGCTTAAAGGATGCTCCTTTGTTTCTAAATAAGTATATCATCGTAAAGCATTAAAACAAAATATAAAAGAAATTAAATAGTGCTCTTGAGATTATTATACAACAAGTAGAGCTGGGCATGGGCCGGGCTGGCACGACACGATTTGAGCTCGGCCCAGCACGAGCCCGCTATGAGCACGACACGGCACGCCGGAACGAGTCGTGGGTCGTGGGCCGTGGGCCACGCATGAACAACATTCTAAAAGTTTGACAGGAACCCGGCACGAGCACGACGGGCCGTCCCACAAGTTGGCACGTTTATTTTGGTTAAAATTTCATAATATTTAAAATTTGTATAAGACACGATGGCACGGCACGTGGGCCGAGTCGTGCATGGGCCTTAGATTTTACAACTTGGCACGAGCCCGACACGGCACGAGCATTTCTTGGCCCATTTTGGCACGGCACGTTGTGGCACGAGGCACGCGGGCTTGGCACGTGGGCCAACAAGTATGATCGATGCAATTGTAACTTCAAATTAATAATGTACTCTATCAAAATATCAATTGATGCCCATTTAATGCATCCAAAATTTATATATAATCATTACATTATCATTATCATTATCACTATTATTATTACTATTATTATTATTGTTATTATTATTATTATTATTATTATTGTTGTTATTATTATTATTATTATTATTATTATTATTATTATTATTATTATTATTATTATTATTATTATTATTATTATTATTATTATTATTATTATTATTATATGTAAATTCTTAATTTTATGTGGTGGTTTAGGAGGGAATGAAAATATAAGATGATGTTTAATAGGTCTTTTTATAATTAGTTTTTGGTATTTATGTTTCATTAAACCATCAACATCGAGTATTATCAACAACAATTACCGTTAACTATATATATAAAAAATATATTGAAAAAACCGGATAAGTAAAGATGAATTGCTATCTTTTCCCCCTAAAAATATTATCTTTGAAAGACTATAATTCATGGGCATAATCCTCAAGTATATACGAAGATAAATTATGATCGTTTATCACTTTATTTACACCGACTTTAGCTATAATTTTTAACCGACTATATTGTGTATAACGCAAAAAAATAATTTGTGTTTCATAGAGTAAAAAAAAGGGCGCAAATTCTCTCGTGGAAACCAATTTACTACCCTTTAAAGTTCAAGGTATGTTCTTTTACTTTTTTCAACTCTACATAATTAAGTGTTTGAATTTTTGTAGCCTTTTCCTTTGTAATTCAAGAACTTTGATGATTGAATGATTATTTTGAGAGTAAGTGCAAAAAATTCACACTTTTGAATAGTGGAAAATTTTCTTTACTTATTTGTTAAGGAAGATATAATAATTAAGTACGATTAATTAAGATTTAAGGGTAAGCAATTATGGTAGTATTTGTTTTGTTTCTGTAAATAATAAATAGATTAAGAATTAATGATGTCATTTTTTTTTCCTTTTGATGAACAAGTATCACTTGTGGCATTGTGGGGTTTGTTATTAGGGTTTTTTTATTAGGGTTTTGGACTTTTTGTAATCAAGAATCAAGGTAATACTTGTATAAGAGGTTTTTTTTAAAAGAGATGTTTTTTCGGGGAGGTTTGAGAAGTCTATTTAAAAAATGAACAGTACAGTAGGTGACTTTTAATATAAATTGTAATGAAATTGTTCATGTGAAAGACTACAAATTTATAATAGTGATATACAAAAATATATAAATAACCAAATTTATACGCGAATTAAGTCTTAAAGTCACACACCTAATCCGTAGTTCGCCAGTTCAATTCGTTTGTTCTTTTTGAACGGAATAATATATATTAAAAAGTGAAACTTTGATCATATATTATCACCATTATATTAAAATATAAAAAATTGTCATGCAACATATATTTCAAAATGTCAACGTGTACATCATTACGTGAAAATAAGTATATTAGTGGTTAAAGTTGTAAGTCTTTGTTATCTTATACAGTTATACTTAATTGTTCCCCCTTATCTCCAGTTGATTTGAAGCTCTGTTTTTTAACAGGTACATAGTCTCTTAATATGGGAGAAGAAAGAGTTACTGTGCTAGCATTACCTGTATATGAACAACTGAAAAATAATAAAGCTCCAAGAAGGGTTGAGTTGAAGAGGAAGCTAGATTGTGTTATTATTCAAGCGTTAGGAGCATCATCACCTATGAAGAAATATGCAAGAGTAGTTTCAAATGAGCATAAACATAGTGATGATATATGTTCAGGAGTTTCAGACCCCGTTATTGTACAGAATGAGAATGCATCTGATATCTTGGATATTAGTAGTATCCCTAATTTTAATGACTTAAGTGGCAGTAATAATCAAGTCAATTCTGGTGAAATTACATCAGAAAGTTCAGATAACTCATGCAGCGCGAGCTGTAGTGATGAAAAGATCAATAGGAGCTATGATGGTTCTAGTAGAGTTTGTACTGTGACTCGAAAAATTCCTACACAGTCTAGTTCTACAGGGTTCCTAAAGATAAGAATTAAATTCCAAAATAAATCAGAGGATTACAAGAGCATTGGTTCTACAAATCTGAGTCTCACGAAGGTTGAATGTTCTGAAGATGAGCTATGTGGTGGCAAACAAGGTGTGTTACCTTCACAATGTGTAGGGGAAACTTTGAATCAACAGTCTACCTCGCTGTTGAATGCGACTGAGAAGAAAAGGGGTGAAGGTAAGAAGAGAAATGATGATCTACATCGGTTGCCTTTCCAGTCTAATGGGCTTCCAGATGGGAGTTATTTGGCATACTGTGTAAGGGGACAGAAGATTCTTGAGGGGTACAAGCAAGATAATGGTATTGTTTGTGGTCATTGCAGCAATAAGATTAGCCCTTCACAGTTTGAAGCTCATGCAGGAATGGCTACCAGGAAAAAACCTTATCAACAAATTTATACAGCCGATGGGATTACACTCCATGACGTAGCGATTTCCTTAGCTAATCAGAGTCAGACCACTCTGAAGAACAATGATGACAAAGAAAGAGAGATTTATGATTCTTCAAGTAGGTCTAAGCCAATTACTAGGACACGAGTGGTTAGGAAATCTGACATTGACTATGGCGGCACCTGTGTTCTATGCTTGGAAAATGATTTCAGTGTCAACAATTTTGATGACAGAACTGTTATAATCTGTGATCAATGTGAAAAGGAACATCATGTTGGTTGCTTGAGAGAAGATGGGCGTTGTGATCTGAAAAAACTACCCGAGGACAAGTGGTTCTGCAGTTATGATTGTGACAGAATCTTTGTTGCTCTCAATGATCGCGTTGCCTGTGGCTCTGAGGCGATTCCATCATCCGAGTTCAGCAAAATAAACCATAAACTTTTGGAGGAAGGATTGGCTGAGGTTGCTAATGATGATGTACAATTGCATATATTGAATGGGAAACATCGTCTTCCTGAACATCTCCCTCTCCTGTCTAAGGCTGTTTATCTGTTTAGAAAGTGTTTTAGTCAGTTAACTTTAGAGGACGGGCGTGATTTGATACCTCTGATGGTCCATGGAAGGCATATTGCTGGTCAGGATTTTAGAGGAATGTATTGTGTAGTTTTAACTGTTAAATCAGCTGTTGTGTCAGCTGGTCTTCTTAGAATTCTTGGGCATGAAGTAGCTGAGCTTCCTCTTGTGGCCACAAGAGAAAAATTTCGAGGGAAAGGCTACTTTCTAGCATTATTTTCGTGTATCGAAAAGTTGCTTTGTTCTTTGAAGGTGAAGAAACTAGTGCTTCCAGCAGCAGAGAAAGCTAAATCTATGTGGGTAAATAGATTTGGTTTTGCAGATATTAGTCAGGAGAAATTGTGTATTTATACCAGAGAGTTTCGGTTGACAGAATTCAATGGAACTGTTATGCTGGAGAAACAATTGGAGGAACAATTCAGTTAATGGTGACTTCATTTTTTCTTTTAATTATTGTAGGAGTCATTAGAACTAGAAATTCTGTAAGATATTGATGATATGTGAGGTTTCACAAAAGAGAAACTTCAAAGCTTATATAATTGAACTGTTATATTGTTGACAGTTAGGATCATATGTGATACTTATTTTTTCCAAATTGAGGTTTTACCTGTTGCATTGAAATTTTTTCTTAAGATTACATTTCAGATTGCTGCTTAAAATCACTAGTAGAGATTACAAATAATTTATTTTTATTAGTACACTTAGCCATCTTAATCCCAGGTACAATACACAACAATTGCAGAGTCGATGATCATATAACTTATATCTAACAAAAGAAATCAAACGGCATCTTCGGAGTCGAATAATCCATAGAAAGTATTCTTTTGGCTACAATCGCGTTAGCTGCTTCTGTATAATGAATCCCATCCCAACTTACAGATTGAGATCCATTGTTACAAGGTTGGGAACCATAATTACCACAAGTCATATGGATATTATAATTATATGGAGGTCCACCAGATCCACAACAAGCCATTAATGGACTTGAGAATCCTACATAATCACACATTAATCAATTGATTAATGCATCCACATTAGCATGATAATATATCGTATTCAATAATATTTTAGCTTCTTATAGAACTTACCGTGTTTCACACCATGGCTTATTATGTCGTACTTGATGGAGTATATGTCAACATGAACAATTGTAGCATCTGCTAACTCTGATTTCATCTCTTGGCACGAATGCAGAAGTGCTGCATTAAACAGTTGTGCAGCAGAGTTGTAACTTGAGATGCATCCTGCTGTGTCAACATCGCCTTCTTTATGTTGTACTAACGATAGTTTCTGAGGTAGACAGCCTAACGGCCCTGTGTTGTGAATCCAAAATTTCCTTCCTCCTTGATCATACAATGTCTATGCAAACATTAAAGCAACACACTTTTTGAGAAACACGCGAAAGAATGTAAGAAGAGAAAAAACATCAAGGGTGCACCATCTTCTATTTGATAAAGTATAAACTAGACTAACCTTCACTGCTTTCTTTATTTCTCCAATTACCAGAGGAATAATTTTGACGACTTGTGCATATGAATGATTTTTGGAGAATGAATCAGCAAGGTCATTTTGCCCAATATCTATCATGTAGAGCGCATTTCGGAACTGTTGTTCATCAAAAAACCCTTTTGCTCCTGTCATACCAGTCATTCCATGGAAAAGCTATATGACTTGCATATAATTACTGTTTTAAGCATAATACTGAACTCCCCTCCTGACATTTGACTAGACACCAATGCAAAAGACTAGCTATCCAGTTTTTTTTTTTATCCGTGATGTCATGTAAGAAAAGATGTATGATCTTTTCCCTCCGATAGCTTTTCCATCAAATTATGGAAGTATTTTGCCAAGATTTATATTTCATAAACCAATTAAGCACAACTTATTTTTTTTTACTAATACGTAAATATAGATACCAATGGTCAAAGGTGTATCTCAGTCTCTAAGAGCCAGTATAGATTAAATATTGTAACTAAAATTGGGACGTAGGGTATAAAATTGTGGAAAGTGCTCCGAAAAACACAAGAGAGCGGAAAGTGCTAGTTCATCAGTAAAGAGAGTTGTGAAAAAAGGGATTAGTAGTTCAAATTTTTGTTACTTATGAGTTAGAGAACCACCTGTCGCAGCAAGTTCAAGGGAACGGCTTCTGAAATGATGAAATTGCATAACCTGAACATTCAAAGCAAATGGCTTATATTCAGGGAGTGTAGTAGACCCTACTATAGCAAAATTCGCCCCGTTTTCGAAATTAGACCCCAATGATTCCAGGTATGGGCTCAAAAATTTTGTATTTAAACTTTGGCCTGCATAAAACAGCCATATGGTTAGGAATCTATTAATATGAATAATGTGGGAGCTGATGTTGCTTACAAGACAAAAATATTTGGAACCTATTTTTAATCACTTGTGAGTTGTGAACCGACATACATTATTAGTTTATTACCACTATGCACATAGCAGATCTAAGGGACAAAGATTTGATTTTTCCCGAGTTTTCTGAATTCTGACATGTAGATCTACCTTTAGAAAAAAAAAATAGAAGAACAACAGATTAACATGGGAAGATGCAATCTCATCTTGTTCTTTTCCATATGCACACAAAACAAAAGTAATCTTCTCCTTGCCAAAAGATCCAACTTATGAGATTTCCTTCATCTACAAGTTTTTTTCAACATATCTGGATTGTAGATCAAATCAACTACAATTATAGGTAAGAAACTGTAATTACAATATAGATACTTATGAGGTGGGATTAAAAAGTCCAATCAGGAAAATTTGGGGTTTTCCATACTAATAACGAGTGTTCAGAGATTAAAGTGCTAATTTCTACGTACGTCGCTTAAGAGATTAGATTCTTTACCTAATCTCTAAGAGTTGGCAGGAGTTATAGGAGGCATAGCAATGAGCGCGTTTAGGTTCAGGTAACATGCTCTATAGATCTTACTAATTGAACTAGGTGACATCTACTATTCCAGGATTTTGTAAATTGATCTATGCTAGATTGCTAGATTACTTTTCCCGAATCACCGCCCTTTAATTGCTAGTTTGCTATCAAAGCAAGATAAAGACTACAAGAGCCAAAGCTTTCATAAGACTAAAAGAAGAAAGCATGAAAAAAGTTGTAACTTGTAAACAATAAGAATGAAAAATTGGTAGCCATTCTTTTATAGCAGAATTGACATATTTTCACCCTAATTAGAGATCTTGGATACAAAATTTTGAGGGCCTACAAAAATTTAATTCTGATCTACCACAAAAATCAACACTCCTACTTGATTAAAAACAGGAGAAAATGATATATCATGTGGTATTTGTCCCAATTCAGATTTTAGATAACTATCAGACAGGATTCAAATCTTAAAAAAAGGTGGGGACTGGACCACTAGTGTCATCAAATACTGGGAAAAGGTGTACAATTTCTTTGATTCAAATTTTGAACCATTGCATAAATAAAATCCCATGAACCCTTTTTTTTGGAAACACAAAACCTAGAAAAATGGATTTTAGGAATAAGAACAAGCATGACTGCCTATGAGTAAAACAATGAACTACTATACTATCATTTGGGTAAGTTTTTTTAGTCTATTTAAGCGTAAGCTGACTCTTATTCCTCCCAACATTTTTGCTGATTCACTTAGATTACAGAGACAGCAATGTACTAATATTGTAAATTAATTACTAAGTTTTTTTTTTTAGTATAACTAAAGTGGCAAGTTATAGATCATTGTTTAGAAGAACGAAAGGAAATTGTGGCATGACCATCTGATAAGGTTACTATATATTGAAACAAAATTTCCTTTTTTTAGATTGGGTAAGTAGAAGAGCCCTACTAGATTGGAACCTCGAACAGGTTGTTCCTACCCAACTACACAAGCAATGCCTTATGGAGTGAGGAGAGCCTCCAAAGTGCCTCTAGTAGGGTTTGATCTCACAACCTCAATAGTGTGAGATACAAACTTTATCACTAGACTAGCAACTACTTAACCCCTTAAAAAAATGAAAAAAGAACTAATTGGTATATTGAGCTAGCATAATATCACTACTTTACGACCTCAACTTCAAAATAATGATCGTATTGCCTTGAATCTTGATAAACGCATTACGCCAATAGGACCCTCCAATAAGTCTATTGGAATTGGCTCTCTATCAATAGAATCTCATCATCCATATATAAGGAATTGGTGTGGTATATTCATAATTTCATGTTTTCAAACAGCTTGCATAAGCATTACACATTTTCATATAGAGTACACTCATTTCAAGAGAGGTACTATAGGAAATTCAATCATGATTTATCACTTCTACGGTTGTATCCTACTCAAATTAAACCATCATGATTCTACCAACCCTTACCCAATTCCTCCTAGCGAGAAACATAAATTTGTTCATACTATGTTCAAACTTAAATCACATTATGTACAACATTTAATCATTCGTCATAAACATTAATATTTTCGTATACAACATTTATCATATTAAGACTATAACTGAACAAAGGCAATGAAATAACTGTAAAAGGACCCACTCAACCAAAAATTTAAGCTGATAGTTGAACTTCTACAAATAGTTTAATACTCTATCACACCCCCTTACGCAAGAGCCCACATACTTGACACTAAATATTCCACTTAAAAAGGAAGGGTAGATAAAATTTGAACCCGTGACCTTTATGTCACGACTAATATCATATTAAAGGAGCAACGCAACTAAAAGATTAAGCTGACGGTCGAATTTACAGGAATAGTTTAATACTCTACCAATAACGATAAAAGAAAGCAACTTACAAAGAAAATCAATGATAAGTCGACCATCAGAAAGGCGGCCAGCAGGGCGGCCAAAGAAGGAGCGACCATTAGGAGGATTGATCTGGTAACCGAGTCCAGAAGTGAGTCCACCAGTGTCCGAGTTGGAGTCACCAAAGTTAAATATTACAGGAGTTTTTTGACACCCACCAAATGCAACACCAAAATGCATTTCAATTACTACTAATACTACCATTGATGACAAAGTAACAGTAACAAACTTCATTTTTAGTATTTTTATCAATCACAATTTTAGCCAAACTGAAAGTACCCGTCAAAAAAAAAAAACAAACTGAAAGTAGGACAAATTTGAAAGAGTATACAAATGGTTTTTATAGCTAAAAAAAATGGAATTATGTCATTAATGGTGGTATGATGTCGGTTAAGAGTTAAGAGTTAAGAGTGTGGTATAGAAATGAGAAATGGTTGTAAGAAATAATGGTAGGCTTGTTGAGAGTGAGACTATATTGTGGGTCCTATATAAGCGTCGGCGATTTGGGAAATTGAAGAGAGAGAGAGTAAATGGATAAAGAAGAGAGGAAAATAACAGAAGCGCCAAATTATGAACTGGATTACTGCTTACTTGCTTTTGTGTCTTCTACAGCTTCTACCTTACTCTAACTTCATGACTTCATCTCAAATTATTTGCTTCCTTCATTCTTTTACTTCCTCCGTTTCTTTTTACAATTCGACTTGTATGGATCTGGTTCAAAGTAAAATGGAAAAATGGCCCGTAATAATCCAACCTTTTACCGGTCCGCTCAAAATGGTCCCAACTTTTATTATTATATAATAAACCGTATTTTGGGGGTATTAGCTTATGATGGACCATACCCATGGGCAACCTGAGAAACAGGTTAACCTGAAGCACGTGAAACTCACGTGGGTTTAATTCCCTCCCAAACTCAGTTTAATGCTTTTTCTCTCTCTCCTTCCTCTCTAACCTCCATTAATGCCTGGCATTCCTTCCTCTCTTACACTCTTCATCTCTTCATCTTCTTCTTTCTTTCTTTTTTAATTTCAGAAATTAGCTACTAGATTAGCCTCCATTAAAAACGATTAACTACGATTGGGACAGTAGTGCAGAAAATTCGATTTTTTGAAGACAAAAAGACGATTGCAGGTATTTCCTCATTTAACTTTTGAAATTTGATTTTTTTATTTACAGTTAAATTTGTGGAAATTAGCTTCTTATTGTTGAATTATTGAATTTCTGGGTAGGTTAAAGGGATATGGATTGGGTTTGTTTGAGATTTTGGCATGGTGGGCTGTTTAAGTCAACTAAAAATGGGACCGCGTATGTGGGAGGGGAAGGTAAAACATACCCAGTTGATCCTGATGAATTATGTTGGTTTTTCTTAGAAGAGATGGCAAAGGAGTGTGGTGGTTATAGAAATAACGAAATGATTTATTACTTGAAATCTGGTTGTTCACTGGATGATGGTTTGAAAAGGGTGTATGATGATGCTAAGGTGAGGACTATGACTAAAATTGTTGAAAAATCAAGGTCCATTGATCTGTTTGTCTTGCATGGAGTAGATGAACCTGATGTTGTTAATGATGTGTTGTTACCCCTGCCACAACCAACCCAGGACAGACCCCAAAAGCCCATCCCAAGAAGGGCACCACTAAAACCTGATAACCAAACCAAAGATACCCCACAAGAAGAGGCCAACCTGAAAAAAGTGGCCCCCAAAAAAACACAGTCAGCCAACTTTTCTCCAACTAGGAGTAGTCCAAGATTCTTATCTAAAAAGAATACACAGTCAGCTGATGTGCATATTGATTCCACCCACCAACCTATTCTTAGTGCACATGATAACCTTAGCACTGTGCATATTGAGACAAACAAGCAGCCAACTCCACAGAAACTCCATACACCCTCAAAGGAAGCCAATCACAATATCTCCCATCCTCATACATCTGAACCTGCTGAAACTGTTGTTAACACACAAACCTCAACTGCCAATCACTATATACCTCATGAGTACTGGAATGATCCCAGGCCAGATAGCCCCCTTGGTTGGCAAGAACTGATTGGTGATGAGGTAAGCTCTAGTAGTGACAGTGATCCATTGTATGAGCCTGAAGGAAGGCAGATTGAAGGTGAGGATGAACAGTTGGATGAGCTTGAGGGTGAATTAGAGGGTGAGCTTGAGGGTGAGTTTGAGGGTGAGTTAGAACAGCCTGAAGAGCTTGATGATGATGAAGTATACACTAGTGATGAAGAATATCTAACTGCAAAGAATAGGGTGAAAGTTTGCAAAAACAATTTGTTAGAGATTGTGGAGGAACTAAGAAAGCAGGCAGATGAAGGTTTTATTGCTACTAACAGCAATAAGGGGTCTAGGGCTGATGATGGACAAGCAAATGAGGGTGGTTATATGAGTGAGTATGAGAACTCTGAGGATGAAATACACACACCAAAGGGAAGTGATGGAGAAGTGGAATTAAATAAAAGAAGAAGCAGAAGGTCAGTGGCTGTTGATACTGCAAGTGTGGACTTTAGGACCTTTCAGTGGAAGGTGGGGCAAAGGTTTCCAAATAGAGAGTCTTTCAAACAAGCTGTTGCAAGTTTTGCAATTATGCAAGGTAGAAACTTGAGGTTTAATATTAGTAACAAGAAAAGAGGGCAAAGATTAGGTGCTTGTTGCATTGCTTGGATTCCCTTTCAAACTGTATTCTTCTTGGGACAGTAGAAGGGCATGTTTTGTTGTGAAGACTATACAGAATGAACATACATGTTGCAGGAACATGAAGAAAAATATACAGCTGAAAAGCACTTGGGCAGCACAACAGTTGCTTGAGGTCTTCAAATCTAGACCTCACTGGCCAGCATCTGAGATAAAAGAGACTATTAGGAGGGCTTACAGGGTTGTTGTGTCTAGGGATTTTGCCTACAAAACTAAGAGGGAAGCCCATAAACTGTTGCATGGGTCAATGGTAGATCATTATAACAAGCTAGGGATGTACATTCAAGCATTGAGAGTAGCAAGTCCAGAGTCACATATTGTTCTTTTGATTGACAGTAGTAATGAGGACAAACCACCAGTTTTCCAGAGATTGTTTATGGGTTTTGATGGACTGAAGAAAGGATGGATAGAAGGATGCAAGAGGGTTATATGCATTGATGCATGTTTTTTGAAAACCTTTTTGGGGGACAACTCATGGCAGTTGTGGGTAGGGATGGTAATGATCAAATGTACCCCATAGCTTGGGCAGTTGTAGAGGGAGAGAACACAAGTTCATGGGAATGGTTCATTACAAAGTTACAAGTCCATTTACAGTTGGAAGATGGTGATGGATTAGCCATACTAAGTGATGAAAATCAGGTCAGTTTACATTTACATATCCATTCACAGTTGCTTTTATTTCACCCTACTTTTTTTATACTTGTCTGAATTAATCCCTTGTCTAAATGTATAGGCTATACTCAGTACAGTTGCAAGGTTGTTGCCAAAAGCAGAGCACAGGCATTGTGCCAGGCACATCTTTGCTTTGTGGCATAGGACCTTCAAAGGTGATGAAATGAAGGAGCTTTTTTGGAGAGCTGCCAAATCATATAACATCTCAGACATGAATGAAGCACTGGCAAATATGGAGAAGGTCAATCCTTTGGCTGTTGTGGGGTTCAAAAGCTACAATCCAAAGGTATTTTGTAGGGCACACTTGAAAGATACTATGAAAGTAGATGTGATAGTGAATAACCTTGCAGAAACTTTCAATGGGTATATAATCAATGCTAGGGTGAAACATTTGATATATATGCTAGAGGATATTAGGGTTGCCTTAATGCATAGACTAGTTATGAAAAAAGGTGAAATGGAGAAGTCCAGTGCAAAAATTTGTCCTAGGATTCAAGTTAAACTTGAGAGAGAGAAAGAATTGGCAGCAAATTGCCTCCCCTGTCCTTCTTCCACAACTTTGTTCCAAGTGAACCAGTTTATAGATAGCTTTGTTGTTGACATAGAGAAGAGAACTTGCACATGTAGAAAGTGGGACATGACTGGCATTCCATGTTGTCATGCTGTGTCCTGCATTTACTTCTGCAATAAAGAGGCAGAGGACTATGTTGCTGACCACCATAAGAGGGAGATGTACCTAAGAGCATATGCATGGTCCATCCCACCATGCACAGGTGAAAGGCATTGGCCTGTAATGGCATGTCCACTTACCCCACCTCCAATAAAGATTGGGCCTGGTAGACCTAGACTGAACAGGAGAAAAGATCCATATGAAAATCCTAAGAAACCTGGAAAATTGACTAGGCATGGGTTAGAAATGACATGTTCAATTTGCAAGGAGAAGGGACACAACAAGAAGAGGTGTCTTAACAGAGACAGACCTGTTCAGCAAGAGCCACCAATGAAGAGGCCAGTAGGTAGGCCTAGGGATAACACTAGATCAACAATCACAACACAACCCTCAAACACAGCCCAACCCATAATAGCAGAGCCCTCAAGAACAGGAAGAGGTGGCAGGGTTATAAGGGGAGGCAGAGGGTCAAGAGGTGGTAGAGCTGGTGGTGAAGGAAGGGGTGGAAGGGCTGGTGGTGAAGGAAGAGGTGAAAGGGCTGGTGGTCAAGGAAGAGGTGGAAGGGCTGGTGGTCAAGGAAGAGGTGATGGGTCTACAGGAGACACTGGGGCTGAAAGCAGAGGTAGGGGAAGGGGAAGAACCAGAGACAGAGGCAGGGTAATGCTCATCACATGGATTTTTCCTTGAATGATTTTGATTTTCCAACATCATTTTGAAACTTTGCTAATATAATTCCTTCTAATTTTAGGTTCCTACTGGATTTGGTGTATTATTTGGTTCAGATGGGAGTGCTTTCACTAATGTAAGTGATTTGGTGCATTAGTTGGTTCAATGAATATTGTGCTTGCTGTCTAACATCTGCTTGTGGTGACAGGTTCCTAGAGTAAGGGCAAGGCCTACACCTGTGGTGGTTCCTTCATTTGCAGCAATGAATAATCCACCTTCAACTCAAGAATCAGTAAATGCTCCCCATTAGAAGCCCATGTGAATTCCTTTTTTGCAAGTCCATGTGAAGCCCATTGGTGAAAGTCCATGTAAAGGACTATGTTGCAAATCCATGTAAAGGCTACTGGTGAAAGTCCAGTCCATTTGAAGTCCTTTTTTGTCAAGTTTAGTTTGGTATTAGGATTGAATTCAACTAACTGTAACATTTTGTGACTTGGTTTATTAATGATTAATTAGTTGATCACCATTGCAAACATTTTGTGGCTAATGGATGAGTGTTAGAATGCAAGGACTGAAGGACTTCATATATTTCACTTTAAATGCTGCCACAGAATTACATTTTCCTCAATTAACACATTAACTATTTAAACCCTACACCCTATTACATGAATTTAACTTACACAACTTAAACCACCCTCAATTCATTTTAATAGATACACAACCACAAATGTAATGCAACAAGCAATTACAGTCCTAACAAATGTCTGATCTTTGCTTGAATTTGGCTGGCCCCCACTTCTAACCTTCACTTGTAAACTACAAATCTTGGTCTTCAACTTCTTAACTGTTTCCTTCAACTCCATATTTTGATGCTGCAGCTCAGAAATGGTAGTGTCCTTCTCCAATAACAAGTAATTCATCTCCTCCCTCTCTGCTGTGCAACCGCGACGTACGTCATCCTCCCACAAGAAGAACCCACAATGTTCCTACTTATTTTTAACAAATTTAAGAACTGAATTAAATTAGGGAAATTGACAAAAGAAAAAAGTTTTTTTTTCATCAACATAACTTACTGGGAAGTGAATGCAGCCATAGAATTTCCTCCCCAAGCTAGGGCCCTTGTGCTTCACAGTTCTCAGGGGTGAAATATCGTTGTGGTAACATCTCAACACAGGCCAAACCCTTCCACTTGATGCAGACCCAGAGTTGGAAGATGAAATAGCCATTGATGAAGATTGATAATTATGGAGGAATTAATGGAAGAACATGAGTGAAAATTAAGAAAGAGGAGGATTTGGAGAGGAAGTTTATTTAAATAAAGGGAGTGCAGCAGAAAAATAAAGGGGACAGAAATGAAAAAAGGGAAAAACTTACCGTTATAATAGGTGACCTATAGCAGCAGGTTAATAGCAGGTTATGGTCCATCATAAGCTAATACCCCCCAAAATACGGTTTATTATATACTAATTAAAAGTTGGGACCATTTTGAGCGGACCGGTAAAAGGTTGGATTATTACGGGCCATTTGAGTGTTCTAGACTCATGCTCGTGAATCGGAATACGCTACTATAATACACATATATTCACTATATCACAAACAAATACACTATATTTTAAAAAATAAAAAAATTGGTAAAAAGAATTCTTTTGGACTGCCCTCACACAGGGCCCCATCCAGAGGCCCATTATAAGCCAGACAACCCCCAACCCCTCCCCCCTAATCGCAAACAAATGCTTGGGGTAGGAATTGAATCCTAAGCATTGTTAGGGAAGATGAGAAAAACTCACTACTTGAGCCAACCGCAATTCTTAATAAATACGCTATATGAAACAGAAATACATTATATCACAAACAAATACACAATAACGCAAAGAAAAACTATCACAAAGAAATACTACAACTCTTGCCAAACACTATATTACAAAAAAACACAATATACCACATACAAACAAACTATCGAAACTAACAATATTATCCTAATTTTCTATAATTGCTTCAATTATACAATGAACTATAATACACAAAAATATACTATATCACAAACTGATATACTATATCACAAAGAAATACACGATATCACAAACAAATACAATATAGCACAAAGAAACGCTATCACAAATAAATATAGTATAGCACAGGGAAACACATAATATCATACACAAACATACTATATCGAAAGTAACAATATAATCCTAATCTTCTATAACAGGTTCAATTGCACAATCAACTATATCACAAAAATTGCAAAACAAAGTAAGAACTCGAAGAGAGAGAAACTAAAAAGGCAAATATTGGGTACACACTAATTAGTGTATATCGGGTTCGTACGATTTTTTTATTCTTTTTAATCTAACCACTTTCCTTTTTGGCATATTTACACGTTGTTTTTTCGATTATTGATAACATGTCTCATCTACTTTATCCTCTTTCTCTACTCATGTCATTCACTTTTTAATGTTTTAACCCACTTTTTAGTTTATCTCTCCACCTTTTTAGTTTCTTTCTCATACTTTTGTACTTCCTCCTTGGTTCTCCCCAAAGTGAAGTGAGTAAATTGAAAAGAAAGAAGGATAATTATGATGGCTCTCTTGTAAATAGTTTAGGTTATAACTTAGGACTTGTTCTCTTTGACATAAAACAGTTTAACTGAACTGAACTGAAATGAATAGTGATATGTGAGAGTAAAAGTATTGTCAAGAGCTAAACTGAACTGAACTGAACTGAACTGAACTGAATTGAACTGAACTGAACTGAACTGAAAATAAGCTGGGGTGAACAGGCCTTTATCAGCATGAAAGTGATAAAGCAACAAAGAATTAAAAACAATAAACATAAAAATTAATTCTGATGCCAGATAATTCAGTATATTTCAACAGTTTATGTTCGGTGAATTGAGGGGAAAGCTTGTCTTCATGTTAATATTTTTCCGTTTTTCTTGTAACGGAATGAAACAAAACATTAATAAAATAGAAGTACTTTCTCCGTTTCAATTTAATTGTGATACTTTTAAAATTCCGGACTCCTAGGCAATTTTCGGAGAGGAGAGAGATAGAGAAAGAAAATAAAAGTGTCCCGTGTGATACGAGAGAGACAAAGAGAAGTTATTACCTAAAATGAAAGTGTCACTGAAACTTCCTAAAATAAAAATTATCACAACTAAATTGAAACGGAGGAAGTATATGTTTTTTGTTTTACAAATTTCAGTTTTTATTTAATACCACCTCCTAAATCTTAACTAATAACTATTGAAATTTACAGAAATTCACAAGTTTGGGAATGAAAAGTTAAAAACATTGTCCTAAGAAGAAGCAAAATGCACCATAGATATTGACATCTTCATATTTATATTATTAACACCATTTGTTACCATCTACCAAATAGACCATAAAAAACCCAAATAAAGGTTAAATGAAAGTGCAAAGATATAAGGCTTACTTAAAAATATATTATATTGTTTTTAAGTTGTTTTTTTTTTGCTTTAACATTTATCACTGTATAATTTAACTGTTAATATCTTTAATTATTAATAATCTAACTCAAAAAACATTTGAAAGTATATATCAAAACAAGTTGGATGATAATTTATGTTTTTTATATTCACATACGATTAGTAGGAAAAAAAACTGCCAAAATGAATAAATAGCATGAGAGGCAAAGTAGGAAAAAAGAATAGATGAAATAATTGAACTCATTAGTATTATAGTATGCGTGTGTGATGAAGCACATGCTCATGCATGATGCATGTCCAGAGGTTTCTGTAAATTGGATATTACATAATGAATGAATATGGAGAGATGAATTTTGTTCTGTTACCCAACTTCATACATCTCTTTTTCAACTTTTTAGTGTTAGACAATTTACCTCCATTAGCATTCGAAGACAATCACGTAACGTTTTTTTTTCTGGGTACATGAGTGAAGTTAGGATACCCTTCTCTCAAGGGAGAATCCTAACGAATCAAGTAAAACAAAAATTGTGAAGATTAGGATCAGTTGGGGGATCAACGTCAATTGAGGCAGCAGAATTATTGTGATCTTTTTTTGATAGGAGTTCTGCTACTCGATTGACTTCCCAAAAAATATGTTTAATGGTATAGAATCTGAAGTGACGAAGTAAATGTCGTATATCATCAATGAGAGTTTGTATGGCCCAGGAGCAAGCATATCACGTAACGTAGTTTAAAACTACTTATTGGAAACTTAATAAGGTTGTAGTTTGTGGTTATGTTAGTCCCTTCTTACATCCCATTATTCCCAACCTATATCTGCTTACTAACTTATACATAGCTTTCTCACGTTTCTTTCTTCTTACATCCCAACCACACAGATAATACAGAAGATTTGCATGCCTCTTTCATCCATAGTTCCTGCTCATTCTTGATAAGAGTATGATGCCCTTGCATGCCAAATTACGAGCTTAGCCAAGTTAGAAGATGTCATAACCTCGCTCGGAACAGTGACCTACTTTTGAATCTCTTTGTATCCATGTCCCCGTAATAATAATCATCAAGTCTTAAGAGTAGTGAAATGAACCAATATCCAACCCTCGAAGAATGCCACCGGCTCTCAACGACAGAGAGATTGAAAGATCATCTGGAACCAAGCTTGCACAATTTTGGCTTTGTGAATGCTAAACAAGATTACACAAGATATTAAAGAACTGGAACTTTGTCAACATAATTAAATCTAAAAAATTTGGCTTCAACCACATAGTCCAATTCTGATGAGATATTGAAACTAATGTTTCATCATATAACAGTGAAAACAGCTCTTATTCGCAATATTTGAAGCCAATGACATGTTCTAAGAACTGGCTTTTATTGAAACCCAGAGTGGTGTGGTGCCAAATTTGAGCTTCAGATTTATGACTCTACAAGGTGAACATTAAACTAACTACAAAAAAAACTGCACTTAAACATGATCGCGCAGATATTAGCACCTAGAACCGATGCTCGTGGGCCGTGGCTGTACACAACAATAAAAGAGAAGAATGGACCAATAGACAAAAAAAATAAGGGAGGTACAACTTTACTGGACAATAACAGGTTGCTCTCCTTCAACCTCGGATATCACAATTAGTGAGTCAGTCATATCAAGGTTCAGAGGTTCGGATTTGGGGATTGGATTTATAACCTGCAGTAACAATGAACTATTAATAAAATTTCATTTGCTAAGATGTTCTAGCTAAGCAGAAGTCACATACCTTTTTGTTGTTTTTCACATAACCGATGGCCGCTTCTCGCCTCAAACATGCTCTTTCAGACAGCTCATTAAATGATGGGGTTTCCCCCTCCTTCATGTACAAGGAAATATCCTGCAAAGAAGTTGTTAAGGATGAAGAGTTCAAAGTACAGTTCAGATGTACAAGGATACTAACAAGGATTAAGGATCAATCTAACCTAGAAATTGTACAAGGATACTATTGAGGCTTTGAAACTAAGCTAAAACCAGAGCAGAGGCCATCTCAAAAAGATTCTACCATGGCTAAGCCTGGTTTGTAAATTATAAAGATTACTTGCCCTGGATTGCACTTTTTCTGAAGCCTGATATAATTCTTACTAGCATCCATGGTAACAGCAATTGAAAGTTAGCAATTGAAAGTTGAAACAAAATTCACAAGATTTTACAATAATAAAATATGAAGTTGCCAGGATAGAAACCTATAATATAAAATTTGGTATAGTTCACAGTTTGTAAGGGGTGCTAAATGTATATTTATACAACTCTAACCATGTGCACATTCCATGGCAGAGTAATCAGTTATGCAAGAGGACCACAGTCCACAGTATATAGAGCCTACAATCATAGTGCATCTCATGTTCAGTGGTTAGCAAATTAAACAATTGGCCTGTTTCCTGTATTAACATGGTAATGCGTTCAGTTAGGAAGTAATAGAGGGATTAAAAGAGCTTAACAGCAGGAACAGAGGTGTCCAAAGGGCATTTTCAGGATTAAAGTTGAGTACCTTAACATATATTTCGTCGCCCTCAGCATCGAAAATGTCTTTCCATACTCCATTCAGTTCACTATTCCCTGCAACTGCAGCACAAAATGTTTCTCGGGAATCAATATCCTAAGTAAATGATTCTGGCACATCAAATGCACAAGCGTCTAACGAGGACAAAGAGTAAACCATTAGCAGTAACAAGACTCATCAATTCTTCTGCAGCAATATAAGTCAGTGATGGCTTTATTTTTGTTACCTGAAAGATGCTAAAACATATAAGACAATAATTCTAATGCAGAATCATGTTAAGAAACTAAATCTTGCTACAGGAAGGGTTACTTGTTTGCCAAGTTTTGAGTCAAAGATCTCCGCAACAAGATTTTGCACCTGTAAGAAACACACAAATTCCAAGAAGATGTCACTTCATTCATATTAAAAAACTGTAAATAGTTTGCAAGCCATACATCTATAATGACATCTCCAATACCAGACCTTCAATGTTGAAGGACTCGGAATAAAGAAAGACGAGGGAAATAGAATATTTAATGCCGGGAACTCAAGATAACATATCTAGGGACAAGATGCTCTTTTATGCCGGGAACTCAAGATAACATATCTAGGGACAAGATGCTCTTTAATGCCAGGAACTCAAGATAACATATCTAGGGACAAGATGCAAACAGAGTTCTGAGGAAGAATGTACTGAGACAGCTAAGATTGCTCACCTTTAGTCCGAGTTTATTGCATATATTCTCAGCCAACAGAAGAGAAAATACAGAGTGCTTGTCTGCCCTGGATGGATCTGAAGCAAACACAATAAATACAAACACAAAGCTCATCTGAGTCAAATCCTCAATGACAGTAGATTCTCACCTCCAAGTACTATCTGTCTATCTGAGATTACAACAACTGAGAATGGGATCTCTTCATCCTGTTTCATAGACGATTGGCTTCTCATTATTGCCTCCTTTAACGTATCATAATCCATTGGGTTTCCTACCTGTAAAGGAAGCAGGAACAAGTAGATTTTACACGTTAGTAAGATAAACACAGTATATAGTAGTTACAGCTAACTGACTTTGCCATTCGGGGTCAAACGGTTACCATGTGGGAAACTTGTATGTGTTCAAGTTTCTTTATACCAACAAGAGTGCTATTCCTCTCCTCTAGAGGAACATCAGCTAATATTTCCTGCATTTGAGAAGAAAATTTTCATGAAGTAATCAGGTCCAAGGCTCATCCTCATCATATCTGGATTTGTAGTCTCTGATCTATGATTATATCCAATATTTAGATTCCTGCAGATGAGTCCCCACCAGAAGATGGCTTACTGTACTGACCTGTATCTAATTATGTGAGCAAATTATTGCACTAAAAACATGTCAGAAGCTCTCTGCATGGAGCTATTATTCAGCCACCATTATTGCTTGCATAGATGTTGACTTGTCTATGTTTTATGAGCCAACACAAACTAAAATCAGAACCAGAAAACCTAGACTTTTGTTGAATTAGATAATGTTAAAGAATCTGACCAAAACAATAATAATAAAAGTCACAGCACCAAACAAATGAACATTCTTTGTCCAAAAATTATTGTCAACCTTGCACACAGCATAATTACTTACATTTTAGGATTAATTTCCGTTATAGGGTCGCATCAAGAGGACAAGATTCTGTAATCATATATGTGGCGGTAAGGCAACACAATATTTTGGCAAAGCCCACATAGAAATAATAGCAAGTATCTTGAGAGTAAGAAAATTTGTTTCAACTTATTCTATAAGGTAAGAGAAAATGCATGTAGCCAGTATCAAGTACGTTTCAGAATTTCCCCACATCAGATTACTATCACTGAGCAGAGATATGTCTACACGGATAGATGGTTTAAGAAAAAACAGCATACCAATGAGCTTCCAGGTCCAAGATAACAGTCATATTCTTTAATCACCTCCGCTACATTTGGGCTCCAACCTAGCAAAAGTATGCTTTCTTTTGGCCCTAGAGTCCAGTCTGATGCCTAGGACAACACCAAATGGAACCAACAGTTAAGCTTCTTCTAATTCCCGTTACATTTTCTGTAGAAAGTATTCAATCATGTTTCAGTTACAGCATACCGTAAATCGGCGTTTTGAACGACGTTTTTGAGTATTTTCACGCCGCAATTTCTCTATTGCTGCCATATATTTGTCAGAGTCACCTTTATTTCCCAAGTCTTTTAAGTTGTGGATCTCCTTATTTACATCTCCAACAATTGAGTAGGAAACTTGTGGTTTCATTCTTCCATAGAGAGGAGCAATGAATAAAACCTTCACGATACAGGTATGAAGTATCAAAAAGGATGACTGTCAAAGACTAGAGAGAGATATCTAGAGATGAAATATCAAACACGGCACATTCCTGCCAATTCCTAGTTGTCAATCAATATAAATTGTTTCCTTGGAAAAAAAAAAGATAAATTTAAAGTTGGCCACCCAGACTGAATACAGTATGGCTGAAATGTAGAAGATTGCCTGAAGATATACTATCATCAAAAAAATTCAGAATGACAGCTAAATAACAAAATTAGGGCAAGTGATTCCGTGCCCTCAGAGTTATTTCTATTTAGGCATCGGAAATCAAACAGAAAGTTAAGAAATGTGTCATTGCAATTGATGCAATGCGCATAAACATTTTTATTATTCCAGTTTCCCCTTCTAATCCAAGAAACTGTCGTCGAAAGACAGAAAAACTATGAGATCGAACTCAAAACAATAGAAGACAAGGATTTAAAAGGAGGCCTAAATCCGTCCAACAGAAATAGGAGCTTAAAGGATGAAGCGAAAGGCCCCGGTTCCCATAAAATCCTTCTAGCCAGGCCAGCTGATGGATATCTCATCCTTCCTGGCCGCATTCATCCATGCAGGCTGGCGGCCATCCAAAAATATTTTTCTTAAGAGCTTATTCAAATTTCAAAGCAAGATTTACCCTGATTATACTACAAATTGCACATATTTATAAGAGATCTATCTCAATGTTCCAAGGCAATCTAATGTAACGAAAGTAAAGAGTTGTGACAAACGACTCTAGTAAACAAACAGTTTACCATTCGAAGTCCGGCGAATCTGTATCATCCTTGTTTGCTTTCAATTACATAAAAAAAAATACTTGAATTTTATTAGGATCGCCTTCATATGCTTGTCCACGCAAAACATCACAAAGAAGTGCGATAAAGCGGTGATCACCAATTTGATTTCCAAAGCCATATCTCTGCTATTTTTCATTAGTATTTGGTTCCTTCTTTATTTCTTGAAATCAAAGAACAGATTATACTTGCTCTGTTTTAGAATACTTGCAACCTTAGCGCAGATTTTTAGGAGCATGATAGACCAGGAAAACAGCCATATTAATTATACATGTAATAACCCAGTCACTCCCTCACCGGTGTTTAGATTATTTTCATTAATTTGTCAATTTACCTTGTCTATTCTCCTAAAACTGCATGTCAAGGAGCTTGGTTGCATTGAAACTGAGGAACTATGTTGTGCTGTTTAAGAATACTTGCAAAGTCCAGATCCCTCTCTAGTTTGGAAAATATCAATGGTTGATTTTGTTAAAAGGATACCATATACATAAAGTACATTTCCCTTTATTTTACAAATGGTAATTAATTATACGCAAAAAGTTCCTTCGATTCCATGCAGAGTGGAAGATCATGAAATAAAAGGTATAGCATTGCCATAACTAGTAATTGCCAATTTCTTCAAGTTAAGGCAAACTTTGATGAGTCCGCCTCACTATATTTCTCAAAGGGTCTCTTTTTGTTTACACTACTTTTCAAGTTACCCCTATAGCTCAGACATTAAGGTAAGACAGTCGTCTTAAAGACCAACTACCAAGTTAATTGCAGCACAGGGTTACATAGTTATTTCCTCCGTTTTGTATTAGATGCAAGTTTGCATGTTGCAACACATTAGTTGTAAGTCATATGAAAAACGCAAATATATCAAGTCTCTTTTGTTAATCTTCTGTTAAATTATTGGCTAGCTACATCTAAACAATATCAGTTCATGACATCATATATATTCTGATTCTCATTTCATGGCCATTTCTTACACGCTTTTTGCAGCTCAATTGACCAAAAATGTTGAAGATCATTGTGAGCATCGGCAATCAAGGGCTAGATCTACAGTGGATTCCTGTATCAGTACAAAGCAACTACATAAAACATTTAATACTAACTTACTTTGTCAGTTTCTTTCAACACCTCTTCATCATTTGGATGGAAGATTACTCTTCCACTTCGGTGAAGACCACAAACAACCACCTGAAAGAGAAATTTGTAAGAAGTGAACTAACAATCACAACAGCGGAAAAAGATGTCAGGGAAATCGTTGACCAGTTACTAGCAAATTGCCAATTAAGTTTCGTCTGATAGACAATTACCTCTTGTAGACCACGTCTCAGTTGCCTGTACTTCATTCCAGCTAGGTCAGGGAAATCACAGAGATTAAACACATTTTCTGCAACGAGGTACAAAAATGTTAGTCAGTCAGTCAGGTGAGGGATAATTCTAGATACTTGGGGCTTGATTTTAGTACATCGCAGCATTTTAGAATTACAGCAAAAAATCATATTGATTAAAACACTATCAACAACCAATAGTCCATTCACTTCATCTTAAGATTAGACATTGGGACTCATAGATTGCTAAAACCATTATGTTAGACAAGGATGTGAGAATCTTATAGAAAAACCACGCCATACTACACAAACTAGAGCAAGGAAAGCAACGAACAACTAATACTACTGCTGAGCACTGTCAATTAGCTGCTTACAAGGGAACCACCCTAGTATACATGACATTAAAGAGAGTTGCAAAAGTTCCCAATCACTAGGTTCATAAAATGCGAGTATGTACGAACTAACAGACTAAGGCTCTGTTCTTTTGGACTGAATTAATGAAAATTTAGTTCTGTTCAGTCAGTCAAGTTCAGGAAAATTCAGTTTGGTTCAGTTTAATTCAGTTAGTTTCCTCTCACAGGTTTCACTCAGTTAAGTTCAGACAAATTAAGTTCAGTTCAGTTTAGTTCAGACAAATTCACTTCAGTTCATACAAATTCACTTCAGTTCAGTCCAAAAGAACAAAGCCTAAGAGTCTAAGAGTGAATATATGAAACTGATCATAGAGATAAGATAACCTTTGATAATTTCTCGAAAAACAGTAAAATACAGTGATAACTACAAGATTTTGAGAGGCTTGTTCTCTCCCAATGAACTGTTAAGAGCTCACACAAATGCTCATCAATTTTCAACGTGATTTGTTTTCTGCCTAATCTGCTGTATTTATAGCATCTTTTCCTCACTAACTCTCTTAACTTATTTTGCAACCTAACTTCTTATAGTGCACTACCCAAATTACCCCTCTACCTTAGGCCAGTTCATCACAGAGTACTAGCTACTTCAACACCAAACTTAAAACAGGATTCCCTCTAAGTAAGACATGCAACTATTGACACAAACATATTTATTTTGCATAGGAGTTTGAAAATCTACTACAAGACAATATCAAAAGTGTCTCAAAATAGGAAAATATACAGTACTTCTGTAATTGAGCAAGTGCCGATAGATCTTGAAGAGGCCCTTTTGTCGAGAGCACTGAACAAACAATTTGGAAGAAACATTTTCTACTGGTTCGACTTTGAGGCCTGATATTGACTTGAGCAACTCGCAAGTACTGGAATTTGAAACCTGCAATTAGTATGAGTCTATAAGAAGTTGAATATAAACATATGCATCTAAATTCTTGCTTCAATTTCACACAAGTCCACTTAAAAAAACATGTATGCAATGACCAATTTGAAAGTACTTGGCCATAGTTTTAGAAGATGACACCTCAACGACAGTAGGTACAGAAGCCATTTCAGCAAGCGGTTGTAATGCCAGTACCGATAAAAACGCATCTGTATCAACTTCATACCTGAGAAATAAAGATAACTGTCACACGCAGTTTTAAGCAGTCTTTTCCTCACCAAGTTGTCAGAGCATACAGATCAGGTTAATCTGCTGTCAAAGAGGTTTAGTGACACATGGAAATGGAAATACTAAATAAGTTACCCAAGCAATGATTTCAAATCAATGGGAATACTGAATAAATTACCCAAGCAATGCTTTCAAATCACTAAAATTTAAGCTCCCTTTTCCATATCAAAGAGGTTTACACTTCTTTTATAGGTCATTCGTAAGGTTTCTCACATCAAGAAAAATGTGAAGTTCAATGATTGACATTTAGCCAGGAAAAAGCCCCTGTGGTTTATTTGGGCAAGGGTGATAGCAATAATAAGAGTCCAACTGAAAACCAACTACGATAAATTATCATCAGTCCTATCGCGCATCCTAATCCTTGACCAACTGATAGAAGGCCAAGCAACGCAAATAATCTCATAAAACAGACACGTTCCAAATAAAGATCTCAATGTCGTATCATTTAGAAAAATAAATTAGTGGTATTAGATATTGACAATTAATTACTTATATATCTTTGTATCTCCTGGAAAGGCAAAGGGTCGATAGATCAATACAAACATTTCTCATACTAGAAGATACTCCAAAATGTAGAAATTGACAGCAAGGTGGTAGTAGATTTTAGAAAGGTAGAAGAAAAGAAACAAGGTCAGACAAGCACACCAACTTTTGTGTACATGACATGTAGACTGTAGTAGATATTAATAAACCCATTACTTGAAGCATTTTAGTATATTGATCACAAATTATAAGGAGATTCCATTAAGTTCTAGAATGAAAAATAATTCTATGCCAAGCGGGGGCCAGAGGAGCCAACATGCTGTAGGTTGGTCGATCATTAAGATGGTTAGAAGGGGAAGGTTTCTTTTATGATCAGCTTTCCTCGTCATTTCATACTTTCAGCCATTTATGATATTCCTTTCTGCAAATCATGTGAGGGATAAAGAGAGCAGTTCTTGAAAATTTCATTTCTAGAGTAAACATCATAGTAGAAAACTGGATGAGCTTACTGAACTGCTGTACATTTTTAGACCTTTCCAAAAACATATCGCCTCTCAGGCAATGAATACTCAGATAGTCACACATTATCATATAAAAGCTACCAGCAATTTGTCTTAGAGATACTCAGCCTCTCTCTGGCTCAGATTATAGAGATTTGTAGAGAGAGATCCCTTATCTGAGTATATTTCTTCTTTGAGCACAACATCCAACCTACCGCAAAAACAACTAAATGTTTGTCACCAATGACCAACCATCCAGGCCTTCTATTAACTTTTATGGAGTAAATTTGGAGAGGAATATAAATGTAAACAGCTCCTAACATTCAAAACACTCGAAGGAACACATATTGCAGACTAGAAATGTCTGCATGATGTCTACATGCAGTCTGAGAAAAAGTTACATAATAAACTGGGAGACGCTTACCTATCTCCTTTTGTTGGTAATATAATTACAGCACGAGCCTTGTTTGCAGCAGCTCTTTCAAAAGATTTCGTCGAGCTGAGACTGCAGCTGTCTCATTGCAAAATCCAACGTAAGCTCCCAAAAATATTACCCACCAACACATTCTTTAATCGAACAAGTTTACTTACAACAACTAAGAAAGAGAAAGATACTTCATCCACATTAGCTAGGGCATGGTTAAACTAACAGGATTTCCAGAAATCAAAGAGAGATCCTTAACCTATAAGAAAAGGTTTGACAGCACTCTAATCAAATAATCGACGTTCCTATGCTCCGTTGTCAGTCAGCTTTACTTTTATGGGCATTCAACCTATAGTACAGAAGGCCAAGGAGTGGCATATTAAACTCAAATTGTAGTATTCAAAGAACTATAAAAAGCATTGATGCCTATTTGACCATACACAAGTTATTACAATTTTTTATTCCAAAACTGGCTATTTCGTTTCAGAACGCTACCTAGATGTGTGCGTCACTCATAAAAGACCTGCATGCTTGCAATTTCCTAAGTTCAGCTAGATCTTTCCTGTTTTGTTCAAAACGATGCCCAATGATTTCACCATGGAAGTGGTTGCTTTAGTTTGTTCAAAACAGGATCCCATGAGAGGTACTGGGGTAAGGTAGATTACATGATATATTAAAGGTGGTTTTACACATCGGCCTAAGCTATAGAAAAGTAGACAACCACAAACAGGAAGACTCCCGACCAAAAGATTGGCATTTCTGAAAGCAGTGAAAGAACAGGCTTGCTTGGAATGATCAAATGAAATCTCAGATGGTTAAATTGTGAAGTAGTTTAATTCTACGAATAAGAAACAGTAACTAATCTTACCTTTTTGTAAGAACATCGATATGGTTAAGATCTTTAGCAATATTTTCAGCAATCCTTTCCATTTGCTTCCTCGGAAGGTCAGAAAGGAGAAGGATTCTCTGCCTCCTGTATAGCATGCAAACAAGAACAGGTTGCCAGATGACACAAATTACATCTATAATTCACACAAAACACAATACCTATCGTGTGCAGTGCCTAAACGGATGGAAAACTCGTGATACTTATTTATCTGCTTGAGAATGAAGTTCAGATGACTATTCACTCCACAAATGATTATATGATCAGTCTCCAAAACTTGCATTTGGGCACCCTCCCTGAGCCTTTGCATATTATTCTGGTGAGACACGATGGACATGATGCAACAGAGTTTATGGTCAGAAATTCAAGAAGATATTTCAGTGGTCACTGCACAGTGTAACATGATCCCTATGAGAATAAACTTTAAGTACCTCAATTAGACAGCTAAATGCCATAATCTATTACAGTATTTACCCAAGTGCCAATTTCAGGCTACCTTTAGTCCCTTTATACCATCACTAGCTGCCTTTATGGCATTATGTGAGGATGATATATCAGAGGCTTTGTTGGCTAAAATTTTGCCATTTGGCAGGACTCCTATGAGAAATTATGCTCCTAAACTTACTCTGAACTGCTCTGTCATTGTGCTCAATAGACGAGAGTAGAATAATATGCCCCAGATAGCAAGCATAAACCCAACCACTCGCTCAAAACGTGTTCTCAGCTGCAATTTACCATGGAAAAATTGATATTAGATGCAGCAGCTGCATTAACTACCAGATAATTGATAAGCCAAGCAGAATCAAGTGAATATCACAAGAAACAGTGCCAGAAAGTTCACAAGAGCATCATTTTCACACTCTTAAATGGGTTGATGAAGAACAAAGACAAGCCCAGGCCTCCCAGAAGCAATCCTCCAGAGATTGTGAATTATTCCTATGTTATCAAACAGGGAAAACATTAACAAAGTAGAACAGAGGAAACAGCAGAAAATGCTTGGTTATTCAAACAACAAACAGACAACCAGTGTTGCACAGTTGCATTTGCTATATTCTTTATTTCCTTTTTTCTGGGATCAGCAAGGAAAGCCAGGTGACTGGGAAAAGATAAGTGCAAACACGAAGCTTACGTCTTCATTTAAGGAAGTATATTGTGATATATGAGCAACTTACAAAACTTATAAACTTAATCAATAATATTGTATGGTGAAAGTGGATATCACAGGGTACCTGAACCTAAAGAAGAGGAATCCACCAATGACAACGAAAGAGAAGCATGCCACAAGAAGTACCAATAAGAACCTGCATAATGTCAATTCCAGCTGGTTTAGCCATTATGATACAATATTGTAGTGAAAAATCGATGAGAAGTCCAACAGAAAAACAGTAACAGGTAACCATATACTCCTATTGAGATAGGTGGCACAAGTTTTTGAATGGATGCCAACCGAAGACAAGGTCAAGGTTGCATTAAAATCGTGCATGGATAGCAGGTGTGAGCAGAGGAGGCCACCGCTCTCAGGATTAGTCTGAGCAAGACCTCGGCCGGGATTATATATCCAGTGTACGCACAGATCACAGATGGATAAGGTTTTGGGCAGTTTGTTCCCAGGTTGGGCTCATCACTTTCCAGTTTATATAATTTCTAATTTAAAGAAGAAACTACATCCATAAACTTAGAAGCTGGATAAACAGGTCCCCGGCTTGAAATGGGCCAGTCTGGATAACTTTTCAAGCCACCCATGAACCACACTGCTTAGACACTGGAGCGAGCACGTTGAAACAGGCCCTTTAGACACCTTGATTTGTAAGTGATAAATGAAAGTTCATGGTAAAAAAGACAGCAATAGGAGATCCCTTACTAGTAAATAGTATTACGTTTCACCTATTTGGAGAGGAAGGATCAATCAAGAACTAAGAAGGTTAATGCAAAACTTTTAAGGCAGATTTAAGCTACTATAAAAGATTGGAGCACCAGCATGATATCTCCATAGACAAACTCATATAGCTACTAATAACTCCTAACGTAAAGAATAGTACTAGCAGATACAGTAATTCAACCAAACTCGATATGGAAACGTCGTTTGCGGAGTCTCGATCATATACATGGAGTTATGGAACCATTTTTCATTCAATTCGTGAAAATTAATGATCAAAAACTGTCCTCAACATCAGCTCAACCTTTGGCATGACAGATATCAGAACGTGGTTGCAGAGTCTCGATCACATACATAGGTCTCCTTCCATTACTCCTACTCCACTACGTGAGGAGCTAACTGGTGATTTGTTTTTGGAGGCTCATCCTCTTAAGTTATTGGGAGTGCGCACTGCGCACTACTTTACATGGGGATGTCTCAACTTTGGAAGTCCTAATCCAATGGGAGGAAATGCCTGAATTTGAAGCTACTTGGGAGCATTTCTCATTCATCCAGGAGCACTTTCCTACCTTCCACCTTGAGGACAAGGTGCGAGTTTGGGAAGGGGGTAATGAAATATACCCACCCAAACCCCCTATTTGGTTTACTTAGAGCAGGAGGGCAAATCAGTAAAAGGTGAAAAGGAGTCCTTCTAGAAGGGAATGTTTTTCAGTTAGATATGATGAATCATGAGGTGTTAGTTGTGGAGGGAGAAATAGGAGGTAATGAGGTGTAATTAAATGGGCATCTTTTTGTTGAGATTGCTGTATATATAGAGGAGAGATTAATTGAATCAAGGCATTGAGAAATTAGCCAAGTCTTTTGTAATTGGAGAGAGTCTGCCTCTCGAAAGCAGTACACTATCCCTTCCCATTTCTGTATTAACCTATGCTACCATTTCCCTGTTATTCTTTATCTCTTGCCTGTGTATTTGCGCCATTAGTGGGTTCACCACAGGCTCTTGGGTGTATCTTGAGTGTATCTCCATGGAGACACTTTGACAAGTGTCTCTTGGAGGAGATACTATTTAGGAGAAATGGGAAATGACTGTCCATTGCCCCCAACCAATCAATTGGTGACACAAACACAAAGGTATGAGTTTCATTAATTGACATGGGGACCATTACATAGTAAAATATAAAATGGAGAGCTCCTTAAAGAGTTCTATTATTGTTGGGTGTTTTTTAGACATAGTCTTTAAGAATAGCTTGAAGAGAGAGAATAGCGGATTCATTGGAGAGCCATTATCATTGTACAAGCTCTAAGTAAAGATGAGATCTCCTCACTAACCACTTCCAGGAGACTTTTAAACTATGTTCCTGAGACTCTTCATTTCCCTTAATACCCATACTGGAAACTCACAACATCTGCACGAACACTTGAAGTTGACACTTAGATTTTAAGCCAATGAAAACAAAGATCAAGAGAAAATAAACCAAGAGCTTCATATAACTGTTAATGGTTTTCATAAAATAACATGGTAGCTTCCGAGAACATGATATTATAAGAAATTAACGGCATTAAACTATCTTATATGCAACTTTCACTTACGTAGCAACATTTCTTTCTACTTGCATGTTGAATAGATACATCATTCGTGCAAGACTCCATTGGAGATCTCCGATAGAAGGTAGAGATACATCCAAGTTAAGAGGCGTAGGCTTGTTCACTGAACTAGACAAGGAAGCAAACAGCAGTTTTCTGGACCCAAAAGCTTGCATTGAAAAGGCATGCAGACAGTTGATCATTTTCAGTAATATGCTTCCCATATTCAAAGGACTCCATCTAAGCAAGATAAAGGATGATATTGATAAGGAGTGAATTATGGTAGCTAGGTGACCCTGCGCATATAGAGAGCAAAGTCAAACACTGCAAAAGCAACTAGTTTCAAATAGGTCATAACCTATTCATAAACTATGTTCGATAGAAAGAGGAATATAAAACTCAAGGCATAAGAGCAGAAAATTAAGTTCTAAGAAAAAGCAAAAAAAAAAAAAAAAAAAAAAAAAAAAGAAGGGGGGGGGGGAATTTAGGGGCCTGAAGAAGAAGTGGTAAATGCCTCAAAGAATTCACCTTCTCATGAAAGTGGATATGGGATTCCAAGACGAAAATGAAGGAGAGGGCCCTTTAACTCAATAAAACATCAGCTATTCTTTGACAGCTAGAACCTTTTTCACCCAAAAGTAGAAAATATAACTCCATCATCTCTGATCAAATCATCAGGCTCCACAACGAAACCTAGTTACTTATGTCCTGTGACTAAAGCTTCACTCTTTTCTAATAGCAGCTATTATCTACTGCCAGTCACTTTTATTCATCTCTCCTTGCATTATCCACATGACTATTTGTAAGTTGTGACATAAACTTCTCAACAAGCACAAATGTCAAATTGTTATCCCCTGTACCTTTTCTGATTCATCCTTAACATTAGTTCCAGTTGGGGAAAGGGGGAACACTTCAACACCAAGCGTTGCCTGATTCCAAGATTTTGGTGAAACATAAAAAGGACATAAAAACTAGGAGAGATACTACTTAGACACGATATATAGCAGTACTCGCCCAACTAAAAAAGAGTTATTAGTTCAATACAGAGATAACTTGTGTCAGAATTATGAGTCTTCGGTACTCAGTCCCACATAGTAAGCTTGTATAGCTTGTAACAATTAACATCCACACATTTGAAGCTCAACACTGCCTCAGCTAAACAAGATCTTCTGACCAAGGAGGTCAGAAAGGCACACTACAAGAAGATCAGAGCGATCAACAGACAAAGCGTCAAGCTGTGAAGATCCGTTCCCTTTGGTCCAAACATATATAGGAAATTCGTCAAAGCAACAACATTTTTGTGATTTATCACCCAAACCCTAAGTTGTGGAAACATTCCAAAATAATCTTCTGCATGGATAAAAATTAACTTTGTTACTTAATGTGGTTATTGTGGTGAAATGACTAATACCTTCACTTAAAATCTACATGGTGAACCTGTCTTTTTGCAAATTTTATTTGGAGGACAAATAATATAGGATCATAGGATGTTACAAATAGCCCTTCACTACTATTTTAATAATTGTCATGACCTTAGTATACAAACAGCCAAACACCATCATAATCCAATTAACCCTTCACCAGCCAACTCTAATATGGCCTATCTCCCCCCCCCCCAAAAAAAAAAACCCCTTCACTTACCCTCTCCTCTGACACGGACATGGGAACCAGGAATGATGGTCCTTGCCACAACCTCTGTCTCTCTCACACAGTCTCTCTCTCCCCCCCCCCTCTCTCTCTCTCTCTGTTCCTTCCACCGCCTATGGGACCATGCTACTGCAGTCCAATTGTCACATGCCACCACCAAATCATCACCATTTAACACCCTCCCTCTCATTCTCACTATCTCTCTTTCATTCAATACCCTTACAGTTCATTGCCACAAATCACCAGCCAAAACTTGACCTCCATACATCGTTGAGTGCTGCCACCACCACCATCAACTTCATCTTGTGATCTCTTTTTTCCTCTGGGTCATCTCGTCCCTCACCCTCATTTAACTCTCTCACTCCCTCTCTTATATTTACTGGTGTTGCCGCGTCCAACCCTCACTGAATCCTTGCCTTATCTTTTTATTGCTAACCACCGGAAACCTCTGCAGACCATTGCTATTGATGTAAATTGATCACATTCACCATTTCCTCATTTTGTATTAGTCAAGCCCGATGACACAGATACTATATAAGGAACGTATTGTTGAGCAGCTTACGTATGCCACCACCACCACCATGAGTGTCACCCTACAAACACCTTTGTCACCTTGCGATCCTATCCACTACCCTCTCCACCATTCATCCTCTCTCAACTATTGAGAGCCAAAAACCAGTAATGTTGTAGTAAAAAAAAATTGACTTGACAATTCTATCATTTTGAGGTCATGGAAAGCATTGATTCATTAGCAAGGGGTTAATTTATGAAATTTTATCTCAACACTATCCTCCAATTTAAAAATGACAAGACAGAAGATCACCATGTACAATTTTAATCTAAGATTAACCAAAAAAACGCATAATGTTGAATACATAAAAACAAAAACCATATAAATGCCGAGTTTTCTCCAATTCTTTCCTCCCTCTCCCCTCTCCCCACTCCCAGCTGAAGATGCCCTACAGGCTCTAGCATCTTTCTTGAAATGCTTCAGCCAGTGGGCTTGCTAGCAAATATAAAAATTATCTTAATAAGTCTTGGATAGTAGTATACATCTCTTATGCCATAGAAGACCAAGGAAATCAACCAAACAACGTCAAACTCCAAGGTATTTACAAAGTTCCTTTACAAATCAAATGCATCTCAGATTTGAAGAAAGTCATGTCCATCACCAATTCACCATGAATACCATATGTCTCGCAATGAATAGGGGAAAACATGAGGAATAGGCCGTGAAAGGAATCAAATATATAACGCAAGTTAACACATGTATTCTAAAAGACTTAATCTTGAAAGAAACATAAGGACAAGCATTCACATATTTCTTAGAACTTTTGACTTGAAAATTCCACAGCATCACATAAATTCTTACCTTCAGACTATGTTTGAGTTCCGGCCTTGAACATGTACCTTTCCCCTCATTTGTCAAATCTGAACAAGGAAGTAATTTCTCCGTATCTTTCCTCATGGCATAGGTCAACAACTTCCCTAACGAACGATATGAGACATTATAAAGTAGAAAAGAAAAGCTAAAACTCATAATTCTAAAGATCGCTAACAATAAAAGCATATGAAAAATTATCGTGAAATAAAGTGACAGCATTTAGACATGTACTAATTACGATGCATCCAATGTAGATCAACAATGTCTCATAGACCATATCAGTTTCCTAGTTGGAGGTTATCGCCATAAGTTTTACTCACAAGCTTAATTTTAAGAAGAATCTCAATATTGCGTTGCCATTTTTCACTAAAATTGTTGAGTTTTGTCACTCTCCACCAGCATTATAACAACAATAATCCTTCATCTCTTCTAGGTAACTGAAATATGACATGGTTATGTAAGACACAAAACCAAAAACTCTAAAAACATCTCTATAAGCATTTAGTCCTAGCCTCTAGAGTGGTGGACATAAAAGGAATGTGGCAGTCAAGACACTCCAGAAAGTATGAATTTTCAACGTATATAGAACTTTATTGAACCAACGAGGGTTTACATATGCATATGCTCTAAGAATCCATGTGCAATTGTACCATTATGCATAGAAACCCTCCATTCCCCTCCCTCTACCCTAAAATGCCTGATTAGTGATAACCAGCCAATATCATGGTAAGCTATATGGTAAAGTGAACAGGCAAATATGTAACAGTGTCTGACAATAAAATTGACATCCATTTAGTACTCACTTCTATAATGTATATTGTTATTTGACAACAAAGATGAACCTTCCAACCAAAAGTCCTGGGTGCAATATGTATTCCTGCAAAATATCACTAAAGTAAGTTTTGAAACCACCACCTAGGGCAGAACATGCTTAGGTTCTGGTCATAAGTGACATAAGTTAGACCAAGTTCAAAGTCCTAACCATAATTATCTGAATAAATTTATTAAACTATCTTATATTCACAGAGTTCTTTTATGTTCCTACTTAGCCTTTTATACAGACATCTGGAGCAATACCATTCCATATTATTTACATTACCAAACTAAATGCACTCAAATGAAAGTAAAATCTTTATACTGCAACTGTGTGCAATGCTACCCGCTCAAATATTTAGATTACAAGATACCTCACTTATACCCTAGTCACACTCAAAGATAAAGAAATTCAAGTTAAGGCAGAGAAGCCTGCATCGCTAGAAGAAATATGACTGTCTCTTTATACTTGCTACATGCTTTTTGGTGGTCGTCCGATCCAATTTTTGACCATTAATATCTTTATTTACGTCATATTAACATTATGAAAAGTTGATACTATGAAAATACACATCGAGACCAATCTAACAAGGTCCCACAACATAATATTTTCTCTTATATACTTGCAGGACAACACGGACAAGCAAGTAAAAGAGACGAAGGGAGTTACACAATCTCCACTTATTTTTCCACAACTTCCATTATCTTTCGTCCCAACAAATAAAACAAAGTGCCTCCTTCCACGTTTAGTCAGTTCTGGTTTAGCTCTTCTACATAAAAGGCGTGAAAGAGAGACGCTAATGACAGAGGATTGCTACTTTACTAACACGTTTCATGTAGTAGCAGGAGAAGATTTGTTCGACTAGGTCCTTTGCCTTTGTCCAACTGAACGCAAAAATCCTTCTTTTGGAATTGAGAACAAATAGATGAAATCTTTCGACAGCTTGTCTAGTTCGAGTCATGCTTTCAGGTGGACACGACAGCTGCAATTGCTTCCTTTACACATGCTTTCTCACCCTCCTATGATTTTTATGTCTCATGTAATGTGTGATTGGCACACTTTTTTTTTTCATTTACTACTTCATTCTAAATGAAGAACTCCCAACTCTTTCGAGTCGCAAAAGTTTTGCTCCCTCTCTAATCATACCCTTTGTGAAGGCCAAAGATAGTTCATACAAACTACTTCTTACTAATTACTTCCTCCGCTTTTCTTTTACTTTCATCATTTCCCACTTCTAGAAATTGCAAATTACTTGCATCATTTCCTTTTTGGACAATAATTACTCTCTACCTCTCTCCTATCACATGAGTCGCCCTTTTTCCCTCTCTATCTCTCTCCTCTCCTTGGTTGGTCCTTGTACAAACACAAATGATGCAAGTAAAAAAAATACAGAGGAAGTAACTCTTATTGAAAACTTGTACACAAACCAACAATCACAATTCAAAAGTTCGACTTCGACATCAATATTAAACAACAACTTCAACAATCACAAATACTACAAGACTATAAAAGCTCCAACAATACCCCAATATGATGTAAATTAGTAGTACACTAGTACTATGATTTATGAGAGTCATGAAATTGCATTTCAATTTATTTATCATAACCAAATCAAACAAACACATATACAGTATTGTAACTTGTTTGTTTGTCAAGTATATGATATACTTGACAAACAAACAAGTTACAATACAAATACAATCTCAAATAACACACTCCTTTAAGATAACTCTCTCATTATATGATACTTCCTCCGTTCCATAATAAGTAAAACACTTATCTAAAAAAAAAAACTCTCACATAAACGAGAGAAGTGTTTCACTTATTATTTGAACGGAGGAAGTATATGATTATATGATAATGTACAAACATTTATAATCACGATTCAAAACTAAGGAAAAATAGGGATAAATAACCTGAAAGAAGCGGAGAAAAAGCGCCGACGAAATGTGAAGCGGCGAGTAGAAAACATAGGTGTCGCCGGAAAAACTGCCATGGATGGCAAAAACGACGTCGTTGAGTGAGTCATTTGATTTGGGGAGAGAAAAAATGAGTGAGAAGAAAGAATGCAAGTCAACAATGAGAGAGCATTGAAATGGGTCCCAATATTTTTTTGATGGAGTGGAAAGTTCAAAGTGGGAGTATCGAGTATGTACTATGAATCTATGAATCTATTATCAGAAAGTGTCAATTGTTGGTCCCCTAAGCTACCATTTGTCCGAACGTACGACTTCCATACATGTCATGTCATATTCATACAACATATGGACTATGGAGTTTATAAATGAAGTCCCAAATAATTACATAAACAAGTACTATATGGACATGGACTCCATAGGTCTATATTTAGCTATGACCTTCATCCATTTGTGGGTGTGGTCCATGGAAATATATGGAATATGGTTTTGTTATACTTATATGCTACTTTGTGGTATAAAGTTGGTGATGACCCAAAACAAGGGTGGATGAACCAAAAGAGAATCACTATCTCTTGAAAAAGTGAAATGATACTAATCAATTATTTAATTGCAGTAGTAATTAAGGTTGGTCTAATTGGTTGTAGACTCTCGTTCTATTTCTATTGTGAGACTCTTAAAATATCTACCCACTTAAATAATATTCATCTTACCTCGAAAAATTTGTTTAAAAAAAATACTTAGTCGTGGAGTGAAATATGAGCTCGTGTAATGCACAAGCCTTTGTGGGATGTTACTTGTCACTGATTTTTTAAATTTTGGAATAACTATTGTCAAAAGGTGAGATATAGTGGGACAATTAGTCATGAAAAAATTGATTATATGATTAAAAAAAGGCGGGGATTTAGCTAGAACGAAGTTGGAGAGAAGAAGAGGTGGTAGATTAGTGGAGTATCACCCCAAATCCAAGGGTGTTGCTTAGGATTCAAATCCTCATTCTAACAATAAGTTGGGAATTTCCCTCTTGTGGTGGTAGTGGCCTTTGGTCCTATTGTTTTCTAGGTTGTGAAACCTTGTACACATGTCAGTTCTAAAGTTGGTGTCTCATGCAAGCTAGTAGCCTAGCATGGGTTAGTATTTTGGGTCAATTATTTATCCTGATAAAAAAAAAGTTGGCTTTTTAGATACCTAAAAAGTCATTTACCCATATACTTACTTTTTCTTTGTTATTTGGCCATATGTAAATGTCAAAAATCCATGAAAAAACTTAACAAACACCCCGAACGTATATATGGATTACAAGCGGTTAAAATTGACACAACCTGTTAACTCGACCCATTCCTGATACGAAATTAGCGGGTTTCGGTCAAGGTTTTCAAACCGTTTCAGTGAGTGGGTTAACCTTACATGACCTGTTTATTAAACAGGTTGGGTCAGGTTGAACATTTTGACCTGAATCCGACACGATAACCCGTTTGATTACTATTTTATTATCAATTATTTTAGTTGGAATTAAAATAATATGAGTATTTTGAATAAATATATAATATTTATTATTTGTTTATTTCAATTTGGTTTATTTATTAGTTTTAGTATATAAGACATGGGTTAATAATTTTATGACATACTTTTGTTAGTTTATGTATATATGCACGCTTGATAAACGAGTCAATAAACGATTCGGGTAAGGTTGCGTGTTGTTGACCTCTGATACAGGTCGTGTTACAATTGAGGATGTTTAACTCGTTTATCGATCATGGACCTGATATGAATTTGACATAACACAACCCTTTTACCAACTTTAATTGGTTGTAATATAACTCCTTTTTTTATAATTTGTTCATTTCAGATATATTTTTTTTTTTGGCTTTGCTTGTATTTTTTATTAGGACCAACGATGATGAATTGATCAGTCCATATTGATAACGTTGTCTTTGGATTTTGGTTATGAGCAGTTAGTATAGTACCAGCATCACGTACAACATTCACAAGTAGCTATAGTACCACAATGGCATTATATCAATTAAGCAACAAGAAATTGATGGAATTAGTGGAAATATGACTTGGAAATATCTCACCAAATCCACCACCCATGACCCACCTTAAATCTTCATAACCGATGAATGCGAAATTAAAATGTTCTTCTTCGTAGGGTTCATTCATTATTGGTAAGATGATGGATGCCCATCCAACAAATTTGTAATTACTACGATATGGTCATATGGATAATATCAAAAACTACACGTAAAACCTAGCTCATTCATTCTCTCAAGGTGTTAGCTGTTTAACGTGTTCTACATAGCAATTGCAATTTGCAAATAAAGCTTTCATCTTGCATGCTGCGTGTGAGATATGCACAACTCATGAAATTACTATGCTATAGACTATAGAGTATAGGACTGACGACGATGAACTAGCCACAGCTAATATAAGCCTAGATTAGATATACCTTGCTGCCGCTGAAGACAAAATTTGACTATTCTTACGAGGCTTTAACTAATGTTGGGGACAACTATCATATTATATAAGTTGATAATTGGGTAATTCGATTAGCTCTGCTGAGAGGTGGTAGATCAGTGAAGTGTCATTCCGAATTTTAAGATATTGTTTAGGATTTGAATTCTCATTCTAACTTTATGTTGTCGCATTTATTTTTGGACTGTATAACCTTGTATTTAATTTATGCGTGTCTCCCATGCTATTAGTCTAATAGGAATTGGTCTTCGCATCAATTATTTTTCCTAATAAAAAAAAAATTAGCTCCGTTTCTTTTTATATTACTCACTTCACTCGAGGTGAAAAATTAATAAAAAGTACGTTAAAATATTTAAAAAATGGATGATATCACTAGGGGAAAAAAAAGAAAGGGTTGCGCAGGAAGGGCTGCGCTTTTCCTAAAAGCGCAGCCTTACTAGTGAAGGGTTGCGCTTTTTTAAAAAAGTGCAGCCCTACTAGTGAAGGGTTGCGCTTTTTTAAAAAAGTGCAGCCCTACTAGTGAAGGGTTGCGCTTTTTTTAAAAAGCGCAGCCCTACTAAGTGAAGGGTTGCGCTTTTTTAAAAAGTGAAGCCCTTTTGCTATGTAGGGCTGCGCTTTTGAAGAAAAGCGCAGGCCTTCTTAAAAAAATTTGAAATAAAAAAGTTCACGGGCTTCAAATATTAAGCGGGATTCGTCAAATATATTATCCCTCATTCTCTCACGTCCCTCATCCCTTTTCCTCCTTCTCTCACGTCCCTCCTCCCTTTCCTCCTTCTCTCTCATCCTCTCTTCTCTCTCAAAAACTCCCAGAAACATTGCGACAAAAACCCTGAAATGATTTGCACTAATCATGCCGACGGAGTCTGATTGCCTATTGTGATATCTTTTCAGAAGCGGAACGGCCCAACAAGTCAAACTCACCGCTATGCTGTGATGTTTAGGCTTTTTAAGCCATCCGAGTTCGTTTAAGGCTCCAAATAGGCATTTTAAGTATTTTCGAATTTTTTTTTCCTTAATTATGTATTAGGGTTTTGTTTTATGTATTTAAACATTATTAGGTTAATGTTTGGAGGTAGTTCTTGTATTTTTCAGATCTATAATTTCTTAATCTTTGTTTTGATTAATGTTCTTGTATTTTCAGATCTATAATTTCTTCTCTTCTGTATATTAGTGTTTGTTCTTTTTCGTTTCGTTCTTTTTTTGTTTTGGGTTTAGTTGCATTGTAGATCTATAATTTCTTCTCTTCTGTATATTTGGGTTTAGTTGCATTGTAGATCTATAATTTCTTCTATTCTGTAATTTCTTCTCTTCTGGATTTGGATGGTTTACTTTAAAGTTTAATGCAAATGTTAAAATTCAGAAAATGTGAGATTAATAGTAAAAAAATGTCGGAAAAAAAAATTATTTATTTTTTTGGTAGGAAGGGTTGCGCTTGTCTAGCGCAGCCCTACTTAAAAAGTGAAGGGCTACTATTGAAAAGGCTGCTGTCAAAAAGCGCAGCCCTACAGGCCTTTTTCAGCACAACCTTTCTTCATTTTTCCACTAGTGTATGGGTGGAAAAAAAGAGGAGAAAGCAGATGAGACATGTTACCCAACAAAACAAAAAGCAACAATATGTTGATTAAAAAACATACCAAAAAGGAAATTATGTAGATTAAAAATAAACGAAAAGATAAGTATCTAATTGAACATATCTTTGCTATATTGATATTTATTTTGTTACAATAATATTCACATCAAATGATATACAAATTATCTTTTTATTCCATAAGTTAGCGCATGGTTTGTACTTTCTTTTTTCTTTCTACCTAATTTAATTCATTTACACTGTTTATTGCCTTAATAATTCCCTAGTTTATTGTTCTTTCCCACCTTTTTTCATCGCTATTATATAAGGCAACATGGGTGGGGCAAGAAAGAATAGAAAAAGGGAAAAAAAAAAGAATTAAAACTAAGGGATAATTAAATATTTCATGTGAACGAAAAAAGGAAGGGAAAAAGTATCACATTTAAACTGAACATGAGTTTTTTGTTTCAAAATGCAAATACAATTCTACTATACAATTAATTTAATTTTAGTATGCTTTCAAACGCATTGCGTGCATATAAGGCTAGTATAACTAAAATGAAGTGAAAGGTTCATTCAAAAAAAAGGAAGGGAAAAACATAAGCAAATATACAATTGCTATGCTAGGATGCTAAGAGATACAACACCAAAACTTGCAAGGGGAACCAAGAATGTCTTGACCTAGTGGTTAAGATTGAGGTGATGTGAACGATAAGTCACAGGTTCGACTCTCCATTCCCTTCTTTGTATTTTGTATTGCCTTTGTGGCTCATATGGATCAAAAAACAAGAGGAGGGAAAAAATGACAACAATATGAGATAGCTACATTGGAGAAAAAAGAAAAAACGTATACAATATGCTAGAGTTATTAAACCCTAACTACATACTATTAGTCTTGACAATTTTAGACAAACACCATGGTCATTAATTATAAATTTATAATCAGCCACTAATATTACTTAATATTGTTAATTATTAACATGTTTTTTTAATGATAATTTACCACTTATTACATGCACATTTAAGGTAACATTAATTTACTTGGTATTAACTTTTTGGAACTTATTAATTCTGATTGAACCTTATAATTGAAACTTATTAGATGTGATTGAAAATATTTAGATGTGATTGAAATTTGAACCTTCTCATAACTAACTTGAAACTTATTTTGTTAAGGCAAAGAGAACACACCCTTAGAGCGTAACTGACCCGTTTTAAGGAAAGAGGTGATCGATTTTCTAAAGTGACCCTTTTATAACAAAAAGAATAAGTTGAACTTACACTAATTTGATATTAAGGTGATCTTACACAATTTATATTGTAATCTTTTATTAATAGTATTATTATTGTTTCTCCAAAGAAACTAAACTATTCCCTATGTGTTTAAATTCAATAACCGTAGCTAATATGAAACAGAAGGCAAGTTTTATGCGTGTGGCCTTTCTTTTTAAGAAGAAATTATGGGAACACTTGGAACTAATTCAGGTTAAAACTTAAACCCTCACGCAGAGGGCGAGGCACTAGTGCCCAAATTTTGGCAAGAGACACATCATACAAAAGCCAAGAACCGTTAGTCCCGAAAAGACAAAAAACGGAAATAAAGCTAAAGCGAAAGCTCAAAATAAGCCAAGATTCTTAGCAATAGCATTCAACTGAAAGGTAGTCACATTTATGCAATACAGAGAATAGAGACGGCTTCCTTTTCTTTTTCCCATGTATTTCTTCTTTTTTCCAATAGCTAAACTTATTTATAAAGTGCTAATAGCTTAATAGTAATAGTGGAGGACCTATATCGACGCTAGGGCCTAGGGGTATCACTTGACTAGAAACGGTAAAAATTGATGTGATCCGTTAACTCGACTCAAATCCAACTCAAAATTAACGGATATGCGTTAACATTTTCAACCTCGGTCCTTTAAGTACGCAGGTTGATCTAACACGACCTATTTATTAAATGGATTGGGTTAGGGTCGAACTATTTAACCCATAATCGACAAGATAATATTATTAGTTTTGCTTGAAATAGTTCGAATAATTCCTTAATTGCTTAAGATTTAGTTTTTGGTTGTTTGGATTAGTTTATTATTTCTAGTAAAATATTAGTAAATGATGAGAAGTGGATTGAGAAATATATAAGGTTGATTTCTTTGGTTTTTGCATATGTGCGAGCTTAAAAGTAAGGTATAAATAAACAAGTCGGATTAGGGTTGTTGTTTGTTAACTCGTTTAATAAAAATAACATGAACAAAGAAAAGAATATGACTACATCATAAAAAGAATATGAATAATACTGTAAAGTAATTAATATATTTGATACAACAAGATTCACAATAACTATACACCAATAGGAATACAAGATCTCCAAAAAAGCAAGACGTACTTATTTTCATGGAACTAATATGCATGCCACATAAGTATGTGTTCATCACCTTCATCACCATATATCATGCAATACTCCAAGTGTTGTAAGAAAATCTCTCCCTTTTTTACGGTTAAGCTTCTACTTTTTTTTGGCTTTATGCTCTCATCATCAAATTATTAGAGTTATTGTTACTTAAAAGCCTCAAACCTCCCCCTAAAACCCTCCTATATATGTACACTAACACATAATAAACACTCTCATTCATTTCTATACTACTTACATTCTTCATTTTTATCTCTCTTATATTCTCTCTCTCTCCTCTCCTCATTTTGAAAATTGAGGAATTAAAACTTCTAATAAATAATTAAAGAGGAAGAGAAAAGAGAAAAATAATAATGGGAAGAAATGAGTTATTGCCATTTTTTGCAATGGTTATAGTACAAATAGGGTATGCTGGGATGAATATTAGCTCTAAGGTGGCAATGGAATCTGGCATGGCCCCTCTTGTCCTTGTTGCTTACCGTCAACTTTTTGCCACTATTGTTCTCGTCCCTTTCGCTTATTTCTCTGAAAGGTATATATATTAAACATTTTAACTAATGAATTATATATCTTTGTTCAAACTTTATGCATGATATATGTATAACAATATAGTTATCAAATTGATTGATTGTAGGATTTGAGCTAGCTATCCTTTTAAACTTTTTTTACTCCCTCCGTAATATCCTCCGTAACGAATTAAATGTTACACTCTTCAAAACATACACATTTTTCTATGCAATTTTTTTGAAGAGAATAGAGATAGATCATAAAGAAAAAAAGCCTCGTCAGATAAAAGAGATACAGAGAAAATTGTTGTCCAAAAAAGAAGTGTAACATTTATTTTGTTACAAATCATATTTAGTAAGTGTAACATCTATTTTGTTACAGGTGAAGTATAACATAAGCGGCTAATTTTAAGATTTTGGTGTGTATATTATACTAGTATTATTAGAGAGAGACAAAAAATGTTATTGAGCTAATTGAAACGCCCTTGATGATTGAAAGTGAAAAGAAAATATTACAATTCATTGCTTGAACGACTTACTCCATGAAGTCCAAGAAGAGTCATAATATAATAAGTGACTGAAATGAAAGAAGAGTGTGTTTATTAATGATTCTTCATCTTCTATATTATATAGTATGCATATATTTAACGTACTATTTGTAACTATAGCTAATGTTGCGTTATCATTTGCATGCATGCAAACTTGGCAATGCAACCAAGGAGTACTTGATGAATCCGAGTATCCTAGAGTACCATTAATAATATTAGATCTCGAGCTGCCACGTAATCTATTCCAGACTTTCAGTATTTTGATTGAATGATGTTAAAGGATCAACTCAACCAAAAGTTTAAACTGATGGTTGAGACCTCATGAATAGACTTTTACTCTATCAAATAATACTCCTTTTTTTCGTTATTTTTACTTGAAATCTTGAAAATGTTTACAAAGATATACTCTTTTTTCAAGTACTATATTTGTTTGTATGAATAAGCAACTTGCAAAAAGACATATCTTTGTTGAAGGCTTGAAGCAATGGGTTAATTAATCACTAAAAACTCAATTTATAAACAAGAATCATGAAAATTAATGAAGTGGTAAAGGTGGAGTGAAAAACTAAAATGAAAGTAGCACACATAAAGCAACATGGTAATTGAGAACAGCTGTATAAAAATGGCGAAGTTAATTAAGCCGAATTAGTATTTGGTTATTGGTAGGGTATCAAATGGGTGCCTGCTGTCATGCAAACTAAACAAACCAAAACACCCAATATAATTGGCCTTCATTCTTGGATAAATGAATGTATATTGCTTTTTGCATGCATGCATCGTTTCATTCGTTTGTTCCTTCCCCACGTTTATCATATTCCAAAGTTACAAACATCAAACATGTACGTCCAGTTCATCGTCAGTATACGTGGATTAAGTACTTGCTTAGCTTTACATAATGTTCATATATGGTACTCGACTACTCCTTCCGTCTCAAAACATAGTTTTCATTTTTATTTTTTCACGGGAATTAAGGTAAGTATAATCTAAGAGAGGTAATCTTAGTATAGTACTATGAGAGTATGAAGTACATTTGTTCAAGCGAAAAAACATACTACTTCATCATATATTCGATATTATCTTGTCAGATTGTTTAGTGGGTTTTATTTCATCACATTTGATTTTAATATCACAAAAAAAAAAATCAAAGCTAATTAAATTAATATACTCCATATGTAAAAAAAAAAATACACTTTTGATTTTTAGTTGTCTTTTGTACTCCATACTATATGTACATAGGGCCATGGGGGGTAAGTTTATAATTTTGGTCCTTAATCCTTATCATTATGTGCCATGCTAAATATAGTAAGTTATTTGCAGAGAAAAAAGACCCAAGATTACCAAGCAAATTCTCTTTCAGGTCTTTTTGTGTTCTCTTTTTGGGTAAGTGATATTGTACATTCATATTATGGGTGATTAAGTATTTTATTCATTTTGTAATAAATATATAAATTTGTTTTAATTGTAAAAAACAGGGCAACCTTGAATCAAATATGTTATTTCATTGGACTCAAGGAGACCACAGCAACAATTGCTTGCGCTTTGAATAATATTCTCCCAGCAATGACCTTCCTTCTTGCCGTTCCTTTTGGGTAACTAAATTATTCTATATCTATCTTTAATATTGAACAAAACATGATAGAAATATTTCTAAAAGGAGATAAGAATAGAGGTGATCATGGGCCAGGCCGAGGCCAAAAAAATTTGCCCATTGGTCGGGTCGGGCCGGGCCTATATTCGGGTCGAATTTTTGTGTCAAAAGCCCGCTATTTCGGGCCTAAATTAGCGGGCTTTGCGGGTCAAAAAATAGACTAAAAAGTCATTTTTGGCTTGCCCAAAGCCCGCCCAAAGCAAAAAAAAAATACGGATGGGCCGGGCCTGGCCCGCGGGACGAAAAATTCTGCCCAAAATCGGGTCGGACCCGCGTTCCGGGCCAAAATGATCACCTCTAAATAAGAAGTAATTTTTTGCCTATTTTTGCCCTAATGCTCTTTTTCTTTTATCACTTGTATTGTGAATAGCTTAGAAGCAGTTGGAATAAGAAAGAGAGGAGGGCAAGCAAAAATAGTAGGGACATTAGTATGTGTTGGTGGAGCTATGCTACTCTCATTTTATCATGGGCATCTTATTTACATACGTCAACCTGATATTCACTGGCATTATGATGGTGACGATTCTATGAATAATAGAAACAATGGGTCAAATAGTCACCTTAATCTCTTCTTGGGACCTCTTCTTCTCCTTGCAAGCAACCTTGCCATGGCTATTTGGTTTATTCTCCAAGTAAGTCCATGCACTTTTTCATTATATTCTCTCATAGGAATTCACTTTTAACGAAAGTTCGTATTACGTACTGCCTCTATTTCTTTGAAATTATTACATTATTATATGTTTTTTTTCCCTGTAACAAGAACTAAACAAATTATGACGATAAATATTTAATTTTTGTTAGATTCATTTCAAAATAATGGATTATCATGATATAAAAATTATATGAACTTTACACGTATTATATACTCTCTCTGTTTCTTTTTAATGGTTACACTTTGATATTTTACATTATTCACAAATTTCACTTTGACCATCATTTGTGATTTATACACGGATGAAAATATAGTCGTGTGGATCTTGTTAGATTCATCATAACATGTATTTTATTAATATGTACTTTTTATAATTTTTACAAATACAAAATTAAAGATATATGTCATCAATGTTTTGCATTGGCATGCATAAAAAGTATAAGTGTGTAGATTAAAATGAAATGAAGGTCAGAAGCGCAATGCTACATCTACCCATTGGGTAGTTAACCCACTAGAAATAGAACATTAAAAACTATTTATTTATTTCTATTAGTGAGGGTTGTTGACCTACTGGGTAGATAAAGTTTTTCCCAGGTCAGAAGGTGTAGTGATGAAAAATTATTGCACAGTTGCTGTCTGCAAATGCTATGCTAATTTGTCTATTAAATTGATAGGCGAAAATGAGCAAGAATTTTGCAGCACCTTACACAAGTTCGGCTTTAATGTGCCTCATGGCTACGATCCAGTGCACCGTTATTGCAGCCTGCACGAACCACAAAATCTCTGATTGGTCCTTGAAATCTCATATTCGAATGGTATCAAGTATTTACGCGGTAATTTTTTAAACAAAACCTTTTTTTTGATGAGAAAACAAGACAACACTTTAAACTAAGGTAGTAAATGTATATAATTCTTGAATGATCAATATTTCTAGGTCTAACAGTACTATATATGCAATTGATTGTATAGGGTATTGTGGGATCTGCAGTTGCAGTTTGCTTAATGTCATGGACAATACAAAAGAAAGGTCCTTTGTATGTTTCTGTCTTCAATCCCTTGTTGTTGGTGATTGTGGCTTTACTTAGTTGGGCCTTGCGCATGGAGAAACTCTATATTGGAACGTGAGTACCAAATCTTCTTTCTATTTGAAATATGTTTACTTTTTAATCTAGCTATCTCGTTAGTAGCTAGTACTTCTGTTTCTGTTTGTTCTCCCTAAATGAAATAACTTATTACGGAGTGAAATTTTGACCATAAATCTCATCAGTATATAGAAAAACTAACTAGTTAATAGGTCCGAACGATGCTCTGGGTTATTAATATTTTCACGTTAAAAGAGTAGTATCTAATGTTGCATAGTTCTTTGGTTAGAACTTTACTTTATTAACTTGAGTCTTGAGGTCATGTGGTTGAATCTTGTATTAAACATGTTTTCAATTTTTTAATGAATATTGATGACATGGAATGAAACTATTGAAGAGATAGTGTTACGTGGCGTGTAGACTTGTTTAAGAATGTTTTTTAATATATTTATATAGATATAATGTGAAATCTTGTTAGATTTGCTTCAAAATATAATTTGAACTTATCCAACCAGACTTCACTTCTTTTAACTTATTCAACCTAGCTTATATCCCAACTAGCCTTCATATGCACGCGATGCGTGCGTTCATTTTAAAATTTGTTATTCTATTAGATACTCCATTTGTACTTTATTTATGATTAAACTTAAATGTGAAAAATTCAACAATTAGATGAATTTAGATATATTAATTCGCTAATGTAAAAAAATTAAAAAGGTTGTGAGTGATTGTTAACATTAATTTTTTGTGAATGAATATGGAACAGAAAGAATAAAAATAATGAGTTGGTTTAACTGAATTAAAGAGTATCAAAGGTAGTGAATGTTCAGACTTTTTATGTGCACGTTATGTATGTCATCTTTTTTAATAAGGTATAAATATTTTGTCCATTTAATTTTTGATTGAAAGATTTGATGCATATATCATTTTAAACTTGTTTTAAATGGCAAGTTGGAATGAGAATTTTTGAATGATTTGCTTTTGTAATTTTTTTTCTTTCCATTAACTAGATCATTAAGGGTATTTTAGTCACTTCAAAAGAGGACACCACACCTCCTCCCTTGGCTTATATAATAGAGATTAAGCCACCATTGATACTAATTCGAATGTGGGGTCAAATGTAGTCTTGGCCTATATGTGTGTAATAAAAATATCAAAAATTATAAAAAAAATACGGTCTAATTTTAATATAAAAGTAGACCTAGTCACTAAATAGATTAAACTAATCATTGAAAGAAATTAACCTAATCACTATTGACTAATTCTCTTTTTAATATAATTTTAATTTTAAAGTAGGCGGTCTATTGTAAGACAATTTCTAAAAATATTTGTAATGTTTATGGTGGTAACATTATTTTGTGTGTTACTTGATGTACAGGGCTATAGGATCATTGTTCATTGTGTTGGGGCTATATGCAGTTCTATGGGGAAAGAACAAGGAGATGCTCGATGATGGCAATCAAATAGGCCTAAATGGCACACATATTGAGGAAGGAAAATACAATGATTCAGAAAAGGAAGATTTAGAAAAGCAACAACAATTGGTGGATCTGAAGATCAACAACTATTTTGATAATTTGGGATCGAAGTGATGAAAGAGTTTTTGAGAGATTGACGCGCATCAATGAATGTGTAGGATTACATGAATTATTTAATTTTATATTCAAACTAGTTTTCTTTCTCAAACAAGGTTATTATGGGCATGTCGAGCCGCCCCACAACATGTCAAAGTTATGTCCACTTCCAAATTTTCGTAAAAATTAATATTATTTATATAAAATCTTTAAGTAAATCAAAGAAAAATTGTATTTAATATGTGTTAAAAGTTATTACACATTTTTATGTGTAAACATGCTTCTTTGTGGTATATTTTCCGTGCATTGCGTTGTGTTTTATTTGAAATTTTTGGGCAACCAATGAATACTTTTATAACTTTTATCATTTAAGTAAAAATATCATTATGAAGAAGATGAAGATGAGGAAGAGAAAGAAAAGCATGTAGGCCAGGTGGAAGGAGAGAAGGAAAATTGAAGGTTTAGGATGTCATTAATAGAGGAAGGTGAGAAGAAAGAGGAATACGACGAAGATGGAGAAAAGAAGGAGAAAAAAACCTTATATATAGCGTTAGGACTCCGTCAATAGTAAGTGTATTTTGAACATTGACAAAGTCAAAGTTTTTGGGTAATTGATGAATTCCCCAAATGTAAGGAGTATTTTAAGAATTACGTCAAACCTCGAGGGTAACTAAGGAAATTTCCCTTTTAAATTTGATCTCAAACATAAGTCACACCGACCATTCTTTTTAGACTCTTTCTCAACAACCTCTTCCTCACATTCATTAAGTTGTTGCCATAATTCAGCTCACCTTCATTGTTAGAATCAATCATACTAGCCTTCATATGCACGCGATGCGTGCGTTAATTTCAAAATTTGTTATTCTATTAGATACTCCATTCGTACTTTATTTATGATAAAACTTAAATGTGAAAAATTCAACAGTCAGAGAAATTTAGAAATATTAATTCTCTAATGTAAAAAAATAAAAAGGTTGTGAGTGATTGTTAACATTAATTAATTTTTTGTGAATGAATATTGAACAGAAAGAACAAAAATAATGAGTTGGTTTAACTTAGAGGTGATCATTTTGGCCCGGCCCGCGAGCCCGGCCCGCTTTTTGGCCGGGTTTTGGGCAGAATTTTTGGGCCCGCGGGCCGGGCCGGGCCCGCTCATATTTTTTTGTCTTTGGGCGGGCTTTGGACAAGCCAAAAACGACTTTTTAGTCTATTTTTTGGCCCGGCCCGTTTTGGCCCGCTAATTTAGGCCCGAAATAGCGGGCTTTGGACACAAAAAATCGGCCCGAATTTAGGCCTGGCCCGGCCCGACCATTGGGCAAATTTTTTTGGCCGCGGCCCGGCCCGGCCCATGATCACCTCTAGTTTAACTGAATTAAAGAGTATCAAAGGTAGTGAATGTCCAGACTTTTCAGTGCACGTTATGTATGTCATCTTTTTTAATAAGGTATAGATATTTTGTCTATTTAATTTTTGATTGAAGTATTTGATGCATATACCATTTTAAACTTGTTTTAAATGGCAAGTTGGAAAGAGAATTTTTAAGTGATTTGCTTTTGTAATTTTTTTCATTCCATTAATTAGATCATTAAGGGTATTTTAGTCACTTCAAAAGAGGACACCACACCTCCTCCCTTGGCTTATATAATAGAGATAGATATCATCATCAATATCATCGCTATTTTAAGGTAAAGTAGGAATTTAAAACTTGTCAAGCTGTTTCTTAAATGCCAATGGTAAGTGAAGGTGTATTTTTCTTCCCTCATTTCTCTCCTTCCTCGTGTTTTCTCTCAAGATCTAGGGTTATGCTCACTAGTACGGAAAACCACGATTTGCGTCGGTTCTCAAACGATCAGAAAATCATTTGTGTCGGTTCTGGATCCAACGCTACATGCCTCGACACAAATTTGTCATACATGATTTGCGTCGGATTAGGACACAACGTTCTGAAAGTTGTTTTCTTTGGAATTTTGCTAATCCTTTGCAGTTGGTTGGTGTTGTTTGATTTCCTTGTCCAACAAAGTCGCTGACCAGATGGTTGACTCGCTATCTAAGCACCACTACGGACCATACTTTGCCGAAAGTAGTTTGTCGCACCAGTTTGTTGGTAGTATGCTAGTGTGTTGTGCGTCATGTATTAACCTCCTCAAACATAAAGTTATTTGATCTTGATGTGATCTATTTTTAATATTTAATATTAGCTCAACTTAAATAGATATGCAACTATTTATAATTCTAAAAATAATGAAGGATCGGAACCAAATTCACATTCAACCAATCTAATTTTATACGCGAAATTGGAGATTCACATATGGGATTTTTAATCAATTTCAAGTCTAAATTCAGGTAACTGGCTATATCACCCTTCCTTGGACCAAGGGGGACCATTAAATTGGCTCTATTTGACAATATTAGCTGAAAATAAATTGATAAAGTTGAAACTGATAAGGTAAGTAATCAGTTTAACTGTTTGGCAAAATTAGTTGCTTAAGTTGATAAATTATTTTGACAAAATAAATAATTTTCCAAAATATCAGTCACCTGATTTTAAAAAAGTAAAGATTTTAACTTATCATTTAAACACTACTAATTATTTTAATACATAAAATATATTAACACCTAATCATTTAATATAATTAAAATGCTTCCGAAAATAGAACCATTATACATTCTCCCTCTTGTTTTGACAGGACGGTACAATTATACATCTCAAAATATGGGGAATATGAGGAAAAACCACCGACAGAATCACTATAACCATGGCCCATTAACTATGAAGCCCACCTCTCAAATCCCTGAAGAATCCACCATTAGCGTACGATCTACGACCTAAAAGCATAAATGATAAAACCCATCACGTGAAACAACCAATCCAACCATGTGTCATCATTCATGCACCGCGCCACACACTATAATTAATTAAAACATTACCACTTCTTCCCCTAAAAAAACATCTAAAACCGAAGTCAAACAAATGTTACTATTTTCTTGACCTCTTGTTATTACATGACACAATTATCATCTTAATCAATTTTTAATCATATTTTAAGTGTTTATATTATTATATTTGCACTTTTTAAATGTTCAGTTTTTCTTGTAATGGGAATTAAAAAAATGTATATTAAGTTCGGAAAACAATTCCAACCCAGGGCAACTCTCAAGCCCAAATACTAGTTAAACAATAAAAATGCGTGATTTCAAAACTCGAACCCCTCATCTGTTATTTGATATGCTAAAGCACTCATCAACTACATTATAATACTCAATTGGTCTTTTTTCAAATAGAAATAATTTAAAAACAAGACAATATTTCTATTTTTAAAGATTCAAATACACGATGGTAAATAAATCGGGAATGTATTGCCCAGGACACGAACTAGCTACTACTTCTAAATCAAACGGCAAATCATACCGTCGTTATAACGTCATCAAATTATACCATCATGGGCCCACAGCCCACAAAGGCCCATCTATAAATAACCCCTTAATATCAACCCAAATAAATTTGACGGACCCGTTGATATTATAAACTTTTAAAACGGGCGGACACTCAAGAATTGCCCGCCGTCCACCCTCTTGCCCTAGCTCTTTTTTCTCTCTCCTCAATGTAAGCGCATTTCTCTTTCTCTCTCTTCATTTTTTTGAGCTCATTTTGATCATCATTATCAGATCTTCAACTGAATTTTTGAATCTGGTAATTTTCGATCAAAATTGCGAAGAAATCTTCATTGTTCGCTCAAATTCGATCTGTTTTGTTTGCGATTTTCAAAGATCTATCACATTTTTGTGATCGGAATTGTGTTTGAAAACAGATTCACGATTGAATCTGTTGATCGATTTTGAATTTGAATGAGAAGAAATTTACGTGATTGTTGTCGGTGATTTGATCTTTGACTTGTGAATTTTTGGTGGATTTTGGTGTAGATTTGTTGAAGAAAATGGGGCTCTCATTCACGAAGCTTTTCAGTCGCCTTTTCGCGAAGAAAGAAATGAGAATTTTAATGGTAGGTCTCGATGCGGCTGGTAAGACCACCATTTTGTATAAGCTTAAGCTTGGAGAGATTGTTACCACCATTCCTACCATCGGTAAGCTTTTTTCGCCATTATATTTGTCTTATATGTTCTGTTAAGTTTTTTTGTTGCTTATGTTACTGAGATTTAAGGATTAGAATTGTAAATTGGTGCAGATCAGAAGTGTTTTGTAGTCTGTGTATTATTTCATGTCTATTGATCCAAAATGTAAACATCTTTAGCCATTTTGAGTATAGTATAAAATGTAGTGTAATATACAATGGTTTAATGTTATTTTGATTTATGTGAAAATGTTGCATTAGTACTCCACATTGAGTTTATGAGTTATAATGCGGATCAATAGTGATTGGTTGATACTAAGATTTGGATCAAAAGTAATTAGGTGATACTAAGATCTTGGATCAGAGGGAGTATGCCGATGTCATTTTAACAGCACATTTGCTGGTAGTGCTGTAATGAAATGATACAATAGTGATTTGTTGATACTAAGATTTGGATCAAAAGTAATTAGGTGATACTAAGATCTTGGATCAGAGGGAGTATGCCGATGTCATTTTAACAGCACATTTGCTGGTAGTGCTGTAATGAAATGATCAATAAATTTATCTTGATCATGAAATGGTTGAACATTTCTCTTGATTTGTAGAGGGATGGGGGTAGGGTGAAAGAAGCAACCTAGATGAGGGAGAGGTGAAGGAGAGGTGAAGATCCTTTTAAATCTATCTTATTTTTCTTCGATTATTTTTTAGGTTATGATAGGATTTAGGTCCGTGAGGTATCGTCTTTTTAGAGTATTTCATGCCATCCTTATATGCTTCTCTGTCTTTATACATTCATGTTGTTGCTGTTGAAGTGATGATAGATGATGGTCTAGTGTTTCTGTAGATTTTCTACTTGTTACATCTGTTATACTTGCTTCTGTCATATGGATCATATTAAGGAGTATACTTTTTGCTTTGTGATTAGGTTTCAATGTTGAGACCGTGGAATACAAGAACATCAGCTTTACTGTGTGGGATGTTGGAGGTCAAGACAAGGTAATTATTTATTTAAATTTCTCAATAACTATCTTAGTTATCTCATTTTTATGTGCAATTAACTAGTAATGCTTTGTTAGAATTTTAAAGCGACACTAGTGTACATTGATATTTCAACTGACAAGTAATGTGGACACATAAATGTTTTGTTGACTTTTTGATTAATGTGAAATAATGCAACAATATGATACTTGGATATCTTTGTGCACGCATTATGTGTGTGTATTTCAGACTGAACATATGCTAGGATTCTGTTTCTTCTTGCTGTGCTTCTGTACGGTCTTGTGCTACTTCTTTTTGCTGTTTATCTCCAAAATTTACTTATAAAATTGTTTGCTATAAGTATCGGCACTTGTTTATGTTTTTCCTCTGTGAGGTGAGAAAAGGCTGTGTTATATGACCTACATCTTCTATTCAACGGCAATCAATACTAAGTAAATACTTATACTTGTGTGCTTATTGCCGGTCTTGTGCTGATTTCTTAATCCTCCATCAGCACTCAACAAAATCATAAGCTATAATGATTGCGCCACCTTGTAATATCTTTTTCCCTTCAATATGAATGAGGGAAGGTTATTCATGCTGTGGCTTACATTACTCATGATACCCTTATAAAATATAATTGAAGAAGTTGTGTAGCTGGAGGACTGGTTCCTACCTGTTTTTACTCTTTGAGTTCCAAGAAGGTGTATTCATTTTTGATGTGTATGCTTATTGACGGTCTTGTGCTGATTACTTATTGTTCCGTCAGTACATAACATAACAATAAGCAATATCAGTTGGTGCCGCCTCGTCTTTCAGTTTTCTCTTCGTTGTTGTAAGGGAAGGCTATCCATGCTGTGGCAGACATCAAATGTTGAATTTACTATAAACCTTGTTTCTGAAATATATTTGATTGAATTCTAGATGCACTTATCGTAAATTGTGCATGCTTATGGTCTTGTGCTGACGTTTCTTTTCTTGTCTGCACATAGCAAAAGCATAAGTTGTATTTTGTTTGCACCATATGTGTTGGGTTTCCTTCCGGATTTTGTAATCGAAGGTTCTTTTATGAAATGTGGCATATATCTCTTAATACCATGTTGCCCTGCTAATTTGTTGAAATTATTTTCAACATATTGTAATGCAACAATGCTTATTCATGGTCCAGTGCTGATTATATATCCTTGGTTGGCACTCTACGTTTTCATAAGCTAAATATATTTGGGCTTTTTTGTGAGTTCCCTTACTTTTTTTTATGTAAATGTGGAACTCATGATGCTGCTCACATTGCACATCAAGTTGCACATTAATTTAGCTCCACTGCGTTAATTTTGGTAGTAATACATGGGTTAAAATGTTGTCTCATTCATAATCTTGTGGAATATCCAGATCCGACCTCTATGGAGACATTACTTCCAAAACACCCAAGGTCTCATCTTTGTGGTGGATAGCAATGATCGTGATCGTGCTGTTGAGGCAAGGGATGAGCTGCACAGGATGTTGAATGAGGTGAGTATTGAACTAGGATTTGAGAGCTGAGGTTGAACATCTGTGTGATTGATGATTTTATCATCGTGTGATATCTTCTTGTGTAGGATGAGTTGAGAGATGCTGTCCTCCTGGTATTTGCTAACAAGCAAGATCTTCCAAATGCTATGACTGCTGCGGAGATTACTGATAAGCTTGGTCTCAACTCCCTTCGTCAGCGTCATTGGTAACTTAATTTTGTGCTTTTGCACTACACTATTTCCTTTCTCTACACGCCCTTGCTGGCTGTGACTGAATTTGAAGGGTTCCTAACTTTTAAATTTTGTATCTGCAGGTATATCCAGAGCACGTGCGCCACTTCTGGTGAAGGTCTCTACGAAGGACTGGACTGGCTGTCCAACAACATTGCTAGCAAGGTGGATTTCTAAACCTATAGAGATTTTATCATACAAATATGAAGTATTTTACATTTTTGCATTTTACTGAAATCTTTCTGTTCATTTGACAGGCTTAGATGGCAGGATATGCCCGGCTGAGCGTAGGATGAGAATATGTGTGGATTTTGCAGCACCTGTTCAAGTGGGAGATGATATTGAGCGTTTGGCATGTGTTTTTCTTTGTTGTGTTAAAAATCACAAGAGTTATTGTGTTAATGTGATTATGTTTATGAAGGTTTTGTTATGATCATAGAAATTGTTATATCAATACTTTTGTAGATTCAGAATAACTAAAATGTATCTCAGGAAAAGAGTTTGTTTCATGTTGATATATATACTGTGACGGTGATATTCTTTTGGAGCAAAACGATGGCAGTTCCATTTTATAGTTGTGTTATTGTAGCTTTGTAGGGACTCTAGGTTGATTAAAGTAGTGTTGGACTTTCGTCCATCTGATTTAGTTACTCTTATTAGTCACTGAAGAGTATTATTATTGTGATTACTGATTAGAGGCTAACTATTCATCTCCAGTAGCTGAATTTTTAGGATCTAGTTCACAACAGCTGTATAGCTCTTCTGGTTATCAAAACGTTACTCCCTATGTAACAAAGTACTAGCAACAATTGAATTTATTCTCTCTTACGAATAATACCTAATGTTGCTAGTAATCCATGAAGGAGGGAGTAATAATAATGGCTATATCAGCAGCTTGGATTATTATACTGTGGGAGGTGCCATTTTTATTCGATAAGGCCTAAAAATTGTGGAAGGATAGAATCAATGAAAGGGAAGATGGTCCATTGTAAAAGGTACCAGGAGTTGGTACTATTGAAGTGATTGGCAAAAGATCTACAACTAAGGCAAGTTTCAAACACCAAGTTGCACTACAAGGAAATTACAGTAAACCAATATAACCGAGCTCGAGTAGCGTTGCCTATCACTGATTAAGACGAATAAGTGATGGTTTAGATGAGATTCAGCATTTTTGAGCGTTTGGCATTTTTGAACCACGAAACGCTCAGTTACAATTTCGGTTTTAAGTGTAAAAAAGTCATTTTTTGTTCTTTTGAAGGCAATGTATAATTAGTATTAATTCTCCTGTGGTGACCTTGATGATCAAAGGACCAAGGAAAGAGAATTTGCGTGAAGAGTATGCTTTGATGATCAAACGTCAACATTGGCGTGGTTGGGAAGAGGATAGTTAGAGCTGGCAACCATGCCTCGGTGGTCAATTGTATGGATTTGCAGCTATTCTAGTGGATTTATGGGCTCCTAAGATACAAGGACTAGCTGTATGTTTGTCCATGGGATTTAACAACTCTTAATTATACTCTATTCGGGGCTTACTACTAGGGGTGCTTATTCGATCGAGCTGAGCCATAACTCTTGTTAGCTGGGCTCGAGTTCGAAGAACTTGCCGAACTGAGTTGGGAGCCTGGGACCGAGCCGAACTTTGACCAAGCGTTGATCGAAACCGTTATCGAGTTGTTCTCGAACAAGCTTGACCTAATTATCATCAGTTTACTCGTCTTTTTTTTATTTTTTTTTTGAGTTTATTCTTTGATAACAAAACAATTAACTTACTATTATTTAGTATATATATATATATATATATATATATATATATATATATATATATATATATATATATATATATATATATATATATATATATACATACATACATACATACATACATACATACATACATAATCATTATTTCCATATATAAAAAAGTAATCGAGCCTGTTCACGAGGTTTTTGATCCAAACTTGTTGTAACTCAGCTTGACTCGTTAAAGTCTCAAGCCGAACTTAAACTCGAGCCGAGCCACAAAGAGTCGAGCTCTGAACGAACTTTGATCGAGTTGAGTTCGAACTGTTCACGAACAGCTCAGGCTCACCCCTAATTACAACCAACCTATTTCTTGTTTAGCAAACGAAAATCTAGCCAAGTATATATTATAAATATATTTTTTAATGCAAAAATACCACATTCTCTCTTGCTTTTTACTAATTGAATGTGCACTTCTAAATAACAAGTACATCTGAAAAACAGGAGGAAGTAATTGGTTTAACCAATTCGTGTATTTCGTACTTAGCAGAAGGGGTGGGCAAATGCTAGCAGAATCCACCAGAAAACAGTAGCCAACCAATCTCAAACAATAGAAGTGGTAAATTGGACTAACTTGAAATTTCTTTCCATTCTACAAAAGGAATTCTCCCAAAAAGATATGCAAATTTATGCGTACAACAGAAAATAATGATAATAAGAAGAATAAGTCTCCCTGAATGCTATATGTGTAATGTGTAAACAGCCCGAAAAAATGGCAGCCTGCTTGTAGATAGCTTGTTGAAACAGTCATAGAACACCATCAAATCCACTAAATTTGATACATTGAATGAGTAGAGCTATTGTCTTAGGACTCTGTTAGAGCTGAAGGTGAAGTTCTCTTCACCAGCAAGAGTGGAATGCAGTCTACCAGCAGCCCATCCATTGTTAATTACACGAATAGCAGCATGAGCAGGATCACCGACGACTCTGCTTCCCTCAACTTGTTTCTCGAATTCTGGGAGCCCCTTTGCTTTTCTTTCTTTCCTTCTTTCTCTCTCCTCATCTCGTGCTTTCCTCAGCCAACTCTCCACCGTTCTCTGCAAGAAAACCATCAGAGGTCATCATTACTCCATTAAGCCAGAAGAGCTAAGAAATTGTAATCGACTTCTTCTCCCCCTCCCGTATTGGTGGTTTCAGGAGAGAGGGGATGGGGGGGGGACTAACCATTAGTGACATATTTGATATATCCTTAAGTTTGTCCATGGGCGTTGCTAATTGTAGCGTGCCCTGAGCTACGTAAACCTGCAGAAAAAGAAGTGTTAGTTAAGCCATTGCATCGTTCAGTTTTTTTTAAAAAAACTACTAAAAATAGTGTATCTATCACAAACTATTAGAGATTAACTAAACCCACAATATGTGTTGGCCAGTTCTCGAGCCCATCGAATATATGTGTTGCGTAGATGATTGTAGCACCCCTCTCTTCACATTCCTTCTTCAGAAACTTGAGAAGGTCAGCTCTTGCCAAGACATCAAGGTCAACAGTGATCTCATCAAGCAGAAGAACCTAGAAAAACAGGACAAGGGTTTAACTCAGCTGATAATAAGATATTTAAGGTAGCACCCAAGGTTAACTCTGAAATTTGAGCAACGGCAAGATATACCTTGAATGGCTTCAGGAGGCCCATACAGATTTGCACTCTTCTTCTCTGGCCATCGGATACATTGTGCATCCTCCAAGATAGATCGATGTCCAACACCTACTGACAAGAGAACAGATTAACACGTGAAGACCGTTCCATTCTTTTATGCTTATATTGCCTAATAAAAATGGACAAATCACCTTGCTAGAATCAAAATTACTGAATTACTGAGTCAAGTTGATGTGGCAGGTACATAACATATCCTCTAGATTTGGAAGATAAAAGCCAGAGAAGGGCATTTATATACATATATACAAGGAAAAAGATCTGACAAACAGATCAAGCGCCTTACTCCAAATGCCTGATCTGATTTCATTGGTTTGTAGACAATGACAAGCTTGAATTTGAGTTAGAGCTTAGAATTAGGACCAACTACCATAGAGCATGCTTAGCAAGGTACTAGGTCATTGATTGAATTAAGGAATTGGGTGAAAGAACGGTGACCATGTCACCAATGTGCTTGCTCTAAGAGAGAAGTGCGTTTAAAAATTGATGACTTTAAGGCAAGCTACTAACCTCTTCTAACCATATTACACATCTGATGCCGCCTTTTCTAGCTCAACATACACATTATCACCCTAAGGAAGCATGGAACAAAATGAAGTATCCTGCTTTCCTACGATCTACAATATCCATCAAGCATATAATGAATCATAAGGTTTTCCGTAAATGTCTTGGGTGAAAAAGAGGACAGGTTACTCTCATATGGTAAAAAGAAGGGAGCTCCTGATTCCAGGGAGGAGGCTGTATGACACAAAAAGTAAAAAGAAAATATTCAGAGTTACTGGTCGGCAATCGGTCATCAGAGTTTCCGAGAACTTCTGCAAAGTTTCAACTCTTAGCAACTCTTAGCAAGCTGAAGCTTAAGCGGTCAAAGGTAAGGTTTATAATCCTTTACCGAATCCTCAGAGGTTGTATGTCCAAAGCACTTAAGTTGATGATATTTTGTATACTGAACTTCTATACATCGCCCTACTATTACTTAAAATCGCCCAAAAAAAAATTTAAAATTACATTTATAACCTTTTTCTTTTCTATTCTTAAATGACCACCACCACTCACCTCCTATTGGCTACCACCACCACCACTCATCTCCTATTGGCTGCCACCACCACCCACCCACCTCACTCCACCATCCTCACCTCCATTTGAATCACCCTTCTCTCTCCTTCTTCAACACCATGTGTACCACCACCCATCCACCTCATTCCACCACCCTCACCTCCACTTCTTTCGTCGCACACAACCACCATCATCTATTTTCCCACTGCCACCTACGACGTCCACCACCTCCACCTCCACGCACACGCTGAAGAAAACTCAATTTTTTTTTAAAATGCGAACGTCCGGCCAGGACGTTCGCCCCATGGTTCGAACGTCCGGCCAGGACGTTCTGGCCATGGGGCGATCCCATGGGGCGAACGTCCTGGCCGGACGTTCGCATTTTAAAAAAAAATTGAGTTTTCAATAATAATGTGCTGCTGTTGAAAGATTCAAGATCAGAGTTTACACTCTTCTTGCAAGGTACAAAATTTTAGCATAAAGTAGAACCAAGCTTGCATACTTAGAAGTACGAACTTTACATGTTAACATGCTTATCACATACCGTTGGGAAGTAATAATGAATATAATTTGAAGAACACTGTACCAGAGTCCGTAATAAGCAAGTTCTAAGAAATTCAAGTCCAAGATGTCAAACAAAAACAATAGCAGTTGTAGAAGGATAACGATGAGTCCAAATACAATGAAAGCTGAACAAGAAATTCAATGCCGAACGTTTGCATTTTAAAAAAAATTGAGTTTTTTTCAGCGTGTGAGTGGAGATGGAGGTGGTGGACGTCGCAGGTGGCAGTGGGAAAATAGGTGGTGGGGGTGGTGCGTGGTGTGGAAAAAGAAGAGGGTGACACGGCAGTGGTGGTGGTGGGGGTGGTGGGTGGTGTGAAAAAGAGGACAGGGTGAAAGGGCAGTGGTGGGGGTGGTGGGTGGTGGAAAAGAGGAAAGGGTAAAATTGTCTATAAAAATAAATTTTGGGCGATTTTAAGTAATTTCATGGCGATGTTTAACAATCCCCTTTGTATAAGATGGACAGAAAAACAAGAGAGGAACATTACGATTCAATAAGTCACCGCATATGAAAATAGGACTAAAATCACATTCGGAAAATAATGGGGGAAACCAACCAAATGAACCTTGGTTGTCGTCTGTGTTCAAACAAAAATAGGCTCCTTAATATTGCGTGAAGCAACATGAAAAAAGGAACTCTAGTGGAAATGAAGCAACGCAAAGTAAGGAGATGTTACTGAGCAGGAGAAGAGTGAAGAAAACTATATAATGCTTCCCAAATTGTGGTATGAGAAATATGAAGACCTATGTGCAAATAATTAAATCAAGAGCTTAACAGGAAACAATCTAGTTAAGTGCAACCGGCACTGAGTAGATTTTTCTAAAAATTAATCCTAGAATAAGAGAAATGCCAGATAACACAAAGCTTGGCTCCCTTACAATTCTGGCGGATCATTCTAGTTTAAGTCCAATTTGAAGGATGAGGTAGATTATATAGACATTGTTTGCTCTAATATGCACTAAAAATTGTACCTGAGAAAGAAGATCTACTTCTTAAACCAACAAAAATGCTTGGGCTGTTAGAACGGTCAAGAAAAGCAGGGAAGAAGATGAAATACCTCCTCTATCTATCCCCAATGAGATCCTAAAAGCTCCAATATCAAGTTATATGGTTACTAGGTCTGAAAGCTGACCCTGGACAACTTCATCCCTAGTCATTGGATATGTACCATTCACTAAGGCCATGAATAAAGTATGTTTTAGACAGGAAGAGAGATAGAGTCATGAAGAAGAATTGCCAAATTCATGCAATAACCTGCATACGTTAAATCATCCTGTAGATGTGCAGAACCACAGGAGGAATATAACATGAAAAGGGTAAGACAAAAGTAGATCAAAGCACAAGGACCAGTCATCAGTTGGTGCAGCAAGCTCCTTTAGAGTTGCATAGATATCTTAAGCTCTAGAAAAGTTATAATCTTATCTCTCAATCTCTACCCCCAACCTCAAGAGAAATGATAAAAGATCACGAGGTTACATGATGTGGAGAACAGCAATCAACAAGCATACCTTTAGTTGCATTACTCTATCGAGAGCATGGATTCAAAATGTCATTGCAATAGGTTTATAATCACAGTAGCCAAAAGAGGCTTTCTATTTATCCATGTAACTTTGCAGGACTATAATCTGCTCCTCTGGTTCCAGGTGAAAAAAAAAAAACTACAGTTAATTCAAAACTAGGGGTTTCATGGATCTTCAGGACTAAACTCTAGACTGTTTGAGATCACCATCCACCTAGTTTTTTTACCCTCGCTCTATCTCGAGATCTATTTCTATTTTCTTTTCCTTTTTCTTTGGGGGTGGGTGGACTCATCTACAATAACCATTGATTAATTGCTAAAAGACATTGGCTTTCAAGTAAAAACAGGAGATGCTAAAATGATTATTAGACGCACTAACCCCACCACTCTTTCACCAATACTGACAAATGAATTTGCGCTCATGTCAAAAAAATAAATGAAAAGGCAGCATCATTAACATGTCAAATATATAGTTTTCTTCTTCAATGTACCTTGATTAGTTCAGCCCTTCTTGCAGGATCTACACCGCCTACTCCAAATATCATTTTCTCAGCAGAAATATCCATCTGTATAGAAACCTCAAATCCAGCAAAAGCAACATCTCGCTTCCACTACACAGACAATATTGATCTTGTAAAGGAACTGCATAGCTATCACAAGTATGTCTGAGTCCTTTGCAAACACGTATAAACTCATCACAAACTAATAACTTGAAATTCTTCTGAGTCACTTTTCCTCGAATTAAATTCAAGCTATAGAAATAAACAGCATCTACATATCCATTTCCAAGTGACAATATAAATTTGAAATTTTAAATCAAAGAGGAGAACAAAATCTTTTCATTGAATCAATATTACCACAATAAAGCACAAATTACCAAACACAACAGTGAAAAGCTCCGGATAAAACTCGGTTGACCCAGTACATAATTTACCCACTACTGATAGAATTTTAAGGTAAAGTTTGAATTCAACTCAACATTAACCGTTATTCTTAAATGATCTACTTGGAGTTGTAATCCATCCGGTGGCTAGATGTAGCTATGTCCAGCAAGCTACTAGCATTATGGTAAATGTGATACATTTAATAACTAAGCATTAAGCCATTAATAACACCCATTGATGCATAATTTTGTCATTAATTTACCCTAAACTAGTACCATCTCCAATTCTCCTTCCGTTTCAAATATAAGACATTCACGCTTTAAATTTTCTTTTACTATAATAACGTTATTTTTAAAATTTTTCTATTAACATAAATTAAGATTAAGAGTAATTAACAAAAAGTTCGACCTCGAACATCGGGCGTGTCTTATATTTTGAAAGGAGGTGGTAGAAAAAACAGCTAAGAAATAATAAAGAGAGGAGTAAAATGAAATAGCAAACCTCTCCACCAAGATAACACAAATCACCCGAAGAAGTTAAATTGGTATCATGAAAAGCGGATCGCCCGAGAACCCGAACCATGTGAGGCTCAACCATATGTTTCCCACCTAATATCTTCAGTATCGTCGTTTTCCCTAAAACAAAAAAAAAGCAATGTCAAGTGAATTTAAAATGGAGGAGAGAAAAAGATGAAATCTTGGTGTTTACGAAGAATCGAACCTGCGCCATTGGCGCCCACAAGAAGGGATCGATCACCGGCGAAGAGGGAAAGGTTGAAGTCTTTAATTAGAGGGGTGGACCCCGGTGGTGGGTGACCGTCGATTCCTGGGTACGTGAATGCTAGGCCGTTGATCTCGACCGTTGGTGATGGTGATGGTGTTGGTGTGTCTGCCATTGATATGGGAGTTTTGGTAGTTGGGTGGGTCGGTAAAGTATGAGCGCCAAAAATGGAGAAAATTAGAGAGAGATTTATAAGAATGTAAAGACAAATAAGGGGGTGGAATGTTGAGGCGTGGCAATTGTATGACCTCTCGGTCACAAAATGACTTGCGCGCGCGCTTAGTGGTAGGTTTGGAGGTGAAACGGTACGTGGTACATCTGGATGTATAATTAATACATTATTAAGTACGTGAGGTTAGATGAGGAGGAGGTAGTAGATCAGTGAAGTATCACCTCGAATTTCAGAGTATTACCCATGTTTCGTAGACTAGTAACCTAATAGAGGTTGATCTTCGGACCAATTATCTTTTCTAATAAAAAAAGTGAAGTCCTAAAAATGTGGGATAATAACATATATGTTGTGTTATTGCTTTTTAGTTGTCGTTGTTGTTTACTTTTAGGGTTCTATTGTAACTCATTAAGGTTTTTTTTTCCACGGTTAGATGAGGGTGAAGTTGATATTTTACTATAGCTAGCCAAATCAATTTAATGTTTTTGATTTTATGAAACTAAAGTTGGTGGTTCACGATTTTCAATCTTAGTTTTAGTTGGGATGATTTTATTAAATGACGATGTTTATATTCTTAAAGCATATGCTAACTCCCCAAGTCCTTCATTGAAAAAGGCCCTTGTGCTTCACCGCGAAATTTGGTTGAGGTGGAGAAAGGATGGATATAAGATTTCACTTGATAGCTAGGTACTTTAATAAACTGATGATTTGTCGATTAGATAACCAATGTTGGATACTTTGTTTCATCTCATTTAGTTCCGGACAGAAAATTAATTATGAAAAATCGGAGGTGTCTTTTAGCAGAGGAGTCAGCATCAACCAAAGAGAAGCTTTGACAAATATTTTGAGCATGAGACAGGTGGATCGACATGGAAAGTATCTTGGTATCCCTTCTATTTTGGGGTGTTTGAAAAAACTTCTTTTCGAATCTCTATTGGATAGAATTTGGAAGAAACTCCAAGGTTGAAAGGAGAAACTATTGTCAAGATTAGGCAAAGAAATTTTACTGAAATCAGTCATTCAAGCTATTCCCACTTATTTGATGGGAGTTTATAAACTCCCTAGTTCAGTTATTCAAAAAATTCATTCGGCATGGCACGGTTCTGGTGGGGCTGTTCAGATTCTCACAGGAAGATTCACTGGAAGAGTTGGGAGTCATTGTGTACTCTAAAATGTTTTGGCGGTATGGGATTCAGGATCTTAAAGTTTTTAATGATGCCCTTCTTGGTCGGCAAGCTTGGAGGTTAGTTCGGGAACCATAATCGCTTTTTGCTAGAGTTATGAGGGCAAAATACTACCCAATTATTGTGACTTTTTGGAAGCTTCGCTTGGGCATTCTTGTAGCTACTCTTGGAGCAGCATTTGGAGCTCTAAAGCTCTTATTAAAGAAGGCGTAGTTTGGAGAATTGGTAATGGGGCTCAAGTGAAGATATGGGACGACCCTTGGGTTGTTGATGATGATGGAAGATTCCTGTCTAGTGGCCGAAATAATGAGCTCACCATGGTTATTAGGGACTTAATTGATTTTGAAAGAAAAGAGTGGAAGCTTGATTTAATTGAAGATAATTTTAATGCGAGAGATGTGAAATGTATTCTCAGCACCCCCTAAGTTCAACTGCCATGAAAAATGAACTTATTTGGGCTTACACCAAAAATGCTTGTTATTTGGTGAAAACCGCTTATATGCTTGGGAGAGGTGGGAGTCTTGACAATTTTCATTAGGTGTGGGTGGATATTGGGTGTATGGATGTGAGTCCTAAGGTGAGGCATTTCTTGTGGCGCATGTGTACGAATACACTTCCGTTCGTGGCCTCCTAACCCAGCGACATTTGACCAAGACAACTCATGTCCTTGCCTCCTTGGGGTTGCGGCCAAGCTGAATCACAGGTGCATTCTATCATTAATTGCCTTTGTATGCTAGATTTATGGATTGACAGCGGTTGTGACGAGCTGCGGCAGCGAGCACTGGATTCATCTATGTGTGATGCTCTAGTGAGTTGGCGTGAGGTTGATAGCAAAATCAGGATCAAAGGTGCTTTTCTTGCTTGGTGCATTTGGGGAGCTCACAATTCCATGGTGTTCAACAACATGGCGACGACTCACAATGTTCTGCTAGCCCGAGTTTCAAGATGGGTCGATGAACATGGCTCGTATGTGAAGCAGATTCATTCTTCTCATGTGTCTTCCTCAAGCACACTAGTACAAAAACATTGATTTGCGTCCCCTGATTTGCATCGCACTGAAACGGAAATGACGCAAAAGGGTCATTTGCGTCGCACGCGAAGAAGAGTGCGACGCACATCATATGTAAGTGAGCACCAATATGAGCTATATGCGTCGCATATACCATAGGTGCGTTGCAAGAACCCAATGTGCGTCGGACCTGCAGGAACATGCGACGCAAATCGAGAACCCAATGTGCGTCGCATGTTACTTTAGCGCATTGCAAAAACCCAATTTGCGTCGGACTCCATGACCCGTCCGACGCAGTCGCGGCCCATTAACCCGCGTGAATTTCAGGGTTCCATTTCACTCTCACTCACTCCTATTAAACCTAAACCCATTTACTCTCCGCGTGAATTTCAGGGTTCCATTTCACTCTCACTCACTCCTATCACTCTCCTCTCTCTTCCCCTCACTCACTACGGGGGTGTTTGGTTGGGGTATTTTTAATGGAATGGAATGACATCCATTCCATTGTTTGGTTGGGCATATTTAGGGTAGAGTCTCATACCCATGGGTATCTATCTCCACCCCATCCCCCTAGAATCCCGATCTCCCCTCCCCCCTAAGTTTCTAACTCCATTCCACTCAAGTTTCAAACCCTAATTTTTGTGGAAGGGGGAGAGAGGGGTTAAACCCTAGACAAGAGAAGCCACCTTTTCCGACCACCGACCGACCGGCGAACATCTTATTTGCAGAAGGTATTCTATGAATTTTCATTTTTTTCATCTTTTTGCCTCTGGTAGAATATTTGCGCATAAGTTTGGTGTAATATACAATGGTTGGCATCTTTCATTTTTTGCATATGTTTGTCCAGGTGTTTCAATAAGTTTGGTGTAATATACAATGATTTTGTTTAGACTTTGATTACATCTTTTTTTTTGTCGCTTGATAGAAGTTGTGCCACCAAATTTCTTTACTGTATTGATATGGCTACTTGGATCTGGATGCAAGTTGTAAAGTGTATATATATATATATATATATATATATATATATACACACACACACACATATAGCTGGTACAATTATATTAAAATAAAAACTGAATGCAGAATCCATTCCAAAAGTGAACCAAACAGCAGAAATGGACATTGAATCCATTACAGGATTGAACCAAACAATTTGAAACTGGTATGGGATTCTGGATCCATACCACCCTGGTATGGATATCCATACCAGGATGGTATGGGATATCCATACCATTCCATTCCAGTTTTCTGAACCAAACAGGCCCTACATTTCTTTCAGATCCGTGGTTCTCTCTCTTCTCTCTCTCTTCTCTCTCTCCCTCCCTCACTCACTCCATTTCACGGTCCCATTTCGTTCATTCAGCACTACAAGACTACTGATTTCGTGAAATATCTTTCGTTCCCTCACTCACTTCATTTCCTTCGTTCGTTCGTGAATTGGAATCGTTTTTGTTTTATGAGTCTACTGATTTCGTTCTTCGCACTCCAAGACTAAGGTAACATGTTTATTTTTCGTTTTTCTTCTTTTTTGCATGTATTAATTTTTAGTTATTTGCCATTTTTTTTCAGATCTGTTTGAAGACCGTCTTTTTTTCGACATTTCTTCGCTTTTCCAGTTCGAATTTCCAGAAATTTAACAAAGAACAACTGAGGAAGAGTCATAAATTCCAGAAATTTCGTGACTATCAGTTCGAACACTTCTTCGTTTGTTTAGATCTGATTTTGTTGATTTTTAGGTTTAATTTTTTATCTTAGTGTTGTAATTTTTAGATCTGACAAAGAACAAAATTGAAGAACAATAATATTTTATTTTTGTTCAATTTTTATTTTCAATTTCGTTTTATTTTTGTTCAGTTTTTAGATCTGATTTTGTTTTATTTTCGTTCATGTGTTTCATTCTGTTTTGACAAATGTTGTAATTCTGTTTCATCCATGTTGTATAATATAATTTTGACATTTTTAGATCTAGTTTTATTTTCGTTCAGTTTTATTTTCGTTCAGTTTTATTTTCGTTCATATGTTGTCATTCTGTAATTTAGATCTGGTTAATGGTGAAATAGATTTTCGTTTTTTTTTTTGATAAATGAGCCATTTGCGTCGGATGTGGCCCTCCATCCGACGCAAAGCCTACTTTTTTTAAAAAAAAATGAAGCATATGCGTCGCACATGGCCAATGGTGCGACGCAGATGCGTGATGTGCGTCGCACCATTGGCCATGTGCGACGCACATTTCATGGGCTGCTGGGGATTGGGGGCTGGGGATTGATAATGTGCGTCGCACCGTATATAGGGTGCGACGCAAATAGCACAACCATCTGCGTCACTCGTCATACGACGCAGATCATGTTTGGGCTATCTGCGTCGAGGCCTTTGGCGTCGGACCTATGTGCGACGCAAATAGGCGCCTCACATCCGACACAAATTGCCTTTTCTGTACTAGTGGCACCAACTCTCGTATTTGGTCTGCCCCACCCAAGGATGTTGTCAAACTTAATGTTGATGCTTCCCTTGCTGTTGAGGGTTGGGTAGGATTGGGAGCCATTGCACGTGACTCATTTGGGCGTATTTTGTTTGCTGCCACACGAAGGGTTCGTGCCCATTGGTCGGTAGAAGTAGCCGAAGCTAAGTGTAATCCCCCACATTTTTAAAGGATTTTCATAAATATATTAAGTTATTTATGTAATTATATTAAATCCAAATGAGTTTGGAAAATGATTTGACTTTTAAAAAGGGTTGACTATTTTAAAAGTCAACTAAAAATATTTTTCTAAGCTTAATAAAGTTTGTAATATTTTAATTAAGCGTGTTTTAAATAAGAGTTTAATTATTAAAAGTATATTTGAAAAGAAACTTAATGGAATCGAAAGCCCAAAAGAAATAAAAAGGGAAAGGATAATTTGATGACTAAAGTCCTAACAAGCCCATCTTGTTAGTCATCAAAGTTTTAATTATTGAATTCCTTTTCCTAAGCCCAATAGGATTAGCCTATTGTTTTAATTATTGAATTCCTTTTCCTAAGCCCAATAGGATTAGCCTATTTAAATATCCTAAAACCCGAATTTTTGCCCTACACTTATTTTCTCTCTCCTCACTTGCACGTGATCTTTGAGCCTCCTCTCCCACTCGACATTTTCTCTCTCTTCTTCCTCTTGAGCGTGACTTTCATCTTTCTCTCAAAAATTGTTTCTTCTTCGCTAAGTAACGTTTCTTGTTGAACAAGAAACGTCACAAACTATTTTTGAAGCCGAAAAAGCTGCTGCCGCCGGTCCTTGCTGCTGTTCAGTCCGGCGCCCTCTTTCCTCCTCTTATTTTGGTTGTTTTCTTTACTTCTCCTTTAAGATTCCATTAAAGTTCTAATTTTTATTGTTATTTTATTATTATTTGCATGATTACGATTTGAGTTATTATTTTTATTATGAAATATATTTTTCGGATCATATGTATAAAAGAAAAATTTCAGATTTATTATTTTTATTTTAATCATGAAAGATGTGATTTTTAGGGTTTTAAATCACTAGAAATCGATATTTAGAGTATGAATATGATTTTGATTGGAATACGATTTTTATATTCATTTAAAATATTTTCAGAAGGTTTAGAAAATTTTATAGTTGCTGGAAATTCAGAAAGTTAATATTTTAAGGTTTTTAATGGTTTTTAATCACTAGAATAGTTTATCTATACTAGGGATTAAAAATAATGAGAGTTTAAATTATAAAAACGATTTTTAAAGAAGTTTAAAAGGGTTTGGGACGTTTTAAAGTTGCTGTATTTTTTTAGTACAAGTATTTACTCGATTTCTTGGTTGTTTTAGGCGGAGAATTCACTGTAGGGGACTTTTAGTGCTTAAAAGTGGCCTACCGTTACGTTTATACGAGGTACGTACATAGTCTACGTGCTAAATGGTTAGAAACATGCTCTAGGGATGTTTTTAATTTGTAGTATCATGTATAGGACCTTGTAGTTCATATATATGATTTACTGAGATGGCTTTACATGTTATTTGCTTGTATGCTACATGTAAACTAAGAATATGTTTAAGTATGCATTTTTGTATGGAAGTTTGATGCAAGCAACTAAGTTTAGTTTGGTATTAATTCGTGAGTGAATTAAGTAAGTAAATTGGAATCATGGATTCTTTGAGTTATCTATTTATCTTATAAGAACCGAGGATCTTATTTGGTAATTTTGAGTTATACCTATATAAAGGTACAGTTTACTGTTGGCTAGGTTCAACAGGCAAGTTAGTAAAGAATAAAAGAAGTTAAAAGAGTCTTGGATGCTAAGTTGTGAACACTTATTAATTCTAAGATTAAAAAGGAGTTTTGTGATGTTATGTGATTAGTAGTTGTGAGTATTATGTGCTTGGTTGGTGTCAACACAAGTATAACATGAATGCAACGTAAAGTGAAACGAGAATAGGTTATAGACTTTAGACTGGTGCACGTCTAGAGTTGGACACTAAGGTTGGAGTACATAGTCCGCCGTGATATGTATTCTCGAGGTTGGATTGATCACCATTCCTCTTTAGTCTAAAGGTTCCTCGATATCGTAGGTCATTCTGGTTTACGGAGTCATGACCGTATTTCCTATTTCAGAAAAGTCAACTCGTCCCAATAACTATTCCATTTAAAGAAGAACTAAAAGTTAGAGTCTAGTTCAGTAAGAGTCATCTGCAGTTGTTATATTATTATTGTTATTTTATTCTACAAGTTGTGTTGTAGTATCATGTTTAGGATTATTGTTGTCTGATATGTAGTACTCAGCTTTGCTGATTACGTGCTTGTCTGTGTTTGTGATCATGGCTTTGCCTATTGATCCTGTGGTGATCCTTCGGGGAGCAGAGTCAAGAAAGCATTGACATTACAGGTTCGAAGATGCATACCATTGGGAATCTGGAATGGAGAGGCTTTTGTGATAGTAGTATTTAAGTTGTTTCTAGGAGTTTATATTTTCAGACTTTAGCTTTGAGTTGGTGTGTTTCAGTTCAAACATTGTTTGACTCTTATTTCATAAGTTTAATAAAGTTGGTTTTGTTTTAGTAAGTTTTCCGCTGCAAAATTCTGAGTAAGCCGAAACGTTATCACACGGGCGATAATGCCTGGGTAATTCTCTAAGTTTTATATTATCAAGTATTTTCTAGAAAGAGAGAATTATCGGGGTGTTACACTAAGGCTATAGAAATGGTTGTCCGTCTTGGTCGAATATTCGACTTGCAAGATGTTATGTTGGAATCCGATTGTCAAACAGTCATTAACCGTCTCTCAAAGCATGCCATTTATCTCGCGAATCTTGATCTTGTCCTGCACAATATTCTTTCTTCTAGTATGCATTATTCCCCCATTGTATGGTCACATGTTAAACGTGACGGTAACTTTGTAGCCCATAATTTAGCTAAACTCATCCCTTTTGGAGTTGAGTAAATTTGGGAGAACCACTCTCCTATGGAGGTGGCTCCTTATGTTTTGATGGATTCGTCATCAATGAAGTAATAATATCATGCTTTTCCCCTAAAAACAAAAAACAAAAACTCCGCAAGTCCTTCATTGAAAAAGGCCCTTGTGCTTCACCACGAAATTTGGTTGAGGTGGAGAAAGGTTGGATATAAGATTTCACTTGATAGCTAGATACTTTAATAAACTGATGATTTGTTGATTAGATAACCAATGTTGGATACTTTGTTTCATCTATCAATTGTTTTATTGTTTCTACCTTATCCTCTATTCTTGTATTTGATGCTTTGTGATTGATCCTTTTTTTTTAGAAAGGAAAGAAAGAACTAGGGAGAATCCCAAGAGTTGGGCCACCCTAAAGCATCCTTGCGGATGATTAAAGCAAAGGGTAAATCGGTAACATCAAACCACTATGTCGTGGTGGACGTCGAATGTCCACGATGCGCCATCCAATCCGCAACCGCTTTTGCTTCCCTAACACATGACAAATTTGAACATCCTCAAAATGACACAAATCATTTCCTGTATCTAAGATGATGGAATGGATCATCCATAGAATCTTCCAAATCTGCTTAATAGAGTTAATGACAGCCAAGTTGTCACCTTCAATAAAATTTTTGTCAATACCTAAAGACCTAGCCCCTCTAATACCTTCCCGAAGGCCCCTAGCCTCCGCCACCAGAATAGAATCCGAATCATCTAAAGTCCCCGCACCACAAAGCAGAACTTTACCTTCAGAATCCCGAATAACAAAACCAAAAGCCGCTTGACCACTATCCAGTTTAGATCCATTAAAATTAACCTTATAATAGTCACTAGGAGGGGTGGACCAACTTACCTGATCATGCATTTTTGCCTTATTTTTCTGCCTATTAAGGGAAGTAACCTGAGCATCAACAATATCAACCACATTCTCCGAAATATTAATTTATTGCACATATGCTCTAATCATCATACTAACCTTAAATGGGGAACAATTTTCCTGCCGGAAGATCACCCCATTGCGAGTATACCACACAAACCACCAAGTCATAGCCAGACACTCAACCTAGGACACTGAGAAGGAAGCTTTCAAATTTTGAAAAAAACTAGGAAAGGGGACACCATCCTCAATTATAGGAGGGGCAACCCACTTCAGTTGGGATTGAAGCTCCTCAAAGACATCAATAATAAAAGGACACTTAGAGAAAAGATAAGTTGTGTCTTCCGAGTGATGATTACAGAATATACACTACATAGGAAGAAAGACATGACTTAATTCTAAAAAGGGGAGGTTCCGATTTTATTTTATTTATTTAGTTTTTTTTTTAAAAAAAGGCAAAGAGGATCTTGGATTTTGGAACTAATGCATCTTTAATATAGCAAAAAAATAAAAGACTAACCTACCCCCTTTGAATATTAACCCCAACAACAAAAGTGGATCATTATTACTACTTATTCCGCACCTCACAACCCTCCTCTCATCTAACTCCTGACCATATCGGATACCCTGACGCCCAACACTAGCAACCCTTACCCTCCTTATAAATTTGAGTCAACCCAAAAAACTTGTCCTTGTTAGCTTTATTCTTTTGGACCGAATTAGTCTGAATTGAGCTGAAATGAAATGAATTTGTCTGAACTGAACTAGAAAGAATGAAAATTATGAGAGAAAATTAACTGAAATGATCTGATCTGAACTGAAATGAATTTGTCTGAAATGAACTGAGTTTTTATTAATTTAGTCCAAAAGAACAGAGCCTAAGTCTTATTGGCCGAGGAGATATATGTAATGGATTTTATATTTTCACTTTTTGTTAATTGTTTTTTAATTATAAAAAAGATAAAATTAACCATAATTGAGTTCTGTGGTGATCCTTCGGGGGAGCAGAGTCAAGAAAGCATTGACATTACAGGTTCGAAGATGCATACCATTGGGGAATCTGGAATGGAGAGGCTTTTGTGATAGTAGTATTTAAGTTGTTTCTAGGAGTTTATATTTTCAGACTTTAGCTTTAAGTTGGTGTGTTTCAGTTCAAACATTGTTTGACTCTTATTTCATAAGTTTAATAAAGTTGGTTTTGTTTTAGTAAGTTTTCCGCTGCAAAATTCTGAGTAAGCCGAAACGTTATCACACGGGCGATAATGCCTGGGTAATTCTCTAAGTTTTATATTATAAGTATTTTCTAGAAAGAGAGAATTATCGGGGTGTTACAAAGTGGTATCGAGCTTTAGGTTAGTTTAAGACTTATAGGCGCCTAACTAACTAGCTTATTAAGTGACTTTAGCTTCTTAAGTTACCTAGCTTATTGATTATTTGAAGGAAACCTTAGTATTGCTCCTACGTTTCTTTCGAAAGATGAACACAAATATTTTGAGGATCAAAATTTTTTTTTTAGAACCGAAATTTTTTTTTTTGGAAATAAGGTTCGAAAATCTCGTTTTCCGAAAGTCGAGGAGTTCGAAATTTTTTGTCGTTTTCGTTTTTTTCGGAAATTTTTTTAGGAGCCGAATAAAAAAAAAAAAAAAAATTTGTGTCGAGTAAAATTTTTTTTCGAATGTCTTAGTTCGAAATTTTTTTTTAGAAAATTTATTTAGGCACAAAAGTAATGTTATTATAAAAAGTGCCTGCATTATTTTCATACCTTTAAGGGTTTACAACATGACATTGTGAGAATGGGTAGTATAGGAAGGGCATATAGGATAAAAATATTATATGCCTGCATTGAAAATTTAGTTCAGCATCATTATAAATTTTCTTCCCTGCAAATAAGTGCATTATTATTTTTCTTCCCTACTAACGATGCATGAATGTTTTCTTTCCTGCTAATTGTTATATCCTTTGCCTATTAAAGTGTTATATTTTCATGCTTTTGTTTTCTTATTCTTTGATTCTTGGTGGGAATACGTTAAGGAAGAGTGCTAAACCTTTTGGGTTATTGTGATGTAGCTCTACTATTATGGCTGCAAATTTAGGAAACTACTTTAACCCTATCGTCCTGACTGACGATGAAGACGACGACCATCATCCACCCATTGACCATAGAGAATATGAAGAACTGCATTGGATAATGCGTCGCATCTTGAGGAGACACTATGCTAGGGATGATGAAGTCATCATAGAAATGGATCATGCTAGAGGAACTACAGGGAAGACATATATGATGCATGTATGAGGGTGGAATCTGAACCTGAGGAAGATTGGACACCATACCTACTAGGCAGTCTAAGATCAAGAGGAAATTCGTTGACTACTATGAGACTGACGAAGAGGACGAAGTTAGTGATGAAGACTTTGTACCTCAACAATATAAGGAAGATAAGGACAAGGATGGCAGTGTAGTGCCATAGGTTATAAATTATAGATATTTTTTTTATATATATATATATATAGAGGTACATAAGGTTTTAGTTAAAAGAATAAGGTTGGGTATATGCCAACAAACAAAGGTGTTTTATAGGAGTAGCATTTTAGGAAAAATATATATACTAGTGTGTTATTTTATTTCACATTTTTTCTTTTCCCTTCTATGGAAGAATAAAGTTTTAGTTTGTCTAATTCAAGGAGTAAAAATTTATTTTGGACACGTAATGGGGAATTTTTTTTTTTTTATTATGTGATTTCAATTTTTCTTGCCTAAATTCATGTGACTATGAATTTACTTACGTGAACAACTGTATGAATATTAGTGAACATTCCATGTTGAAACTTAGTGAAATTGTATGTGATGCGATCTTAGTGATCAAATCAAGTATTGTCTTGCTTAGACGTCTATACTAGTTTTCTGGAGCCTGAGTAGAGTTATATTACTTTCAGGTCCCGAAGTAGAATGGCTAACAACACTGAACTAGCTGACGCTATTCGCCTCTTGGCGGAGAAACTGAACCAGGACAAGGTTGAACGTCCAGAGACTGCTGGAGAAATGTTTGAAAGACTGTCCAAAGTGAAACCACCTTACTTTAAGGGACAAGCTGACCCTACTTTCCTAGAAAACTGGATTAGGGAATTTGAAAAGTTGTTTGAGGTAGTGAATTGCCCTGCTGACATGAGAGTAGGACAAGCTGTTTTATACCTAAAGATGAGGCTGACTTGTGGTGGAGAGAAAATGGGGCTAGATTGAGTGCTGCTGAGGGATTCAATTGGGAAGCCTTTGTGATTGTGCTGAGAGGAAAGTTTTACCCTGCCTTCATGAGGAAGCAGAAAGCCCAAGAGTTCATCAACCTTAGAATGGGTAGTATGACCATTTCTGAATACTATAGTAAGTTCATAGCCTTGTCTAGGTTTGCACCTGAGGTTGTAGCTACTGAGGAGCTTAAGGCTCAGAGGTTCGAACAGGGTTGACTGATGAGATCCAGCTGGGATTAGGGGGTGAGACCTTTACATCCTTAGATGTAGTGTATGGGAGAGCTTCTCATATTTATGGGTTGCAATCGAGAAAGATAAGAAGGCTGGAATAGTTGGTGAGAAGAGAAAGGAGGTTAGTACTGGAGGAAACCAAAATAACTTTAAGAAAAACCGGAATGGGAATGGGAACTTTCAAGGAAGGAACAACCAGGATAATAGTCAGGGTAAACCTGAGAGGGTTCACATTTGTAAGTTCTGTGACAAAAACCATCCTGGGAAGACTGTAAGGAGAGCTAGTGACCTGTCATTACTGCCAGAAGAAGGGTCACAGAGAGTATGAGTGCTACCTAAGCACGGAAAAGGTTTGAGAATTCAGGGAAACGGTAATCAGGCTAGACCAGGGTCTAATCAAATAGGGAACCAGGGTCCTAAGCCTGGAGGTCAAAATAACCAAGGAACCATAGTAGGCCTGCTGCTAATGATAATTCTCCCAGAACAAACCTGCAGGAAAAGTGTTCGTGATGAGTCATAACGAGGCAGAGAGATCTGCGGATGTGGTAACTGGTAATTTCTCTATCAACTCAGTTTTCGTTAAAACGTTATTCGATTCGGGGGCTACTTATTCTTTTATTTCGCCTTCTGTTTTAAAGAGTCTGGGATTGGTGGAGTATGAGTCAATTGACTTGTCTGTTAGTATTCCTACTGGGGAAGTCGTTAAGTGTACTAAGTTATTTAAGAACTTACCTTTGAAGATAGGAGGGAGTGTTTTTCCATCCGATTTGATCGAGTTTAACTTAGGAGATTTAGATGTGATTCTTGGGATGAACTGGTTGAGTCATTACAAGGCCAGGATCGATTGTGAAGTCCAGAAAGTAGTGTTGAGAAACCCTTCGGGAAAATTTACCTCATATAGACGATTTGGGAAACCTAAAAACTTTGGGTGATCTCTGCTCTACAAGTGCAGAAGTTGATGAGAAAGGGGTGTGAGCTGTTTTTCTGTAGTGTGCAAGATGTGAGTAAAGAAGCTGAGTTAAAACTTGAGGATGTTCCAATAGTGAATGAGTTTATGGACGTATTTCCGAGTGAAATTTCAGGATGCCGCCTGCAAGAGCTGTTGAGTTTACCATAGACTTAGTTCCTGGAACTGCACCTATATCTAAGGCACCTTATAGAATGGCACCTCCTGAGATGAGTGAGTTAAAGACACAATTGCAAGAACTTTTGGATAAGGGTTATATCAGACCTAGTGCATCGCCTTGGGGAGCTCCTGTTTTGTTCGTGAAGAAAAAGGATGGGAGTATGAGATTATGTATAGACTATAGGGAGTTGAATAATGTTACCATCAAGAACAAGTACCCTTTGCCTAGAATAGATGACCTATTCGATCAATTGAACGGAGCTAGTGTGTTCTCGAAGATTGACTTACGTTCAGGATATCACCAGTTGAGGGTAGCTGATAAGGATGTACCTAAGACTGCCTTTAGAACGCGTTATGGTCACTACGAGTTCACTGTAATGCCATTTGGGTTAACCAATGCTCCTGCTATATTTATGGATTTGATGAATAGAATCTTTCATGAGTTTTTAGATAAGTTCGTAGTGGTTTTCATCGATGACATTTTGATTTATTCGAGGAATGAAACCGAACACGATGAACATTTGAGGATTATCTTAGAAACCTTGAGGAAGAACCAATTTATGCCAAGTTCTCTAAGTGTGAGTTTCGTTTGGAGAAAGTAGCATTCTTGGGTCATTTTGTGTCTAAGGAAGGAGTATCTGTAGATCCTGCTAAGATTCAAGCTGTGAGTGAGTGGCCAACTCCAAAGAGTGTGACTGACATTAGAAGTTTCTTGGGTTTAGCTGGCTATTATAGGAGATTTGTGAGGGATTTCTCGAAGATAGCGAGACCTATGACGAATTTAATGAAAAAGGAGTCCAAGTTTGAGTGGAATGAGAAGTGTGAGGAAGCCTTCCAGATCTTGAAAGATCGTTTAACCACTGCACCTGTCTTAACCCTACCTGATGGGAATGAGGGATTTGAGGTCTATAGTGATGCTTCGAAGAATGGTTTGGGTTGTGTGTTGCAACAGAATGGGAAGGTAATAGCTTATGCATCGCGTCAACTGAAACCTTATGAGGCTAATTACCCTACCCATGATCTAGAGTTAGCTGCCATAGTATTTGCATTGAAGATTTGGAGACATTATCTTTATGGGGCAACCTGCAAGATATTCACAGACCATAAGAGCTTGAAATACATATTTACCCAAAAAGACTTGAATATGAGACAAAGGAGATGGCTAGAGTTGATTAAGGATTACGATCTAGACATCCAGTATCATGAAGGGAAAGCCAATGTGGTGGCTGACGCCTTGAGTAGGAAATCGAGTCATAGCTGAGTCTTTGATAGTTCCTGAGGAGTTGTGTAGAGATATGCAAAGGTTGAACCTAGAAATTTTAAATCCTGGGGAAAGTGAGGCTAGACTCAGTAATCTTTCTTTGGGAGTGTCAGTTTTCGATGAGATCATTGAGGGTCAAGTTGGGGATGAGCATCTAGATAAGATAAAAGAGAAAATGAAGCAAGGTAAGGAAATACTTCAAGATTCATGAGATGGGAGTCTAAGGTTTAAGGGAAGGTGGTGTGTACCACAGAAGTGTAACGATCTAAAGAGACGTCTTATGGATGAGGGACATAATACTCCGTATTCTGTGCACCCTGGGGGTGACAAGTTGTATAAGGATCTTAAGGTGATATATTGGTGGCCGAACATGAAACGAGAGGTAGCCGAGTATGTGTCTAAGTGTCTAACCTGTCAGAAAGTGAAGATAGACCATAAGAGGCCCATGGGGACAGTCCAACCACTAGAGGTTCCTGGATGGAAGTGGGATTCGATTTCTATGGACTTTGTGACTGCCTTACCCAAGTCGAGGAGTGGAAATGATACCATTTGGGTTATAGTGGATAGACTGACCAAGTCCGCTGTTTTCATACCTATTAAGGAGACATGGAAGAAGAAGCAACTCGCTACAACCTATATCAAGCATGTAGTGAGATTGCACGGAGTCCCAAAGGACATTATTTCAGACCGTGACTCTAGATTTCTATCTAAGTTTTGGAAGAAGGTCAAGCAAACCTTGGGACAACATTAAAGATGAGTACCGCCTTTCACCCTGCGACCGATGGTCAGACTGAGCGGACTAACCAAACTATGGAAGATATGTTGCGAGCTTGTGCTATAGATTTTCAAGGAAGTTGGGAGGACCAATTAGATTTGATTGAGTTCTCTTACAATAATAGTTACCATGCGAGTATCAAGATGGCACCTTTTGAGGCGTTATATGGCGGAAGTGTAGAAGTCCCATTTGCTGGAACGACTATAGTGAGAATGTAGTTTTGGGGACAGAATTCATTGAGGAGACCGTCAAGAACGTTAGATTGATTCAGGCTAGAATTCAAGCTGCGCAAGATAGGCAGAAGAGTTACGCAGACTTAAAGCGGCGCGAAGATGAGTTCGCTGTAGGTGATAAAGTATTCCTGAAAGTATCACCCACCAAAGGCGTTATGCGATTTGGGAAAAAGGGCAAGCTGAGTGCTAAATATGTAGGCCCATATGAAATTTTGGAGCGCATTGGGAAAGTAGCTTATAGATTGGCATTGCCAATGGAGTTTGAAAAGATGCAGATGTGTTTCACATATCCCAATTGAAGCGCTATATCCCTGATGAGCGCCATGTGTTAGAGCCTGAACGAGTGCAGATAGATAGTAGCCTCACTTATGAGGAAAGACCTGTCAAGATTCTCGACAGGAAAGTGCGTAGTACGCGTAACAAGGATGTTCATATTGTCAAAGTTCTTTGGTCTAACCACGAGTCAGAAGAGGCAACGTGGGAAGCCGAAGAGGATATGAAGAAAAAGTATCCAGACCTATTCCTTGAGGTGAGTTACGAGGGCGTAACTCGTTTTCTTTAAGGGGGGTAGAATGCGATAAATTTCGCGCTTTTTGTCTATTTTTATGACATTTTCATGTATATGTATGCCTATGTTGGGCAATTTGCACATGTTAGTGCAAAAGAAGTAGAGTCTCCGCATAAGAAAAGTGTTCTAAGTACACAAGTGTTTAAAAATGGGAAAGTGCACAGAGGCACTATCTTTTCTTCAAAGATTTTCGAAATGATGAGTTCAGACATTTTTGAAAACAAGAGGGTTTTGTGTTAAGTTTCGGGACGAAACTTCTTTTAAGGGGGGTAGACTGTAATCCCCCACATTTTTAAAGGATTTTCATAAATATATTAAGTTATTTATGTAATTATATTAAATCCAAATGAGTTTGGAAAATGATTTGACTTTTAAAAAGGGTTGACTATTTTAAAAGTCAACTAAAAATATTTTTCTAAGCTTAATAAAGTTTGTAATATTTTAATTAAGCGTGTTTTAAATAAGAGTTTAATTATTAAAAGTATATTTGAAAAGAAACTTAATGGAATCGAAAGCCCAAAAGAAATAAAAAGGGAAAGGATAATTTGATGACTAAAGTCCTAACAAGCCCATCTTGTTAGTCATCAAAGTTTTAATTATTGAATTCCTTTTCCTAAGCCCAATAGGATTAGCCTATTGTTTTAATTATTGAATTCCTTTTCCTAAGCCCAATAGGATTAGCCTATTTAAATATCCTAAAACCCGAATTTTTGCCCTACACTTATTTTCTCTCTCCTCACTTGCACGTGATCTTTGAGCCTCCTCTCCCACTCGACATTTTCTCTCTCTTCTTCCTCTTGAGCGTGACTTTCATCTCTCTCTCTCAAAAATTGTTTCTTCTTCGCTAAGTAACGTTTCTTGTTGAACAAGAAACGTCACAAACATTTTTGAAGCCGAAAAAGCTGCTGCCGCCGGTCCTTGCTGCTGTTTCAGTCCGGCGCCCTCTTCCTCCTCTTATTTTGGTTGTTTTCTTTACTTCTCCTTTAAGATTCCATTAAAGTTCTAATTTTTATTGTTATTTTATTATTATTTGCATGATTTCGATTTGAGTTATTATTTTTATTATGAAATATATTTTTCGGATCATATGTATAAAAGAAAATTTCAGATTTATTATTTTTAGTTTTAATCATGAAAGATGTGATTTTTAGGGTTTTAAATCACTAGAAATCGATATTTAGAGTATGAATATGATTTTGATTGGAATACGATTTTTATATTCATTTAAAATATTTTCAGAAGGTTTAGAAAATTTTATAGTTGCTGGAAATTCAGAAAGTTAATATTTTAAGGTTTTTAATGGTTTTTAATCACTAGAATAGTTTATCTATACTAGGGATTAAAAATAATGAGAGTTTAAATTATAAAACGATTTTTAAAGAAGTTTAGAAGGGTTTGGGACGTTTTAAAGTTGCTGTATTTTTTTAGTACAAGTATTTTACTCGTTTCTTGGTTGTTTTAGGCGGAGAATTCACTGTAGGGGACTTTTAGTGCTTAAAAGTGGCCTACCGTTACGTTTATACGAGGTACGTACATAGTCTACGTGCTAAATGGTTAGAAACATGCTCTAGGGATGTTTTTAATTTGTAGTATCATGTATAGGACCTTGTAGTTCATATATATGATTTACTGAGATGGCTTTACATGTTATTTGCTTGTATGCTACATGTAAACTAAGAATATGTTTAAGTAGATTGTTTGTATGGAAGTTTGATGCAAGCAACTAAGTTTAGTTTGGTATTAATTCGTGAGTGAATTAATGTAAGTAAATTGGAATCATGGATTCTTTGAGTTACTATTTATCTTATAAGAACCGAGGATCTTATTTGGTAATTTTGAGTTATACCTATATAAAGGTACAGTTTACTGTTGGCTAGGTTCAACAGGCAAGTTAGTAAAGAATAAAAGAAGTTAAAAGAGTCTTGGATGCTAAGTTGTGAACACTTATTAATTCTAAGATTAAAAAGGAGTTTTGTGATGTTATGTGATTAGTAGTTGTGAGTATTATGTGCTTGGTTGGTGTCAACACAAGTATAAAATGAATGCAACGTAAAGTGAAACGAGAATAGGTTATAGACTTTAGACTGGTGCACGTCTAGAGTTGGACACTAAGGGTTGGAGTACATAGTCCGCCGTGATATGTATTCTCGAGGTTGGATTGATCACCATTCCTCTTTAGTTCAAAGGTTCCTCGATATCGTAGGTCATTCTGGTTTACGGAGTCATGACCGTATTTCCTATTTCAGAAGTCAACTCGTCCCAATAACTATTCCATTTAAAGAAGAAATAAAAGTTAGAGTCTAGTTCAGTAAGAGTCATCTGCAGTTGTTATATTATTATTGTTATTTTATTCTACAAGTTGTGTTGTAGTATCATGTTTAGGATTATTGTTGTCTGATATGTAGTACTCAGCTTTGCTGATTACGTGCTTGTCTGTGTTTGTGATCATGGCTTTGCCTATTGATCCTGTGGTGATCCTTCGGGGGAGCAGAGTCAAGAAAGCATTGACATTACAGGTTCGAAGATGCATACCATTGGGGAATCTGGAATGGAGAGGCTTTTGTGATAGTAGTATTTAAGTTGTTTCTAGGAGTTTATATTTTCAGACTTTAGCTTTGAGTTGGTGTGTTTCAGTTCAAACATTGTTTGACTCTTATTTCATAAGTTTAATAAAGTTGGTTTTGTTTTAGTAAGTTTTCCGCTGCAAAATTCTGAGTAAGCCGAAACGTTATCACACGGGCGATAATGCCTGGGTAATTCTCTAAGTTTTATATTATAAGTATTTTCTAGAAAAGAGAATTATCGGGGTGTTACACTAAGGCTATAGAAATGGTTGTCCGTCTTGTGTCGAATATTCGACTTGCAAGATGTTATGTTGGAATCCGATTGTCAAACAGTCATTAACCGTCTCTCAAAGCATGCCATTTATCTCGCGAATCTTGATCTTGTCCTGCACAATATTCTTTCTTCTAGTATGCATTATTCCCCATTGTATGGTCACATGTTAAACGTGACGGTAACTTTGTAGCCCATAATTTAGCTAAAATCATCCCTTTTGGAGTTGAGTAAATTTGGGAGAACCACTCTCCTATGGAGGTGGCTCCTTATGTTTTGATGGATTCGTCATCAATGAGTAATAATATCATGCTTTTCCCCTAAAAACAAAAAACAAAAACTCCGCAAGTCCTTCATTGAAAAAGGCCCTTGTGCTTCACCACGAAATTTGGTTGAGGTGGAGAAAGGTTGGATATAAGATTTCACTTGATAGCTAGATACTTTAATAAACTGATGATTTGTTGATTAGATAACCAATGTTGGATACTTTGTTTCATCTATCAATTGTTTTATTGTTTCTACCTTATCCTCTATTCTTGTATTTGATGCTTTGTGATTGATCCTTTTTTTTAGAAAGGAAGAAAGAACTAGGGAGAATCCCAAGAGTTGGGCCACCCTAAAGCAATCTTGCGGATGATTAAAGCAAAGGTAAATCGGTAACATCAACCACTATGTCGTGGTGGACGTCGAATGTCCACGATGCGCCATCCAATCCGCAACCGCTTTTGCTTCCCTAACACATGACAAATTTGAACATCCCAAAATGACACAAATCATTTCCTGTATCTAAGATGATGGAATGGATCATCCATAGAATCTTCCAAATCTGCTTAATAGAGTTAATGACAGCCAAGTTGTCACCTTCAATAAAATTTTTGTCAATACCTAAAGACCTAGCCCCTCTAATACCTTCCCGAAGGCCCCTAGCCTCCGCCACCAGAATAGAATCCGAATCATCTAAAGTCCCCGCACCACAAAGCAGAACTTTACCTTCAGAATCCCGAATAACAAAACCAAAAGCCGCTTGACCACTATCCAGTTTAGATCCATTAAAATTAACCTTATAATAGTCACTAGGAGGGGTGGACCAACTTACCTGATCATGCATTTTTGCCTTATTTTTCTGCCTATTAAGGGAAGTAACCTGAGCATCAACAATATCAACCACATTCTCCGAAATATTAATTTATTGGCACTATGCTCTAATCATCATACTAACCTTAAATGGGAAATTTTCCTGCCGGAAGATCACCCCTTTAGTATACCACACAAACCACCAGTCATACAGACACTCAACCTAGGACACTGAGAAGGAAGCTTTCAATTTGAAAAAAAACTAGGAAAGGGGACACATCCTCAATTATAGGAGGGGCAACCCACTTCAGTTGGGGATTGAAGCTTCCTCAAAGACATCAATTAATAAAATGACATTAGAGAAAAGATAAGTTGTTCTTCCGAGTGATGATTACAAGAAATATTCACTACATAGGAAGAAAGACATGACTTAATTCTAAAAAGGGGAGGTTCCGATTTTATTTTATTTATTTAGTTTTTTTTTTAAAAAAAGGCAAAGAGGATCTTGGATTTTGGAACTAATGCATCTTTAATATAGCAAAAAAATAAAAGACTAACCTACCCCCTTTGAATATTAACCCCAACAACAAAAGTGGATCATTATTACTACTTATTCCGCACCTCACAACCTCCTCTCATCTAACTCCTGACCATATCGGATACACCTGACGCCCAACACTAGCAACCCTTACCCTCCTTATAAATTTAGTCAACCCAAAAAACTTGTCCTTGTAGCTTTATTCTTTGACCGAATTAGTCTGATTGAGCTGAAATGAAATGAATTTGTCTGAACTGAATAGAAAGAATGAAAATTATGAGAGAAATTAACTGAAATGATCTGATCTGAACTGAAATGAATTTGTCTGAAATGAACTGAGTTTTTATTAATTTAGTCCAAAAGAACAGAGCCTAAGTCTTATTGGCCGAGGAGATATATGTAATGGATTTTATATTTTCACTTTTTGTTAATTGTTTTTTAATTATAAAAAAGATAAAATTAACCATAATTGAGTTCTACAAGATTTTAAGTGATGTATTTAGCTTTTTTTATTATTTATTTGTAATATATTTACTGTATATAGCACATCTCCTCTAGAATCCCATAATTTTATTTTCACTAATTTTTTTTTATAGAGATTAGAAGCTTGACTAGAGCTCCTGGTTTGACATGTATCATAAATTCTTTTGATTTCACTCCCAATTTCACCTATCTTTATACTGATGTAAACTGAAATCCCACAAATTCATCTCCCCCCAAAAAAACCAGGATTTGAAGAGGATATCTCGTGAATTAGGGTTTTCCTCTGAAGTTAATTGGAGTCCACAAATGGCGGCAATTTATAATTTTTACATCATCAACAAATCTGGAGGTCTCATATATTATAAGGTATAAACATCTCTTAATTTACATTTTACATACAATTTGCTTTGTAGTTGCAGTTATTATTTTCTTTATAGTAAAATATGAAGATTATTATATAAACTTTATAGGATTATGGATCGGCTGGTAGAATGGATACGAATGATACATTGAGATTAGCGAGTTTATGGCACTCAATGCACGCCATTTCCCAGCAATTATCTCCTGTTTCGGGCTGTTTCGGTATCGAACTCCTCGAAGCCGATACCTTTGATCTCCATTGCTTTCAATCTCTTACTGGTATAATCCCTATTTCGTTTAAATTTGATTAAAATGATCAATTTCTTGTTATATGACAAAATTGTACTTCTTTTTGTCTGATATATGCAAGTTTGAGCTGCTAATTTCTCCAAAAAGAATGCGACGTTTTAGTTTTTGCGGTCTCTAATGCATATCTTTGACCATAAATATTTCTAATTAATTATCGATTATAATTATCATAAACTATATTTTAAACTACACACTGACATGAGTTTAACAAGACCATACATGACCATGTTATTATTTAAGTAGTGGTGGGAATTTGTGGTCAAAGTTTGTAATATTTGGTCCAAAAATGCAATTGTTGCATTCTTTTTGGAGTAGAGGAAGTATGAAGTGAGGTAGGGTAATGCTATCATTGACAAAGTTAGCTGTGAAATGACTCTGTTCGTGATAATCTGTGGCTGAATGGAATGAGTTTTCGGCTTTGGTGGTGGAGGTTTCACAACGCACATGATTTGGCATTGCTTAATTAGAAAACCAATTAATTGTCTTGGTATTGAACATAACATTAGGAACTGGATTTGATTCTTAAAGGGTGAAACATTTAAAGTAGTTTTCAGATCTAAGGATAGTTTGTAGAGCAATGTATTGTTTTCGATTAATTACAACACAAATAGATAATGTGTGTTTCTTTTAGGGCCTAGTTTTCTATCACAATGAAGCCTCTACTTTTATCTCCCAATTAATAAATTATGTTCGTGTGATATTCTACTTGTTTTAAAACTTATCTTTTGGGGTTGGAAATTGATTTAGTTAGCTAACTTTTCTGTTATAGAGCTGGAAAAATTAACATACTCCTATGTATTCCCACTTCATGAAATAAGTTTAAACTAATTAAATCGACTCTAGACCCCAAAATGAGATCAATTTCATAACTCAGGGCATGTTTGTAATCATTTTTTATTTTCAGTTTTTTTCTAAAAATAAAAAATAAAAACAAAATATGGAACCATAAAATGTAGTTTCCAATTTTCTGTTGTGAGTTTTAAAAATTGACATGTTTAGTATAAGTATGACTAATTTTAAGTTCATTATATCTCTTGTATCATATGATTTTTACATTTATAAAACCAAAAACTAAAAATTGCATATGATCCCGAACGGGTCCTTAATTAGTTAATTGTTAGTTTGGGATGAAAACAAAACAATGATGTTGGGCTGACAGCCACATAACAAACCTTTTCCAATAATGTTTGAAATCTAACTAGGTATATCAGTGATATCTAGGGGGGTACGGTGTATCGAGATTCGAGGCATTCAAAGTCCAAAGTCAAATGACTACCAAGTCAGGTCATTGAATTAGAATGCTAATTATTCAGCTTTGGAACAGGATAATGTTATCACAAGTTACCAATACAATTCTTTATCACAAATTACCAATACAATTCTAAAGCAACCGCTATAAGCAAAGTGTACTATTGCTTATAGCTTTTGAAGTACCTACCAAGCCCACTTTACAATTGATTTATTTCACAGTAGTCGTGGGATGAGGGATTAAGGTCTTAAGGAATAAGGATCAACAGTAGTGACAGCCGTATTGCTATTATAAAGTCATAAAATATCATCTTCTGCTATTATCTTGAAAGCTGAACTTGGTAAATCAGCAAGGTTGTATATTTACTATTTAGGCCATGGATTGACTAGTGTTTAGAATTCAAACAACAAGAAACCAAGGTGTAAGAATCATGATTGAGATCAGCATCAGAGGGGACGCTTCTTGTGCTTTAGATCTTGTCCTATAATCTAGGACATGCAGAGCATGAATGGAGTCACTGGCGTCTGACACCGTTATGAGTTACGGAAGATTGACATATTCAACCCTACCTAGAATTATATCCTCTAAGCTGAGAAATTAGGGAGTCGTCAGCAACTAGGAAAACCCATATTGTGAGAGGTCCCTTCACTTAGTTAGTTGAGGATTCCGATTTCCTCAACTCTTATTCTGAGCTGGGTAAGCAGATAAATTTGTAAAAAGTTTGGATGTGTTAATCCTAGTTTTAAAACTTCAGGATTTCTACTTAGGCCTTGTTTGGTTGACAAAACAAATCATGGGAATTGCAAATTCCTAGGAAGTAGAAGTATATGAAGTTGTTTGGTTGGCAAAATCATGGGAATTTGCACTTCCTAGGAAGTTCTACTTCCCACACAATGGGGGAAGTTGCTTACCTAGTTCCCCCTAGGTAAGTGCCACTTCCCATGGGAATTCCATCTTCCCATAGCCTACCAAACAATTTTCTTTACTTCCTAGGAAGTGAAATTTCATGGGAAGTGAAAAATCAAGGGAAGATCAACTTCCCAAATGCAACCAAACGATACCTTAGTTTAGAGCAGCGCTTATCTTTTGACAGGAAAAGGCTTAGCCAAGGCCTGGCCCGCTAATTACTCATCATCGCAACTTTGGAAGTTGTTATCTTAATCACAAAAAATTTAAGTATCAATTTAATGAGAACAAATTCTATGGTGAGGGTACAATGTACATCTTCAACAAATATTAGGGACCCCATTGATAAACCTTTTATCTTGCAGTTATTTGCTTTTACATTTTCTGTTTCCAGGAAAGGTTTGAGTTTGGGAGTGATAAATACTCTGTTTGTGTGGTTTGGTGGGGGTAGCAATTGGCATTTTATTATAGGAACGGAATCATAATTATGATTGATTTGCAGAAATATTTAATAATTGCTGCTATGTAGTAAGCTGCCTGCCTATTTCCGAGTTTCATCTATGTCCAACACAAACTTATAGCTTGGAGGGGTCCAAGAATTTATTGAGCATCCCTGTTGATGAAATCCCAAAATCTAGTTATTGTTTATCTTTGTAAACTGCCACGTGAAGAGGGCATGGTCGATTACCAATGTAAGGTTTCTGCTCGTGCTAGACTTATTGTATGATGCTGCTTGCAGGAACAAAATTTTTTGTTGTATGTGAGCCCGGAACACAACATATGGAGTATCTCTTGAAACATATTTATGAGCTGTATACAGATTATGTGTTGAAGAACCCGTTCTATGAAATGGAGATGCCCATACGTTGTGAGCTCTTCGACATCAACCTTGCTCAAGCAGTGCAGAAGGATCGTGTTGCTTTGCTAGGGCGATGATTGACCTGAAATGCTTGAGAAGGGACTTCCATGTTTGTAAATTTCTCTTTGTGAACTTTCTTCTCATCATATTGATTTCATGAGGCTTACAGTTTGTTGCACCTAATGTGTTGTGTCATATCGATGATGATGATTAGTCGTACTTGTAAGAATATACATTGGATTGAGGACGGCAGATACATGCGATATCTGCTACAAGCTGAGATGGATCCCGGAAATAAAATTTTGATAATTGATCTTGATGGATGTAGGAATCTAAGATTTCTTTTTCTTGATTAAAGTCTGTATATCATAACTCTGCTACAATTGTAAACTATATCCTGTCTAAAGACTTGGGTCGTTTTTTTAACGGGAAAGGAGAAGGACCCTGTCTACATTGCGTCGTGTCTTCATCGGAAAATCAAGTCTTCGCCAGAAAAATCAAGTCAATACCGAAAAATGGTCAAAGGGTCTGATCTGACAAGAAAATCGCATTTAAAGGTTGTTTCTCACCAAAAAAAATTTTATAAGGTTGTTTATCACAAAATGACACTTTTAAAAGGTTGTTTCTGACAAAAAAACTCTCTCTATATATTTATTATTTGTTAATATTATGGTTTCTAATCATACACCTTAATGATTATTCCTCATTCTATATATTTATTCTTTGTAAAACTTAAACAATTTTGAACAAAGAGTTGGTATTGTGTCAGACTCGTCTGACAAATTATTCTCGTCGGACGTCACACACAGAAAACAACTGAAAGAATTTACACACCAACTGAAAGAATAAAGGAACCAACTGAAAGAATGAAGGAACCAACTGAAAGGATAAACCAACCAACGGAAAGAATATACCAACGAACTGAAAGAATAAAACAACCATCTGAAAGAATGAAGATCAAATAACCATGGTCAGCAAAGAGGAAGATCCCCCTCCCCTCGAAAAATTCTCCAACCCACAGAAAAACTACACTTACATTTTAAGGGGCTATTGACAACAATTCCTTACGTGGCCATGAAAAACAATTGAATTTTCCACCATTCCAGAGTTTGAATTACATAACTAATGTCACATATGCATCGAACAGCTACAGTGTTTCTGAAGGAAGACCATTTTCTTACTCAAGAAGGATAATAATGAAAAACATTCCAGTAGTTGAATATGCAAACATAATGATTTACTTGCAAATTCAATAATTCACTAATCTCCATGATTTCCGACTAAGTCCAAACTATCAATGCCGCCGTCAGCGGTGGCGCCGTCAGCCCGTCTGACAATAAGCATTGGTCAGACGGTCTGACCCAATACTTTCACTTAAACAAATATTGATCCAATATATTATATACCCATATTCTCTCAACGGGGTATAAAAACTAGTTTATAAAATAAGAATACATCACTATATGAAGATTTGCTTTGAAAACAAATAAAATTATATAAATTTATGGAGTATATAATAAGTATATTGACCTTGAGTACTACATTATTGAATGTGGGAAAAGAAATCAAGGAATTCAAAAGTTTATACTGATGAGTAAGAAAAGAATAATTAAGTAAAATATATATGAGACCATGTTGTGTCCTCGCCCATCCCACTAATTAACGTTTGCTAAGGCTAAAACATGCTGCAGCACTTTTGAGTTCATAGTTTTGAGACAATGTATCTATAGCTATTGCGTTCTTCATCTTTGATTCAGCGCTGCAAAACAGAAATTATATTTGTCATTATGCTACATTGCAACTAACTCACAGATCTTACTAAAGCTCTTCCGATACCTGGAGATTTGTTTGGACCCAGCTCATTTTCCTCTGTAAAATGACTACATATATACCTGCCCCACGGCCCAACCTTATCTAAACTAAGTCGTTCTATCATTTTTAGAGTCTATAATTTTTAAAAATTGTTGTTATTTGCTTCTTTAAATTTTGCAACTAAAGATTTCTTTTTCAAATTTAAATTTAAAAGGTATATGTTCTTTTACCTTAAGTGTAGATGTTCATTTACGGTATGTTCTTTTCATTATAACATTTGTTCTTTTATAACTTTAATTTTAAGCCGTGTGTTCTTTTTTAAAGTAGAAAAGTTGTTGAAAAAAGTCTGTGTTCTTTTATATAAATGATATGTTTTTTTTGGGTGTACAATAAACACTGGGCACCTTAGTGCATAATCTGCGCTTGGCAAATGCACACGAGACCATGAAGAGCTATGTGCTTCCTGTATAAACGCAAAGAAGATTTTTTTACTGAAAACAAGGAAGTTTAGTGCTGCCAGTAAGATAGAAATGTAAAGGTAGCATTAAATTAATTTTTAGGAGAGAATGAGACTAATTAATAATAGTGGGAGGATTTTCAATTATTATTATCTAAATCATATTTGACCTGTTTCTTTTGAATATCTATTTTTCACCTTTTCACGCTTGTCAATGTGTGTTTGAATATATATATCTCCAATTTTACATATACACAAATTATAAGAAGTTAATATTTCAAAAAATACATGGCGAAACGTGTCAAACACAATCTCGATCACATAGTCACATAAGTATATTTTTCCTTACCTATTAATCACATATTTTGGTCACACATAAACTTGTAAATAGTATCAAAACTCATAATGGAGCCATTAAGAAGAAACATAGGTTGTAGCAAAATTAACGCAATTCGTGAACTAACTAACAAATTAATTTTTAATGAAAATTTCACAAATATGAGTAAAATCATAAAAAGAACATGAAGATGTAAAACAAAGAACATCATACTGATTACAAAAGAACATGTGCGTATAATAATTGATAAACAAAAAATAATCAAAAATCACAATAACCATTAAAAAGAAACACTAGTAATAGCATAATTAACACAATTCGTGGACTAACAAATTGCTTTTTAACATATTAAATTTTAGAGTGAATTTCACAAATACAAGTAAATCATAAAAAGTACATGAAGGTATATAAAAAAAGAACATCATAGTGACTATAAAGGAACATGTGCATATAATAGTTGATAAACAAAAAAATATCAAAAATCACAATAATGAATACAATCATAAAAAAGAACATAAATATATCAAACAAAGAACATCATACAAAGGGCATGTTCTCTTCGACATAAAACAGCTGAACTGAATTAAACTGAATTGAGTTGAACTGAATTAAACTGAACTAAATTGAACTGAATTAAACTGAACTGAATTGAATTGAACTGAAATGAATAGTGATATATGAGAGTAGGGGCATGTTCTCTTCGGCATAAAATAGCTGAACTGATCTAAACTGAACTGATCTGAACTGAGTTGAATTGAACTGAACTGAATAGTGATATGTGAGAGTAAAAGTATTGTCAAGAGCTGAACTGAACTGATCTGAACTGAAAATAAGCTGGGGAGAACAGGCCCTAAAAGTATTGTCCAGAGCTGAACTGAACTGAATTGAATTGAAATGAATTGAACTGAATTGAAAATAAGGTGGGGAGAACATGCCCTAATTATAAAAGAATGTGTGTATATAAATTGAGAAACAAAAGGCTAAAAGTTCATAAAAATGAAAAGAACATGGATATATCAAACAAACACATACAAATCATAAAAGAACATGTGTATATAATACTTGAGAAATAGAAAAATATTATAAATTCATAAACATGAAAATAAATATGAAAAAGAACATTATTAAGGTATAAAATAAAGAATACCATACTAATTGTAAAAAACATGACAAAACAAAAACTAATAAAAAATAGTAGTTTATTTAAAAAAAATAAATTAAATGTGATGTTATTGTGGGAGTGATTTGCCGCAATTCTTGGGGACTTATCAACCGCAATTCTCGCCCCTAGGTTACCAGGCCATTTTGTTTTTTTTTTTTTTTTAAAAATTTATTTCCTTTTCTTCAAAATTGTATTTAATGTTTTACGCTATGCGTTTTGGAGCAGGACCACGTAGAAGAAGGTGGTCTCTAGTCCACCATCCACACTTTGGTGAGGCGAGCATGAGAATGAATTTATACCGATTGTGGATGATAAGACGACCTATCTAAAGTAGAGACAATTATGGGTCGGGCCATGCCTAAAAAATTGTCCATTGGTCGAGTCAGGCCAAAATTCGGGCCAAATTTTTGGACCCAAAGCTCGGTATTTTGGGCCAAAATGAGTGGGTTTTCGGGCCGGGTTAAAAATAGACTAAAAATCATTTCTGACTCCCCAAAGCAAAAAAAGCGGCCTGACCGCGGGCCAAAAAATTCTTCTCAAACCTGCCCAAAAATTAAGCCGGGCCAGAGTTCATCAGCTCTAATTTAAAGTATCCTTATTTTTAATGTTTGTACGTGGATTTTGCAAGAATAGGTTAAGGTGAACTTATAATTCAATACACTAGGTATGTAGATTTATTTTCTTAAGCCGGGTAATGGCGTGGGTAGGGTGGATATGGATTGGGTGTGGACCTCAAGTGGATGGTAGGGTGGGAATAGTTATTCTGTTGTACCCGTTAAGGCTAATGCGTGCATTATGCTCCCGGGACACAATGAGAACTGTGCTCCCACAATACAAAATAGAACATTTACGAATACGAACATTTACGAATACGAACATTTACGAATACGAAAACGAATATTTTACTGTTGAAGTGGAACATTACAAAATTCATTTACGAAAACGTATATTTTATTGTTGAAATAAAACATTACAAGAATTCATTTATGAAAAAGAATATTTTACTGTTGAAGTGAAACATTACCATAATCCAAATACGAAAGAGAACATTGTTTTGTTAAAGTGGAACATTACTAGAATTCAATTACTTAAATAAAACATATGCTTATCAAATATAGAACATATTCTCAGAGAAAATAGAACATATTTTTTGGTGGAAAATAAAACAATTTTTAAAATTGAACATCTGCTTATCGAAAATAAAACGGATTCACAAAATATAGAACATAAATTTTTGCTAAAAAATAAGCTTAAAACGAACATTTGTTGAAATAGAACATTTATTTATTGAAAATAGAACAATTTTACGAAAACTAGAACATATATTTTTGCTGAAAAATATGCTTAAAATGAACATTTGTTAAAATAGAAATTTTACTTATCGGAAATGGAACAAATTTACTGGGTGCATGGTGTGCACTGTGCTCCCGGGAGCACAATAGAATTTTCACGTTAAGGCGACGAATAGATTTTCATTTCATACCACCATGGATGATGGATGATGGACATGGGATTGTCTATGAAAATTTTAGGTTGGGTTGGGTGTGGATGGAACATAAACTGCACTAGCTCGGCTCCGCTCTATTGACACAGGAATGGAGGGCATCGTCTACGAAAATTTTAGATGGAAATGGTAAGGAGATACCATTCTCTACAAGCACTTCGATAATGAACATAAACTAAAAACTTTGAAAATTGATTCACTAATCTATCTTTCGTGCAAGTTGTTGTATGCTCAAATATTTATATGAATTGCGATAAGTAATCTTCAACTAATGAGTTCTTGTCGACTTCACATATTAAGAAAGGTTGAGTTCACTAAACCTTGATACAACCCGTTTATTGTACGGGTTAACAATAATACTAACTCGACCCAATTATCAAACACATACAAACAAAACAAATCAAATTGATCACCTTCGTCTTAACCATCTTTGTATATGTGAGCATCATGTCGAAATGAACCATATACAACCATGCATTAAAAACAAAACATAGACAATTTAAGTAAACCATTACAAGGATTCAAATATAAAAATTGAACTCGAACCCAATCAAGTTAATGGGTCGAGTCATATAATCCCATCTACATAAACAGGATGAAACACTAACCTAAATCCGATAATTTTATCTCGAGTTCAGAATGGTATTAATAAGTTGTGGTAGTATTTGCCACCTTTAATCATCACCAAATTAATCTATGCTTGTTAGTATATCATAAACCACAGATAATTCTTATCAATAACCTCATATATACATTAACATTAAGAGTAACTCACATCGCATACACTGATACAAGAACAATCGTATTGAACCAAACTAATTAACACCGAAGCCATTAGCCATATACGTGCTGAAACCAACATACTTAACGAGTCGCAAACAAAACAAGAAAAAGAAGAAATAACCGACCTTGATTGACAAGCATCCTTGGATTCAATATTAGATTGTGGATCATCAGCAATAGTATGAACATCATAATCATGAGAAACCTCAATTTCTTGTTGAAGAGGCAACTCTTGTGAAATCATTAACGGTTTCATTTCAAGTGAAGCATTAATATTCAAATTATTCATATAAAAGTTATTAACTTCATGTTGTTGTTGTAGTATCTGCTGCTGTTGAATCCAAAACGGCTTCACATCACTTGATTCACCATACCCAACAACATCCCTATCACCCACAAAAAATGGATTAGAATTCAAATACATGTCAATATTAGACTGATCATAAGGATGGTCACTTTGATTTGCACTCAGACTCAGTTGAAATTGCGAAGCAAATTGCTGAGAAAGATCAGCGATCTGGCCAGCATCAAATTGTTCTTTGTTTCGCAATATTGCGAGCCACGCGTTCGTGCAATAAAGCTCCTCCTCATGCTGTCTAATTCGTTCTCTAAGTTGCGATATGACTAAAGAACAACCCAACACAGGAAATCTATGGCGCATTTCAGACTCATATATGATAGATCTCATTGCTTCTTCCTTTTGTTCATCTCCTAATTGTTTAAGTATCTTCATTATGTTGCATACTCCAAACAATCTATGCGCATTTAGGAACATCTTAGGCTTATCAGCAGGGAAATAAGGTGCAAGTACACAATTTGGAGCACATCTTCTCCTTTGATACTTGCATGCTGCACAAGCTTGACTTGCACCTCCTTTTATTGTCATCATATATAGTGGATGATGTACATAAAAATCATAGGTTAAAATAGATAGTTGAAGCTGGAGTTTGGAAATGGCAAAGTTTGATAAGTAATGAGATATTATAGATTTATAGTGTGAATGGACGAGAAGAAGAAGATTACTGATAACTAACTACCAAGTAAAAGTTTAAATTTGAAACGTTTTAGTCCTAGATAGTATATAGAGTCATAGAGAGAGAAATTAAAGAGAGTCCTAGTCTAAAGGAAATCAGCTTAGAACTTTTTTTTTTTACAATCTAACTTAGAATCTTGAAGAGAGATACTTTGCATGATTTGCTCACTGTGCTGGTATTAAGTAACCGTGTTTTGTCCCCTAAAAAAAAGTTACAGTGTTTTGTTATTAGGGATCTGGTGGCTATATGTCACTCAGGAGTTGTTCGTGGGCTTCAAAATGTATTTGTTCTAAGGGTTTTGAAGGATATATATTTAGGAATAGTTATTTCTCTATACATGAAAAGAATTATACAGGATTTATTTTTCTATAGATTTAGAATTTGTTTACTTCACCTTATATTTTGCTTATTTTCAAAAAAGTTGGATAAGTGCAGAAAAAATAACATTAGCTTAAGAGTTAAGAAGAAAAGTTGAACAAAGTTAAGAAAAGTTAGGAAGAAATAAGAAAAGTTTGAAAAAATAAGAAAATTTCAGGAAACAAATAAGAAATGTTTAGAAAGTACAGAAAAATAAGAAAAGTCCAAAGAAGTTTAGAAAAAAAAATAATGTGAAGAGAACATGCCTTCACCTCATAACTCATCATTTCTATCTTTGCTCGAGAAAATAAGGATAACAAGGTTAATGGAGTTATTTGTTTGATACAAACCATCAGCCAAATAGATCATTTTTGGTCAAGTAACAAACGTCCGTTGTTGTTTTTGTAACGCCCCGACAAATTACACAACCTTAATCGTCAGCAAAAACATAATTTAAGCCTGTGGGTTATGGTCCACTAATAAAATGATAGCTTAAAATGACCTCTTAGTCATACAAATGATCATCTTTATGCAATAATTATTACCCAAAAATATAGGGAATTCTAGGTAACCCAAATAATATACAAAGTCGCTTCAACCCAACCTTTCTGGAGTATCCTTCATATAACTTATCATGATCTATCTTCATAATACCTGAATGATTTCATAAAATAAAAAAAAAAGAGAAAACACAGAAAATAACCTAAAATGAGTTGAAAACTCAGTAACTTTACTCCAGCCCGTAAAAACGATGTTAGTTCATAAACATTTTCATGCATAGACATTTTCATACATAGACATATATCACGTTATATTGGTAATTGTTCGAAAATACTATCAGAAAATATTCTCATTGAATAGTCTGCTGACAGGGAACATTTACGTGATCATAGTTCATTGGCAAGTACACGCTTTGGACATGGCATTAACTTCATCATATGACCCTCTTGGTCCGTGTTCGTTCGTATATCGTAACAAATTCCTCCACATGTAACTTACTCATTTGTCAGTTCAGTTCATAATGCTAAGCTAGCAGAACCATACACTTTTACAAACTTGCACATATTCATATTTCCAAACAACACCCAAAAATCATAATAGATCCATAATTCATATAACCATACTTCATAAACATACATATTCATAAATTCATGAGCATTCATCGAGTCGTAGCATCACATAGTCATATCATTACAAAGTCATATTAACACATTCGAACTCATCATTTCATGTAACATATACGAGCATGCATAGTTGCTAGACATGAAAAGTTACCTTGTACGCTATTCCTTTTCTTACTCCTTAAGTATCATCATAACTTAGCCTCCAAGAATCGTTATACATGACCTCCTCAAAGTTATAACAACATGACCCATAATTAGAAATCATCCGCTAAACAACCAAATGATTCTTGCGTATATCACCCCTAATTTTATAACTGCAAAATGTCAAATATAACCTATGATTGCAATTACTCAAACTAATTGAGAAGATTTGGCATTAAGTCAAACCATTTGAATCCCTTTGATTTGAAATACTTAAACCTCTTGTTTTTAAAATGCCATCAACATTAATTAATGAATATTATATAACATAAATCACTTATAACCACTTCCTATACTAAAAATATTTAATATAACATAATTTAATCATAAGAATAAGATAAATCAATTAAAAGAGTTAAACTAAGTATCTTAATTAAAATTAATTAAATCAATTTAGTCTTTCATTAGCCCAACAAGTCAAGGAATAAAATAAACTAGATAGTTTAATTAGGCAGATCAGTTTTAGTTAAACTCTAATAGTCCAACAATTAACTAAATGGTTAATTTCAAAAAAAAGAAGGTTTTCTCTATCACTATGTAAATCTGATTTTAACCTAATAAGTTTAACTACTTTGAATAAGATTTTGGCCCAATTAAACAACTACAAAGTTAACTTGGGCTTAAACTTTTAAAACAAAAGGTCAGAATTAGAAAAGAGGTATATATACCTCTGCTACTATGAGCAGCGAAGACAGGGGAGCTTCAAGCTCCGACGAGTGGCGACTGAGCGCCGGTGTTGATGGGCAGAAGCAGCGCGGTGACGTCAGCAGAATCCCGGTGGTGTTCGTCGACCTTCAAACTCCGGTGAGCAGCGAATACAGCATCGAACGTAGCAGAGGAGAGAAAGCAGGGGAAATAGAACTCCGGCGATCAGGGGGTACGCCGGCGATAATAGGAAGCAGGCACGGAGACAGAATGTCGGCGGTGTTCGTTGGTGGAGAACCGAGCAGAAGGCCGAACAAGCAGCAGCAGTGCAGTCGAGCGTAGGAGGCGAGTGAAGGAAGAAGGGTGCTGGGCGGCGCGGCAGAGCTGCGGTGGTGCAGCGAATCTGGGCGGCGCACCGGGATGCTCTGGTGGTGGTTGTGCGGCGCACCAAGCAGGTGGTGTTGATGGTAGTGTCGAAAGAAAAGAGGGAAATTTTGTAATTTTGTTTGTGATTTTCCAAGCTCAGATTCAATGGGTTTTTATAGCTGAATTGAGGAGACAAAATGGAGGTGGCTTTATTGAAGATTGGTGGTTCAACACCTTGGAGAGCAAGGTGGGAGACAAGAGCGGAGAAGAAAGAAGAAGAGTGGTAGGATGGTCCGTTGTGTTGGATTGGGGAAGCTGAACATCAGCTTTCTTCATTCCTACTCCCTCTGTCGCTTAATAGAGTGCCCATTTCTTTTTTGGACACTATTCAAAGGTAAAGAAAGCCCTCAAAAAATATTTCTTTTTTTTTTTTTTTGAGGGGAACCCCAAGAGGGAGATCATATTATATCAGTCATAGCCAAAGACATAACATCAACCGGAATATCATCCACCCAAACACGTTTGCCAATCTCCCAAGGTTGGAGATGAGCCAACATATGAGCAACATTATTACCGGAACGTTTCACGAAAGACCAAAACAAAAATCAAAACAAACAACCAAATCTAAAATGTCATCTATAATTAAATGAAACTCACTAGATCCCCTCTACCCTTTCTTAAAGCTTGTATCGCTAGAAGGCTATCACTCTCCACCTCCAAGTGACGGTAGCCTAACTCCTTCGCCAGTTTGAGACCATGATAAATCGCCTTTGCTTCCGCTAACACGCGGCTCCCAAGCGACCTCGAATTGAAACGCACACCAGCAGCTAGTACATCACCCTTCTCATCACGGACACCGCACCTAACCCGCACCCACCAACCCAATTTGGCCCGCATCAATATTGAGCTTCACGGTTCCAGCCTGGCTTGGCCCATTCAGTTGCGTGGGGGCAGCAGCAGCTCTCCTTGTGGCGAGTTTGGCTAATTTCCAAGGCTTCTTTACATATCTTCTTGCATATTGCCATGTGGCCATAGGATAGCCCCCCTCACTTCCATTAACATCTTGCATCTAGCCCCCCAAATCGCCCAAGATAGAGTCCCAACTCGCACATCGCCTCCCCTTCGACTTTTCGAAACAACCTTCCACCAGTCACCCACATACCTGCCCACGTCTCGCTCCCTAATGTCGAAATCACTAAGTCTCCAAACCTCCTGTGCGAAAGAGCAGTAGTATAGTGCATGAACTACAGATTCATCTCCTTGCCCACACACGCTACAAATCTTTTCCCTACTAGGAACACGACGGTTCAGAGCTAAGTTTGTGGGAGGCGTTTAGAGAGCCCTCCACGCAAAAATTTTAACCCGGGGCAGCACTTGCAAACTCCATATTTTCTTCCAAACCATCGAAGGAGACGAAGTAGAGGCTTCAATAGCTTGTTCGAGTCCCCCAAATAGCTTTGTATGCAGATCTCACCGAATACACTCCATCCTTTTCAAGGTCCCAACACATAACATCCTCCGGAAGACGGGAACTTATAGGGATACTCATTACTCGTTCCACCTCAAAAGGTAGAAAAGAGTTGTGATAATAAACTTCTATTCCAATTCTTATAAATAGGATGAATTAAATCCCCACCATAGTATTAGGATTCGAATTCCCTCGCGGAGAAATAATTTTGCGAGACTGCGTACCTGGAATCCATTCATCATGCCAAACTCGGTTTTTTCACCATCACCAACCCTCCACCTAACTCCTCTTCTCAACACCCACCTCGCTTCCCAAATACCACGCCAAGTATAACTCGGATTCGACCCCAGCTCAGCATCCATAAAGAGAATGAGGGATAATACTTCGCCTTTAGAACTTGTTCAATCAAACTCCCCTTATGAGTCGCAAGACGCCATGCCTGTTTTCCCAATAGAGCCCAGTTGAACAGTTTCATATCTCGGAATCCCAAACCACCTTCCCCTTTTGATTTACATAGTTTCTTCCAAGCAACCCAGTGGATCTTCCGTTTCACCATTTTTTTGCCCCCACCAGAATTGAGCTATCAAAGATCGTATCTCATCACAAAAAGAAGAGGGAAACTTAAACACACTCATCGCGTAGGTAGGAAGAGATTGGGCCACTGCCTTTATCATAACCTCCCTACCAGCTTTTGAAAGAATCATCCCCTTCCACCCTTGAAGCTTTTTCCATAATTTTTCTTTGACACCTTTTGTAATGACTTTTTTCGAACGACCAACTGTAGTAGGTAAGCCAAGGTATCTATCATGCACCTCAACCACTCTAACACCCAATTTCTGCTCAATTTCACCCCTCCTTGAATCTCTTACGCCCTTGCTGAACGAAAGAGTTGTTTTATCAAAATTTACCTTTTGACCCGAGGATAACTCATACACCCGTAGGGCTTCCTGAATAGCCTCGCATCATGAATGGTAGCTCTAGAGAAAATCACACAATCATCAGCAAACAGTAAATGATTAACAGAAGGAGCGGTGGGGGCCACCTTGATACCTCTCAGAGAATTATTCTCCTCCGCTTTCCTAAGCAAATGGGAGAACACTTCAGCACACAAGATGAACAAATATGGCGATAGGGGGTCCCCTTGTCTGAGACCTCTGTTAGGAGAGAATTCCTCCGAAGGTCGACCATTAATAAGAACTGAGAAGGTCACAGAACGGACACAATCCATAACCCTGTTGCACCAGTCAACCGCAAAACCAAATTTTTTCAGCACCTCATCCAAAAAATCCCATTCAATACGATCATATGCTTTAGACATATCCAGTTTCAGAGCCATATGCCCCTCTACATGTTGCGAGTTTTTCATATGATGAAACAACTCAAAAGCCACCAGAATGTTATCTGTTATCAGACGCCCCGGAACAAAAGCACTCTGATTAACAGTAACAATTTTATCAAGGAAAACTTTGAGGCGATTAGCAAGCACCTTTGACACCAATTTATAGATGACATTACAGAGAGAAATAGGGCGGAAGTCAGACATACAATCAGCTTTGCTTTTTTTCGGGATCAGAACAATGAAAGTTTTGTTCAAAGGACTAGGAATCTTAGCTCCACGCAAAATATCAAGAACTGCATCAGTAACAGACTTACCAACAATGTGCCAGTATGTCTGAAAGAACATAGGACACATACCATCAGGGCCAGGAGCCTTGATTGGATGCATCTGGCTAAGCGCTATACGAACCTCCTCTCCATTATACTCCGCTCTCAGAATGTTGTTCATTTCTACAGAAACCCGGCTCTGAAAATCTGCAAGGGCCTGTGAAATCAATGAAGGGTTCTCCGAAGTGAACATTTTGCGAAAATAGTGCACTGCAAGCTTTCCCACACTCTCATCCCTCGTGCTCAACACCCGCATCATCTTTGAGACTAGTTATGCGATTCTTCTTCTTCCTCTCTGAAGCTCTCTGATGGAAGAATTTAGTATTACGATCACCATCCGCTAACCATAAAGCACGTGAACGCTGCTGCCAGTACCGCTCCTCATGTTGGGACAAAATCTCGATCTCACGGAGCAACCCACGCCTACTCTCCAACTGGCTTGCCGAGAGCTGAGCACCATTAAGCTTCTTTAATTTCTTGCGCTTCTTCTTTAATTCTCGGAAGATGGGCCCAAACTTTTCCCCACTCCACTTCTTCAAATTCGCCGCACATGCCTCCACCTTAGTCTCCAAGTTCGCCCCATACAACCACGCTCCCGCAATGACCTCCTCACACTCTGCTTCGCTAGCCCAGATTTGCTCAAACCGAAAAGGTTTACCACCCAGCTGTTGCACACTATCGCGTCTCCACAAGGTGAGTTTAATCGGGGCATGGTCCGACCATTCTCGATCCAAATTCCATAGATGAGCATCCAAAAACAAATTCGACCAACTAGTAGTGACAAGAGCCCTATCAAGCCTGCATTGAACATTATCCTGAAGCTCGCGGCCATTATCATATGTAAACTCATACCCTGAGAACGGGACATCATGAAAACCACACACATTAACAGCATTTCTAAAATTCTCCATTTGCCAAGACGCTCTATCATTTCCCCCCATCTTCTCCGAATCCAGTAAAATTTCATTAAAATCACCCAAACAGAGCCACGGAAGAGTAGACTGAGCAGTAAGACTCTCCAATAAGCTCCAAGATAAGTGTCTATTCTGTATCTCTGGCCAGCCATAGAAACCTGTGCATCTCCATTCCTCCTCCCCAAGCCCCTTCTCACGATCACATCAATGTGGTGTAGGGACATAGAGCTCAAAACAACATTAATATCCTTTTTCCAAAGTAAAGCTAGACCTCCAGATCGACCTCTAGAATCAACTGAGAGCCCATAAAAATCCCCCAATCTACTAATAATCCGCGCAAATTCGCCACTACTCAACTTCGTCTCCGACAAGAACACCAGAGACGGGGCCTCTCTTCGGAGTAAATCCCGAAGATTACCAACTGCAGAGGGGTTGCCCAACCCTCTACAGTTGAGACTCAAAATACTCATTGAGCGCGGGACTGGTCATCATCAGTCCTCGCCATTCGCCATCCAGAAGAAGAAACATCCAAAATAATTTTTTTATTCGAAGGGCCACTAGAAAAGTCAACGTCCACTTTATCCCTATCTCTTTTACCATTTTTACCACCATCATCATTCACTGGTAAGCTAGCAGAATTAACCTTTTTTTCACGACCCAATTTTCTCCATTTCCTCACTGTAGTACTCACTACCCCAACATCCTCTTGCATCACTGTATCCAAATTGAAACCCATGCCATCTGAGTCCCCAACATCCGTCCCTTTGTCCACACACCCCCCCTCTTTTTCAACATCAAAAACATTAAATGACCCCACTACATTATCTACTGCCAACTCCCCCTTTTCTCCCATATGCACAACATCCCTCCCTCTTACACCCTTATCCACGCAATCCCCTACATTTTTATGATTAAAATCATTGAAACCAACTTCCCCAAAGTCTACTGCCAGCTTTCCTTGTGACCCCTTATTGTCAACATGCTCATAATTAACTAAATCACTAACTTCTTTGCCCACAAAGTCAACATTTAATTCATTAAAAAGGGGCCCAGCATCATTATTAAATAACTCCACATTCTTTGTGGAAGAAAGAGATTGAGTATTAAGAATATCACTTACTGCATGAGAATTTGTGGTCTGCTTTACTACGTTGCTGCATTCACCTTGCTCACCATCATTCTCGGCCTCCTTACTTGTTCCCTCTTCCACACACCCTATCACCGCACCACCCCTCAACGTGACATCCTCCTCATTAGCTTGAGCGCTAAAGATCAATCGACGCGAGCGGTGAAGAAACTCTTTGGTCTCCTCTATCATCTTCATGCGACCCTTCCGTGGGGATGCCCGAAGCCACCCCCATTGTTTACAACGCTTGGTCCTCCTCGATCTCTACTGGGCAATCTCTCTCAATATGTCCCATAACCCCACATTCATAGCAAAAAGTGGGAAGCCTCTCATATTTGATTTCAATCACCACCATCCTCCCATTCCTAGTTTTGAGTTTTTGAATGCGGCGAAGCGGCTTGGATACGTCCAGATTCACCTTTACCCGAGCCGACTTGTCCCATGTAATACCATCTGACTCCACCTCTAACACGGGCCCTATACTGTTGCCTATAGTCCTCACCACGGCCTCCGCTCTACTATCCATAGGGAGGTTATAAAGTCTCACCCAAAAAGGGCATCGAGTCAGTGAAATTTCGGATGGTTGTATACTACTCTCAATCTCCTCCAAAAGCACGAGATGGTTGTCAAAAGTCCAAGGTCGGCCAGCCATAACCTTGGCTTTGTCCTTTGCCGTAGCAAATTGAATCACAAAAAGGCTATTTTCGATTTGACGGAAAAGAGCCCCTTTTGAAAGAGTCCAGATTTGATTCAAAGTCCTTTTAAGGGCTTCAAAATTATACGTTCTAATAGTGAGGACTTTTCCCACCAGTGCTAGGTTTATCGACGCCGTAGGATTTTCGTCCAACCCTCCAAGTCTACGACAATACCTTCATCTGCTGTGATTTTGAGATTCGAAACTTTGTCTGCGAGATTGTCAGCCATGAGACTGACACAGATCCCACGCAGGATTAGCAATGAGCGAAAAACGAGACTGAGCACTCAAACTTTTAAGAAAAAACATAGTCATGTGGGGTCTTGTTTGATTCATCTCATTACGTACATTAAGAAAATCAAACTTTTATAATTTTTACTAATATGAAATTAAAGATATTAACGATACAAAACGTGCATTGGCAAACGTGCATTGGAGAAATGGGCACTCTATTAAGGGACGGAGGGAGTATTTCTTTCCTATTTTCTTTGAATGTCAAACTTTGCTATTTTCAAACTCATTTGCTAAATGCCGCCCTGGATTTTCCTACTAACGCCCTGTATAAATACATATACATGTATTTATACTTTAACACTAACTATCCCACTTTCTTTAACTATCCCACTCTCTTTTCACTCTCCCTCACTCTCTTCACTCTCCATCACTCCATCACTACATCTCTTTCATCAACAAGGATCTCCTATCAAAAACTCCGGCGATTTTTTCGGCGACAATAACTCCGACTAATTTTCCAGCCACATTATTGCATTATTAATATTAATGAAATTTTATAATTCATTCAATACACAAAATCGGACTATATTGAATAAAAAAAAAAGTGTCCAAGCACCTAAATTAGATGCCCGAACTTGTGGTCAGACACCAAAATTAGGCGCCCAACCACAGGTACAGGCGCCTAAATAAGGTGCATGTACCTGTGGTTGGGCGCTTAATTTAGGCGTCTGACCATAGGTTCAGGCACCTAATTTAGGTGCCTGTACCTGTGGTTGGGCGCCTAATTTAGGCGCCTGACCACGGGTTCAGGCGCCTAAATTAGTTTCCTTACCATGGGTTCAGGCGCCTAAATTAGTTGCCTGACACTTTTTTTTAAGTCAATATGTCCGATTTTGTGTATTAAAAGAATTATGAAATTTAATTAATATTAATAATGTTGCCGGAGATATTGTCGTCGGAAAGTTAGCCGGAAAAATTGCCGGAGTTCTTGATGGGAAAGTTACCCGGAATAATTGCCGGAGTTATCTCCATCACTCCCTCACTACATCTCTTTCATCAACAACGGTCTCCCATCAAGAACTCCGGCAATTTTTCCGGCGACAATAACTCTGACAACTTTTCCGACTAATTTTACGGCCACATTATTGCATTATCAATATTAATGAAATTTTATAATTCTTTTAATACACAAAATCGGACTATATTGACTTTAAAAAAAAGTGTCCAGGCACCTAAATTAGGTGCCCGAAACTATGGTCATTGGTCAGGCACCTAAATTAGGTGCCCAACCACTGGTGCCTAAATTAGGTGCATGTACATGTGGTTGTGCGCCTAATTTAGGTGCTTGACCAGGCACCTAATTTAGGCACCTGACCACAGGTTCAGGCACCTAATTAGGTGCATGTACCTGTGGTTGGGTGCTTAATTTAGGCGCCTGACCACAGGTTCAGACACCTAATTTAGGTGCCTGGACACTTTTTTTAAAGTCAATATAGTTCGATACTTCGATTTTGTGTATTAAAAGAATTATAAAATTTAAGTAATATTAATATTGCAATAATGTGGCCGGAAAAGTTGCCAGATTTATTGTGCAGGAGATATTGTCGTCGGAAAGTTAGCCGGAAAAATTGTCGGAGTTCTTGATGCGAAAGTTAGTCGGAATAATTGCCGGAGTTATTGTGGATGAAAGAGATGTAGGGAGGGAAATACAACCCATGTATACAAATAAAAAAATACAGGGGGTTAACTGGAAATTCTAGGGCGCCATTTAGCAAGACCCTTTTCAAATGTTCTAACTTTAACTTTTATCTAAAATATTAAAGTCATAAACTATATTATAGATAAAATCATTTATAATAATAAATATCATTTGTATAACTAAAGTAAATATACTTATTTTAGAAAATAACTTTTATCAGAATAATTTCGAAAAAATTTAGGACGTAATTATGCTAATAAACATAATTAGTAGTTAATAAAACGAGATTAAAGTTCGGGGTATTATAGTTTTATTCTTCCTTTTTTATATTTTTTTTTTTAGGAAAAAAAAGTGCCATCAATCAAGGGATGAAAACGTCCATGAGTACATAAAGAGCAACAGTTTTGGGACAAGGATTCATCCGACATGGTTCATAACCAAAAGGCATAATCTTAGCAAGATAATGGGCAACGAAATTCCAACCTTCTTCTAACACGAGAGAAACGAATATAATAAAATTCAGAGCAAAGAAAAAAATGTCTCCAAGGATCGCATCCAAACCCAAAAAATAGAGAGTTGCGATAGAGAGATGATAACTTGTGCATTCGACTCAACAATAATCTGCTAAAGGCCTTGCTTCCTCACCCAACCCACAGCCACGAGATGGTCTTAGCTTCGGCTATGTCCGGCGACGAACATGCCTTCAATCTCTTCACTGTCGAGAAGATTACCTTACCCTTGTTGTCACGTGCTACGACACCCAAACCCGTCCAACTCTCCTCAAGTCCTCACTAAACGAGGCATCGATACTAATTTGTATCATACCCGGTACTGGAGCACACCACTTGTTCGAACTAGGGAGAACACTTCTCCTCGAACTAGCATAGATATGTTGGGTGTGTGCATTGTATTCATCCGATTGCCCATGCGAAGAGCCACAACTTCAACAACTTCAATAAGAGAATTTATTCTCAAATACATAATATTTCTTTAGAACCATAAATTTCATGCAAAAATGCAACCTCTTTGCACCATCTTCCCATCCAATTCATACCACCTTACAATCAGCTCAAGTATATCCTCCTTGTCACAGCCACAATCCTTCCATAGCTACCGAATTCTGCTAAAGTTCAAGATGCCATGTTGAACCGTCTCGTCGGTACCAAGGCGCTAAGGACACGATGCCTCCTCCACTATATGTCGCACCTTAAGCGATACACGTACATGGAGTGTGTTATTATACACACGCCACATGAAATGGTGAGCCTTTGGGGAGAATTCCATCTTCCATAGATTCACCCAAGCTTCATGAAATTCATCAAGACTTCCTTCATTCCTGTCATATATGCGGTTTTAATCGTGTACTTCCCATCCTTTGAGTATGCCCACATAAAGTCATCACTTCCACCCCGAAGGCTAAGAGGAATAACATAAATACATTTCTTATTTGTCAGTGAAATGTTGGTCAACTAGGTCACTTCTCTACTCTATCTTTTCATAACCTATCAAATCTCCAACAACCTTCAAGTCATCAATCTCATCACTCTCAATAAATCTCCCCCTCTCATCTCCAATCCACAAATCTCTCCATTTGTCAATATCCTTCCCATTTCCCACCCTATACATTAAACCTTCTTTCACCCTATACATAATTCTTTTTTTTTATATATACTAGACCTGGTAGCTCTAGTGATGAAAGCCTATTATATATAGGCCTACTACTCTAGATTTGTATATACTAATACATGTTACACTTTGAGGCTAAAACTCGAGATCTCTAATTGAAACAACTTTCTTAAAAATTGGAATTTATGGTAAAAGTTGGTCAACTTTGACTTTAAATTTGGGAATATAATGGAGCAAACAATTAGAGATAAAGGAAGTAAATATTATGTTACTTTTTTGAAATTAAAATTGATTCATTGAGTCAAAGTCATACAACATACATTGAGGAGACTTAACACTTCTGAAAACCCTTATCTTTCACATTGTTGTCTGATGCAACCATCTACAAGAACGTCTATCAATCTTTGTAGTTTTGAAATATAACTGAATTTAATTACAGTAATTGTAAACAAAGTACTGACATCTGTTGCAACTCCACACAAAATTTGATCAACAAATAATCTCTTGAATTACATAAAAAACCAAAGATAAAGTTAAACTCTCACATGGAGTGAATGAACCATTATATGGGTAAATATAACACAATATATAGATAGAAAAACTCTCCGTTAGAGAGATACTGAAATTTATTAGAAACAATAACATTAGCAACAAAGGGAAAATAAAATATGGATTTTGTGGAAGAGCATAGAGAAGATAGAAGAAAATGAGAACAGGCGGGGTCAGGAAATATATATTATGTTGATGTAACTTCTTTTTCCTTTCAAGATATTATGTTAAATATATGAGTTGTTGAGTCAAGAAAAACAATATATAAAAGATAAAATTATGAAATATATTGTTTGTATTTTGTTAGAGGAGGGGTTGCATATAAAAATGAGATTTTGACACTTGTTGTTTTTATATATTTACTTTCTTTTATATAAAATGTCTAATATTTATCTCATTAGATTACATAATAATGTTAGTATAAGATCACATGAGAATGATCCTTACCTGAGAAATGAGAATGAATCTCAACCATACGATTAGATTAGAGTTACAACACTTGTTCATTAGAGTTATACCTCCCTAAAAAAATTTTGAATCCCAAACGGCTTTACATCACTTGATTCACCCAACAACATCCCTATCACCCACAAAAAAATTGATTAGAATTCATATACATGTCAATATTAGACTGATCATAAGGATGGTCACTTTGATTTGCACCCTAACTCAGTTGAAATTGCAAAGCAAATTGCTGAGATAGATCAGAGATCTAGCCAGCATCAAATTGTTCTTTGTTTCGCAATATTGCGACCCACGAGTTCGTGCAATAAAGCTCCTCCTAATGCTGTCTAATTTGTTCTTTAAGTTGCCATATGACTAAAGAACAACCAAAAACAGGAAATCTATGGTTGCATATAAAAATGAGATTCTGACACTTGTTCTTTTTATATATTTACTTTATAGAGTTAGAATTCACTGAAAAGTAACTTCAAGCTGAAAACTGAAAATCGACTTTTTGTTCATTTTGTAGTTTTTTTGCTCATTTTATGTTTGTTGCTCATTTCATGTTTTTGCCCATTTTAAGAATTTTTTTCTCATTTTAGCAAACTTTTGCTCATTTTACGAAGTTTATGCTCATTTTACAAACTTTTGTTCATTTTATGTTTTCGCTCATTTTTAAAAACGTTTGCTCATTTTACAAATTTTTGCTTATTTTATAGTTTTGCTCATTTTCAAAAACTTTTTGCTCATTTTATATTGTAGTTTTCAGTTTTTAGCACAAGGAGTAGTTTTCACGTGATCCTATATATATATTTTTCATCCATTTCATAATTTTTATAACAATTACAATTCTAAGATCAAAACCAATTTTCACCATTATATAAGAAAAACATAGTTGTATTCATCTTGATGTGTAGCTTTAAATATCAATTTTTTCTATAACTGATATTTGATACTAATACATGATGAAGATATTAATCGTCAAATAAATGTGTTGAATACAACGAAATTACAAATTTTGCAAGAATTAAAACCAACGAATTGTACAATTCTCCATACGAGTGTATTGAGAGATTACCTTATCAATCAATACTAACTATACCCACTTTCATCAAAGTCTACTCATCTATTTCTGAATTTTCTTGTGAATTTTTGGTTCTTAGCAAAGTATAAATCTAGTTCGAGTATAAATCCAATCCCTAACAACACGAAAGTATATATATGGTTCAACAACATCGAGTTAAAGTATAAATCCATTTCAAGCACATTTTATCCAGTTCAATAACATCAAGTATCGAATTCAAGCACAATTCAATAGGCGCTACTATCATGTTCAAGTTAACATCCAGTTAAACAACAAGCACCACTCTCGAATTTCAGCTTTCAAGCATAGTTGGAGTGATGCTACATCATAATTCAGCTTAACTAGTTCATGCTATAAGAGATTTATTTCAGCTTTTCAAGTGCGTATAATGATTCTTAAACCATCTATATTGCAGTACAAATAATTAGCAACATGTCAGTGCTTGATGTACTACCTAGCTACATCAGCAACATGGCAATAAATTTACTAAAATCTTGTTTATATGTGAAGTATTCTTTCTTAGGTATCTTATACACATATTGATCCTTTGTTTAGTGCAGGAGTTATTGGAAACTATAGAGGAGAATGTATTGATGGATTTCAACGAAACATATACTTCTTGGATAGTTTGATGGTAGAACTACTGGCCACTGGCCATACTTGAGGGGATACATTATGCCCAACGTGAATTCATAAATCACCTCATGATTATCTCTGATTGCAACAATGTTATATCAATGTTCAACACAAGTATAATACACTGAGATGCTGACCATAACACAATTTATTGAATACAGGGAAATGCTCCAAATGTTTCACCAATCGAACAAGACAAAACTCTTCCTTCAACACCCTTCTCTCTCTTCCTCCAATTTGCTCCCTAAAATTAGGTAGCCGAATTTTTCAAAAGGAGAGAAAGAGAAGAGTTGTTGAAGAAGAGTAGAGATGGCAGTGGTTGAAAACGGTGTTGTTAATTAGGGGTGAGCACAACCGGGTACCCGGTAGAATTTCATAGACCCGGACCCAGACCCGGACCCACTGGGTATTGAAAATCTGGAATTGGAATTGGTCCAACCGGGTCTTAAATTTTTGGACCCAGACCCGGAACCGGTGGGTACCAGGTCCCGAACTGGGTACCCAGTTGTAAGTTTAACAACATACTAAAATGGGCAAATTGAGATATAAAATTTTTTAAAAAAATAAATGGGCCTAAAGGCCTACTAAATACTAATTTTTTACTTAACAACTATTATCCTATTACCAATTTTATATGAGTATATGAAAAAAACCAATTCTAAGTACTGGGTACCCGGACTTATACCCGCTCCAACCGGGTACCCAGAGTCGGGACCAGTCAAACCGGGTACCCACCAGGTACCGGGTCCAAAAAAATATTACCCAGAATTGGAACCAGATGCAACCGGGTCCACTTTTTTGGACCCGGACCCGGACCCAGTTGGACCGGGTCCAGGTCCGGACCCGGCGGGTCCATGCCGGGTCTGGGTCTGGGTCCGGGTACCCGGAATTTCTGCTCACCCCTATTGTTAATGGAGATTTTGATGTTGAAAGTGGGTCAGTGAACGGGAGCTCCAAAATCAGTAATCGGATGAAGAAGGTATCAACAAATTTAGCAATTTAGGACTAGATTGAATTGTTCTTTTCCTATTGATATATGTCAATGTGTATGACTATGTTTTATTTAAATCAAATATGATAATTGATTAATTTTTATCAATTAAATTGAAAAATGAGAAATGATACACCAAGTCAAGCAAACTTTAAGTTAAACGAAGGGACTTTATGTTTGCAAACTTTTCCCCCTATTTCTATGTTGAGTTCACTCATGGTACACCCGGGTGTACCATGAGCATGGTACACCCAGGGGTATTTTTGTAATAAATTAGAACTTCAGGTGCTCATTTGACACCAAATTTGCTCATATGGGAATTTTGCTCATTTACTCATTTGCTCATTTTGCTCATTTTGTAATAAAAGTGTTTGCTCATTTTCATAAATGAGTAGAAATGTTTGCTCATTTGTTCATTTGTTCACTTTGCTCATTTGCTCATTCGCTCATTTGGAGAAAATAGTCTTGGGTGTACCATGAGCATGGTACACCCAGGTGTACTATAAATATTCTCCGATGTTTTTACGTCCGTATTCCCGAATTTGAAATCTTGGGTCCCCGCCAACTAGTTCCTCGGTGTACTTGCATAAATCCCTTTAGATAGTGTTTGGAAACTTGTATTTCATTTCAAATAATGGGATTGAAATCTGGAATTTAAAGTTTGTATTTCAATTCCTAATCACTGTCATATGGTCCACCATTACATTATTAATTCAATTTTACCCCCTTTCTCGCTCCTACTTTAACCTCTTTTTATTTGTTTATTTATCTTAACCCCTTTCTCTCTCCTACTTTACCCACCCACACCCCATATAAATTAATTCTCATTGGTATCCGTAGTAATAGTAACAACGAAGATCTTTAGAAAACGGAGGTAGTATATCTAATTATAAATAATAGTTGGAAAAAGAAACCAAACAACTTCATAATTGTCAAGAATGATTTAGGGTTATGATTTCTTGCCTTTCGTATTGATTTCAATATAATATATATAGTACACCAAGTAAGGAAACCGTATAAACCTAGGGCCCTAAACATAAGGAAAGATCCCTAAACATAAGGAAAGATAACAACTATACAAATCTGTACAATATCTCCTAACACCCCCCCTCAAGTTGGGCAGGGAATGGATCCAAGATGCCCAACTTGGACAGTAGCAAATCAAACTGGGATTTCCCTAGAGCTTTGGTGAAAATATCGGCAAGCTGGGTCGAAGTAGAAACATAGGAAGGAAGAATCAGACCATCCTGGATAGCATCACGAACAAAATGACAATCGACCTCAATGTGTTTGGTGCGCTCATGAAACACTGGATTGTTCGCAATATGAAGAGCAGACTGGCTATCACAAAAGAGAGGCACGGCTTTGGGATGATTGACGCCCAAACTTAGTAACAAAGCTTTTAACCACTTGAGCTCACAAGTGATAGAAGCCATAGAGCGGTACTCAGCCTCAGCCGAAGATCGAGAAACCGTGGGCTGTTTCTTGGTCTTCCAAGAGATAGGAGAAGCACCCAGAAACACAAGCCAACCAGAAAGAGAACGACGAGTGAGAGGACATGCAGCCCAATCCGAATCACACCAGCCCTGGAGAGTGAGATCACAATCAGAACGCAATAGAATACCCTGGCCCGGGGTACCCTTCAAGTAGCGCACAACCCGCAAAGCAGCCTCCCAGTGCTCAAGACGAGGCTCCTGCATAAACTGGGAGAGAACATGAACAGAATAGGCGAGATCAGGGCGAGTCACAGCTAAATAAATCAAACGCCCCACAAGACGGCGATAAGCCGCAGGATCCGTGAGCAAGGAACCGGACGCGTAAGCCAGACGATGATTTTGCTCAATGGGAGAGCCACAAGGCTTAGACCCTAACAAACCAGCCTCAGAAATAATGTCCAGAGTATATTTGCGCTGACATAAAAAAATACCAGTAGAACTGCGGGCAACCTCAATACCCAAAAAATACTTCAACGACCCCAAATCCTTCATTTTAAAACAGTCACTCAAATAAGCCTTGAAAGAAGAGAGAGCAGCGAAATCATTACCAGAAATGATCAGATCATCGACATACACCAAAACATTAAGCTGAACAGACTCCCGAGTATAAGTAAAAAGAGAATAATCAGAGTAAGACTGCAGAAAGCCATAGGCTTTCAGAGCTGTGACCAATTTGGCGAACCAACAACGGGGAGCCTGCTTCAAACCATAGAGAGACTTACGGAGGCGACAGACAAGATTGGGGTTGGAGCACTCAAAACCCGGAGGAAGCTTCATGTAAACTTCCTCATCCAGATCACCATGCAAAAAAGCATTGTGGACATCCATCTGATGAAGCTGCCAGTTTTTGGCTGCAGCAATAGCCAGAAAAAGGCGAACAGTAGTCATTTTAGCAACAGGAGCAAAAGTCTCCGTATAATCAATACCTGCCTCCTGATGATTACCAAAGACAACCAGACGGGACTTGAGACGCTCAACTTCACCAGTAGACAAATATTTAGTGCGATAGACCCACTGACTCCCTAAGGCGCGCTTCCCAGGAGGCAATTCCTCCAAGGTCCAAGTACCATTATCCTCCAAAGCCTGAATTTCAGCTTGCATAGATTTCTTCCACTCATCACTCCGCATAGCTTCCCGAAAGGACCTGGGCTCAGTAGTAGATACAATAGCTGCAACAAACTTTAAATAATTTGCAGAGAAATTTGAACAATTTATGTAGTGAGCTATAGGATAGGGAGTACCTGAGGAAGCAGAAGGAGAGGCAGCAGAGGAGGACGGACTTTCAGTAACAACGGCATTAGTGACGAAATCTTTGAGAAGAACCGAGGGAATTTTATCCCTCATACCACGACCGAGAGGAGGAGAAGAGGGGGGAGTGGGTGAGTCAACAATAGAGGCCGCGGGCTGGGCAACAGGAGAAGCCGCGGATGAGGGAGAGTGGGCCGGAGAGAAGGCCGGGCCCGAAACAGGAGAGCTGGAGAGAGGAGAAGACACGGGAGATGTGGGAACGGGCGCGTGAGGCGCGGATGGGCCAGGAGAGAGAGCTGGGTCAGGATCCGGAGAGGTATTTGAGGAGATAGAAGGAGAGGGGGGTGGGCTGGCAGTATTTGTGACGAGAGAGGGGGGTGGGCTGGCATTGTTTGTGGCGAGAGAGGGAGAAGAAGCGGGAGACGGGTCCGGGCGAGCAGAGGGCATGGGTGAGGCGTGGAATGTGGGCGGATAGTCATCATCGAAATCCGGTTGGATGGGGGGAGAAGTAGGAAAGAGAGCAGGTGGGTCAATGTTAACATCTGCAGGGGACAAAAAGGGGAACATATCCTCAAAAAATTTTACATCTCTAGAGACAAAGAATTCCTGGGTGTCAAGATCATACAAACGCCATCCTTTCTTACCAAATGGATACCCAACAAAGACACATTTCCGACTTCGACTAGCAAACTTATCTCCCTTAGTTTTGTGATTGTGAGCAAAACAGAGACAACCAAAAGTGCGTATAGCATCATAAGAGGGACAAACACCAAAGAGAATCTCAAAAGGGGATTTATTTTGTAAGAGAGGAGAGAGAGTACGATTAATAAGATGAGCAGCAGAAATAACACTTTCACCCCAGAAATAAATAGGAAGATGAGCTTGAAATCTTAAAGCCCGACCAACATTTAAAATATGTTGATGTTTTCGCTCAACCCTCCCATGATGCCAGAGGAAGCAAAGAAAGCATGGAGACAGTTAAATTCAGTGCCATTGTCACTTTGAACTACTTTAATGGTTTGAGAAAACTGGCGATCAATCATGGCAACAAAATTCATAAATAAGGGAAACACCTCAGTTTTATCAGTCATTAAATACACCCACACAGCACGGGAGAAATCATCAACAATAGTCAAAAAATATCGGGCCCCACAGGAGGAAACATGCCTGTAAGGACCCCACAAATCACAATGAATCTTCTCAAAAATACGACTAGCCTTATTATCACTTAAAGGAAACTTGTCTCTAGAATGTTTAGCACGAAAACAGATTTCACATGCTTTATTTAAACTACCCCTATGACCACATAAAGGGGGAAGTAACTTCACCACTTTCTCCGAGGGATGCCCCATACGACGATGCCACAACTCAAAGTCAGCAGAAACACTGTGAATGGAGACAGGAGGAACAGAGTCATCACCGTTGAAGTAGTAAAGTCCATCCTCTCTACGACCCGTTCCAATCAGCTCCCTCATGCGGTCCTGGATAGCACACATAGAAGAGTTAAATTGAACAAAACACTGCAAATCATTAGTAAGCTGCTGAACAGAAAGTAAACTACAACTGAACTGAGGAACTAAAAGGACATTAGTAAGAGTAATAGAGGAAGATAAGCGAACCGAGCCCGTCTGAGTAGCCATAGCCCGACTCCCATTAGGGAGACCAACCGAACATGGAGTAATAGAGACTAGATCAAACATACAAGAACTCTCACCAGTAACATGGTGAGTGGCACCACTATCAATTATCCATGAAGAGGAAGAAAACGCACCATTTAACCGATTGTCAGAGAGCTTGGCGGAACCGAAAATACCGGCCAGGGCTTGCCATTGTTCGGGAGAAAAGAGAGCCGGAGGTGCCGAAGAAGAAGGGACCGAAGGGACGGGCGAGGCCGCAGCCCCCACTACCGCCGTAGCATGAGCTGAAACAGTCCCTCGGCCACGGCCAGCCGACGGTTTGGTGGAGCGAGCTTTAGGATCCGAGCCATCAGGGTAGCCAATTAATTCATAACACTTGGAAATATCATGACCCGGTTTCTTACATTGAGCACACACATGAAGAGTCCAACACTTAGAGACCTCATGTCCAACCTTATGGCAGTGAGAACAAACCGGCCGGTCCGTAGAGGAACGACCGCGAGGAGCAGCCCCGGCAGAACTGGACGGACCACGCACGGCAAAGCCGAGTGCGTCAGGCGGGCGCTCGTCCGAAGGGAATTTGGCCAACCGAACTCGTTCCTCTTGAACGACGAGTTGGTAGGCGCGGTCAAGAGAAGGCAAAGGATCACTGGATAATATTTGAGTGCGTAAACGACCATAAAATTCAGAATAAAGACCCATCAAAAAATCATGAAGACGTTGATTTTCACGACGCTCAGCATGAAGAGAACCAGCAGAACACGGAGAAGGGCATGTACAAGAGATAAGAGGTTCATGCTTGAAAAGTTCATGCCATAGCACATTCAATTTGCCATAGTAAGTAGAGACGGACATGGATTTAGTTTGTTCACACTTAGCAATTGCAGATTTCAGTTGATGAATTCTAGGGCCATTAATGGTAGCAAACCTAGTTTTTAAATGAGTCCATAATTCATGAGCCTCACGGAATTTACTCAACGTACCTTTAACCTCGACGTCAATGGTGTTGAGCAACCAAGACACGACCATGGCGTTGACCGTGCGCCAATCTGCGTCAATGAAAGGGGAGATGGGACCGCGCAGGCTGCCGTCGACGAAGGAAAACTTGCGGCGGGCCTCTAGGGCGAGCTGGACATCGCAGGCCCAGTCGTCATAGTTATCCGTCGTGAGGCGAGTCGGGGTGATAAAGTCGCCAGGCCTGTCGCCGGTGCCGAGGAAAAACGGGTTGGTGATATCGAGACGGGGGACACTTTCCGGCTGTTTTTCAGAATCGCCGGCCATGAGAGAATATTATGGGAGAAAAAAAAATTTGTCAAGGCTCCGATACCATGTCAAGAATGATTTAGGGTTATGATTTCTTGCCTTTCGTATTGATTTCAATATAATATATATAGTACACCAAGTAAGGAAACCGTATAAACCTAGGGCCCTAAACATAAGGAAAGATCCCTAAACATAAGGAAAGATAACAACTATACAAATCTGTACAATATCTCCTAACAATAATAAACGTTTATCATCAATCTCAAATCCACAAATCATAACTTCTTCTGCCAGCATTAAAACAAGCATGTCAAATCGGACCGATAATGGTAGCCATAAAAATGCATATGAATTTATGAAATATGAATCTTCAATACACAAATAAGTGAATAACTAGGATGTAGGAGATGCCAACATTTGTTATCCTTTATGGAAAACATTACTCTTTTTTTTTTTTTTTTTTTTTTTTTGACGAGGGAAAACATTACTCTTTACACTAGAGCAATGCAAATAAAAAATCATAACACTAACATTACTCCCTCCGTCCCATAATATAGTGCCTACTTCATTTTTTGTGGGTCAAACTTTAAAATCTTTGACCGAATATTCTCATTTGCATGTATAAAAGAACATATTCATGTGGGATCTTGTTAGATTTGTCTCAATGTGTAGTTTCATAATATCAACTTCCTATATTTTTTATTAATACTGAATTGAAGATATTAAAGGTCAAAGTTACGTCTTGGAGACCGTGTAACAAATAAACAAACACTATTTTATGAGACGGAGGGAATAATATATTGTCGCACGCATCACGTGCATATAGTACTAGTAAACATATATAGCTAGTAGCTATTCCATTACTTCATAAATGTATATGCTATAGATAAATAGATTGTCGGTCTACAATCATAGTACTATACAATCAATCATCTTCGAATTCATTAGGTCTATCTGTTAATAATATTCAGATGAGACCATATATCGGTTGATAACATAAGAACTAATATACTCTCTTTATTCTAGATTAAGAGTCACATAACTTGAACTAATCATGTGACAGGCAAAATCCGAACAAAAAGAATATATTTTCGTCCAAATTTCAGAGTTCAAACTAATATTATACAACAAACAACATAAAAATAAGTTCATCAAATAAGCATGGTTAAGCTGCAGATGGAGCCAACATATAGTAGGCATTGTTAAATTCCGATAACGCCGCCTTTAGTAATTGGAGTTTTGCTTCCTCTGTATTGTAGTCAAGTGATTTATCATCATAAATATCCCACCACTTTTTAACCAGTATTTGTATGTCTTCTCTCTCCATGTTTTCTTCTTCACCTGTATACCTCCATGGTTTTGATCCCTATTTTTTTTAGAAAATATTTGTATTAGACAATTGAAACATATATTTATCTAGAATAACATTAAAGTAAATATTTTGGATTAGTGTATACTTACAGCAGCACAATAGTGAACAACTTTGGCATCATTAAGTACAATGTTTTCAGGGTGACGCCATAACATGGCTAACACAAGATTGTAAATTGGAGGAATGGGCTTGTATATGTTCTTGAAGTACATGTTTAGAAAGTCCTGCATGATATGCCACAAATTAGCCAAACTTTGACTTTAATCCAATAATTTTTAATTAATTGCTAATTTTAGATATCTATATAAATATATTGAAAGATGTTCCTATATAAGGATTGTGCCACGGGGCGCTCTCCCGAGGGAGTTTTAATTCATGTAATCCATGTACAATAAAAAAAATTATAGATTGCATTGTATAGGTTTTGATACTGTGATCTCAAGTTCATATACTAAAATTTTAACTACTATTTAGTGTTATCATTTTAAAGTTCAATAATAATAAATGAAGTTTTTTCTTACTCGGGACATAGCCCGGGTCTAATAACTAGTTAATTGTTAAATTAATATATGAGAGAGCATGAAAAATCAAATATCATAGTTATAAGAAGTGGATGAAGTATTTATTAATTTGAAAATTATCGTGTAAAAATCGATGATTTTAATTTACCTGCTCAGCAAAGGGGGTGGGTGTGGTGGTTTTGACAGTGTTGAGAAGATCATGATAAGTGGACATTTTGGGCTCAAACACAAACATTCCAGCGTTAAAGTAAAGAGCAGGCTTTGGGCCTAACTTGTCCTCAGCCCATTGGACTTTGTTTGGGCATTGTTGGCAGTACCCAATCTTATATTGAGGAGTGTGACTCCAAGTTTTCTCACAAAAGCAGTCCATCACAGCATAAAAATAGCCATCGGGTAAGTCAAAGAGGTGGTCAATGTTGTCAAACACTTGGATATCTCCATCCAAGTATATCATCTTGCTAAACTCCACAAACTGCAAAAAAAAAAAAAGAAAAGAAAAAATGCAAAAACATTATTAACATCAGAAAAACTAATTTTGAGGTGAAATAAATTTTTAAAAAATGAAATTTTCACATACCCGATAATTTTTTTTATTCATCAATATACCCTCAATTTCTTGATAATTCACCATGTACCTCTTATGATAACGACGGTCAACTTTTTTGATCATTAAGCCCTGATTCTATTACTAAATCTTTATTAATACCTATTTCAATCATTTACTCTTCCAGATTCGTATTAAAATAACACCTAAGGCCAAAGAAGAAGGAAGAAAATTCTGGAAGAAAAGGAATAAAAGGAGTCATTTGTGGTGCTTTAATAGTGGTTGATTAAGGTTAACAACTTAAATAAGGTTTAGATAGGGTTTGATAATGAAATTAGGGGCTAATGACTATAAAAGTTGACGTTCAGTATCTATTAAGGATATGTGGTGAATTGTGAAGAAATTGAGGGGTATATGGTGAATTTTGAAAATATCAAGGATATATGGTGAATAAAAAAATTACGGGGGTATTTGGTGGGGTATATGGTGAATTTTGAAAATATCAAGAATACACGGTGAATAAAAAAAAATATCGGGGGTATTTGGTGAAAAATATGTTATAATAAACATGTTATGAGTACTCTAATTATCCATTGGAAAAGATAAAATACAATATTGAAATTATTATTATGGAAGTTATTGTTTAATTATGAAATAAAAGGTCTCCTTATCATTAGTCTATAGAGATGTATGAGTCACAACTCAAAATAATCCTAAAAGTTATTGTTACACATTGGATGAGCAATACAAAGTTGATCATTTCATCTTTTTTAACATGAAATTTACTTAAATAAGCTAGTTTTCACGAATGCGTGAACATTCAACTCTAATTATATTGAAAAATAAAGTGGGCATAAAAAGTCTCCTAAGGATAATAGTAGTCAATGGATCATGCATACATGTGTGGGGGCATTTTTCCTATACTAATTGTTTTTATATAGGGTAAAATGGGAATACTAATTAATTAAATGAAAATCGTAAAAGTTTTTCGTAAAAAGAAGATAAATATTTAGCATATAAAAAAAATATTAAAAGATAAATAAAACAAAATACATCGAAATAGAATTTTATAATATGATTAATTAGACAATTTGACAGAAGACTCGCTAAGTCGCTCTGGATGAATATTTAAGTGTTGAACCAAGAAGAAAACCTTGAGATTAAATTATATATAAATATGCATGCATTGTCCTTCTTTATATTGTACTTGACGTAACAATACCGAATACATGTGCTACATGAGTAATACTAATTAAAAAAAATATAGTGCAAAGGTGACAAGAAAAAGCTAGGCAATACCTCCCAAATTCTGAGCTTGGAGTAGTTTATGACATAATAAGGCATAGCAAATTGAGTATGGTTTTCAGGTGGATAAACCGGCTCAATTTCACGAACTACACAGCCTTGAGACACCAATATGTTGCGGTGCTCCGGCGGAACATCCGGCAACACCGCCACCACCAACGGATAACGACTCTTGGCTTTTCTTAAACCCTTGGCAAGCCCTACAACTCCTTTGACATAGTCACCATTGCCTGCCAAAAATGTTATATAAGCTCTCATGTTTTTGTCATCATTTGCACTGATCATGTTCAAGATTTTGGAAGCCATTTTTTAAGGATGTATATGTATATGTGAATGAAAATTATACTAATTGGATGATGGAAATTTCTGTGTTTAATTTGTAAGTGTTGTGATAGAGTAATTACTGTGTTTAAAGATGTTGTTTCTTGACTCTTGTGTAAGTAATGTGTGTATGGTTGAGAACTGAAGGTAAGGCTTGTTTATATAGAAGTTTTGGGAGGGGGTATAAGAGTAAGTGTAACCTAAAATTAGCTTTCCACGTATGTTCCTTTAAGGGGAAAAAAATATACACTCAAACAGTCAAAATCATATCCATTATTCACCTAAATTCTAAATTTCTACATAAGTGTACTTTTAAACTTCTATGATTCTTTGTATGAATATCAAGTAACTTATTCAGTTAAGTTAGTTAACTTTTCACGACTTGTTTGGTATTTGATTATAGATGGTGGTAATGGGAATGAATTTTGTATGTAATTTGTGATGAAAATCATTATTCATTCTCATGGTAATGTTTAAGGGTGCTTATCGAGCGAGTCGAGCCCGAATAGCACTGGGCTCGGCTCGGCTCGGCTCGAGCTCGTTTAACTTTTCATGAGCTCGGCTCAGCTCGAGTTGTGATGACCCATTTGGAGATTCGATCCAACATTCATCATACTCATACTCAATTAGCATAGTCCAACTTGTTACTTACATCCACTTTAATATTTTTAGCAAAAACACCAAGTAAGGGCAAACCTTAAATATAATAGATATTTTGTCTAATATACTCATATAAAATGTTGTAGTATACTGACAAATTATTCAGTTTTTGAATTAGAGGTTGCGGTTCAAACTTTGGTCCTTCTAATTTATTTTAGTCCAAAATCTTACTCATGATGTGAGTTACTTACTAGTGTAAATGGGTTTATTATACTACTAGGGTCATTCTATCATACAGGCTCATTTGGTTAATACATGATAATGCTATTTTATCCCAAAATACCTATTTTCTTCTTAAAATTTCATTACCATCCATTACTACTGGAAAGGTGGTATTGAATGGTAATGACAATTTATAAAGAAAAACTCATATTTTAACATCAAGTTTCATTACCATGAATATTAACTTGGAAATTAAATATATTCACAAATTTATACTAAAATCATTACTATTACCACCATTTTGTACCACGAACAAAACGAACCGTAAAAGTGCAGCTTAGACACACCGAGACGGACGACTAATCCGAAGATCTATTTGCAAAACACTAATGATAGTTGTAGCCTATTTTTTTGTTTTAATAGTTTAACTAGTATTTTAGGCTCGGGCAATATCTTGGTAATTGTAATTTTCATTTATTAATATTTATTTTAAAATTATAACACCGAACACATTACTTGAATTAGTGGTTAAGATTTTAGTATATAATGTGAAGTGTGACTTGCGCGAGAGAAGAATGGCTCGGCACGAGTGGTGCGCCCGCACCAAATGAAGGTGCGCCCGCACCAAATGAAGGTGCGCCCGCACCAAGATGTGGTGCTCCCGCACGTCCTACGACGATTCAAGTTGAGGCAGAACACTTTGGTGCTCCCGCACTCGAGGCATGTGCGCCCGCACCAGATGATGGTGCTCCCGCACCTATCGGGGGATGCGAAATTTTCGGGTGTTTTTTTATCTTACGACTTAGGGCTTGTATCTTAGACTTCATATAAATATGTTTTGTCATATTTAGGGCTTTTAACCACAAAATAAGAGAGAGAGATTAGAGAAAACACAATAGAGAAGATTAGAGAGAGTCTTTGAGATTCAATTGACAATTGAATCTTGCCTATTGTATTTGTAATCGTCTCGTTCATAGTGAAACGATCTTTTTCCCTGCCTTGAGGACGTAGCTATCACATTGATAGTGAACCTCGTTAAATCTTGTGTGTCATTTATTCGCTTTCTTGTTTTCTTGTGTGTGTGCTTGGTTGTTGTGAATTCTTGTTGGTTTAATTAAACGCTTCCGCATAACAAGTGGTATCAAGAGCTACAGGTTAACACCGGGGTTAATCGCTTTTGGGACATGGCAACAACAACCTTAAAGATCGACAAGTTTACGGGAAGGAATAGTTTTGGGCTATGGCAGATAAAGATGAGAGCTTTATTGAAACAACAAGGTATCTGGAAACCATTGATTAAGGGTTTCACAACGACATCAAAAGAGGGAAATCTGACTGGTCTAACTGAGGCTGAGTTGGAATCTATGGAGGAAAGAGCACACTCCACTATCTTGCTATGCTTGGCGGACGATGTCATCACAGAGGTTGCAGATGAAATCACGGCTGCAGGTTTGTGGTTGAAACTGGAGACTTGTACATGACAAAGTCGCTCACAAACAAATTGCTATTGAAGCAAAGGTTGTTTGGCCTACGCATGAGAGAAGGTATGTCCCTAAAAGATCATCTCGATCGTTTGAATTCTATTTTACTGGACTTGCGTAATTTAGATGTTAAGATTGAGGATGAGGATGCTGCGTTGATATTGTTGGTTTCATTGTCAAGTAGCTATGAACATTTTGTAGAGTCTTTTGTGGTTGGAAAAGACATGTGTCCCTAGAGGAGGTAAAGTCGGCACTTTATACTAGGGAATTGCGTCATAAAGCAACTGGTGATATGGTAGAGGATCGTGATTATTCTGCAGGTTTGGTAGCAAATGCTGAGAAAAATAAGGGAGATTCGAGTAGGGATAGGAGAAAACCTAGGTCGAAGGGCCCTAAAAGTAGTGATCTTTGCCATTATTGTAAAGAACCGGGTCATTGGAAGAGTGAATGTCCTAAGAAGGATGGTTCGGCTTCTTTTGCAAAACAAAATAAGGTTGACTACGATTCTGAGGAGGATTTAGCTCTAATTGTCCATGAGGAGAAACGCTTAGAAGATAAGTGGGTTCTAGATAGTGGATGTTCTTCACATATGTGTTCTGACAAGGAGATGTTTTCGACCTATAGCTTATGAAGAGTAGTGTTACTTTGGGTGACAATACGGTGTGTGAGGTGGTTGGAGTAGGCTCTGTGAGGTTTAGAATGCATGATGGGAGAGTTAAGGATCTTAGAGGCGTGAGGCATGTTCCACAACTTAAGAGAAACCTTATATCTCTTGGGATGTTAGACCGTAAGGGTTTTCGATTCCAAGGAGGGGATGGAGTTTTGCGTGTGGTGAAGGGTTCTTGTGAGTTACTTCGTGGCGTGAAGTCAGGTGTGGGTAACTTGTATGATTTGCAGGGTACGACACTGGCTAGAGATGATTCTGAGTTGAAGCTGCATTCTGGGTTGAAAAATGATGGTCTTGAGTGTGAGGTGGAGCTTATGGGGGCTTCTACACATGTTGAGGGGTCAGAGTCAACGAAATGAGTTCAACAACCGGGTTGGAGAGTACTACTTGGGCTGAGGATGAGAGTGTCAACAGTGAGGTAGAGTTTGTGGGAACTTCTACACAACTGGTTGAAACTAAGGGTCATCAAGAAGAACAACCAAGGGTCTTCAACAGCAGATTGGTATGATAAGGTTCGGTTCTATCGATACTTGTGTGCCAGCTTATAGCTATGGATCTCGAGCGACATGTTTTTGCCAGGGAGTGTTGGGTTGAGAGGTGATTCTGGGAGGAGTCACCAAGAGGTAGCTAGATTGGAACTCCAGGAGGAGTTGGCTGCGTTCCAGTGAGAACGGGGTGGAGTGCTCCGCGCGAGCATAGAAGAACTTCGACGGAAGTTCCCCTGCGCCAAGGGTGATTTGTTTTGGGTACTTAGACGTAAGTGCAAATGGCTCTAGTTGGAGCAACTGGCAGGGTACTGGCTCGTCTTGATTAAGGTGGAGCTAGTGTGTTTGCGGTTCAGTGAAGGCGATTTGATTTCCGACGGGTAATAAATTGGGTTTCAGTGAATGCGCAACATGGGTCTCATAGGCTGTGAGACCGGGTCGTTCACGATAGTGGTCAGTGATCTTGGCGAGATTGGGTGAGACTCATATGAGGGCAAGCCTGGCATCGGGTGAAAGATGCATGAGCAGGAGGGGAAAGGAGTATCTCGCGTACTGTTGCAGAGGTACATGCTATGTTGATGGTTTCGAGGTGGAGTTGTGTGGTAGATGCAAGTCAAGGTGGAGATTTGTGAAGTGTGACTTGCGCGAGAGAAGAATGGCTCGGCACGAGTGGTGCGCCCGCACCAAGATGTGGTGCTCCCGCACGTCACTACGACAGATTTCAAGAGTGAGGCAGAACACTTTGGAGCTCCCGCACTCGAGGCATGTGCGCCCGCACATCAGGCTGGTGCACCCGCACCAGATGATGGTGCTCCCGCACCTATCGGGGGATGCGAAATTTTCGGGTGTTTTTTTTTATCTTACGACTTAGGGCTTGTATCTTAGACTTCATATAAATATGTTTTGTCATATTTAGGGCTTTTAACCACAAAAGTTAGAGAGAGAGAGAGAGAGATTAGAGAAAACACAATAGAGAAGATTAAAGAGAGTCTTTGAGATTCAATTGAATTGAATCTTGCCTATTGTATTTGTAATCGTCTCGTTCATAGTGAAACGATCTTTTTCCCTGCCTTGAGGACGTAGCTATCACATTGATAGTGAACCTCGTTAAATCTTGTGTGTTCATTTATTCGCTTTCTTGTTTTCTTGTGTGTGTGCTTGGTTGTTGTGAATTCTTGTTGGTTTAATTAAACGCTTCCGCATAACATATAAGTTTGAAGTCATGGGATCAAATCTCATATGATCATGCATTTTCTATTTTTTTTATTGTATGTCGAGCACATGAAGTAAACAATCTAACGGATAGCACCACATGGCGCAATTCCTTGTTGAAAAACTTCTTTTAATATATTAGTATATATGCATTCTTTTCTAGAGTTATGAGTAAAGATGGCAATGCATCGGCTTCACATGGACCTAGACTTTTTTTATTTTACAAATTGAGACTCGTTGGGTGTAGAATTTTCAGACGTAGACCCAAATTCGTCGAATCTGGCGGGTATTAAATGGGTCATTATTAGTTTTCATCACATTTTGAACTTATGTTAATTGTTTTATGCGCTAATATACAGGTTATTCATCTATGGGTAAAGTATTATCTAAACAAAATTTTAAAAAATAACTCATAAAACCTTAAAATGTTACAACTTACTTACAAGTCTAAAACGGGGTCATAACAATACCGAATTCACAAAATTCAAACTTATAAAACCTTGAGTTTAGGTAAATAATTTTTTTTGTATATATATATAAATGAGTCTGCGAGTCGGGTTTGGACAGAGTCTGAGTTTGACATATGTTGACCCAGACCAAGTCTTGACCCATGCTCTCCGGGACGTAGACTTGAGCTGAACCCATTGGGTCTAAAAAAAACTAGACCAAAAGTCCTATAAAATGGGTTAGGTCTTGGCGGATCTGTATCGGGGCCATGACCTATTGTCATCTCTAGTTATGAGTGGAACACTTGCTATAAATGCTACCTACTATACTCCCTATATATGTCTTCTTTTAGTTGCTACATTTTACCATTTAGACGTGTCTCTTTTTAGTTACTACATCCGTCAAATATTTCTACTTTTAGTATGTGGTACTCACATATTATTTACCTTTATACCCTTGTTTTTGTCTTCATTATGTAAAAAGACAACTATTTTATGCTTTATTGCTCTACTTTTCAACGATACGTACATGTTTCCTTTGTATGTATTAAACAAAAGGAAAACACCTAAAAGAGACACAAAAAATATTTGACAAGACAGAAAAATAAAGAAACTTCCCTAAAACGGTATTGATTTTATTTCTCTTCCAAACATCTATATAGATTTATTTGTCATTTGCCTCCTCCAATTTAAGAACTTATCTTTATCAGCCGACCACGGTTCTCTCCCTTGACTGTCCAAAAATCATGCAATATTTATAGTTTATATTACTCACTACTCACTAATCAGTATATATTAGTCAATTCATGCATTGACACCTAAAATTCCAACTACTTGGTTGTTTCCTCTTTTCATGCAGAAGATTGCTACAGAAAACGTTGTTCGTTATGGCAGTTGATATAAATGGGTCCCACGCCTGAATTTGTAATGGGCCACGAGAGTAGTTAATTTCGTGTCCAGCTCCAAGCCCATATTCTCTCCACGTTACAAAATCTTACAATGGTAAGATTTGCTTTGTAGTTTATCTAGTTAATGTTTGTTGACCCAAATGTTTAGGATAATGACTAAGATTCCATTTTGTTCTTGGTGAGAAATGAGGATATCCTCCTATAAATCAACCGACCTTATGGTAAAAAGGACGAGATGTTTCCATATTTAATGCACAATGGAGTAGGTATATTGTTGTTTTCAACTCTAAAAATTGAGGAACAAGAAAAGGTTTGTTATTTTTCAACCAAAGAAGTCATTCAACCATTTTAAAAGTAGGTGTATTAGTAATTGTTACCTTTAGTAGTAGCTGTCAGCGGAAAAAACTTTATCTACCCAGTGAGTCAACAACCCATTACTATAGAAATAAATAAATAGTGGGATCCAACTCATCCATTCTAATAGTTTTTTAATGCTCTATGTCTAGCGGGTTAACTACCCACCGGGTAAATGTAGCATTGCCCTCTGTCATCTATTTTACAATTTGATAGTTATTAGATATTAGTTATTAAAAGTAGTCTGTGAAAATTACATTTATAATTATTATGTCGGTAAAATTAGTTGTTAATTTAGAAAAACAACAAAAATAAATTATATTCAATCTTCAAATACTACTTCTATATATCCCAAAAATTAATACTCCGTATAACATTTTCAAAACACTAGTTCAAACACCAAAAGCTACACATACACTCCTTTACCAAACAATAATTTTCACCATTATTAGAGATTTGACTCAGTCTAAATACTAAAAATTACTTCAAACACTATTGTCGAACATGCTTAAGTGGTATAAAAAATTTCGGTTACCGACGTAGAATGGGTCAAGTCGCTATATGTAGTATGAGATTAATTATTTAATTTTTAAGTTAAGTGCGATATTTATTTTATTTCAAACAGTTTAAAATTACAATTAGTTGTACAACTTTTATCATATATTCAAATGTATCATGTTCTCTAGATAATTTTTTTGCTCATTCCTTATTTGAAATCATCCAAATGAGCAAATTTTACTAAAAAAGAGGGTTCAAATAAGAAGAACTAGTCTTGAATGTATCATACGGATTTATGATAAATGATTCAATTAGTTGCATAATCTGCTTTGAGATTACAATTTTATTTAAGCACCACTTGTTTTGTGTAAAAAGATATTTTGCTTGACATGAGGTATGAGTAGATTCAAGTAATAGAAAAAAGATTAGATTATTTGCGCCAACTTTAGAGTCCGTTGCAAGTAACTCAAATTCAATTAGTAAAAAAAGTCCCAACTTCTTTCGACTGAATTGCTTTTGTAGGAGAAGATACTAGTGGAATTCTTAATCTACAAAGCACCTGCAACTCGCGTCATATTTAATAAGGTTGGAGTTAAATATTAAACTTGAGTAGTAAAACAAGGAATATCTAAGGATCTTTCCTAATACCTCTATTTTTGCCTTTTACGAGGTGTGATATACCGCAAATAAGTACATGCACCCAAGTCCATGTAGAGCATGGTGCACCCTTTTCTAAACTACGTCGTTTTATTATTTTTAGAGTCTATAATTTAAAAAAATTATTGTTATTTGTTTCCTTAAATTTTGCAAGTAAAGATTCCTTTTTCAAATTTAAATTAAAAAAATATATGTTCTTTTACCTTAAATGTAGATGTTCTTTTACTATATGTTCTTTTCATTATAACATTTATTCTTTTATAAATATAGATTTATACGTTCTTTAATTTAAAGCCGTGTGTTCTTTTTAAAATAGAAAAGTTGTTGAAAAAAATTCATGTTCTTTTATATTAAGGGGGCGTTTGGTTCGTTGAGAGGAAAGGGAAAGGGTTTGAGAAAGGGTTACAAGAGGAATGGAAAGGGTTTCCCTTTGATTAAAATTGTATGTTCTTTTTGGGTGCACAATGAGCATTGTGCACCCTAGTCCATCATCCACACTTTGTTGATATACTACTCCTACCTTAAAGTGGAAAGTATACGTAGTACTAGTTGTCTAGACTGTAGACTATAGATACTCATTTTGCTCAGTTTCTCTAAAATTGGAGTGATAGAATAATGGCATCGCTTCTTACTTTATATTTTTGAATTTTAGGAATCAAAATTCTTAAAATTCATCTAGAAATTTTGCCTAATCTCCTTTTACGGTTTACCTTTTTGTAGGAGATTTATCGCTCTATTATAGGGTGTGTTTTTTTTTTTAATTGTTCAAGCTCGAACAAATCCACCAATACTACGAGGATATTATCACCCTTTATCAATCCAAAAGAGAGAGGTAGGAAAAAAGAAAACCCATTTTACACTACAGTCACTCCTCAATTCATAGGCCAAACTCCAGACCCTCCCAAGCCACAAGATCAATGCATAAAATATGACTTAACAATGCATGTATCAACTTAATGCATTTAATTGTTCATAGGGTGTGTGTTTATGCTTCTTACTTACTGTAGAGTTCCAATCTCAGTGCAGCTAAATCCCTCAAGTTAGTATGATTCAACTTCTTAGGCACAAACAATGCTTTAAGGTTGTTTCTCCCCCACTCACCCTGCCCCCTTTTCTTCTTCTCTTCGTTCAATAACCTAAATCCATTTTTAATTTCTTAGAGAAGTGTTACTCACAAGAGTAATTATCTTCTACCAGTTGCAGCCAATGATGAACTTATAATGAACTTACAAGAGAATAAGCAACTTACACTTTACACAAACAATAATGCAGGAGCTACAATAAAATTAAGACAAGCCAAACGTTGTATTTGCCTGCTCACCAAATTAATCGATGTCGATATTGTAGTGCTCCCCAAGACTAAAGATAGAATCATACGAGTTACGACTCATCATCTTCCCAATGATACAGCAGGTGCTGGAGCACTTCAAACAACAGCCTTTCCTCGTCACTTGTTTTCCTCATCTGTTCAGGTGATTCTACTTTGCTGTTACACATTAGGCATGTACCATTAACCATGACTCCCCTTTTCTGAAGATTATCACAGGTTGTAAGAATCACTGCTGTTCATAATTTTTCCGATCACCAGATCAACAGTAACAGACAGATTGTCAATAAAATGATTGATCAGCTTCTTTCAAACAAAATATTAACAGCAACAATATAATTTAATAGCTACACCGGGAAGGGACAGACCAGAGATTAGTTGGTTAAGACACTGCAAACTGATGAGTGAAAACTTAACAGAGGTGATCAATCAGAAATTCAATATAATATGGGTTTGTTCTCAGTTAGGAGATAGGACATTATTGTGGATAGAGCGATTGATTAAGGTTGTAAACATGATAATGAGGGAAATAGCCAACTTGGATATGTCAAGAAGAGAGAAACTGAAATCGACAACACAGTGAAAGGATGCTTCATCAGCTTTTTCTATCATAGAAACAAAACATCATATATTATCAGCACACATTCAACTTAATACAATGAAGAAACAAACAGCCCAAGGGCCAGAAATACGAGTCATAAAATAAGATGGTTATCAGGGACTTGAGATGAAGTAGACAAAGAAACTAAAAGCAAAATCTCAAGCCAAAGTACAAGTAATCTAACGTGTGACTTGTATCGTTTTAGACATTACAAACAACATGGAGGAACATCTCAACTATACTGAGATCTTGCATATCGCCAAAACTTAGTCATAATTATCCTGATCTGGTTTTATTCAAGTCATTTGATGAATTTCTTTATCTGGTCCTTTGCCGAGTCACTTAAATTATCAGAAGACAAGAGGCCAATAAATAACGAGAACGTATCAGCTTCAGCTTCATGACCCTTGCTAACCATAAGGTCAGAGTAGTAGAATGCATTTGATAAGTCATTGTTGACAATAAATCCTCTGATAATTGTATTATAGGTACGATCATCAGGATAACAACCATTTTCCTCCATTATTGTCAACAATTCAACAGCTTCATTCATGAGCCTTTTCTTGCAAAAACCTTTGATCAATATGTTGTATGTTTTAACATCAGGTTGTAGGCCCTTCAATACAAGATCTGAGAATAATTTTGCAGCATCTTCAAGTTTCCCAGCCTCACACAAGCTGTCCATTAGGATATTGTATATGATAATATTAGGCTCAACACCATTATATTCCATATCTTCAAGTAATGCTATTGCCTCATCAAGTAGTGCATTTTTGCATAAGCTGTCAAGCAATGAAGAATATGTAAAAACGTCACGAGTGATTCCATGACCTTGCATATCTTTGAACAATTTACGGGCAAGTGGGAGTCTATTAACTTTGCATAGTCCATCAATAAGAGTGTTATAGGTAACAATATTAGGTGTCATTATTCCTTTTTGAAGTATTTCTTGGAATAAGTAGAGTGCCTTGTCAATGTTTCCAGCCTTGCAATATCCGTTAATCATAGTGCTGAAACTTATAATATTAGGCTCACAACCATTTTCGGCCATGAGATCAAGTAGCTTTTCCGCATCCTGCATTTGACCACGCAAACAATAACCATCAAGTAAAGCACTGTAAGTTATGACATCTGGCACCTCACCTCTCTCAATCATGTAGTCTAGAATAGCTTGTGCTTCATCAACATTCCCGTCTTTGCAAAACATGTCAACAAACATGCTGAAGGTGATAACATCTGGCGCTATGTTACACTCCAACATCTCAACTAGCATATCTTTAGCCTCGACCTTGGAGCCGGAGTTGTAGAGACCTCTAATCAAGGAGGTATAAGTGACAATGTCAGGTATAATGCCCTCACTTTTCATGGCGGTGAACAGGTCGAGGGCCTCTTTCAACAGCCTATCCTTACAAAGACTATCAATGATGGTGTTATATATAACAAGGTCAGGTCTGCAACAACCAGAATACATCTTCCTGAGCAAGTGGAGGGCAGCAGTATTGTCACCAATCCGACAAAGGCCTTTGAAAATAGCACCATAGGTAATAATGTCGGGTTGGAAACCTATCTTAACAATTTGATGGAGCAATTGAAGAGCTTGAGGAAGCTTATCACAGTGGATAAAGCCATTGATTAAGGTGTTAAAGGTATAGCAGTTGGGGGGATATCCAAGTTTGAGGCATTTTCCCATAAGAGAGAGGCCGAAATCTAGACGGCCCAAATGACAGTAACAATTGGCGAGAATACCAATAGAGTGCCTATCGGGTCGAATACCTGACAATTCAAGGTTTCTAAGTAGAGAGATAAGGGTGGAGTGAGGGTGAAGGCGTTTCAATTTAGAAATGGCAGTGAAGAGTTGAGTGAAATCAATAATAGAAGGGAGAGGACGCAAAGAGATCATTTGATGAAAGAGAGAAAGGGGGAAATTGAGATTTGAAAACCCTAATTTGCAGTGTTCTCTAACGGATTGAAGAAACAACTTACGATGTTCATGAGTTGCAATGGAGTAATAATTGCGTAAATGAAATTGAAAATGAAAAGCAGAAAAGAAAGGGGAAAGGGAATAAGAAGAAGAAGAGAGAGAGCTATTACCAATTAATGGACGACTCAGCCTCATTGTCGTCTTCGCCACAAATGAAAATGAAATGCAGTACTGACTACTGAAACTCAACAATGAGAGTGGAGAAGTGGAGTGACTGGAGACCGCAACTAAAAGTGAGGAAAGAGAGAATACATTGTGTGTGACTCAACCTCCTCAAAAATAAATCCTAATGCGAGAGAGTGGGATAGAGAAAAGATAATTTGCTAGAGATAAAATTATAAATATAATTATAAATATTTAGATTTATTGTTGGAAATTATTTTTAATTTTCAAGTTTTTTGCGAGAAACTATCTTATAAAAAAACTTGCTGTCCTAAATTACATTACTTTTACAATTTTGTTGTTGACAACTAACTTATGCCGGTTTTCGACGTTGACTTTTGTTTTTTTTTTTCGGTTTTTTAATGTAACGTTATATCACTTGATCTCTTCAAAACTTCAACTAAAATTGAAACAATCACCCTCTCCATATCGTCGAATCTCAAGCAATTTTCACAAGGGTAATTTTGTTTTCCCATAATTTATAACTGAAAAAACAAAAGTCAACGCTAGGAAACCGAAATAAGATAGTTGTTGTAACACCCCTCTGGGGACCACGAGCCCGCTAGTAGATATTGTCCTCTCTGGGCCCTAGCCCGCAAGGTTTTGCTTTGGAGTGGGAACGGCCCATCCAAAAGGCCTCTACTAGGTTGAGTTATCCACCTCTATATAAAAGAAGGCTTTGTTCTCCTCAATTTCTGATGTGGGATGGCTTTTTGATATTGGATTATTAAATCAATGAATCAATGTAAATCGATAAGCTAAATCAAGATAAGAATATTACATTATAGTTGATTATAAAGAACTTATAATCTTTGTAGACTCATACATTTCAGCCAAACTTAAAACACATTGATCGATATTAGACTAAATGTATATCAATATATCAATACAAGTCGGTAAGATAATATATAATACGGTGCTCCATTTTGAATTCAAACCATAATATTCAAGTTAAAACTCTCTCTTTCTCTTCATAACATAACATTCCTCATTATTAATTAGCCTCCCTTTCTCTCTCTCTTTTCTCTAAAACACTAACCTCTCCTACCCTTCTTCATCAATTAGGGGCTGTTATGGATGATTTCATCCATGGTAAGCCCTTTTTTCCCTTTTATTTTCAGTTTTTAGTTCATTTTTTTATTTTGTTGAATAAATTAGTATCTATTTATGAGATTTCTTTAAACCCTGTTATGAGGTTTTTAGTCTCTGTTGTGGAGATATCCTTCCCCCCTATGGGAGTAGGGATGGCAACGGGTGGGATTTGGATCGGGTGAGCCATCACCAGCATCCATCACCCGGTTAGATTGTCTCTCATCCATCCATCCATCACTCGCTTTACTCATCACCCGAAATCCATCCATCCATCACAACCGGGTGATTCGGGTGGGTCGAGTGATTAACAGGTGAAAAAACTGAATATATATCAAATTTAGATTATAACTATTAAAAAAATAATGTACTCAACTTCCACCTACACTTTCCGAAATCATAAATAAATACGCCGATGTTTCTAGCATAAAGAAAAGATGGCGTCGCACCATACAAGTTTTTAGGAAGTCGTCTTCAGAATAATAAAGTCTCGACAACAATACTTCAACAATACGAGTTTCAAAAATACGAGTTTGAACAATAAAAATTAAACATTCAATATCATCCATAATATTTCAACAAAAAGTGTTTTGGGAGGCTAGAGTCTATAAGAGAATCAAAGGTTAGGTTTAGGGTTTTTAGTTTTTATATCTAGTATTTTAATTTTAAATTTATTATAGAAAATTAAACGGATGGACAATGGGTCGGGTGCTTAACCGGGTGGTGGATCGGGTGATGAGTGAGAAATGGTCACCCGCATCCTACCCGGATCCGTCACACGGTTCACCCGTCACCTGGTCTTCATCCGTTTATTCCGGTTTTTTACCCTTTTACACTAGGGGAAAAAACATAAAGGGCTGCGCAGGAAGGGCTGCGCTTTTCGTAAAAGCGCAGCCCTACTAGTGAAGGGTTGCGCTTATTTAAAAAACGCAGCCCTACTAAGAGAAGGGCTGCGCTTTTTAAAAAGCGCACCCTATAGCAGGCTCAGCTTCCTATAGGGCTGCGCTTTTTTAAAAAGCGCAGCCCTTCTGTAGGTAAGAAGGGCTGCGCTTTTAAAAAAGCGCAGCCCTACTAAGTGAAGGGCTGCGCTTTTTTAAAAAGCGCAGCCCTTCTGCTTAGTAGGGCTGCGCTTTTTTAAAAAAGCGCAGCCCTTCCTGAAAAAATTTGAAATTTCGGAATCGCGGGCTTTGAAATATTGAGCGGGGATTCGTCAAATATATTATCCCATTCTCTCTCCTCTCTCACGTCCTCATTATTCCTTTTCCTCTTCTCTCATCTCTCTTCTCTCTCAAAAACTCCCATAAACATTTGCGACAAAAACCTTGAAATGATTTGCACTAAACATGGCGACGGAGTCCGATTGCCTATTGTGATACCTTTTCGGAAGCGGAACGAGCCAACGAGTCAAACTCACGCTATGCTGTGAGTTTAGGCTTTTTAAGCCATCCGAGTTCGTTTAAGCCTCCAAATAGCCATTTTAAGTTTTTCCGAAATTTTTTTTTCCTTAAATTATGTATTTGGGTTTTGTTTTATGTATTTAAACATTATTAGGTTGTAGTTCTTGTATTTTCAGATCTATAATGTTCTTGTATACTTCTCTTTGTTGATATATTTTGATTAATGTTCTTGTATACTTCTCTTTGTTTTGTATTTTCAGATCTATATGTTCTTGTATACTTCTCTTTGTTTATTTGAATAATGTTATTCTTGTATACTTCTCTTTGTTTATTTTGATTAATGTTCTTGTATACTTCTCTTTGTATATAATTTCTTGTATTTTCATCTTTGTTTTGATTAATGTTCTTGTATACTTCTTGTATACTTATTGTATACTTCTCTTTGTATATTAGTTTTTGTTCCTTTTTTTCATTTTCGTTTCATTCTTTTTATTGTTTTGGGTTTAGTATTTTCGTTTCGTTTCTCTTCTCTTCTGTTTAATTTCAGAAAATGTGAGATTATGAGTAAAAAAATGACAAAAAAAAAATTTTTTTTTTTTGGTAGGAAGGGCTGCGCTTTTTCCTAACTAGCGCAGCCCTTCTAGCTTAAGGGCTGCGCTTTTCTAGCGCAGCCCTACTTAAAAAGTGAAGGGCTGCTACTGAAAGGGCTGCTGTCAAAAAGCGCAGCCCTACATGCCTTTTTTAGCGCATCCCTTCTTCATTTTTCCACTAGTGTTATTTAAACTGGATAGAGCGGGTTACTGGATATCTACTGGATATTGCCATCCCTATATGAGAGTCGTGAGTGTTTTTTTTAGGTATGAGAAATTGTTCTTATTGGTTGAAGTTCGAGACTCAATATAAAGATATTGAAATCTCAGATACGGTTAACATGGCTCGATAAAAAATGCTCTTCCCAAACTATGCTAGAATGATAGACTTCCTCATCAATAGTTGTTTGATTTAGCAAATACAAGCAGATTGCGTTGTATTGCTCAACCTGGTTCATTATAGTTTCTTTGAAGACGAATTTGATTTAACCTTGTTTAATTATATCTTATTTTTCCTTAATATCTATTGTAGATATTGTTTGGTCTTAAATTAATGAAAATTTTTTTCAAAAAAGAAAAGTTAGTATCGGATTAAATTTTTTCTTTACCTCAAACTTTTTTTTCAGTTGCACACTTGTATGCCAGCTTGTCAAGTGTGTTTATGATACTGTTTCGGTTTACAAAAATTAAATTGTGATTTATGATACTGTTTCAGTTTACAAAAATTAAAACCCAACCCGAATCGCAAAATGCGATTTGCTTGAAATCGTTACCCAAACCGTAATTTTAAAACCGCAAACCAACTCAAACCGCGAAAAACCGATCTTGGTAAGTAAGTGAATGGCAGCAACATTGTCACCAATCTGACAAAGCCTTTAAAGATAGTTGATAATAGGTTTTTAGTGTATCTTTAAGACACCAAAAATCGCTTTTCAAGCAATATTTATAAAACCTAACAAGCAATTACTAAGTAAATAACTGCATACTCGCATAATTTTTACAATATTTTCACAAATTCTAAAGCTCACAGAAAAGTAAGAAAAAGGGATATCAAGGGACACTATTTTCTAGTTCATCTTTTTACATAAACAAAAGCCAAACAAAAAGAAACCCCAACAATAAATTTGTACAACAAAAAAAAAAAAAAAATGGATATATATCCACTAGGGAGCTCGTTCTAAGCAGCAGATGGGGCGGAAACATAGTGAAGAATACCAGCCTCCGATAGCGCCGCCTTGAAAGGTTGCAACTTTCGACGATGAGCCTCAACTTCAGGCTTGTAATCAAGGGATTCATCGTTATATATGTCCAACCATTTGTTTACCAGCAATTTTATGTCTTCTCTATCCATGTTCTCTTCTTTTCCTGTATACCTCCAGGGCTTTGAACCCTGTATATATTCAAAGTATTTGTATTAATGGAAGTTTTTGTATTATATATACTATCCATTCAAAAAGAATATCTAAGAAAAATAGAAGTCATAGATAGACAAAATGGGTATTTTACTTACGTTTGCACAATAGTGAACAACTTTGACTTCCTCTAAGTTGATGTTCTCTGGATGGCGCCATAGCATGGCCATCACAAGGTTGTATATTGATGGGATGGGCTTGTATATGTCCTTGAAGTACATGTTCAAGAAATCCTACATATTCAATTAAAATTAAATATTGCTCTTTGTAATTCTAAATTAAACCAACTAATAACATTCTTTTGGAATCCAAAATTACAAATTCAGATAAATATGTATAATATATACCGTACATCTCTATAAGTTTCAAATGAGCAATTAGCGAAAAAAAATTCACACCGAAACAATAAGCAAAAGGGTAGATTTGCATGTTTAAAGGTTTTAAATGAGCAATGAGTAACAAATAATCCTAGATGTACTATGTTCACTTATGTAATCGTAATCTTGTAATTTAGTATCCCACGCAATACAAATTATTGGGTCATTTCAATCACGTTTATGTCAATTTTAGCTAAAACCAAATAATTATCATCCAACATTCAAAATTTTGATCTTTATACTACCATGGTAGTTCTTTTTAGTAGAACAAAATCACACATCATCAAAACTTACAAATTTTTAAAAAATTATGTTATTTCAAGACAATTAAAAAAAATAGAGAAATGAAAATCAACCTGTTCAGCAAAAGGAGTAGGAGGGGTGACTTGGAGAGTGTTAAGGAGGTCAAGGTAAGTGGAGAGACTGGGCTCAAAGACGAACATGCCAGCATTAAAGTATTTAGCAGGCTTTGGGCCCAACTCCTCTTCGGGCCAGCACACTCTATTTGGGCTTTGCTGACAATATCCAATCTTGTATTGAGGAGTATGATTCCATGTCTTCTCACAAAAGCAGTCCATTACAGCATAAAAGTAGCCGTTGGGAAGGTCGAAAAGATGGTCTATATTATCGTACACTTGAATATCCCCATCTAAGTATATCATCTTCGTGTACTCCACAAACTGTAATTACAGCAGGTTTGATTTATGATTAGCTCAACAACGAAAAATAATCGATTCAAAGAACTATAGTTGGGAAGAAACAAGATTGGGGGAAAAAACAATATAATGCTGATATATATTCATACACCCTTTAAAAGAAATATTGTAATACACAAATTTTTCTTTTTTTTTGGTAGGTAGCCAAGGTAGGTACGATAAAAGATGTTACTGAACTAATACCTCATTTAGGTTTAACCAATCACATTTGTAGCTTAAACTTCATAAGAAGAAGGGAATGATAAGAAAAATATCACCCTAATTAAAAAATTCTAATAGAATTTAATCTTATAACCGTAAATAAATGAAGCCAAACTTTTATCACTAGGTCAAACTTTTCTTAATTGCAATATATACAAGATATATATCAAACTCAAAAGATATAAAAAAAAAAAAGGAAGAAAGGCCACTTTTCGCCATATCTTAACTTCACCCCTATTGCATATAGGTATTACATTTATTTTTTTAAATAAGACTTTATAACAAGACCAAAATCATTTACTTCCTCCATTTCAATTTAATTATAACACTTTTTATTTTAATAAATTTTAATTAAGTATAATATTTTTATATTTTAAATAACTTCTCTCTATCTTTGTCATATTACATGACCCCCTTACCCTTTTATTTTATTTATCTCTTTTTTTTCAAAAAATTACCTAACAATCCTAATTTTAAAAATCACACCTAAATTAAAATGGAAGAAGTACTGAGTATTCATATTTAGTTACTACTTGATATTTTCATTTTCAACTTGTTATACTTCCTCTATTTTAAATATAGTTACACTTTTGACATTTAATTACCATTCGTCAACCAACTTTAATAAGCATTCTCACCCCATTAAATAAAAAATAAGAAAAAATAGTAAAATAAAATCTTATTAAATCCATCTCAATTCAAGAATTTCAAACGTCTAACTTTTTATAATTAATTTTTACTTATACATAATTAAAAATATTAGCATTTAAAAAAATATCTCGACAAACATAAAAAAAAAAAAAAAAAAAACACATGGTAGAACTAATGAAATATCATTTCCGTAATAAATTGATCATTTGCCGACATATAACATTATAAACAAATGCTAAATATTAGTTAAAAGAATCATCAATACAAATTTATAGTTAATAGTATAATAATGAACACTAAAATACAACAAAAAAAAAACGGCAAGATGATAAAATTTACCTCCCAAATGCGAAGCTTAGAGTAATTAATGACATAATAAGCCATAGCAAATTGAGTTTGATTATCAGGCGGGTAAACGGGTTCAATCTCCCGAACTATGCACCCTTGAGACACCAATATCCTACGGTGTTCTTCGGGTACGTCGGGCAGCACCGCCACTACCAACGGGTAAGCTGCCCGGGCCTTTCTTAAGCCCTTAGCCAGCCCAACAACACCTTTGATATAATCTCCGTTGCCCGCTAAGAACGTTACATAGGCCCGGCCCATATTATGCTTACCAACTGAGCCCAAAGTTGGCTTTGTGGTCGCGGGTTCGAGGTTTGGCGGAGCCATTTTTGTTGAATGTATAGTGAAAGTTTATAAATATAGTGTGTGATTTGACTTTTGTGTGAGTTTTCAAGGATAATTTGGATTTGATACTGACGAGTTGAAGGAGGGTTTAGGGGATATATATAGAGTTATGGTTGGGTGGCCAGATAATTTCTTTTCTTCTTTTTTAATCTTAGATGGTATCTTTTAAGTCATACTTATATTATAGACTAAATCCAACTCAACACCATATAGTATAACACGGATGCACCAAACCGTCTCAATTTCGACTTATAGTCAAAACATCCAAAGTACGGATCCGGGTACGATGCAACCCGTACCCTAAATAAGGTCGTGACCAAAATTCTCACCGGCTATAAGTCTAATGCTAGATATTAAGCAGTCATAAAAGCGTTTTCCTTCATTGAGGTTGAACTTTCAAGTGGTTTGGACTATTATGACAATTGATGTTGATAGGAAAACTTACTATTACTTAAACTGGTATTTGAATTCTTCTTAAAACTTGAATATGAAATTAAGCTCATTTTTGTTATGTGTATTTCACTCTTTCAAAATTTAGGGTTTATTTGGTTAGAAATAGGAAATTTGGGGAAGTACGAGGGAAGTTGAGGAAGAAAGTCTTTGTGTTCAGTTGAGGAAGGAAAAAATAAAGGCACATACATTTTTTTTGTTTAATTAAAAAAAATTAGGGTTAAAAAACAGAAAATAAGAAATGGGGAGAGAACCCCGTGAGGATTCTGAACAACGATCTTATTTATGATACGAATTGCACCAAGTCTGTATTTTGGAGTGTTTTGACTATAAACCGTAGTTGGGGCTGTTTTGGAGGAAGTATATGAAGTATAATTCATAATACGTTATTTTTTTTTTTTTGTTCCTTTTTCTTTTCTTGGAGCTTTACAGAATTATAATGAAGCTAGAAGTCGATCTCTACTATCCGTGTGCATAAATCTCGTACTGTAATTCAGGAGACTGATTCGTGTTGGATTTAGGATGGCACGTGCTCCACCGAATTTAAAACATTTATAACAAACTGTTTAGATACTTCTGTAATCTCATATTCTGAGGGTCGTTTCCTTGTTTTCAATTGATACATGTATTTGAAAGCTATTTGCGATCCAATCTTGCAAGATACAACATTCAATTTGATCTTTCCTTTTTCCCTTTTATGTTGTGTCTTGCTATGCGTTGTTCTAGGTAGTCGGTATCTTTGCAGGATTGATGTATTTTCTGTAAATGCCTTGTGACGTAGGACGGTTGGCAGATAAGCTCGATCAGGAAGTGCGACGAAAACTGAACTGATTTGCGCTATTTGGGCCGACGGACTCCGATTGCTTATTGTGAAACCTTTTCGGAAGCGGAACACAAATAGGCATTTTAATTATTTCCGAATTTTGTTATTTCCTTAATTACGTATTAGGGTTTTGTTTTACGTATTTAAACATTAATAGGTCAATGTTTGGAGGCAGTTTTTTGATTTTTAATAATATCACAGAGTTTTTACTCTTTTCTGGTGGATTCCGGAGTTTTACAGATTTATCGCTTGTAAATCTGTGTGTTCTTGATTCGAGATTAGCGCTTGCTTTTCTCCATTGATTCCGACTGCGTCACCTTGTTCTTTTCGTATCTTTGCATGAGTAACTTTTTAGAACACATGACACATCTTTAACAAGCTAAGTAAAAGATTGAGGGTATGTTCTTCTCGACTTATTTTCAGTTCAATTTCGTTCAGTTCAGCTCTGAATAATACTTTTAGGGCTTGTTCTCCCCAGCTTATATTCAGTTCAATTCAGTTCAAATCAATTCAGTTCATATCAGTTCAATTCAGTTCAGATCAATTCAGTTCAGCTCTTGACAATACTTTTACTCTCACATATGACTATTCATTTCAGTTCAGTTCAATTCAATTCAGTTCAATTCAGTTCAGTTCAGTTCAGTTCATTTCATTTGTTTTATGCCGAAGAGAACATGCCCTACTCTCACATATCACTATTCATTTCAATTTAATCCAATTCAATTCAGCTTTTTTATGCCGAAGAGATTATGTTCGAACAACCACTTCTTTAATATTCAAATAAATGCAACAATTTGTTTTATGTACTATATATATGTACTAAGTTTTACCAAATTTTTCCTGTAATAGGCTAGCGTTTAAAAACAAATATTATTTATAATGTTGATAAATATTCCTCAATATGTGCTTCTAAATTTATATCAACTTCTAATCTTTAGTAACAGATAATTAAAAGGTGTAGCTAAGTTGTTGGGGAGGTTTTATTTATTAAAAAAAAATGGACTACGGGTCTACGGTATATTATAAATTTATAATTTGAAAGCTTATTTTCTGTTATATGACGCTAATAATAATCTGTTTGGGAATTTTTATGGAGGTAATGAAAAGGTCGAAGTCACCATTATTAAAATCCATTTTCTCAAAGTTTAATGTATTTTGAATCAAAAGTATTATGAAATTTGTATATTAGTTTTATTATTCAAATTTTTTTTGATGTGTTGTGTCCGGATGAACCCTTTTATTTGTGTCCCTTCAAATATGAAAATTTGAATCCGTTACTACCGCAATTTATTTAATATTTTAATTTGTATTTGGTTGACTAGGAGATAAGGAGAATTGTTTCAGGTGCATAATGTCACATATATATTAATACTACTAACCGCTTAAGCTCCTCCGGAATTGAGAGTGGTGGGATGTGGGAGAGGGTAAGTAAAATGTCCATGCACACTCTTGAGTCTTGACTTTATCGGTCTCATTTATTTGGCATAAAATGGTTGAATTGAACTGATTGGAGCTGAATTGAACTGATCTTATCTGAATTGAATTGAATTAAATTAAATTGAATGAAATATATATATAAATAATATTTAAACAATAATAATATGAATATTAAATAATAGTTATAATAATAAGTAATAATAATGAATAATCAATAATGAATAATAATAATAATTAACGATAATAATAATTAATAATTACTCCCTCTGTTTTTTTATATCTTTCTCACTTGGAATCTTGACAATATTCATGCTTAGAGAGAATCTTCTCAATTTTTTTCAATTTATAAGAAAAAATATAATCATGTGGGATCTTGTTTGATTCGTCTCAATTAGTACATTATTAATATTCAATTGTTATAATTTTTACTAATATATGATGAAAGATATTTAAGTTCAAAAATGTGCATTGGAAGATGTGTAAATGGAAAGTGAGAAAGATAAAAAAAAACAGAGGGAGTATTATTTTATATTATTTGTATTAATATATCAATACTTGATGATGATTATATAATAACAATAATATATGAGAAGTAAATTAATATTACTATTTTAATAATTAGATCCAATAATATAATAATATTTAGTAATAAAAATAATGATTGGGTCGGACCGCACAAAATTGCATCATAAACCATTTTGACGCGATTTGATTGGTTCATGGCTAAAAAAAGTGGGTTTATTTGTGCTTTTTGACCTAAACCATGTTCCTCCTAATAATAATAGTAATAATAATGTGTAAAGCTATAATAAACAAAATAATATATAATAATAATAATAATAATAATAATAATAAGAGTAATTAGTAAAATAAATTAGACCAACATTATAATAATATTTAATAAAAGGGTTATAAAGAATGAAATCGAACCGAACAGAGCTGAACTAAATTGATTGAAATTAAACTGAACTGAACTGAACTGATAATGAGATGAAAGAATATTTCTATGTTAACTAATTAAGTAATTTATTGATAAGTGGCAGGGATCGAACTGCTGGGTAATCGAAGTTCATTTTAGGGCTAATTAAAGTCGTAGTGACACAAGAATGTTCTAGCTCTCAAGTATTTTGACTATGTCGGGATCTGCTGGAACACATTATGCATGTTTGAAAGCTGATATTTATGTCATAATCTAAAGCTAGCCAATTAATAGGGGACAAGAAGGGACTTGAATCTAAAATTATTTCCTTCACAAATATAGTTCCTATATATTTTTATTTTTTTTTACAATTTTCAAAACGTAACTTTAGCTTATTATATTTTTTTATTTTCTATTAGCAAAAAAATATAAAAAATTTGATATTAAAAATGTACACGTTGAGACAAATTTAATAAGAACTCACTTGAATATATTTCATTATACACATTATTGAGAATATTTAGTCAAAGTTTTAAAATTTAACACTCAAAATAAAAACATAAACTATATTTTACAAGGGAATAGTAATTAACCGACCTATTGCTAAGTAGCGTCAAGCAGACCACTCTACGTGAAAGCGGCGCATGCAAGGTGTAATACAAAGCATAGCATTAAATTGCTTATACACGTGTTACAAAATATTAATGGAATATAGATATTGTGGATAGGATTTAGGAATAATTAGGATGCTTGGTGGTTGCAGAGAGAAAGTAAAAGTTATATTGTAAAATTAAATTTATACTTTCCTAATTATTATGCAAGGTTAGTAAATTTTCTAAATATGTTAGATGGTTAATATGTACTCTTATATTTTTTCCAAAAAAAAAATAAAATAATATGTACTCTTATATTAGAGGATCATTTTAGTTCAATTAAAATTAAAATTGATATGCATGGGTTACAACTAGGAAGAAAAGGATGTTCCCATCATTTATTTATTACTAGTTTTACATACACGTAATACATGCGATAGCGTGTCATAACATTTGAAGTATAAAATAAAATTAATTTATTTTTATATTTTGTTTTCTCAAAAAATTGATATTATGTTTAAATGTCCTATTCCCCCTGCACTCAAATGGAACAGTTAGTTATCCCCTTTTTTTTCTTGTGTCCCCCGTGTTACCTTATATAATAAAGATTTTTTATGTGGTTTTTAATTAATTCCCTTCAGTGTTCATATTCAACGTCAATATCTACAAAAGCTGATATTTTAAGAAATCCATATTGAAAAATACGAATAAGATTTCACATGCATGGTTAAATTTTGATTTTAATTATTATTTCAAAAAAAAGTTTACATCCAAAAGACAAGTGAGTTAATTAAAAACAAAGAACAAACAATATTACAAGATCATCAATTTGTTCAATTATTATAACTATTTAATATATTTACTCACTGTTTTGCATGGTTCGATTTAGGTTGATTTGGGCAAATTTTTAGTGCGATTTGGGTTTTAAAAATGTCAATTATATATTTGCAGTGTGGTTTGGATTATAGCCTAAATCACATTAACTCAACTCAAGAACAATTCTACTATCAACAAATTTGAATTTGACTTGGCTACATTTTTTATTGTAGTACAAATATTTCAAAATAGTAAAAACAAAAGTTTTGATTAATGAAATATATGAGAGTTCAAATTTCTCTTTCAGTTCATTTTAAATTTGATTATTAAATCGGATTAGAGCTCCTTAGGAACAGTACATGCACCTTTTAATACATACAGTTCAAACAAAATTGTGAAAAAAAGCCTAGATTTCATGTTTTTTTTTCATCGAGATTTTTTCAACTTATAATGAATAATCAAGGGTCTTCTTTTCTATTTTTCCCTACCCTTCCAACGTTTCCATTAACAAGTCTAGTCTTAGGTATGTCTGGTCATTGGATAGAATACTCAAATGGCTAAAGTGTGAGGGTCTAATAAAAAAAGGGTTTTTTTATTGAACAAGGCTTTATTGAAAAGGGTCTTATTATATGGCCAATAGAAAAACTCAATAATTTTGCAAAAATAAAATAGGTTTTGTAAAGATAATTACATATTCGGATTAATGTTTAAATTCATATTTGGCTTTCTTTGTTCTTTTTTTTTTTCTCGTTTGCCAACCCACCCATTACCAATTCGTCATCGGCGCACTACCCATTTGATCCGACCGTTGTCGATCCTTTATGAGGCGATGACCCGACCCGCTTCCTATTTTGATCGGCCCCGTCTAATAACCAGGTCTACTCCTAGGTAAGATTACTAAAGTACTCACGCCGACACGTAAGCAAAACCTTGCACGTGGCATGCCAAATCTACTGTAAATTTCAAGATACGACTAGGACCCCTAGCCGACAAAGAAGCGGGACCCACTAAATAAGATAGTAATATGTGGCTCTTTCTCAAAGCATGTGGCGTTTGCAAATTTGCCAAATGTCAGCATTTGAAGGACTAAGTTCCACCCACGTGGCATAACTTTAAGGTTAACCTTGCTGTCAAGAGTCAACACGTTAAAAAGATTAGTTGAGTGGATTATACTAGAATGTGTAATTAAAGTTTCAAGTAATTGAATTAAATAAAGAACTTCTAAAGATTATTCTCGTATAAAGGATGACGTATCTTGGGATAAGACAAAACTTGAGATAATGTAGCTTGATTTCTTCAACGAAATTAACTAATTATGGGTAAGCCACCGACGTTGTAACTTGCAAAAAGTCTTTATTCACAAATTTTAAGTTACTGCCGCCCTTAGAAAATTAAAAGTTTCGTGTAATCGCAATGGTTCTACACACGTCCAAATCGGTGGTTGTAATTTGTTTATAAGAGAAATGGATAATCTTGTTTTAGGGCCTGTTATCTTCAGCATAAAACAACTAAACTGAACTGAACTGATCTGATCTGAACCGAATTGAACTGAACTGAACTGAACTGAACTGAATTGAACTGAACTGAACTGAAATGAATAGTGATATGTGAGAGTAAAAGTATTGTCAAGAGCTGAACTGAACTGAACTGAACTGGTCTGAACTGAACTGATCTGAACTAAACTGAATTGAACTGAACTGAACTGAATTGAACTGAACTGAACTGAAAATAAGTTGGGGAGAACAGACCCTTAGACTTTCTTTTTACGAGGACTTTTACATACATTCGTTATTTTTAAAAATAACTCTTGAAAAAAAACTTTACAAGATTATCTAATATAAATAATTTTCTTATAAAGATCTTCTTATTGTAAAATAGAGTTATTTAATTAATCTAGGTAATATTTTTTCGTTTTATGATAAATGAAATATAATATAAAAGAAAATCTTGATAATTTCATGGGAAAAACATAACAATATAATACTTCCGTTTGTTTTCAATTATTACATTTTACTTTGATGGTTTGGGAAATATAAAAGTGCACAACTAGTTGATTCTGTTTCAAAAAAATTTATTAAAAAAAGCATTGAAGTATTGGAGGAAAGAGATAAGTGGGGTAAGCAGAGCTTTGTTGAGTTTATAAAAATTTTGGTAGGTTAAATGAGGTAGAAAAGTGAGTAAACATAATATAACATGTTATCATATATAGATAAAATAGTATAACAATTAATTAAAAAGAATGCAAACGAATGTAATATATATATATATATATATATATATATATATATATATATAATACCTTTTCAAGAAAACCCTAGCTAATTGATCCGAGAGTATAGTACGTTGGAGGTCAAGAAAGGACACGTATTATTGTATTTTTTAGAAGTATTTACAAAATGATGAATACATTTAAGGATAGGTGCATATATCCAAAATATTTTTGCTTATTTGTTAATTTAACTTCTTTCATTGTGAAATAAGTAAACCGCTTCTTTCTTTTTAACTGTTTTTTAAGAGAAATATTTCTCCTATTTCATAACGGATGAAATATGTTTTTTTGGTGCTAACGAGTGATGAAATACGCTGATGTACACATGATTCGGTCCTAGGTCTTGAATGAAGTGTACAATGTACAATCTCCAAATAATAGCTATAAGAAAAAAAAAAAAAGAAAGAGGCAGCCAACAAAACCTTATACACAACCCAAATCAACCATATTAATTTCAAGGCCCTACAAGGTTTACTTTGTCCAGTATAATGGGTAATCCATTAAAGAGATTCCAGTCCATAGAGAACTTTATATCATGATTAGAAATTTAGAACACACTATGTGGAGGTCTAGGACTTGATCTTGTCATAGCGGTACCCAAAAGCTGGCCCGTTTTGCCCGGTGCATCAACCTGAAATACCTTTTGAGCCAACAACGTTTTGCCAGTCTTGGCAATATTGGGTTGGACTGGGCTGTTTAAGTGTTCAAAGACAAACAGAAAAAAAAAAGAAACAATCTACAATTACTTATGTCGCAAATCGGCTAGCTAGCTAGACTCACTCGATAAACTCTTCCTAGAACTAGGGTTGGAAATTCATGTTAGTGGGTGGTGTTCGTGTATGGTTTTGTGTCGATTTTCGGGTTGGGCCCCAAATGTATCATAAATGATATAAAAACGGGTTGACTTTGTGTCATTCGTGTTTGCGCCATCTTCGTGTTTTCTCAGTAACTTCAAGTCGGGTTTATGTCATATTATTAGTTTGTGTCAGGGATTGCCAGCCCTACCTAGAACAAGTTCCAATTTCCAAATATGATTTACTTATTAGCACAATCAACACGTTTTGAGTGTTCGATTCTTACCAAGTCAAAGTATGAAGTATTGTTATGGTTTGCTTTTAGGTAAGATTTACAATATGCCTATATGACCAAAGTTTCATTGTTGGTAGGGAACTCTTTTAGCTTCATCCGACCATGGTTGGTTACTTTCCGAATAAATAAAAAATCAATGAGTGAAATAAATAAAAAATACAAAATGACAATCTAACTTTGAAGTCATATTATGATATACGCATCATTGATCATTCATATTCAGCCACTAATCTCAGATTGTAATCAATGTTTCAAGATCTCGAAAAATGTAGGTTACAACATGGATACACTTCAACTGATCAAAGCAGCATACAGTTTTAGACAGCAGCAAGGGTCTTGCCCAAAATAATGTCATCTGTGGAGAAATCAGCCGCTTTCCTGAAAGTTCCTCTTCCAAAGTCTAGGTTGTATGAGTCTGTAAGACCTTCGACCAAGTCGAACTCTGGTTTCCATCCGAGCAAGTTCTTTGGCTTTTCGATCGATGCAAAGAAATGCTGCATTTTAAAAAGAACGAATCATAGAAATTAGAACTGGTTCAGGAAAGAGTAATCAGTTAATTTAGCTAGCTGTTTCCTTGTAAACAAAAAGGACTAGTTTTAAAGTGATGGGCAATTTGGTTTAGAAAGATAATTAAAACAGACTATGAGTGGTTACTTTAAGTTGTTATGCAACACTATTATTGATAAACCTTGAGATTAAGGCCTTGAAATCATAGCAACAAGTTACTGTTGGTGAAAAGAATTGTCCTATTTCAGGAAAATGATAGTAACAGACTAATAGAAGACAGAACAAGTATATACTTCAGAGAACTGACTACCATAGAGGTTTATGAATACTAACTATTTTATCTAGTGCTTCTTCTTTGCAGCAAACACATCAAGGTACATTACTACCTTGTATATGAATGTATTCGTCTCATGGTGATTTGGTAGTTCGCTATGCCCATATTAAGTCACAGTTTACATCATATCTTTATTAAACATTTACCCTTTACGCAGTTTTTATTTCTAATAAGCAATCCATCGATCAGGAGCGTGTCCAGACTCATGGGGTGTAATAGAGGACAGAGGACAAGCATGTAGTTTGTGTTTAATGCTCTTTTAAGCTTATTATAAATTTATAATCACAGGTAAGAAGGGAGGAAGACGACAGTAGATAAGACTAATCGAGTTTAGTTATTCTACATACCTGGTCACGGAATGGGAAAGGCTTCTTTTTACCAAAATCGTACTCCTTGGGGTTGTAGTGGATTATCTCAGGTTCTGGGAATCCACCAGCCTAAATCACAAATTATATAAGCAAGACAATAATCAGCAACGATAACAGTAATTATGGGGTTTGTATTTTCTTTAAACAGATTCAAACGTTGGCATCATATTACCTTTGCACATGCTCTTGCTAGTCCATCAAATGTTACATACTTATCTCCGGAAATATTGAATACTTCTCCGCTTGCTTTATCATTTCCAAGTACAAGCAAGAAAGCCTTTGCCAAATCCTAGCATAATTCCCACTTTATTAGACTTTTTAAGTTGCAAAACTTTCCATCATGCAAAAAGATGCTCATGTATATACATAGTCCAAATTTCTGATTAATATTGATCAATAACAGTGTATAACAGCAGCAGCTTTGTTCATGAGCAATAATATTTTGTAGTGTACGTTAGAGCTGACAATCTTGCATCGACCCAAATTCAACCTAAAGTCAATGAGCAGAACCAAACAGCCTAAGATCTGACTGGATTTAACACATTTAGCAGATTTTTGTATTTATATTACGTTTAGGTTTTATTTATATATCATGAGCATAACCTGAAATCAAACCAGAATCCACCCATTTTTGTAGTGACAATGAATTAGAAGCAAGTTATACTGAACTCATCATAGTTGCTAACCTTAACATGACCAAGACTAGTAATTTGGATTCCTGAACCAGGGATAGGAATAGGGCGGCCAGCTTTAAGTCGATGGAAGAACCATTCTTCGACAGGGTTGTAGTTTAATGGACCATATATGTACACAGGCCGCAAAGCAGTCCAGTTGACACCCCTTGACGCAAGCAAGCTCTCTGTGTCAAGCTTTCCCTTGTGCCTACTCTTTGGATCAACTGCATCGGCCTGAAGTTTTACCAATTATGTAAAAGTTTATACTGTATGAGATTAGATTGATAAATAGTGATTATTTCATGCTTTTGATGCAAAGCACTTCAACATTATGAAACTCTCTAATTGGAAAATTTAAGGTTTACCTCACAGTGTGGCAAGAGATCTGATTTGAGATAGACACCAGCTGATGAGCAGTAAATATATCTGGTAAATGAAGGACCAACTTATAGTTACTACAAAGAATCTGAGAAAAATGCTGAAAAGAGTGTAACAATTGAGCTCTGTTCATTTTAGAATAGTGATTCCATCAAAGGAAAATGTTTTACGCCCTACCAAATGGAGCCTAACTGTCTGAATCTTATGTTAGGTTTGGCAACATTAGCTAAATTGAAGTTGAAACTTGTAAGGTAGCTTATTGTATGAACTGTTTGGTTAAGCTGGTTGAATGAACTGTCTGAATCAGTGAGAAACTCAGAGTAGAAGACTAAGCTTACTGTTCTAGCTTCGGAAGTGCGTCCAATATTGGCTCTACTTCAACTGCTTCTCTCCCTGAAATTGGACAAGATATATGAAGGTCACATTTCCAAACATATAGTTCAATAAGCTAGGAAAACAAAGGGTTGGAACATATCGCCAAACACCCACCATTGATGTCGTAAACAACATCGTAGCCTTCAGCAGACAAACTGCTTTTCACGAAGTCAAAATCTTGCCTATCACCTTTCAAGTGCAAGATCTATTAATCAAGAAAAGTCATTGTTGATAAGAATTCAAAACATAAATCATAATAGATAAAAGAGGTACTACATAAGCTTCACTTAGAACTGTCAGCATACCTTAGATGAAAAATCAGCAAAATCAGCATCTGCTTCACCAGGCAATTGCTGAGCAATAGGTGCTTTTCCTCTTGTAAAAAGAGTCACCTAGAGTAGATTAAAGAACAATCACAAAGTTATTGTAATTAAGCCATTCCAGTTGGAACTAGATTAATGAAGTCTCATCACAACTTAACAAGTAACCTTGAATGAAACAAAAAAAAAGTTATTCCACTTTTTAAGTACTCGAGCATGTCATTTATTCTAAATGGTCTCTAATTTGTATAACACTATTGTAAAATTTGATAGTATACAAAAAGTGGGATAGAAGATTTGGAATCGAGACAAATACCTGATGCCCCTCCTTGACAAGGAGTCTTGACAAAAATATACCAATGAATCGGGTGCCTCCCATTATAAGAATTTTCTTGCCACTTGATGCTGTAACATGCAAAGCTCCTTTTGGTTGCACTACATTCCTCTTGAACTACAACAATGCCAAGACGAATAAATATTGAAATCTTATAATCAAGCTCATTTGGACCATCCTTCATAATTACATAACTTTTTCCCATAGTTATGGTGTGATTCACAAGACATAGGAGCAATTCACAAGTTGAATACTCTTATGTATGGGTTGACACCTTAACACATGTTGGGTTACATGAGTACATGCTCCAAAACAATTTTCCAACTTACTCGGCCCTCCCTATGTGGGAACAAGAATTGGCCAGGATCTTCCGCTCTGATACCATGATAAATACATCACATAGGCAACATCGGAGGAGAATATGATCACACACAAAAGGAGATGAGGTTCCATCCTAAAACCAATTCGTAATAGTAGGAGTAACCCATCAAACTTATATGTTAGTCATCCTCCCTCCGCTCAATATAAGAGAAGCTCTAACACCTTAACACTTTGACTTTCACTATCACTAATAGACTATTTTGATTATTAATATATATCCAATAATGCATTAGTAGATGAAAGCATATGAAAAGTTTATATTTCAAAAATACATATTGAATTGAATCTTACACAATCACATTAGACGATAATATTTTCTCTAACTTCGAGTGGGAAAGTCAAAGTGTTACAACTTTTTTAAACCATAGGAAGTAGCATTTACGCCCAGATGTACTGATTTTTAGATAGTGCTTGAATTATAAGTAAAAACTCAACAATCAACATTGAACACTAAGTAGTCAAACATCGAAAAGAAAAGGGAAATAATGATACCTGAACAGAGTGAGTGAGTCTGCAGCCATTGAAGTCAGAGGAGAGAGAAGAATGAAAGAGTGCCAAAGAAGAAGCTGGTTGGTTCTGTTGAACAGCCATCAATCTGCAGGCCATCTTTCCTGCAGTTTTTTTCTGGGAATTTTTCTTTTTATGTTTTGGGTTTTAGCAGTGACTGTAATTTGAAGGGCTAGTGAATGAAGTCCCTTAATAGTAGTGATGAATCTCATCGTTTTCCTCTTTGTAGTTTGTGGTATTCTTTCAGTTGGTGTTTTCCCTCCCACTTCTTCACCAGTCACCAACGGTTAGGAATAGGATAAGACAATGACCCCACTTTATTCTTCGCTTCATAACATCCACACCTCCACATCCTCATCTCCCTCCTTTGTCACTCACTACCCACTAGCCGTAATCGACTACTAATTATTATACTCCCTCCGTCCCAAAATATAATTTCCATTTCCATATTGGATCTCCCAAAATATAGTTCTCATTTCCATATTTAGTTCCACATTTTTCCGTAATTTGTCTAGAAAAACCGTGTCCCATCATTTATTTGCTTCTTGAGATTTGTTTTTTCCTTTGTTTATTCAACCAAAATGTTACAATTAATGTTCTTTCACCAATTATTCTCCATTATCTCTCCTAAAATCATCTTTTTCCATACAACATTTATTTAAATAAACAAAAAATCATTATTACCCCTCTCATATTCTACTTGCATAAATTACCGTGAAAAAAAGGAAATGAGAACTATATTTTAGGACGAAAGGAGTAGCTCTTTAATCTCGATTAGGATATAAGATAAGGGCGAGTTCTTTTCACCTGAACTTGTCTTACCTAAAATTTTAGATTTGATAAGATTTTATCAAATCCTGATTGAATCTTATGTTTGAATGATTTGATTTGTCATGATTAGTTGATCAATCCTGTTTAATGATGAAGAGAATACATCTTTACTTGGTCTAAAGTTATATTTGAAGATAGGGAAATAGGGACATTGAACTTCAATTTTTTTTTGGAGAAAATTTGGACCTTGATAGAATGAACTCAAAATTTCTCTATTATGATTCATGAACTTTGTAGTTGTACCATATATATTCATTAATTACTTACTTAGACAAGTTCCAAAAAGTCATAATTTATTAGAAAATGAAGAAATATATATATCAAAAGGAATCCGATTCTCAGTCCAATTCAACCTAAAAATTAATGTGTTCTATATGGTCTATATGGTCTTAGTAAATTAGAGAAGAGGGCCAAATCGGGTAAGACCACAATCACATAAATTAATGTTTGTGAAAAACATTTCCTTATTATTTTCGGATCAGTTCGGGTATACGACATTATTTCACTTCGTGACAGATTTATTATGGTTTTGGTTCTATTTGTGTGAGATAATGTCTCATGTTTATGTTACCCGTTATATTTATATATATACCTCCTTCAATAACCTCAACGAATTAGGCAAAAACTATGGCAATAACAGAAAAACGGAACAATAAACTCCATAAATGATATACCATAAGTTTTCATGGGCAACGTTGTGCCATCCCGTGCATGGTGATTCGAAACGTCAGATAACGACTGACTTGTGTTCACCTTAATTTCACTTGTTATCTAGAAAAAAATAAAAAAATAAAGTCTTATAAAAACTAATAAGTTCTAGTAAGTTTAGATAAGTTCATTTAAGCAAAAATAAGGTTTGACAAATTTACAAAATAAGTTCCAATAAATTCGGATAAGGTTCACTAATAAGGACAAATAAGATCTCATACATGCAAATAAGTTCACATAAGAACCAGGGATGTCTTAGCCTGTGGTTAAGGTTGACTAGCCTTACCTGCACGCGATGCGTGTGATAACGTGTGATAATATATGAAGTAGAAAATAAATTTAATTCGATAGAAAAATTGTCTTTACAATTTTGTTTTCTCAAAAAACTGATGTACAGTTTAAATATCTAACTTTCCCCCCTTTTTTCATTCAAATTAATTAGTTAGTTATCCCCTATTTTTTTTCTTTTATTCCTTTTTCAATTTTTTGGTGTCCCCCATGTGTTGCCTTATATAATAGAGATGTGATGTGAACGATAGGTCACAGGTTCGATTCCTCCTCCCATTCTTTGTATTTTGTTTTGCCTTCGTGACTTGTATAGATAGAAAAAAAATCAGATAAGTTGAAAAGAAGAGGGAGAACATATTGAAGGCATTCCAATTTCCAACAGACGATAAACATGGGTCAGCCCATAAATTGAACCATTTCCAGAACTGTATAAGCCCATACCTTGAGTCGGATTCCGGTAAAACCAGTGACACGCCTGCGAGAAACAAACAGAGAAGAAGCTAAATTGCAGAGAAAGTGAAAGAAATAAAGAAAGGAAAAGGGAGGTAGAGGAAGAAGGAAGAAAGTTCGCCTTTTACTTTCCCGAGGTCCCAAATCAGGGAAGAGAATTCATAAGTTAATTAATTCTTTCATTCTTTCTATCTCTTCTCCATGGATCAGATCCAGGTATATCTCTCTTTCTTTTTTTCTCTCTCCTAAATTTCAGATGCATTTGCTACAATTTCTAGGTTTACGATGTTCAATTGTGAACTTTCATTCTCATTAGTAGATCTAATGCGTTTAATTGATTTTAGATTTAAGTTCTGTTGTCCTTGATTTCGGTGTTGTTAGTTATATTGTTCATTTGTAGAAATTATGATAAATGAAATTGTACAAGTTATAGGCGGTGGATTTTGCTAGAATTAGAGTCCAAATTTCTGATAGAACGTTGTTAGAAGTTCGGAATTTTTTACATTTAGGTCAATGTGGTAATATGAATCAAGGAAGTTTGCTGATCTGCAAATCGTTTTCGAGGAAAGATTATTTGTTGGAGGAGATTGTTTAAATTGTTTGATTTTGTCACCTTGTTGTGTTGTTCGTCTATGGTGATTGACTTGCTAGCTTAGAAATTTAGAGCAAGTGATGGCAAACTTTGTTGCAATTGTGTGAGAGGTCTTAGTTGAGGGAATTATATCGAAGATTTGTTGTTCAATGGTCTTTGAGTATATGTGCTGGATGATCGATGCTTCGACATGGGTATGGAGACTTGGCAGTTGACACTTTAATTTGGGCTAATAACTTTGTTGCAATTGTGTGGGCGGTCTTAGTTGAGGGAATTATATCGAAGATTTGTTGTTTAATGTTCCTTGAGTATATGTGCTGGATGATCGATGCTTCGACATGGGTATGGAGACTTGACAGTTGACAATTTTTTGGGCTAATAACTTGCAGAACTTTATTGATTGGCCAAGTGTACTAGTGTGTGACACAAGTAGTTCCTATTATTAATATGATTCTACCTTGCATTTGCAGCCTCCTCCGGAAAACTATGCAAACCCAAAGACATGTTTATTCCATGTACTTTTTAAGGTATGTTGTTGTAAGCTTAAAAGAATGGGAATGTTGTTGTAAGCACACATGGGCACACTTGATATATACTTGGTTTTGTTCACCAAGCACTAATTTGTAACCACTTTAATATCGTGGGGTTTGTGCTATGCAGGGCGCAGCTTTGGCATTTTACATTCTGTCGGCACTTTTTTTCGACAACTTTGTGATTATCTTTGTGGTCACTGTTCTCCTCGCTGCTCTTGATTTTTGGGTTGTCAAGAATGTTAGTGGGCGTATTTTGGTTGGTTTGAGGTGGTGGAATGAAATTGATGATATGGGTGAAAGTGTATGGAAGTTTGAATCTCTTGACCAAGAGGTCAGTGCTCATCAGTACACTAGATAATTTTAGTACTTGTTACTGCATTGTGATTTCTATATTGTTGCACGACCATCTTTTTTGCTTATCTCATGGGTATGCCATTTTAAGTCCCTTTCTAATTTAATCTTTTTTGCTAATGCTATACAGTCATTGGCTCGCATGAATAAAAAGGACTCGTGGCTGTTTTGGTGGAGCGTTTATCTTACAGTAAGTAAAGTTGCTTCTGTGACTTGCAGTTGACTGAATTGCGGTGTATTTACTTGTTTTACTTTGTTTCCTTCAAAAGTCATGTACTTCGTTTCCTCAAAAATCATGTACTTCATTTCCTAGACATTCATGTACTTTGTTTCCTTCAAGTAATGGAGTAGACGCTTTAAGCATTTATGAATCTTGTTCTGTTATGATCCTATCTGAAGTTTAGGTTTCTTCATTGTTCTTTTTGTAGGCTGTTGCCTGGATCGTTCTCGGAATATTTTCACTGATACGGTTTCAAGCTGATTATCTCCTTGTTGTAGCAGTGTGTTTGTCTCTCAGCATTGCGAACATTGTTGGCTTTACCAAGTGCCGCAAAGGTGAGTGACATTTTTATCAATAGTTTTTGACTATATGAACTGAATCCAATGATATTTTGTGTGCCCTTTTATGGTTGCCTTAATTGAGGACAGTTATAAGAAAATTCCTTCCTGGATGGGTGCAAGGATCCTCTTGCATTTCTGTAATGCAAATCAAGTTGCGATTGGGTGGAAGTCATGGAAAAACCTTCAAAGTAATATCATATATGAATTCAAGATGTGAACCCGAAATAATATACTTTCTCCTTTTCAATTTAGATGTTGCATAGAGAAAGTGGGTAGTTTTTAAGAAAGGTAGAGAGAGAAAAAGTGGGGTACCACCAGTCCACCACTTTGGAATAGAAAAGGATGTGTTAAGGAAAAAGTATGGGTATTTTAAAGGAGAAAGTAAAAGACCACCATTTTTTCAAGGATATTCCAGAAAATTTACGGGTAAGAAGATGTCCTTTTGGTATACAGCAAGTATTGTGAGATTTCTATTAGGGAAGTGTAGGAAGTATTTTGAAATAGTGGAAGTATAAGATAAAGAAAAAGGTATCGATTTGGATGGGAAGTCAAAAATTATTATGGGATATTAGATGAGACCTTTACTTTGGGATGGAGGAGATTAATTGAACCATGCTTTCGAGACTAAGTATTGCTCTCTTGTTGACTAGATCTGACTTAAGTGGTTTCAGCTACATGTCAACTTTTCAATTTGTGGTACATCGTGGTTCTTAAGCATTGTTGAATCTGATTATGTTAATATCTTTGACGAGGTAGAGCTATTGTTTATGTAACTTGTGAAGAACTGAAGTCCATGATTAGAGGCAACTGTTGATTAGATGTACCCTTTTCTGTTTCATTAGACTTGAGAGAGGGATTAGCTCCACCTCTGACATAGCCATGGTTAGGGAAGCAAAATAATGATGTGAAGGAGTTACTGAGTCTCTTTTTGGTGAAGAAATGAATATATGAGTCCAATTAGACAAACTGGTAATATTCAGCTTAGCGGTTTCGAGATTGAGTAGATATATGGCACAGATAATGACTGTGGTACTTGAAGGATGGTGGTCTTATATAACTCCAGTCCATTGTTGCTAAAATAGTATCTTTATAGGGACCAAAAGATTTAGGAGGGGTTTTCCATTTCCACTTCTTTTTGAGGAGGATGTATTAGGCAGTGTTTTGCTACCTTAAGACTTGGAACATCCTGTGTGAATTTAGTTCCCTAGTGTAATAAACAGCACCTATGTGTGCTTCTTGATTTTGTTTTGTTGCTTTAGAAAGGGAGGACCATAAATGATTTAACCTGTATAGATGGGAGCAACGTCATGCTGGGTTGATTATGTTATGCGTTCCTCTCTAGGTAATTAAGAGTTCTTGTGTCATAGAGTAGTAATGGAAACCAAATGCGCGGATTCTATATTTCAATCTTTAGATGTACTGGTTGCTGAATGAATATAACAAGAGAACAAGAGGGGTTATGTCGGGAAAAGCACGAGGAACTTTGTTGTTTGAATTTTGGTGCGCTCTATGTTTCATGATGATTATTAATCTCTATTTTTGAACCTCACTATCTTTAATTTGCATGTAGTTTTGTCAAGGAAATCATCATCTTTAATTTGCAATGCAGTTTTGAAATTAGATTGGTTCACTCAGAAATTTTATGATTTTCTCCGCAGATGCTAAAAAGCAATTCCAACAATTTGCCACACAGACAATAGCGTCTCAGTTTACATCCACCATACAGTCAGCCTTTAGTGTTGTGTGAACAAAGCAAGAAACTGAATGAACGTGTGATTTATGCATACATGTGAAATTGTAGAAGATAATCAGAGCTGAATACTTAGAGAATATGTCGGGGCCAGCAGCTGATCAACTATGTCTTGACTGAATTCATTTTTGGTGTCTATTTTCTGTAAAGATGCGGCTCAAACTTTATGAATTCCCAATGATTTTGTATAAACAACTGAACTAATAGAACGTAAAGAGATCTTGAATGTTTTCCTTTTCTCTGAAGCTGGTCCCTTTCTCCCCCTCATTTCCTTCGCTCGCGTCCTTTGAGGATACCTTTCTCTTTGTGACCCTGTTATTGCATATAAATTCTCTTGCATTTGTATTTTGCTTTGCACATCCATTATCTAAATTGTGAAGCTTGCCAAATGAAACCGAGAAAGATGATCGCAACTTTCAAGTAGCATGTTGGAGAGTTTGTACAAACCTTTTCTTTCGTAAAGTTGTGTAAGAATTTCATCTGTTCTTGTTTCATTTACCTACCTAGGTCATGTGAACAATAGCTGATAAATACATTTCTCTCCCAAGAACTCACAAATACAAATCTATGTATTTATACTCCCACTCTCCCACTTCCACTCTCCTTCACTCTCATCACCACTTTCCCACTCTCTTTCACCCTCTTGACCCTCCCTCACTTCTCACTCTCTCCACTCTCTTACTCCATTTCTCTCATCAACAAACATTTGCAAAGATTTCGTACTCCGGCGAGAAGAAGAATTCCATAAACCGCTACTCAGAGTAGCGGTTTATTTTAAAATTAAACCGCTACTTCGAGTAGCGGTTTCCGTGGGTTAAAACAAAAAAAAAACAATTTTCTCGCGTGCCGTCCTACGTGGACGGTACGCAGGGAATTATAATTTTTTTGGGCATATTTTGGAAATTAAAACCCACTTTTGCATTATTCAAGGAAAAAATTCAGAAACATAGACTATATTATGAAATAAAGGAAATATTTATTTGTATTTAATTACTCATGCTTGTTAGTGGTCTTTGAATGCAAGAGTATTTCATATTTTGTTTCTTTCTATTCATTTAGTGTGGTTGACCTATAAATAAATAATGACACTATATATTATTCTTATAACACAAAGTACCTACCTAATAAATAAAAATGTCAACTTAAGAGGCAGAAATTGACTTCAACTTACCTATTGAACTATTAAAATACTAGAATAGAAAGGCTAAGTTTAATGATGTTATATAAGTTGGGATTAAAGGCGCAAATTAGATTCTACACATCTTAGTAGGATAAATATCATGCGCACAAACTAAAACGCAGGTCTCAACAAACGAATATTAAGGTTATTCAAACGGATATGGTATTGAAATGGTTAATGAACTTACAATTTTGTTGATGGGACATTTGCGAGCTGTGAATGAACACTTGAAAGTTCTTCAAAAGTTAAAATATTCATTTCATAAACTTAAAATTCAAAATTCAAAATGCAAAGATTAATGTACATCTACATATCATTGGATGAATATGTGATGTTATTAATTGAACATTTGTGATTTATCAATTAACATTCAAAATGTACATTTCAAAGATTCAAACATTATCAATGCACATCTATTTATTGTTGGTTGAACTTGCGTGGTTGTTAATTAAACATTTGCGAGATATGAATGAATGTCTGCGAGTTCTTTATATATAAACATGTATATTTGTAAAATTTAAAATATTGATGTGTTGAACATAACTTTGTATTGAAACTATCATTTTGAAGAACTCAAAAGAACATTGTAATTAAGGCTAAGCTCTAATTATGAGCTATTAAATATGTTTTTTTTTATTTGACTTAATGTTCATTTTATATGAATATATCTTAATATGCGTGCCAATTTTGACATATACACAACATTATGCATAATGCTATCTTACAACTGTGTGCACCATCTACGCTTGGGGGTTAAACTTTTAAGGGAGTATAGAAATCAACAAAGGTGTTTATACCTTTAGACAGTTTCTCATTTGTATTGACTCTCTCTACTTTTTTGTTTACTTGTTACATCGTGTTTGATTGCATGGTTTTTCAACCTTTAATATTTCTTATCTCTTAGTAAAAATTATTAAATTTTAATATTATGAATCTACACTCCGAGATGAATCTAATAAGATCATACATAACTATATTTTTATTTATAAAAATATTAAAATAATATGTCAAAAGTTGACAGTTTGATTTCCTAAAATAGAAATGAAGTATTATAAGTGGTTGTTTGGAATACAGGAAATTATGTAAGTAATAGAAATTCCCATGATTTTCAAATCTCTATTATATAAGTCAAGGGGGAGCTATGGTGTCCCCTCTTGAAAAGACGTATATACCCTTAATCTCACAAAAAATAATTAAGAAAAGATTTTAATTTCTTAATTCTTTCCTCATTTACAAATATGGGTAATAAGGGAAATTCTACATTACCAAAAAGACATACATAAAAAAAGTGTAAAAAGAGGAAACTTACAATTGAAAATATAAACTGATGAGTAAATCAATTTTCAAACAATTATAAAAACAAAAATTTACAAAAAATTTTACTGTATGAACTAATAACCATTTCAAATAACAATTAACATGCATAAACAAACCATAAAAGAATTAAAAAACTTAGAGAATATTCATTTTTTTCATTTTTTGGAGCTCAGACTCAATTGAGGTAATAAATAATTAAAGAGATGAACATACATCATTTGGTAATATCAATTTAGAATTTTTTTTATTGAAGCATTGCTCACCATAATATGCTTAAAACCTCAATTACCCAATAAAATTAAATTGAACTACTAGTCATAAAATATGCCTATAAAATATATGTATTTTTAAATAAATAAAAAACATAACGTAGATCTTTTTTAAACAGAGAGTTATTGAATTAAATCGCACACATCACGTGCATATAGTGCTAGTTTGTGCAATTGTTTGGTTGGCAGGAAATGAGAAAATTGGGGGTAATGAAAATTCAAGGAAATTTGGAATTCCTACAAAACATAGGAATTTATTTACCTATCCTCCCCTTGAACACTCACAATTCCTACATAAATTCCTAAATATAAATTACAATTTCTCTTATGACTACCAAACAATTTAGACTACTCATAATTCATAAAGAAATTAATTTCTCATAAATTGTAATTTTCTATGCGAGGAAGTATTTCTTTCTTGTGCATTTTCCAACTCGGAATTGAGTAGTGACACCAAAATCTGCACAAAGAAAACTCAACCCCTCGGCCTCTTCCTCAGTTGAATTCTGTACTATACATTGCAAACGTAAGATTTCGAAGCTATAACACCAGAATCAAAATCAAGCGTTGAACCTCATCAAAACCTCAGAAGAGAGAACACAGAAAAAAGAGACAGATATGCTGCAATGCATTTACATCTTATCAGATTCCGGGTAATGTTTTTTCAACATTTTACAATCTCAGATTCCTGAATTGCTTCCAAATTTTACTTTCTCAATTGGGTATTATCAGTACCACTGATTTCATTAGCACCCATATGCCAATTTTTTTTTTTTTTCTTGGTGTGATTTTCAGGGAGGTTATGCTGGAGAAACAGCTGACTGGGCACCGAGTTGATCGATCTATATGTGATTGGTTTTGGGATCAAGTCAATTCTGAAGGTGATTCTTCCAAGGTAACTTTTTTATTTTTTTGGTTTCACTTGTTTAATTTCAATTGAATTAATGTCATATTAATATATTGTTGTCCTAAAAAAATTATAATGGTGATTGTTTGGATTTACTGATAGCTTCCACCAGTAATTGCTTCACCAACACATTATATTTTCCACATTGCTCGTGATGGGATCATATTCTTAGCTTGTTCACAAGTTGAAATGCCTCCTTTGATGGCAATTGAGGTGAGATTTTTTTTAATTTATGATATTATCTTATTCGTATATGATTGATGGATTGACCTAATAGAATCACCGCAATTATGATGGTAATGGGTGCGGTTCTATATTGTAATGTGTAAGTAAGTGATATTTTAGTTGCCTTTATAGTAGAGGTGGAAATGTCTCGTTTGGTAGAAGGTATCATTCAAGATTTTGATGACGGATTTTATGTGTAATTTTGTCATGAAATATCCCATTTGTTGATAATGTACACATCTTTTTAGTAGAAGGGTTATTAAATTCAATATGTTAAATCTTTGTATGTATTAGAGAAACTACATGGCTATTGCTCTTTTTCCAGCTTAACCCAATGACTCGCGTTTGAGCCTTGGGAATGCAGCAACACTGGCTGGGAGATATTTTCCCTGATTGGGCTTTCCCTGGTTGAACCCCGATTACTTGGGGTTTAATAGGCTTTGGACTAATTAGGGGTTTTCGGGGGGTAAAAGCTTGTAGAGTTGATACCTGCTTGCCTCTTTTGAACACTAATTCTTGTTCTAGCATCATGGATGAGATTGGTAAATTTAGTGACCGATGATATATTATGCACTATGCTTCCTGGAATTAGTAACTAAGGCCTTTGAAATGCTATACTTGCAACTTCGGTTTGTTTAACACTTCTTGGCGTATAGGTCCAGTAAGTTCATCGATTATATGAAAGACCCTTCCAATTCCAAGCATATTAATGTTCCTGATTTAGGGGTAGCCTCATTGGCGGTGCTAGCTTAATTCATTACATATCAATCTTATGTTGTTTGCTTAGCTGTTATATGCTATTATTGTTACATAGTCGTGCCTAACACTTCTTAAAGTAAGAGTGCTTGAAAATACTTGACATACTTCTTTGGGCATGCTTGCCAACGCATAATTTTAACTATTAATATCTCTAATTAACTACATGTAAAAGTTATATAAAGTTAATATTATTAAAGTATATATTCAGATGAATTTAACAAGATCCCACATGACTATATATATCCTTACGTAAAAATCACAAAAGACGGTCAAAGAAGAGTATGTAAAGAGCGTAAAAGTCAAACCGTGTCATCTATTTTGAAACGGAGGAAGTATTATCTAAGACCCTTCCAACAAGTTATGTTCTTGGGGTAGGAGTGGCCTCATTGATCTCTAATGTGGTTTGCATCTTTTACCCTCAGTTGAACATGGCTATCTATGTATTTTGCATGGCATCATTGGCATGTGGCACAGTAGCAAGAAAGGGGCATGTAAAACTTAAAATTTAGTGACTTACAATAGTGTGGGGCAGGAGCTGATTCTTGGTGGAGTTAAAGGAGTACTTTACAATATTTTTGATAGAGGGGGGGGGGTGGAGGGAAGGGAAGGGGATGAAGATTAAGTTATGCATTATCCATTGTTAGGAAATTAGATTATGTTAAAAAAAGGGAACATGAAATCTATATTCCTTTTCAATGAACCGAATTCGTCCACAGTCGGAAAGATGTGGAAGAAAAGCATACCTCACCTTCTATCATCTTTTGTTTTATCTAAATGAGAGAGTTTGTATTTTCCTCTTCTCTCCTCCCCTCCCCTTCTTTCCAATCCACTATCCTCATCAATTGTTGACCAAATTTATATTTTTCTTCTTCCACTTCTCAATGTTAATCTAATGGTATTTGTTTGTTACACACTAATATTTAAGGGGTTGGACAGAAATTTTGCCAGAAAAATATTAGGGGAGGGGGGTTTCTTCTGTGCTATGTTAGCTCATCAAACTGTACACACTGATTACCAACATCCTGGTTTGTATAGTACTTGCTACGTTCCTATATCCTCTAATGATAAGGAAGAAGATTCGGAGTCTTTAAGCGTTCAACTTTAGTTCCTTTGCAGAGCAGCTGATGTACTTTCTGACTATCTTGGAGGAATGAATGAAGACATAATCAAAGACAACTTTGTTATTGTATATGAGGTATATCTAAATTCTTTACTATCTTCGTCTTTCGTTGTCCTCTACCCTATTTTGCATTCGTATTACTGTGTGGGAGCATCCGCTTGTTACATTAGGAACATGTAGTAACAGGATTTCCTGATGCAAAAATGAAATAGAACCTGTAGTTTAAGTGCTTAATTTCATAGTTTGATGCCTTTTGAGATTTTTTGAAAAAAGTTGTGTTGTAGAGATATCTGAGATGACCAAGCAAGATTTGACACTTGCTTGATGCTTCAATCATGATTCCTATCACCTAATAGCTGACGGTTTGTCACTTAGGTAGTCAGGTAACTCAGGTTTATTGGATATGATTCAATTATGAGAAGATTTCAAATTCTAACAGAGTGAATACTTTTTGGGGATTTTCCTATTCTGTCATTTCGTGAATTACTGCCACTTTATGTAATGGTAGCTTGGTTGATCCATTGTGGCTAGATGTTATGAACTCTTTTTAGGGGGAATGGTTCAATTATCGCCTGAGTCCCTAATAAGCTGTTTTGGGGGTTTGTGTCTAACAAGAATGCCAAGTGATTTGAGTTGCCTTGCAGCTTCTTGATGAGATGATCGATAATGGCTTTCCTCTGACAACAGAGCCTAACATCCTGAGAGAGATGATAGCCCCCCCAAATATTGTTAGCAAAGTATTGAGTGTTGTAACTGGTAGTAGTTCCAATATGAGCAGCACTCTCCCAGGCGCAACAGCATCATGTGTGCCATGGAGGACAACAGAACTTAAGCATTCAAGCAATGAAGTGTACGTGGATCTTGTTGAAGAAGTGGATGCTATAATAAACAGGTTAGCATTGTCATTTGACTACCTCATCCCTCTTTTTATACCATGTTTTACTGCGTATCATCGTATTTCATTTCAACTATCTGAAGTGTCACCAGTACGGTACCACTGGTTTCTGCTAATTTGATTTGTGCTCTTTCAACAGTAGCTCAACTGTTAGGCCTTGTTAACTTCATCTTAAAAATCATTTATGTCCCGTAACAATCTGTTGACTAGAAATTAGTTAATAAGTTTGACAATTATGCAGATAGTTATAATTCTTAACATTAAATTGATGATTGATAGTAGTAATAAATATACAATACTCAAGGCATATGGTACAATTCACTTGTGCTATATTGCAAAAAGAGACCCATATTGAAAGAGACTGATTTTGCCAAAAAGCTGACAGCTATGGTTTACCAGAATTCTGTTGAGTTGCATATTCTACGAGAATATATGTGCTCTCATCCAAGTAAATTCTTTTTAAAAGCTCGAGTAAATAATATTACAACTTACAATAATCCATCACATCGAAACCAACAAATTCATCATCCTCTGTCAAAGTACTATGCATACTTTTATGTGGCTATATGAATATATATATATGATTATTTGATTATGTAATCATCCGTTCTGACCTATATGCTATTCAATCCTGGTATCACAGATTCAGACAACCATTTCTCGGGTTATGCCACTTAATTCGGTTTATTGTGAAAGTAAAAGTCATAAATTAAATTGTTCTATTCACTTGTCGGTTTATATTTGTTTTTATGAATTATACTAAATCTTTATTCCTTATTTGGCAAACTTTTTTCCCTCTATTATTCCCACATGAGACCTACTTCTACTCTTTTCTCCTTGAAAGTAACTAAAAGTCATATTGGTGGTCCTGATCTCCTATTTTCCTTGGCTATAGTAGGTGAGTAGAACTTGGGTAAACAGAGGGAGCATGTATTCTCGTATTAGTGAAGGATACTCTTTGTTTACGCATTTCAGCAAATTGACATTACCAAGTAATTTACATATATAGATGATGATATTATTATATTCATTATTGTTGTTGGTCGTGGACTGGTGGTGGTGTTGCTTGTTAGTGTGCCCAAATATATTTTCTAATCAGGAAATGTTATGTTTCAATCAGAAAAATAAGTTCAATGAAAATCAGTTTCCATTAGTACAATCAGTTATCTTATAAGACATGCTTAAACAGTATATTTAAGTTTAGCAAAAATCGGTTGAAGTTTTTTCTTGTCCCCCAGCCCAGCCTAGCACTTCGTGAACAGGACCTTGACCTAACACGGATAAAAATTAGCATCCATTTAGCATTTTGTGATCCTATGGGCCCAACATATACCCATTTGATACACCCTCCGTCTTCCCCTAGAGTTGTTGCTTCTTTAGCTAAGCTACATATTCTTTGGTGATGTTGTCAGGGATGGAGTTCTTGTTAAGTGTGAAGTTTATGGTGAAGTTCAAGTCACTTGCCATCTTTCAGGTGTCCCTGACTTAACATTGTCATTTGCCAATCCTGCTATCCTAAATGATGTGAGGTTTCATCCTTGTGTCCGTTTTCGACCATGGGAGTCACATCAAATTTTGTCATTTGTGCCACCTGATGGACAATTCAAGCTTATGAGTTACAGGTTTGTATAAATATGCTTGCATACTTTGACTACCTTGTTCCCCAAGGCATTACCTTACTTCATGTTCCTTTGTAATTGCAGGGTTAAAAAGTTGAAGAACACCCCTATATATGTCAAACCACAGTTTTCTTCAGATTCTGGTGCATGTCGTGTCAGTGTAATGGTTGGAATACGACATGATCCTGGAAAGATAATTGATTCTATAACAGTGCGGTTTCAATTGCCGACCTGTGTTTTATCTTCTGATCTGACCACGAATCATGGAACAGTGGACATCCTTGCTAACAAGGTAAACTTATATGTTACTTCAGTTATCAGTTAAAGGCTCACCTCTTATATTTATCTTTGATTATATGGTCTCTATAAAATACCTTTTCCCTTTTCTTGACTGGCCATTAACTAACATTGTATGCAAAACCTCCCAGATCTGTTCTTGGTCCATTGACAGAATACCAAAGGACAAAGCCCCTTCTTTGACAGGAACATTAGTGCTCGAAGCAGGCTTTGAGAGGCTTCACGTGTTTCCTACATTTCAAGCGGAATTCCGTATTATGGGGGTTGCTCTTTCAGGACTGAAAATGGATAAACTCGAAGTGAAGAATGTAGCAAATCGCCCTTACAAGGGTTTCAGAGCTCTAACTCGGGCAGGGGAGTATGAAGTGAGGTCGTAAAGTTGGAAGTTCCAAAACTAACCTGTTGGTTGTTTGCAATGGGGGCCTTAGGCAAATACATAAGGCACCTGCCATTTCAAAGCTTTGCAGTAATGGAGGAGTTTCCTTGCATTTCATTCATCTATCCGTAATTTGGTGCAAGGAATTGCATATTGTCAGTTCATCAATTTGTGTGAGCTAGCTTGAGAGCTTCCGAAGTGTGCTAGAGTAGTTTATTATTGTACTCCAATTTATGTGAACTCATATGGTGTTTGAAACAGTTTGTACATTTCAAAAGGAGAGAGATTCTAAATGGAATAAAAAATTAAGTTTTTGGGATACCTATTACTTTCAATTTACCAAACTCTATGTTTGTACATTGGTAATGAGTTGGATCCACATTTAGATTTACCAAACTCTATATTTGATAGTACAGCTTTACTTAAATTTGGATCATTTTGATGGGTTTCAAAATCGGATTTGGTTCGAATTTGATCGGTTCAGATTTAAGTCAGATTCAGACAATAATTGTAGATCACAAATATGATATTATGAAAAAATTATACTAATATTTATTTGATTTTAGATGATGAAATCTGAATTATCTTGTAGGAATGTAATTTATAACGACAAGTTGATGATATGGTAGTGGAAATTATTCGTCGCTGCGCATGCTACTGAACTGCAATCTTCATTTCTTTCCATCATACGGTAGCCAAATTTTTTAATAAAGTAACATTTAATACACCTGATTTGCGATCATGATCTATAGCCTATACACGAGCTGGGTAACATTGTGATTCGAGAAAGATACGGCTCAGAAAGATTGCAAAATAGAAATAAAATCAACCAACCCGAACTGGTGGGTTATCGATGGAGCTGGAATCACAAACTTCGCCTTGGACATTGGTGACAATACAAGTGAGACTTGAATCTTGAGTAAAGATTGTGAAGGAAATGCCTTCTGAGAATAGTATGCTTAAACTGTGACCTTGTTTACTCTGAAGGAATCCATTACTTGACGTATATCATTTTCTGCTTCCCGTAATACATCTTCAGGTACTTGTAACCGCAACTCATATAGCCTGCTGTTTTCCACTCCAAGAACTGACAGGTACCTTCGATCCCATTCTTTTCTAACCACTCGCTCCTGGGGCATGACAGCCAACTCGTTGTTGTTGGCATAAGACTTAATGTTCACCTGTTTACGGAATTAAAGGCATGTCAAAAGGATAAACAATACACATAATCTAACAGGTAATCGAAATTGAAAAACAGAGTTTCTGCAACCACCATCCATAAATAAAAATATTTCAAACTACTCTCAAGGAATAGAAGTTCCAATAAGTTAGCTAATTAAAATGCCAATAGACTCAAGGCAACCATGATGCGTTCTCTTCACCTTAAAAAATCAGGACTAATCAGGTCCAATCATGTGTTAAAGTAAGTTGATGACATAGCTATCAAATCCAATCAGGTCTTATAAGTTCAATTCAGATAAGATTAGGTGAAGATAACGCACCTTAAATATTCTATGAGCTATCTAATTCAAACAACCCATAAAATGCTATTAGATGGTTCAATCAATTCCATCAATATTTACCCAACAATTATTCCAGTAAGTTATCAGCTAAAGTAAAATCACCAAAGAAATGACCAAAACAATCAACATTTTATTTTAGATCAGATAGACCCTTACTTCAATTTGATAATAGAGCCTGCCATCATCAGCAACTCTAGAAGACGCGGAGAGAACGTTTGATTCACGCCGAACACCAAGTCTGGTAGACATGAACTCTGTTAGATACTGCTTCAGTACATTTTTCCCAGCTTCTTCTGGTGGGCCCAAATCCTCAACACTCTTGTAGTAAGATGATGAGGGTGAAGAGATATTAACTGAAAGATTTTCATCGAGAACAAAAGGATCCCTGAAGAATATGTCTGCTCCAGCACCTTTAACTTGGATCCAGGTCTGAGGGTACCTCAGGGAATAACCATCGAAAAAGTCTATATACTCCCTAAAACCAACCGACTGTTCAGCAAATGCACGGTCATGGGTTATGACTTGCGTGGCAATACATCCTGAGAAAAGTCCCACCATCGCATTCCTTCTTGACACTGCGAAAGCTGTAGTCTAATTATATGGTACAAAATGTCCTGTGAGAAGCCCATTGCCATTCAATAATCCCGACCCAAACTTAAATAAAGGAAGTCTTAGTATTGAAGAAAAAATGAAGAAGCTATGCAGAGAAGCACTCAATGCAGTATAAGAATAGGCAGTATAAGCAAGCTTATAGAAACATTCTCAGATAAATCTAGATCAGTACATATATAATGTGATAATGAAGATATAGTTGACATATACATTTTGCAGTAAAACAAGTACTTCTAGTTCTTACTCATATATCTAAAAATATAAAACACAAACCACGAATTTGATGATGTAAAAAAGAAAGAATTCAAATAACAATGCAATACATCCTGGCCATTCAAGTTCTTCCTGTTTCCTGTCTTCTCTCATTTCGGGTGATCTTAGGATCTAAACTCATCTGTGATTCAGCATTTCCCCTCTTATAGGCTCCATTTGGTAGGCGTAAAACGTTTTCCTAGAAAACTGTTTTCCTCTATTTTCAGTTTTAAATTGTTTGGTTGGCAAAAGGTGTAAAACCATTTTCCTTTGGAGTAAAATTACTCTCACAATGATGGAAAACCATTTTCCTTTCAAAATGAAGGAAAAACTATTTTTCTTATCTCTCTTGTACATTCCTCTCACTACCTTCTTACTTTCACTTTCATTTTCCTTTCATTTTTCTTACATGGAACCAAACAACTGAAAACTAATTTTGGAATTGTGTTTACATTGTAAATTATTTTCCATGAAAATCATTTTACACCAAACATATTTTACACCCTACCAAACATAGCCATAATGTGTCATGGTTCAACAGAACTTCTAATCTTTCTAAAGGGTGTAATCAAAATTCATAAGGTTCCCCGTACTAAATTCCGAGCAAAACCATTAACCACATGGTATTAAGAAGTCCAATTAATCAAAAATTTCAGCATGCATCTTATCCTATCTTTAGTAGTTAATAATCCAATAACGACCACTTTGGTAGGAAGTATTGGCAATAAAATCAAACTCCAATGTAATTTTGGATCAAAGGTCACATGTCAAATTATCAATGTGCATAGTAATACAATTCCTTCCAACACATGTATAGCAATCTCGTAAATTTCCATTACCACCCAATAGAGAATACGGCAATAAACGACGACCGAAATACACGAACAAAAGGAAAAGCATTAATAAAATAGTTAGCAGCATGCTCTTAAGCCCTTTCAACAAACCCTACATTCAGTAACACCACTCTACCAACCAAATATAACTCATAGTATCAACAAAACCAACCAAATATCGGAAATTAAAGCTATACACAGTAAATCTTAGCAATAACTAAGTATAATTATGATTAATAGTACACCAAAATTAGCCAAAGAATCACAAATAAAGAGTAAAGAAGATTGCAAAAGTCTTACAGTTTGAGCATTGCAAATTATCCTGGAAGAATGCTTCAATTGAGGAGATAAATGTGGCACAGAAAACGACGGCGTTTGAAGTCTGGAAGTATTTGTGGCGGGTAGAGAAGAAGAGAGAGAAGGCGCCGGTAGTGATTCGAAGAAGGAGATGGACGCCATTTTCGTTATCTACTTCTCTCTCTCCTATCTTTTTATTCTTTTAAAGAAAGAAAATTACTAATTTATCACTCTCTGTTTTTTCAATATATGAGTAAATGGTGCATATATCATATGGCAATTTAGTGATTAGAGGGAGAGAAAAAATAGTGTGCCAAATAATCTAAAACACCAAAAACATTCACTATTTAAAAGAAAGATATCTTAAATACCCACAATTTCTCCAATATTGTATAAAATGTTCTTATGATATGCTACTATTCCAAATCATCGTGATAATTTAGAACAAGCTCGACACTTGTGTTCTATTACTTTGAGAATGAAAAATAATTGGATATATATATATATATTTATGTTACTGTCTTAAATCACCGTGATGATCTAGGACAAGCTGGAACTGATATTCTATCACTTTGAGAATGAAAAATGATTAGATATATGTAATTAAAGGGATAATAAAATGATGTAGATTCGCATAAGTTTTGGTGAAGAGTTGAAGGCCAATAAGTTTCAATAATGTCTGATTATATTTTTTGTTGATAATGTCTATTATGAAATAAGAAGAGTGTTGATTATTTTAAAGTTTAAATCTAAGAAACACATAGTTATCATTAAAGACCTCATGAATTAAATTTTATAGTTATATAAGAGGTAATAGATAGTTTACCAAGTTAGGTTTTTTAGTGGAAATAATCATGGAGTGGAAGAGTGGTTAAAGAATTACTTCCATTTTCCATATGCAAGTCGCAAGTTCCATTTCCCCTAGGTTGTGGGATTATGTGGTTCAACTTTTTAGTATATCAGTGTACATGAATAGTGACATTAGTTCCCCTATGTTAGCTTATCAGTTAGTGGTAACACTAACAACCAAATTAAGTACTTTCGTAAGCAAAAGTGCTTATTTGTTGGTCGTGTGTGATACTGATTAAAGATATAAAGCCTCTTGTGTGAGATACGTTTCAATCATTTAGAACCAATGAGATAAGGTCCTCTTATTAGTTTATGGGCATAAACTGATAGATCGATGTTCTAATTTAATATGATAGATGTTTAGATTAGAAGGGTATTTTATGGGGGCTTCATTAGGGACCCCATGGTAAGATGAAAGGCCCTGTCAGATAGCACCTCTCGCAGGTTAATTCGATCTGGGTTTGCGGGCAGACACTTTGAGATTGGGGGTGGGAAGGGAAAACCTTCTCCTAAAGTGCTCATATTGCGGATGGAACCCCAACCTTGAAGTTGGAAGGTTCTTTTCTTACAACTAGACTAGACCAAACTTAGCTTGGTAGATTAGAAGGATACGTTTTGGGTTAAATTATAGATATATAACTTAAAGTGATATATGTTGGTTTAAACGATACAATGAGTAATACATGTCTCAGTCATAGTTAAACGGAGACAATTTTTATACAAGACATTTTAGTTAGAGATAAAGGATTTTTTAATTAAGATGTGATTTTTCAATATTGGATGGATATTTTAGCTAATGATATGAAGAGATATTCAATAGGATAGGTATATACCATGCATAAAACCTAAGCAACTATCTAAGCCTCTTTTTGGCAACTTGCAATTACTATAATTTGACATGTCATAGTCCTTAAAGATAGATATATTTGTATGTTATTCCCTCTCTTCCTCTTCAATCCTCAAAATATGATTTTTGTTTGAGAAGGTATTGTGTCAGACCGTCCGACCATAATATTTGGTCGGACGACTTTCAGTTGGTTTCAATTTTTTTTCAGTTGGTTTCAATTTTTTTTTCAGTTGGTTTCAATTTTTGTTCAGTTGGTTTCAATTTTTTTTCAGTTGGTTTCAATTTTTGTTTAGTTGGTTTCAAATTTTTTTTAGTTGGATGTCTTTTAATTTCAGTTACTTATCTTATTGTTTCATTTACGTGTTTTATTTTAACTGAAAACAAAACTTAAGTAAATGAAATAAAATAAGTTCTAAATGAATGCAACTTACCTCTAAATGAAAGCAACTTACCTCTAAATGAAAGTAACTTACCTCTAAATATTTCTGAAAAAAGGCTTTCACATAAATCATCTAAAAAAAACCCCTCAAATGTAACTCTTCTGATTTGACATCAAACTCTTCTGAGTCACACTCAACTATAATCTCATCTTTCCCTTACCTTCACAAACGCTTTGAACTGTATCCATTTGACGATTCCTCTGTCGTTGCTGCTTTAATCTCAACTTCTATTCGTTCTGCTCTTAATTGCCCTCTTAATTACGCACACTCTTATCTAGCTAATCTCCTTCCTTTATGCGTATCTCGTGTTGTTTATCTTGACTTTGATGTTGTTATAGTTAATGATATTTTCACTCTTGACAACTTTAATCTTCAAGATGATAAAGTATTGGCTGCACCTTCACAAAGCATTCATAGATGCAGTTGATTTCGTCGGTCTTCTTGTATCCTCTATTGCTTTTAAAAAAAGTTGAGTTTTGGACTCAACCCATCTGACAGTAAGTATTGGTCAGACGGTCTGACCCAATACTTTCACTTTTTGTTTACTAAAGCACCATCTAGGCTCGTAACTTGGTGGCAAGGAGTTGAATTATCTATTTTTAATTTATTCGTTTGGGACCTTTAGGCTAAGTAACTAGTCCACATTTCATTTTTGGTTTTTTTCTTGTATGTACCTTTTATTCGTTTTATATTAGTACAATATTTGCAACGTTGCTCATTGCTGCAATATTACTATTTCGTAACAAGTTATCTTTATCACTCACATCATCACATGATTCACATGAACTCTTTAAAATGCATGCTTCTCCCCCCCTCCCCTCATATTATTACAAACTAGCCTTCATATGCACGCGATGCGTGCGTTAATTTTAAAATTTGTTATTCTATTAGATACTCAATTCGTACTTTATTTATGATTAAACTTAAATGTGAAAAATTCAACAGTTAGATAAATTTAGATATATTAATTTGCCAATGTAAAAAAATAAAAAAGTTGTTAGTGATTGTTAACATTAATTTTTTGTGAATGAATATTGAACAGAAAGAACAAAAATAATGAGTTGGTTTAACTGGATTAAAGAGTATCAAAGGTAGTGAATGTTCAGATTTTTCATGTGCACGTTGTGTATGCCATCTTTTTTTATAAGGTATAAATATTTTGTCCATTTAATTTTTGATTGAAGTATTTGATGCATATACCAATTTAAACTTGTTTTAAATGGCAAGTTGGAATGAGATTTTTAAATGATTTGCTTTTGTAATATTTTTCATTCCATTAATTAGATCATTAAGGGTATTTTAGTCACTTCAAAAGAGGACACCACACCTCCTCCCTTGGCTTATATAATAGAGATAAAAAAGTATTATCTGACTATCTTATCGGCATATCAAAGATAACGACTAAGGCTATGTTCAGTTCACCTTATTTTTGCTTATTTCAGATCTAATCAGATCAGATCAGATCAGATCAGATCAGATCAGAAAAAATAAGTTCAGATCAGATCAGATCAGAAAAAATAAGTTCAGATCAGATCAGATCAGATCAGATCAGATCAGATCAGATCAGATCAGATCAGTTCAGATCATATCATGCTTATATTTAAAAACTTATTATTATTAAATATCTTTCACTACATATTAATAAAAATTATAATAATTGAATATTAATAAAGTACTCATTGAGACGAATCAAACAAGACCCCACATGACTATATTTTTTTTCTATATATTAAGAAAAATCTAAAAGATTATCTCAAATTGTGAATAGTGTCAAGATTCTAAGTGACAAAGATAAAAAAATACAAAGGGGGTATTATTATTTACTAGTACATTTGTTCAAAAGAATTATTATTGTTGTTGTTGTTGTACTTATTAATTATTAATATTGGTAATTATTATTAATCTTGTTGTTACCATTATAAATGTCATTGCTATTATTATATTAAGTTATTTTGTTGTTATTAAATAATAGAAAATTAAAAGCCACATGTTAAGAACATAAGATTGACGCAAAAATAAGAAATATATAAAATATGATATCTCAAATTCATGACAACGAAACTACTAATTTCGGATTACATTTCAAAATAAGCTAAGTGTGACATACAAATTAAATTTAGATCCATTACATTAATATTTGTCTACACACAAACACTCTATATTATACTGCTGCACGAACTGTTTATTAGATCCATCTAACTGTTAGATCTCTATCTTTTCTGCGTATATATCTTTATTATATAAGGGAAGGGGGGAGGAAGATGGTGTCCTCTTCTAAAACTACTAAATTACCCTTAATGATTTAATTAATGGAATGAAAAAAATTACAAAAAAAATCATTTAAAAACCATTTCACGTTTCAACTTGCCATTCTAAACAAGTTTAAAATGATATATGCCTCAAATACTTCAATCAAAAAATTAAATGGACAAAATGTATATACTTTTTTATAAGAAAAGATGGTATACATGACGTACACATGAAAAGTCTGAAACATTCATAAACCTTTGATACTCTTTAATTCAGTTAAACCCACTCATTATTTATGTTCTTTCTGCTCAATATTCGTTCACAAAAAAATAATGTTAAGAATCGCTCACAACCTTTTTCAGAAGTATCTAAATTCATCTAACTATTAAACTTTTCACATTTAAGTTAAATCATAAATAAAGTATAAATGAGTATCTAATAAAATAACAAGTTTTGAATAACGCACGCGTGCATATGAAGGCCACTAGGTCGAAGGTGAAGTGATGTCCATGTGGTGAAAGAAATTAGGCAAAGGGTAGAGCTGAGAATAGATAGCAGGCACAGATTTCCCAAAGCGTGGATTATGGACTAGGGTGCACAATGCTCATTGTGCACCCAAAAAGAACATACTGTTAATATAAAAGAACATGAATTTTTTTCAACAACTTTTCTACTTTAAAAAAGAACACACGACTTAAAATTAAAGAACGTGTAAATCTATATTTATAAAAGAACAAATGTTATAATGAAAAGAAAATATAGTAAATGAACATCTACAATTAAGGTAAAAGAACATATACCTTTTAAATTTAAATTTGAAAAAGGAATCTTTACTTGCACAATTTAAGGAAACAAATAACAATAATTTTTTAAAATTACAGACTCTAAAAATGATAAAACGACGTAGTTTAGAAAAGGGTGCACCATGCTCTACATGCACTTGGGTGCATGTACTTATTTGCGCAGATTTCCTGCATAAAAAAAGATAATTGCTCCCTTTTTTTACCTGTCAGTATCAAAGAAAATGGTGGGAAAAAGAATTACGACGACGAAAAGCGAGAACAAAAATCTGGACACTGTTTAACCCATCTATAAAAACGCCTCAGATCCCTTTTCTTTTAAAATCTTCTGACAACATTTAGCCATTAATTATCTCCTTCTACATCAGATTATTTTTTCTCCGTAAGTTCTATTTTCATGTAATTTCTTTGCCATTTGTTCCAAGTATCAAAATTTATAAATCATATGCTTGAATCATATCTTATATTACCACATTTCTGAATATTATAGTTTATATAAGCTTTTGCTATGATTCCAAATAATGGTTTTTTGTTTGGCAAGATGAAACCTTGTTGTAGAATCCTATCAACATGTAGAAATTTAACTAGTTTTGTTCCTCAACCCCAAATTTGCCCACATTTAACAAGTGGGAATTTGTCAAATTTCGGTTATGATTTCGTTAATAATCACAAAATTCATAGTTTCCCATTTCAATTGCCGGGTTTCCCATGTGTAATTCATCATACCCAGAAAAATTCCTGCTTAAATCAAGCAAGTGTTGGGCAATTTAGGCTTTGTTCTAGGGTTGGGTTAGGTAGAAATGGGTTATTGGTTGGATGTGCTGCTTATGATGTGAGGAATTGTTCCACAAAAGTTGATTCCAAGGTTAATGATAAGAACTTTGAGAGTGTTTATATTAAGGGTGGGGTGAATGTTGAACCTTTGGTGGTTGAGAAAACAGATGAGGATGAAGGACATTTAAGGGGGAAACAAGGAGAAGTTGGTGGGGATGTAGAGGGTGAGAAGGGGGATTTGAAGGTTGAAGGCCGAAAGCGAGAGGAGTCGGAGATTGAGAAAGAGGCGTGGAGATTGCTGAGGAATGCTGTTGTTACTTATTGCAATAGCCCCTGTGGGACGGTGGCTGCAAATGATCCTAATGACAAGACACCGTTGAATTATGATCAGGTGTTTCTTCGCGATTTCATCCCCTCAGCACTCGCTTTCTTGATGAAAGGAGAAGGGGAGATTGTCAAGAACTTCCTTCTCCATACTTTGCAGCTACAGGTTATTCTGATTCTTAATTCTTCATAAGGCTCGTCTTGGTGTATGCCTTGTCTTTTCAATTTTGTTGCTTCTTTGCATATATGATGTATCTCATTTTGCTTGTTTGAACATGCTGATTCCCGGAAAAAAAAAAATGAAATGACTTATATATGCTTTGAATTTAGCTTCAGAAAGAAGGCCTGCAATGTTTATGGGTTAGGAGGCAGGGTTTCACGGTGGCTTTTTGAGATTATTGTATAGGTTTTTATATAGGTCCATGTTCTTGTTTTCAGTCAGGATTCTGGAGGCTTATCTTTAATTTGTAGATCTAGAGTATTGAATTTCATCAATGTCATTTAATCTAGATAGTGAATGTATAAAAGCAAAAAAATGCGCAATTTCTATGCTTTCATTGTGCACAACATAATTATGGTCGATTAATAATGAATTGAATAAATTTTTTTGGTGCTTAGTTGTTTTTCACTTTTCAAACCTACCTCCAAGTAAACTAATCACTAAGATCATTATTTGTTCTGGTGGTTTCTCCTTTCTGTATTTAGAGTTGGGAAAAAACAGTGGACTGCTACAGCCCAGGACAAGGATTAATGCCTGCAAGTTTCAAAGTTAAGACTCTGCCTCTTGATGGAGATAATGGGAAATTTGAAGAGGTTTTAGATCCTGATTTCGGTGAATCTGCTATTGGCCGTGTTGCACCAGTTGATTCTGGTAAGAACTTATTTCAAGTCTATGTTTTATATATATATATATATATATATATATATATATATATATATATATTTCTTTTTAAATAGAAATCTATGTTATATTATTAGTCACTCATGGGCAATCTTATTTTCTAGTCTAGCACTCCTGTTAAACTTGATCATTTAAGGTCTTGCTATAAACTTGTATGAAGCTAGCCCATTCTGGATTTAACTTTTTGTTATCTGTAATGTTAACTTCTTTGGTAGGGTTATGGTGGATTATATTATTAAGGGCTTATGGGAAGCTCACTGGGGATTTTACACTGCAAGAGAGGGTGGATGTCCAGACTGGGATTAGATTGGTCTTGAATTTGTGTTTAAGCGATGGGTTTGATATGTTTCCCACTCTTCTGGTCACTGATGGATCTTGCATGATAGATCGACGGATGGGTATCCATGGGCATCCCCTTGAGATTCAAGTAAGTATCTTTTGGTTGCAATGAAGATCTTGAGAACCTATGTTATGTTCCAAATTTTTTAGTTGATATGTTCATAACCGTAGCCACATTTGGTATTTCTGCTGGTATATGCAAGATAAGTTAGCACATTTTATTCCTTGATCAGCTTGTAGTTCTTATAGTTTCTTAAGCTAAACTTGAGGAGGAACTTTTTGTGCAGAAGTAGTCTTGATATGTAAGTTAATAGTCTCTGGAATATCCTTGACATAAATTCTGTTAAGCTGTTTAGCTCATAGACTTGCGGTATGTATGACTATGTATTAATGCCCTGTATTGGCCTTGTTTTTCCTTTTATTTTAGAAGGGTAAAGTTTGGCCCTTACCTGAACCGATTATTCTGCATAGGTCAAGGGTATGCACTAAGGCCTAGTCATGTAGTACTCTTCCAACTATGAAAGTGGTTACATGACCCTTGGAGTGGTCGGAGATCTGAATTACGGAGACATAGAAGCTCCACCTTTTGACTCCCTTCTATCACAAATGTGCTCTTTTTTTTAACGACCTGCATTTATACGAGGTTTTTTTCCCCTGCAACCAGCATCATCATTTTTGTTATCACAGTATCGGATATGCGAGGATGAAGTCATTTCTATGTTTATGATCCATAATTTTGTTTCCTTAGGCTTTATTTTACTCGGCTCTGCGCTGTTCCCGTGAGATGCTAGCTGAAGATGAAGGCTCTAAGAATCTCATCAGGGCCATTAATAATAGACTGAGTGCACTGTCTTTTCATATCCGAGAATATTATTGGGTAGACGTGAAAAAGATCAATGAAATCTACCGGTACAAAACAGAAGAGTATTCCACAGACGCTACCAACAAATTCAACATATATCCTGAACAAATCCCTCATTGGTTGATGGATTGGATTCCTAGTGAAGGTGGATATATGCTTGGTAACCTTCAGCCAGCTCACATGGATTTTCGTTTCTTTACACTTGGAAATCTTTGGAGTATTATTTCTTCCTTGGGTACTCCAAAGCAAAATCAGGCAGTTTTGAATCTGATTGAAGTCAAATGGGATGATCTTATTGGCCATATGCCTTTGAAGATTTGCTATCCTGCTGTCGAGAATGAAGAATGGCGTATAATTACTGGCAGTGACCCTAAGAACACGTGAGTTTTCTGGACAATCTCTATATAAGATCTAGAGCTCAATGAATCTCGATTACATGGTGACAACTGACATGAATTGATTTTTTGTTCTCCCAGTCCTTGGTCATATCACAATGGTGGATCTTGGCCAACGCTTCTATGGCAGGTAAGCTTGAATTTGGTTTTCATTTTTATATATAGCAAATGGATATTGCAGCTTTTGGTGTTATTCTCTTGGATCCTCTAGGTCATGTGAACATGGTAGCTAGCAGGTGTATTTGTTGCTTGCTTTACCTATAGTAACTTTTTTTTTCCATGAGGTCTTCTTCAGAATTTAAACATTCTCGTAATGATTCATGTGTTTGTGTCAGCTTTGAATAATATAACTTGGTACCTGTCTTGAAAATTTAAGTATATAAACAACGATCTGTTGTTGAAATTACTTCTGGTATTTGATTGGTTTTTGACTTGCATTATGTTTGTGAAGGTGTTGGGTAGACCTGTCAACAAGTTGGTTGGGACGAGTGGTTAAATAAAAACATGTTTTGGTTATTTATGGTTTAGGTCGAACAGTACTTGTTCAAGACCTAGATTATTTGGGTTTGGATTGACCCAACGGGTTAAATGATTTAAGATCCCCTTTGTATCTGCATTTTTAATAACGTATACATGTACACATCATTGTCAACAAAAATACACAAAATGTACTTTCCAAATAACAAATTGTGCTAAATAGTGTCATTTAAAGCTATATTTAACTATGAAATACAAATAACGTTAAGTCCAAACAAAACCATGTTGAATCTTATGATATTAGTTGATGCAATGGGTTTTGGGTCGGATCGGGTCAATATGAGTTATGTTTGGTTAAAAATTTATGGGTTGTTTAGGGTAGGTCAAATGGGGATTAAGATCACAAATTTTATATCAAATCCCACTATTTTCGGGGCGGATTCGAGCCATGTCGATTTTTGATCGATCTAGAGCTGAGACAATTTATTGGCAGTGTCTTAGTCAGCACTCCAATTTCACTTCTCTGATTTGAATCGTCTAACATTGTGGTACTTTTATGTTATTGGATCAAATAGGTTGCTACGTCTTGAGTGAAGACCTTTGTTGCTATGACTGTTTTCCTCAACATGTAGCCTCCTAATTTCCTAGAGAGTGCACTGACAGTGTTTCTTGTGGTAAATGGGTCTCCTTTCAGTAAATTTTAAGTTGTGACTGTCACAGAGTTTTCTTTTCCACTGAAAGGGTCTAGGTCAGAATTCTGTAGTCAGTACTCACTAATTTTTCTCTTACAAGCCAAGGCCTCCTGTACATCTTCTGTTTTAACGCTTCAAAACTTCCAATATCAGAATTTTCTTCCCTCGCGATATCTGAGATTTTATTAAGACCAAATGTTGCAATATCAACAGAGTTTGTTGGTTTTGCTGAGTACTTAGCTGAAGATAATTACACCATCAAGACTACCTTTTAACCCAAAGGCCATTAAAATTCTTCTATCTCATCTCTTGGACTAGAATTTCACTACACTTTAGAGACCAAACCAGATATGCCAGCAACAGCTGGAAACCCTTTGTTGCTTTGACTATTATTTTCTTTATCCAATTGCAAAAACTTGAAGCTAATTAGTATGCAGATGTACAGCCATATATGTGGCTTTTCGACTGAATCGTTTTCTTGGTGAGAGTTTGTTTTCTTTCTACTTGCCCATGTATGAAAAGTCTAAGCTTTTGCTATCTTATTTCAGTTCACATTGGCATGTATTAAAATGGGTCGGACTGATCTAGCAGAGAAGGCGGTTGAGATGGCAGAGAAACAGCTTCGTGCAGATAGGTGGCCTGAATATTATGATACCCGCTATGGCAAGTTTGTGGGGAAGCAAGCACGGCTTTACCAAACTTGGACAATTGCTGGGTTCCTTACTTCCAAAATGCTGCTTCAAGATCCGCATATGGCATCCTTGTTGTACTGGGATGAAGATTATGATCTTCTGGAGATTTGTGTTTGTGCACTGACCAAAAGCAGCCGCACGAAGTGCTCTCGTGGGGTTGCAAAGTCCCATATTCTTATTTAGGATTCCTTTGAGGCAGATGCCTTTAAAAACAGAGCTTGTACAGTATATAAATTTTAGCTAGAATGAGGGTTTTTTTTTGTCCCTTGCTGCAAATTGTTAATTAGTTGCTTCTCCAACTAATTATTTAGTTGGTAAGAGAAGTTTGCACTATTAGCAACTTAGAGATTTTAGGAAGCTCTGGCAATCTGTTTGTATATACTGTAACAGATGTTTACTGATCATTTAGAATGAACTACAGCGATACGTAGGACGACCTTTGATGTCCTTAAGGTATACCATTCCTTTCAGTTCAGTTATTGTTCCAATATTGGGTTCTTGACTTTTTGTAACAAGCATTTTTTTTTTTTTTGAGGGGAAAAGCAGAAGAGTTTATCCATGTGTGTATAAACATAAATTAGTGTTTATCCATGTTGTTTGTAATTTGGGAATCTAAATAATGTGTGTATAAACATAAATTAGTGTTTATCCATGTTGTTTCTTTTCACAACTAACTGTCATTGTTTGCACAAATGATGAAATGAGGCCACGATAATTGCTTATCTCTTTACCATATCACTCCACATTGCAAGTGTTTATGTCCAATGTCTCCCTCATTTGCACCTCCTTTCAAGACATGTAAATTGTCATAAACCTTAATGAATGTTATGATGACATTACTTTGGTAAAGAATCATTAAACACTCCATGTTTCTTTATGAAATTTTATGTACTTATCAGAATTTTCTCTTCTTGATTACACTTTGTTTTGAAAACTTCCTGCCATACTAAGGTTATATAGAAAAAAAAATCGAAATATAATGTAGGGTGCAAGAGTGTTTAGATCAGGATAATTTACCTCACAATTAACGTTTGTAAAAATTTCATGTTGAAGTTCAAGTTGGGGTTATATTAGAAATGATCGAATGAGTACAAATATGAGAGTTGTCCAAAAAAGCACACTATTGTACTATTCAAAATCTAATTTAATCCCTCCCTAATTAACCTCCTAAACTTTTTACTAGAGGCAGTCTTACATGTCTTTTAAAGTTGAACAAAAATTAGGCACAAAAAAGTTGAACAAAAATTGATACTTTCAAACTCCGTCGATATGATACTATAACATATTGACATGACTTTGTAGTGCTTTCGTGGTTCATATGGATAAAAAAAACATATTGACATGGCCTGGCTCCTTCTAAGGATGCGTTCTATTCAACTTATTGGCCCTGAACTTATTGGACCTTATCTGAACTGAACTTATTGAACCTGAACTGAACTTATTGGAACTTATTAAACCTGATTGAACATGATTCAACTTATTGGACCTGATTGAACCTGATTGGAACTTATTGAAACTTATTGACCTTATTGAAACTTATTAGACCTTATTGGCCCTGATTGAAACTTATTAGACCTTATTGGACCTGATTGAAACTTATTATACCTTATTGGACCTGATTGAAACTAATTTGACCTTACTAGACAAAAACATTGACCATGAATAACATAAATATTACCACTAACGTAAATACTACCCCTCAAAATTTTTTATGGAGTAATAATTATTATATTTCGTCCTTTAAAAATTAATGATTATTACTTATCTCTTATGATAATTAATTTAACAAAAAAATTTACTATTTATATACTACCTCCGTTCTTTTTTAGTTGCAACGTTTGACAAATTGCACTATTCATGTTCTCTTACTTGACCACATTTATTGATTTATATGTTAAACAAAATATAGTCATGTGGGGTCTTGTTTGATTCGTTTCGATGTAAGCTTTCATAATATTAAATTTTTATAATTTTTACTTACATACAATTAGAGATAAAACGATTTGAAATTGTACATTGGCAAGCGTGAAAGTCAAAATGTTGCAACTAAATAAAAACAGAGGTAGTATTTGCCTATACATAACTTTCACCACTAATATATCTAATAGACTTGTTTTGATTTTACTCCATCCGTCCCAAAATATAGTCTTGTTATCTCTAGTTATTTAAAGACGAATTGCAAAATATTGTAATTATAATTATTATTCTTATTGTTAACCTTAATTATTTGACCATGATTATAATATTATTTAATAGCAATATGAATAATCAAACGGTTTTTTCACCAAATACCCCCGACAAATCAAAAAATTCACAATATACCCTCAATGTTTCAGAATTGCACCGTATACCCTTGAGTTTTCGAAAACGTGCACCAGATACCCTTTTGCCTAACTGCCGTTAACCCACAGTTAGCTTTATTTACAATTTTGTCATCATTAACCCTAAACCCTAATCTAACCTAACCCTAACCCTAATCCAATCCTAACCCTTACTCTAATCCTACCCCTAAACCCTAACCCTAACTCTTTGGCAGCCCCACCCCCTCCCCACCCACCCCAGCCCCTACCCCCCTCCCCACCCCCGCCGGCCTCCCCCACTCCCTACGCCTCTACCGCTCACCGCTGATTTCCCAGCCGCCGATTTCCCTGCAGCCGACTTCCCAGCCCGCCGACTTCCTAGCCCCGACCTCACAACCCTTCGAACACCAAACGCCAACCCTTCCCCCTCAAACGCCAAACCCCCACCCCTCCCCCTCGAACGCCAAACCCATTCCCCTCCCCTTCAAACGCCGGCAACCTTCGAAAAATCGAACTTGTTTCATGGGCAACGAACCTTTGAACCCTCCGTTTTATTGTACGACGCCAGTGAGCAGGAGCGAAAGTGAGAGACGAATCAGCGGCAAATTTCCGACAGCGACGGAGACATCGGCGCGTAGGAGAGAGAATGCCTGAAGTTGCGAGGGGGAGGGGGTGGGATATTGCGACGGGAGGAGGGGGAGGGGGTGGGAGTTGCGACGGAGGGAGGGGAGGGTTGGGGGCTGCGGCGGGGGAGGGGTAGAGGTTGCAGCAGAGGGTGGGTGGGTGGGGGATGGTGGAGGGATGGTGGAGGGGGAGGGGTGGGGTTGGGCTGGGTTGGGCTTAGGATTAAGGGTTAGGGTTTAGATTTTAGGGTTTGTAATTAGATTAGGGTTTGGGATTAGGTTTTGATTTTAGGGTTAGGAGTTAATTGTGGCAAAATGGTAAATAAAGTTAACGGGGAGTTAACGACAGTTAAAAAAAGGGTATTTGGTGCACAAAAATGAGAAGTCAGGGGTATATGGTGAATTGTTGAAACATTGAGGGTATATTATGAGTTTTTTGATTTGTCGGGGGTATTTGGTGAAATAACCGATAATCAAATAATAGACAATAAACATGTATAATACTATACATTGTAGTACTTTAATAAAAAATTCTAATAATAACATAATCAGCTAATAGTAATATGAATAATAAAATAATAGACATAATACAAATAAATGATAAAATAATAGACATAATACAAATAAATAATAAATAATAGACACTAATAATACAAGTATAATACTATATAATCATTGTGGTACTTTAATTAAAATTCTAATAATAACATAATCAGCTAATAGTGATATGAAATTATGAATAATAAAATAATGGACAATAATACAAATGTTTATTAAACATTGACTATTTGGACGGTTGGACCTTATTAGACCTGATTGGAACTTATTGGACCTTATTAGACCTGATTGGAACTTATTGCACCTGATTGGAACTTATTGCACCTGATTGGAACTTATTGGACCTTATTAGACCTTATTGGAACTTATTGCCCTTATTAGACCTTATTGCAACTTATCTGAACTTATCTGAACTTATCTGAACTTATTGGACCTGAAACTTAATTTTTTAAGTTGAACAGAACGCACCCTAATTTGAATTTCTTGCTGCAAAATTTTCACAAAATGATCTCCGCAAAACCAAAAAACAAAACTCTACATATCACAAATTCACCATATGATCTTCACAAAAGTCTTTACTATTATTTGCTATCTGGGTAGTTATGTTTAATGCTGCACACAAGACATGAACGCTATCAAACTATCTACCCCTTACATTCGTCCAATCCCATCAACGATTCTCAAAGCACTTCAATGGACGCAACCTTACCCATCATACTCACTCAGAAACCCATCAATATTAGCAACTAATCTCATCAAATCATATTTCGACAAGGGCTCAATCGAGGAAGCACGCAAACTGTTCGACGAAATGCCTGAGAGAGATGTTGTTGCCTGGACAACCATGATTGCTGGTTATACATCCTGTAACTATGACTCTCTTGCTTGGACCATTTTTTATGAGATGTTGAGTAAAGAAGTTAAGCCTAATGCTTTTACCGTCTCCAGTGTGTTGAAGGCTTGTAAAGGGATGAAGTGTTATTCTTATGGGTGTTTAGTTCATGGACTTGCTATTAAGCATGGTTTGGTGGGTTCCATTTATGTGGATAATTCTTTGATGGATGTTTATGCTACGTGTTGTAGTACTATGGATGAAGCATGCTTGGTTTTTCGTGATGTTTATCCGAAAACGGGTGTTTCGTGGACAACTTTGATTGCAGGATACACTCATCGTGGTGATGGATATGGTGGAGTACGAGCTTTTCAGCAAATGTTACTTGTAAGTATTTAAAAGCTCCCAGTGTGAGATGCTTCTGCTTTCGATTGATCAGTAATGTGACTAATGTCAGTTTAATAGTATGATCATTTGCATATAATTAACTTGCTAAAAGCTTAATTGACTATGATTAATATGAATTTTAGAGATCAAGTATATTGTTGTCACCTAGTATATATGAGGGAATGAAGGTCTCTCTACCAACTGCGGAACATGAATAAAGCAGTTGATTTCGAGTTGAGTTGATTGCTGGATTCGTCGTGGATTGGTGAACACAGAAGCTATAACTAAGTCTATCATGTAATCAATACTGAAACTTGAATGTGTTAGACGTTTGGTAAATTGCATAGCAAAATGCCAAAATATTGTGTGAATGTTTTCCTAGTTCCTAATATTTAGAAAGTTTGTGCTATATCCTCATGCTCTTTTAGCTTCTAACGACAGGAGGAAGCTGAGCAAAGTGCATTCAGTTTCTCAATTGCTGTAAAAGCTTGTGCTTTAACTGGAGCAAGTTCCCATGGTGAGCAATTACATGCTACCATTATCAAATATGGACTTAACTCCAGTCTACCCGTCATGAATTCTGTTTTAGATATGTATTGCTGGTGTCAATGTCTATCTGAAGCTAGTCAATGCTTCAATGAGATGCTGCAGAAGGATTTAATCACTTGGAACACTTTAATTGCTGGCTACAAAAGATCAAATTCTAGCAAGTGCCTCTCTCTATTTACCTCAATGGAGTCACGAGGTTTTACTCCGAATTGCTTCACATTCACGAGTGTTGTAGCAGCTTGTGCTGATTTATCACTTATAACTTGCGGGCAGCAAATTCATGCAAATATTCTCCAAAGAGGTCTTGATAGGAACATGGCACTAGCGAATTCCCTCATAGACATGTATGCCAAATGTGGGAGCATTAGTGATTCGAGGAAATCTTTTGAATTGCTGTCTTCTAAAGACTTGGTCTCATGGACTTCTATGATGATTGCTTATGGGGTTCATGGTTATGGAAAGGAAGCTGTTGAGTTATACAATGAAATGATCAGATCTGGCATCCGGCCTGATAGAGTCGTGTTCATGGCAGTTTTAAGTGCTTGCAGCCACGCTGGACTTGTAAATGAAGGCCTAAGTTATTTTAACTCCATGTTGTCTGAGTATAGTATAACTCCAGATCAGGATATATATGGATGTGTTGTGGATTTGCTGGGGCGTGCCGGGAAAGTCGAAGCAGCTTATGAACTGATCAAGAATATGCCAGTGGATCCCAATGACTCTGTTTGGGGGGCACTTGTTGGGTCTTGTAAAGCACATAAGCTTCCAAATTTGGGTAAGTTGACTGCCCAAATTATATTAGATGCAAGGCCAGATATGGGTAGGACGTATCTGATGTTATCAAATCTGTATGCATCAGAAGGGAACTGGAGAGAATTTGCGAGAATGAGGAAACTAATGAAAAGATTAGGAGGCAGGAAAGAGCCTGGTTGCAGTTGGATTGAGTTAAAAAATGATATCTATAGCTTTGTGGTTGGAGATAAGGTAGGGCCTCAAATGGAGAGGGTCTATGAGGTTCTAAGTACGATGGTTGTGCATATGGAAGCAGTTGCTTATGTTCCTGATATAGACCCTTGTTTACATGACCCGGAGGATGGGACGTGAATCAAAGGTGTACAATGGTCATATGTTCATTGTTTAGTAACTGACATCCTTAAGAGTAGGGTTTGTAGCATAGTTGACTTGATGAAGCTTGGTTGGATTGGATGAGTGAATGCTCAACAATCATGAAGCTTCTTTTCAAAGAGTTCTCGAAGCATTTCTTGTTGACATCCATTGTATACCGTTTATCTCTTAGTTAGTTTCATAGGCATACGGTGAAAATTTCTGCTATCTTTTTGACTCTTTTCTAGCTGCCAGAAGTCACACGAGTTGTAAAAAGACGCCAGTTGGTGTTGCAGTTGATAAGTCCAGGGAAGCTATGGACTTACATATTTTTTGCTGGAAAAAATTTGAAATATCAGGCTCCTAGCAAATTGCTGCAAGATGATTGATATAATATGATTGAGAGTTAAAGAATATAGAACTTGGAAGCAGTACATCAAGTCTTTCAAGAAAGGTGATGTATCTTGTTCTAAGCATGTATTTTACATTCTAATCATCATCTTTAACTTAGAAATACATACAAAGTTGCATTATCTTTCTTTCTATACATGTTATGCCTAATTGAGGCCTCTGTTGTTAGTATTGATTTTCTTTGGCAATTAGTTTGTATTTGATTATCTGCTGATGCAGACTAACTTGAATAATTTCTCAAGTTGTGTTTCATTTTTTAACATAGTATAATTGATTCTGATTACCAAATGCTATGTAAAACACATGCTTTATATGATTCTCACCAGCCACTCAGGCTCCTCGTTTCAAGTTCTTTATCCTAACAGTTTTCTGTGCTTCACCGAGTGCCTGGCCTTGATCTCCACGGCAGCCTTATTTCCAGGCTTCTCAGGATTTCAGCAGAAAGCATTTTCTTACTTTCTTATGCTGTTGTCTATCGATCAAAGTTTCTGTAAGTCATGGCTTTCGAGTTCACATTTTGAAAGCAATCCCTCCTATTGTCTTGTTTTATAGCATAGCTTTCTAGTTTCTTATTCTCTTCATGTTCAATCTTGCTGGTCACACAAGACACGTCAAATATCCTGCCTGAAAATCAAAAATAGCCATTATTGCCTTCAATTAAACTCCATCCTGGAGTCTTTTCTGTTCCATATTGTCCCATTTTCCGCCAGATCTCAAGTACATCATTCCAATCACCTTTGGAGGCACATATATTGGACATCATCATGCAAAACCCCTCATTCTCAGGATGCAGCTCAATGAGCTTCCGTCCAACCCGTTCTCCCATATTGTAGTCCCCGTGTTTTTTGCAAGCACCAAGCAGTGCACCCCAAGTGGTGACTTCAGGTTTCATTGGCATACTCATTATGAGTTGCTCTGCTTCTTTAAGAAAACCTGCGCGTCCAAGAAGATCAACCATGCATCCATAGTGCTTTACATTGGGTTTTATGTTGTGCTCTCTCACCATGGAATCAAAGTGGTGTTGACCCTCATCTACTAATCCCATGTGACGACAAGCTCCGAGTACTCCAATAAAAGTCATCTCATTGGGAATAACTCCACGTCTTTTCATCTCAGAGAACACCTCAAGCCCCCTCTCAGCAAACCCGTTCATGGCGAAACCAAAAATGATAGCATTCCATGCAGAAACCCTCTTTTCTTCCATTTCATGGAACACCTCTATTGCAATTTCTACACATCCACATTTCATATACATGTCTATCAGAGTTGTCCCAAGAATTCCATCAACTTTTAACCCGTTTTCTCTTATGTAAGAATGCACCCACTTGCCTTGATCCAGTGCAGCTAAGTTGGTGCAGGCTGAAATGACACTTGCTAGCACGGCTTCATCAGGATTAATACCTTCTTGTTGCATCTTTTTGAACAGTTTCAAGGCCTCAAAAAAATGGTTATGTTGAGCATAGCCGGAAATCATTGCACTCCAAGTCACTACATCCCTATCAGGAAAGGTGTCAAACAATGATTTAGCCTTATCCACAAAACCAGACTTCATGTACCCAGATATCATCGAGTTCCAGGATACTTGGTCCAACTTGCGGCTGCTATGGAATAGTTTCTCAGCAGCCATTATATCCCCACATCGAGCATACAGGTGAATGCAAGCATTCTCTAGATTAATATAGGAATCAACCCCTATTTTGACAGCCAAACCATGAATTAACCTTCCTTCCCGAATAGCAGACAAGTGAGTACAAGCAGAAATAACACTTAATAGCACAACTTCATCTAAGAGAACTCCAGCAGCCAGCATCTCCTCGAATAGAGATAACGCCTCTTGGTGAAACTCGTTTTGCTCATAACATGAGATCAAAGCACTCCATGAAAACTTATCCCTCTCTCTCATTTCATAAAACAGCTGGCGTGCCTCGAACACGTGTCCCAACCTACCAAACAAAACAATCAAAGAATTTGTGGCAACTATATTCCTTTCAGGCATTAGTCTATATATCTCTTTGGCTACCGCTAAATTTCCACTCTGAACATACCCTGTCAAAATTGAATTCCATGAGACTGAATCCAACACAGGACTTTCATCAAACACCTGACGAGCATCTTCAATACAATCACAGACCGCATACATGTTGATCAATGTATTCGTCACATAGACACCGGAACGAAAACCCATCTTCAATGCATGACCATGAATATCTCTCCCTTGTAATTGTAATAATTGAAGAGAACAACTTTGAATAAGAATTGGATAAGTGTAATTGTCAGGACTAATATTACAATATCGCATGTTTTTATACAGACATATCACATTCTGATGCATATTTCTGCTCAAATAAGCTTTCATCATTGTATTCCAAATGAACCCATTTGAGTTCTCAAGATGATCAAATATTCGACGCGAGTAATCGAGATTAACGAATGACCCACTGGTGCAAAATTGAAGGATTCTGCTCGCTGCGTATGCGTCTTTAATTAGACCGGTGAAGATTGTTTGACAGAAAAGTTCATTGAATTGGCACAAAGTTTGGCACTTTGCGAGATGGGCTTCTAATATTGAGAAGTTAATTGTAGTTTTAAGAGCAGATTTAATGGCGTGATGCAAGGTTTTGGTCGCCATGTTTAAGGGTTTTTGCAGCTATTCAGAATTGGGTGTTTGGTCAGAAAGACGTGATAATGTCTCGTAATGAGAAAACTAACCCAACTGATATTCAAAAATATTGTCGCGGTAAAACTTCCCCGCCAATTTAACGCTTGAACTTGCAAGGAGCCACCTACTGTCAAAAAAAAAAAAAAAATGGCAACTGGTCGATTTTTAGAACGGATCAGATTGGATCTAGATCCGAATTTTGATATAGATTCAGATCCGAGTTTTTATATATAGATGATAAATCCAGATTTACTAAGAAGAGATTAGGGTTTAGAACTAGTCGCCTCGGGTCTATCTTTATGGACCTCGATCCACCTAAGAAAATATTTTAACTTAAAAATAAGAAATGAAGCACCAAATAAAAAATAATCCGGTGAAAAAAGCATATCTATCACCTATACTTACTACATAGTACTTCCTCTGGATTATTTTCAATTTTTCCGTTTTAATCTTGACTATGAACGTTTACCAATGCACTTTTTTGCATTTAAATATTTTCCATTACCTATTAGTATAATAAAGTATTCATTGAAAAAAAATTAAATAAGACCTTATATTGACTATATTTTTCTTTTATATTGAAATTAATATAGATGATTCTCTACATTTGTGAATAGTGATGCCAAGTGAGGAAACTAAAAAGATATAGAGGTAGTATCAACTAATTTTACGCTTTCAACTCAAAAACCTTGATAAGACTATTTGAATCATAATGAAAGTGGACTAGTGATTAACGTAAGATATGTATGTAGTGAGTCTACAAGTCGAATCTAGAAATGGTCTATACGGATTCAAGAGATCCAAACATCCTAATCTTACAATAAAGGATGTAGATCTATTCCAAATATGTTTGCTATCCCTAATGCTACATTGATACTACAAGCGTTATCGATTCAATTCATTCATAATTTCAAGAAATTAATTTTTAACATATGTGTTTTAATAGTTAAATTTATTTTTGAAATATGTATTTATTTTGAAAAAAAAATATAAAATTTTCATTAATAAAAATGAATATATATATATATATATATAAAAGGTTTCAATTTTCTTACAAGATTCCAATCGATGTCGTATAATTACAACAGAATCTTTAAAAAGTTGACTTTGAAAATTATGTTTGAACTTTATTATAAAATGGAGAGAAATAAAGAGTGATGTAAGTAACTCGAATGGTTACAAATTCCAGTTTAATTATGTTATCCAATAACCAAAAACTTGTATATTAAGAATTGAGCTACATTAAAATTAAAAAAATGTACATTGGATGTTACTTTTTTTAATGGCATGTGATAGCTACCACTCTAAACTTTATAAATGTTAATGAATGAGATAAACACATAGTTAGAGCTGTCTAGATATACTTATATGAGGCGTCACTAACCCCAAGCCAAGAAACAATCAAGTGGGGTTGGGGTTTAAGCCAATTTTTTAAGTCAATGCACGACTTGACCCCATGTGCCATGCCAACAAGCCTTTTTCAGAATGTATGCTTTTATTTTATCCTATTTTAATTTGGTTAATATAAGAGGGCTGAAACCCTCCCTATCGTACGAGTTCACTCAAGGTACACCCGGGTGTACCATGAGCATGGTACACCCAGGGGCATTTTCGTTATTAATCAAAACTTCAGTGGCATTCTCGTAATTTCCGAGGCTTATCATCATCTTCCTCAGCAGCAACAAAAGTTAAACCTTCCTCAGTATCTTTCATGGAATGATGACGGATCTTCCTTCATCTTTTGGAAAAGCATTTGCTTTGTGAAATTCAACGCCGGCAAAGCAGATTTCCACCGGAGATTCGATCTTCTTTCTCGCTCATTTCTTTCTCACTCTTCTTTTTCGCTGGAATCACGAAATCAAAACTTGGGAATTGAAACTTCAATTCCCAGATATGAGTACTTTGCATTTTACTCATTTGTTTTGTTTGTTGTTGTTTTGCTCGTTTTCTTCGATTTATTTTTGCTAGTTGTTCGGAGTGAAGACTTATGAAGTGGAGGAGAGAGAATCAACCACCATTGTTGAGGTGTTTGTTAATGGTAGATTATAATTGTTGTGGGAGGAGAAGAGATAAAGTAATTTGTTCATGGTGGTGGTGGTTTAGAGCAGTGCTCATTTACATAATTTGTGCTCATTCAAGTTTGCTCATTTCTTAAATGAGTAGAAATGTTTACTTATTTGCTCATTTTGCTCATTTGGTCATTTGCTCATTTTGCTCATTTTGCTCAATTGATCGTTTGCTCATTTTGCTCATTTGGAGAAAATAGTTTTGGGTGTACCATGAGCATGGTACACCCAGGTGTACTATAAATATTCTCCTATCGTACACTCTTGTCGAGAATACTTTGTTTTATTTCTTAACATGTTTATCCACTGATTGTGACCCACCATCATGCCTCTCGTGTTGGGTCTTGTCATGCAGACCCTGCTCAGTTATAAGATTTGACAACCATTATGCCGACGCAGTGCAAAATCTTAGCATTGATTGCAAACAAGGTCTTAAGGTACATGATTAATAGTTTGCCTGTCTCTGAGCGACCCAATTCCCAAAAGAAACATCCTCTACCCTCTCTATTTAACTTGGGAATTATCCCATTTGCATGCTCCCCCAAGAATCGATCTCAGATTTCTCTCGTGAGAAGTGCAACGAATAATCGTCGAGTTAGAGCTCGTTGGTTTTTCTTTTACTATGTTTTAGGATATTTGAAAATAAATTTCATTAACATACCACGTTATAGAAGTGGTACCATCTAACTCATATGATATTATAATGATGACATTACTATGATGAAATACCTTACTGGATTGTACCATCTAACTCATGATATGATATTATTATGGTCAAAATTACTATCACGTATATACTTTTTTGGAGACACAAAATTTTAACCTTTTTATTCTCACAAATTTGATTAAGATTAAATTTGAATACTAGTGCATTTCTAAAATTGAAAAGTTCAAATTAAATGGTACTCTAGACCCTTTTGAAAAATTACAATATAACTATATTTAAAATATTTTGCATTAACAAAATTTATCAATTATAGTTAGTTTGATATCTTATGCTCTTCCATTTTTGAGAATTCTATATAAAGTAGGAAAAATCATTTTTGTCCAATAAGAATAAGTTTTAAAAAGTAAATATGTGAAATCAACAAAAGTCCTTATCAATCAATAAAAAAGTTTCAACTTAGATAAATTTAGGTATTTCCTCCGTTTCTTAATACTTGCAACATTATAAATGACCCATGAACTAAGGAGAAGCAGTGTGAGTCAAACATGTCCATGTGCTTAAATATAATAATCAAGCAAGACTTTCTTTGTATGACACATTGTAAAAAACATAAATGTGTGCGAATACTCTGAAACATAACAAAAAGGAATATGTTGCAAGTATTAAGAAGCGAATGAAGTATAAAGAACAAACTCCTAACAACAAAAAAACCCCTCCCTCTGTACTTAGTTAGTCCATTATAATTTTACACTCATAGCCAATGTTATCAAGATCGGGATCCTATTTTGGATCGTACGGGTTGGTAGGATCGAATTGGTGGAATTGCATCGTAGGATCATAAGATCCTACAATTGGGTAAAATAGAAATTTTATGCTAGAATATGGTGATAACCTCATGTTAAAAATTTACAGATATTAATAACGACTTATTCCATTAGCAAATGATGATAGTTTTTCAATATTATAAGATTAGATTAACATGCGAACAAAATCTAATAGGAAAAATATAATATGTGAAATTACTTTATGATTTTTAACGATGGGATCGGATCGTAAATTCGTATTAAGATCCTACCATATCGTTTTTTGTGGTTGGGTATGTAGGATCGAAAAATCCTACAAAAATTAAGATCCTACGTAGGATTGGGGTCGGTGAAGTTCTTACGAATCGCAAAATTGTAGGATCGTAAGATCCGGATCGTGATTTTAACAACAATGCTCATGAACCCATTTTGATATTATTTTCCTATTACATATTAAAAATAATTATCATATAAGATTTTTTTTAAGTATCATCTTTTCTAATTTTAAATAAGATTAGTAGTCAAAGTTGCGTATTAACAAGTGTTAGATCAGAGTGGAACAACTAAATTATACTTGTTCCGTCTTTTTCGATGGTTCCTTATGACTTTTGACACTATTCTCATACATGACTTTGACTATATCTTGTGTGTGCAGTGAAGGATGTTTCGTTGCAATCAGTCTCTCTTAACTTGGAAAAAGGGCTCAAACAATGCCTGTCCTATTCCAAATAGTGTAAAATAATTTTAACTTATTAATTATTTAAAATATAAAGATAGTGCATCAGCCAGTATTTTTTAAAATTTGATAAGATAAATTACATGAACATCCTCTCACATGACACCTAAATACAACCTATCCAAACCCACTAATGAGAATCGAATTCACAACCTTGCAGGTGCATAGGCTAGTTTGCCCAAAGAAAAGAGAATCATGTGGGAGTCCAATGGTTGGAGCTCCCACCTTCTAACTTCATAGAGTCATGGCCAGAAGTTTAACTTTCATTAATCATATATTTAAACGTTTATTTGCTTCTCAGTATAACCTCCAATTTCTAGTCTCTGAAATTTTTTTTATAGACCGAATAAAAAAAAGTATGCCCAAAGAAAAAGGGCCAACTAAAAAACGAGAAAATCACCTGATGTACCCTTGAACTTTGACTTAATTCTCAAAATACCCTTGTTGAATTTTGAAGTTTAAAGTTTAACTGTCAAAGGTACCTTAAGAAATTAATGTACTTGAATTTCGGTGTATGATAAGGATATTTTGAACCCAAAACACAAAGTTCAGGGGTATATGAAAAATTCCCGAAATGCGAGGGGTAATTCGAGAATTACGTCAAACATACTAGAAGAAATTTCCAAAAAAAACAAAAGTAAATGAACAAAACCTTGGTGAAAAACCCTAATCTTGTCTCCTCCATCCTCTCCTCTCTCTTTTCACAATTGCCCCATTGTTATCTCCCTCTCTCAAAGTCTCAACCCATCATCTACTATCCTCTTTATCTTTTTACTCAAATACATACTATCTTTCCAATTTCTACTTATTTTTCCCCAAGAAAAAAAATATCCTTGCATTCATAAAGATGTCTAATTTCCAGTTTAAAAAGGGCATAAAAGTTGAAATAAGCATTGATGAAGAGGGTTTTCGTGGGGTATGGTTCCCTGGAACGGTTATTAAGCCACCATCAAAAACTGACTTAAAAGTTATGGTTGAATATGATACATTGTTGGCAGAGAATGGATCAACCCCTTTAAGAGAGAAGGTCGATTTGGTACAAATTAGGCCAATCCCACCTAGGGAAAGCAAAAGGGAATATAAATTGGATGATGAAGTTGATGTTTTCTTCAATGATGGTTGGTGGGAAGGTGTGATTACTCATGTTCTTGAAGGTAATCAATACTCTGTGTATTTTAGACCTACGAGAGATCAAAATGACTTCAATGGTCTTGATTTGCGGCTCCATAGAGAGTGGGTTCATGGAAAGTGGCTTCCTCCATTGGAAGAAGAGGTATGAGGAAATATGTTATTGTGTTGATTTTTTAATTCCTCTATTTTTTTCTTACTTTATGTTTGATATTTTGAAAGTATGTATTGAGATGAATGTTATAAGATTGCATCTAGCTACACAAAATAGGTTGAAGTGGAATATGGGAATAGTATTTCAAAATGGTAGAAGTAAAAAGAAAATGAAAGAAATTTAGTACTTCATCCGTTTCATATTACTCACTATACTTCTCAATTTACGAACTCCTAGGTAATTTTTGAAAGAGATAGAGAGTAAAAAGAAAAGGGATCTATGTGAGAGGAGAGAGATAGAGAGAGTTTATTGCCCAAAAAGGAAGTGTAGCAAGTATTGTGAAATTTCCCACAATGGAAAATGTAGCGAGTATTATGAAACGCAGGAAGTATATGTGTTGTACTAACATATCTATGGGTTGAAGAAAGGTCATCCATTCTAAAACCTTTCACTAAGAGCCTATTTGGTTGGGAGGTTTTGGATTGAATAGAAAGGGAAGGAAAGCAATAAAGAGCATGTTTAGTTCAATATTTTTGAACTCTTAAGAAACGGAATCAAGTACCTATGTTACTTCTTCTTGTTTGGTTCAATCCCTCCTCAATCCATTACCATTACTTCGGTACTTGGTAGTAATGGTCATGGATTCCCGTGGGTTTTTACCTTCGCTTCCTTCTCAAGTAACAAAATGGTTGGGGGCAATGGTTACTATTCCCTTTTGATCTCACGGGCTTGAACCAATTGCCCGATAAAGGTAGCAAATTTTGTTACCATTTTGCTCTTCTATTTAATTACATTCCCTTTTAGTGGCATGATTTGAACAAAACATGCTTTAAATGACCTTCTCTTGTCAATATAGGATTTCATAGGAAAGAGAAGTAAGTGATGGGAAAGAAACTTATGAAAATTTCCGCTACCCCCTCCTTCCAAAATTGGAGGTATAGAGAATTTATAAAGTTGTCAACGACTTTCTTTTCTCTTCCCGTTCCTTTGTTTGCTTAATTAAAGCTAGTTGAACATTGTATATCTTTCAAATCCATCAATTAAAATATAATAATGGAAAATATAATTATTTTTACTATATTTTCCTTATATTTTCATTACTAAATTTCCCTCCATGAATTATTGATATCAAAGCTTCAAACTTTTGGGATTAAAACTTGTAATTCTTTACTATTGATCTCTCAAAGAATATATGGATCTATTAGGAAAACCCTTTTTGTTAAATTCACCCCAACAATACCTTCCTACTCATCTGTAACAAATAACTGCAACAAATTTATTCGGCACAGACTCCTATAGAGAAAATCTTAATTGTTGATTAGGTTGTCAGCTGTGTATTAAAGGGTAAGGAGGAGAGAGAAGATAACATAATTAAACACCAACTTCATCAACGACCACCACAACCACCACCCTCACCACCGACAACCACACCAACCACTACATTCACCACCAACTACCACACCAACCACTACATTCACCACCAATCACCGCCTTCACCACTACCCCTTCATCAAAATAACAAACAACCACCACATTCACCACCACCAATCGCCACCGATCGAATAAAAATACTTTGAAAAACCCCCACAATTGGAACCCAAAATGAAACCACAACAACCAAAACTAGGGATGGCAATAGGTTTAGGACCCTACACTGACCCTAGCCTAAAATTAGGGTATGGTCTTAATTTTTTTGACCCTATGATTAAGGGTAGGGTATGGATACTAGTACTACCGGATAAGGGTAAGGTAAGGGTCCACTCCTCAAATACCCAAACCCTACCCATGGACCACACCAATTAAAATATACATTTTAATTTTTGAAAAATAAATACAGATATACAGTAAAACTAAAACCCTCCCTCACCCAGGAACCCTAGATTCCTAGCCGCAAATCACAATCACGTCTCATTTTCACTTTACTCTCACTCGCTCACTATCACAATGTAACTTTCTCGCTCTACTCTCTCTATCTTTCTCTACTCTAAGTGTCTCAAGATCACAATGTTACTCTCTTTATCTATATTTTGATGTATAAGACTTTTGGGATGTGCAAAAACTATATATTGCTATGGAATGTGAATATGTGATATTATGTAAGCTAATTGCAAAATTAATATATAGAATTGTGCTTAACGATTTTATATACACGTGAAAATGTAAGCGGATTTTTTTTGTATAGATACCATTTTCGACCCTAGACCCTACCCATACCCTATCAGACCCTACGGATACATGTAAGGGTCCTAAAAACTTTTACCCTATGGGTACGGGTAGGGTATGACCGTATGAGTCTACATCCAAAAATTAGTGCATGGATACGAGTCTAGCCTTACCCTACCCATACCCTACCCATTGCCAATCTCTAACCAAAACCCTAAGAAAAACGTCACCCCCACGAACCCAAGCAAATCGCAGCCGCCACAATTCACCCATCACCACCTTCGAAACCCTAAGAAAAACCCCTTAACCCCCACGAAATCAAAAATCAACCCCCAACGAAATCGATCCCCTTCCAAATCAAACGAAATCGACCCCCAACCCCAACGAAATTGACTACCTTCCAAATAAAAAACGACCCCCTAACCCCCATGAAGTCGAAAATCGACCATCAACCCACAAAATACAGTGTTTCTGGTGGTTCGTCATGATGTATTCCTGTGGTTAGGGTTTTGGTGGTGGTGTTTAGGGTTTTGTGGTGGTGGTGATTAGGGTTGTACGTGGTGGATGATTTTGGGTTGAATGTGGTGATGGGTGGTGATAGATGAATCTAGGTTGAATTTGGAGAAATTGGGTGAGGAGTTGGTGGAAATTATTAACTTTAATTAATTTGTGGTTAAGCTATCATGATAATTTGGGATATTCTAATTAGATTGTTATGTGATTAAGTAACGACATTTTTATAATCATGGCTTAATTTTTTTACCTAAAATGGAAAGTTTTCAATTGTCACATATTTTGTGTTACGGGCCAAATGGAAATTGTTGCATTTTTTTTTTTTACAGAAGAAGTAGAAAAATTATACTTATATACTTTTGTTATTTTTAGTTGATATGTTTTGGCTTTGACACCACATAATCCATTTTGACTATCCTTTGTGATTGATGCTCCAGCAAAACACTAGTCAGGATTCATTTGGGATCTTGTTAGATTGGTTTCAATGTATTTTTTTAAATATTAACGGTTATAATTAGTGCTTAGTGATGATTCGAGACATTGAGGAAAAAATTATGCATTAGAAAACATGACTAATGAAACAGGTTAACTAAAAAGTAAATGAAATGGAAGAAATATTAAGTTTGATCAATGTAAAATCTAAATATGGGTTGTAATGTTTGGGAAAGTGGAGCATACATCATTACTTTCTCCTTGTACCATTGCTAATTAAAGATATAAATACTTTCTTTGTTTCTTTATAGTCTAAGTACTTTGATTTTTGCACTATTTATATGAGATACAAACTTTAACTATGTTTATGTTGTTGAGTAAGTCTTAATGTAATTTAGAAGCCAACAACTTCTATCATTTTTACTTACAGAAAAATAAAGATACTTATGTCAAAATGTCTCAACCATTGAGAAACAGATTAGAAGGTGTGGATACCCCTTCTTCGGTTGTATATATGCACTTGTATCCGTCTTTGCACCTCTTATGAAATAAAGATAAAATATACTTCCTCCGCAACAAAATAGATGTTACACTTTCTTTTTAGGCAACAATCTCTCTCCTATCACATGGATCTCCTTTTTCTTCTTTCTCTCTATCTCTCTCCTCTTCAAAAAAATTGCCTAGAAAAGTGTGTTTTGAAAAGTGTAATATCTATTTTGTTACGGAGCAAGTAGAAGATATTTCCCATCTTTATGTGATTTCCCCTAGTTGATAGTCATGAAAAATTGTGGAACTATATGAATATGATTGCACATAGTATTATGTCAATTGCATGATGAGATGATGGATGCTTTTTATTTAAAACCAAAAGAGGAGGGTAATCACTTAGGGATGCAACCAATCTAAGTTTAGCTATGATTGCTCCTTTTAATTTCAATTGGACCAACTTTTAACTTTCTAAGGGAGATTGAATCTATTCGTATGCTTTAACTAATTCTTAAACATATTTGATTCTACATATATTTTTCTTGATAAGGAGTATGGACAAACATGAACTGGAAAATATGTCAAAAAGCTCGAATTGTTGTTTGATTAAACAGTTACATTTAAGAGAGCGATTGCTTGTTAAAAGAGCTTTATATTTTGTAGCATAAATGTAATATATGTATACTACTCCTTTATCTCTTCAATGAACAACTTATTGATTATTCTCTGAAGATATATATTCCTCTTTGTTGTGTCATAGAGTTTATATAATGTTTCAAGTTGGTGTTATCACTTATCAGCATGATTTTTGCTTTGTTGTCTCTAGTGCTGTGCACAAAACCTATAGAATATGAACAATGGCTAAGTTTAGGAGGCTCCTTCCCTTATTCTCTGGAAAGTAATTGGGAAAAGCCGAAAAGGCTCAAGAGAGAGAGATCTCTTGTGCGTGATTCATGCCCTGATGCCCTTCAAAGACAAGTATGATGAGGAATTGAGGATAGCTTTGAGTGCATTATTATTTATGGTTCACATAACCAATATGGTTTCCGGGCCTCTTGAGTCTTGAGGAGGTTTCTTGGGTACTAATGAGTAATGACACTTGTCAACGGAGCTTTATGTATTGAACTTAAAACTTAGTGAAAAACCAGCACACACTCCGGCTTGCTCTCTAGTCACTAATATGCAAAAGTTTGCTGCATGTCTGTCCCACCAAGGATTCAAACATTGGCACAAAGGCATATGTCCACGCATTTGTATTCCGTCACAAAGTTAACAGACGTTGTATGTTCATGGGTTGCACTAGCTTTTGAATAAAGACAGAATGCTGCATAACCCAATGTGAATGCAACTTAAGGCTTATGCTTTCAGATGCTCCCAGCGACCTCAATGATCAAATTCTGAATTGAAGGTGTCCTGGAGGTTCCCATGGTTGTCATTGAGTCTCATTCAGCTTCACAATCTCAGGTGTTCTTGGATCTGCTTACAATCCCATTACAGAGGCTACAATCTGGATGACAATTTCATGGGGAGTGACCTGGGTGTGGCTTTTGGGACCGAGTTTTATGCAATAACCCAGGAAGAACAACACAAATATTGGTAAATGGTGAATGCTCGCCCCTTATCTTGGCGACTTTCTGGATTGAAGGATACACTAAGACCTAGGAAACATTCAATCATAAATTATTAATACTGTTGATCTTAGATATGACTGGAATGATTTAGAGGTCTGAGGCTTGAACCTTTAAGTGGTCCTATATGGTGAATTATGCTCTGTGTAACTATAGAGAGGCCTTAAGAGTTGACTAATGTTGCATAATTCACTAATTAGCCCGAAAACGTCGATCCGTAATGTGCTAATTGATATGTCTGAATGGGTACAGTGGTTTGGATTCAGTTGGTTTAGCAAAAACTAATTAGTGATTGCGTACTCAGGACCATGGTTCAGGTACACTAAGCTAGTTGGACTCGACTTTGAGACATGGTTTCCATGGATCCAGCCTTTGATAAGGCTATCTCATCATAATTAGACTTGGGTTGTGTTGGTTATTTTCCTGGGAATATTTCACATGCTAATGTCTTTTATGAGGGGACATCTCTACATGCCATGAATAAAGCCCTGTTTCTCCCATTTGGCTGGTGCTTGGATAATATGTTACATTGTCATGTAAAGGAGTGTTTTAATTGCATTGAATATGATACTGATCAGTACATAAAAAAGCTTAGTTAGGTTCTTTGGATGGCTAAATAATTTCTGAAAGAATTACTACTTTTAATGCTTATTTAGGTAACGATTAGAACTTAAACTGCAGGCAGTGCAACCAATAGAAGAAATGATTCACAAGGAGAAAGAAGAGAAGAATTTCAGCAAAGGAAGCTTAGTTGAAGTGAGCAGTGACGAAGATGGTTTTGAGGGTGCTTGGTTCACTGCAACTGTTCTTGAGGTGATTGGGAAGGACAAATTCCTTATTGAGTACAGGGATCTAAAAACAGAAGATGACAAAGAGTTTGTAAGAGAAGAGGTTGATGCCCTGCACATCAGACCGCATCCTCCAAAGGCAGGAAAAGTCGACAAGTTCAAGCAGTTTGAAGAAGTTGATGCTCTTTATAATGATGGGTGGTGGGTGGGCTGCATTTCTAAAGTCCTTGGTGACTCAAAATATTTAGTTTACTTCAAGAGCACAGATGAGGAACTGGAGTTTAAGGATGATGAACTGAGGCTCCATCACGAATGGATTAGTGGGGAATGGGTTATGGCTTCTAAGGTATATTGCTAAAATAGTGAAAGTTGCTGACAAAGTCTTTTCCCAAGTTTATATTTTTGCGTTCATTCCTATTGTTTTGTGGCGTGGACGAAAAAGTTTCTATGTTTCACACTTACACATCATTCTTCATAAGTGTGTACCCTGTAACGTTCATCCACCATTGTTGCTCATATAGCTTTATAAACAAGTGCAATTCACAATTAAGTGTTCTGTCAACCTAACTGAACTCATATTGCAGGCTTTGGACTTGTCAGATTGAAGATAATGGTATGCCTAGAGATCTGCCGAACTGATCCAGAATTAGGTAACTAGTGTATCATAATAACAGAACTATAAGTTGATAATTATTTTCAGTTCAAGGCTATGTTTTGTTGATGAATGAGAATGGCAGATTTAGCTGCGATAGTGCTTGAGCACAATGCTAACTTATCATTTTGGCGGCATTACTGGAGGTAGATTAGTGATGTCTCCTCACTTCGTTTGATCTCTGTCCAATGGTGATTCTGGTGGTGGTATCAGATATGATAAACCAATTGGTGGTAGCCTCTGTAGGTGATGCTGTTGTGTATATTGTCAACTTTACCCTCAATCGAAAAGTAATCTAACTAAGCTGCTAATCATTATACATTGTAAGCCCCTCAGGCGATCTGGTTAATGAACAAAGAAAGTTCTGCTTATATCGTATATTTCCTCCATGCGACATGGAGGGAGGTGCATTATATAGGTGAGGAGAGAGAGAAAACGAGGAACTTATGTGATGAAGAGAGAGATTGAGACAAACTATATACAAAATAGGTTCTTTTGCAATATGGAATTTTCTGAAAAAGAAAGTGTTAAAGAGAACGGAGAAAGTACATCATACTCAGAGTTGATGATGGACTAGGCCAGGTTAGACCACTGTTTGGTCCAGAAAATGCGAAGCCTGAACATGGCTGAATGAGGCTTAGCAGGGCCGGCTCTACTGGATCAGCTTTACATACTTGTTTCCATGTCCAAAATTTCAATACAATGACATGAATATTTCGCGCTCGGATAACGACTCTTATTAGTGTTGGATTGATTTTGTGGACAACCTCTCATCAAGTACATGATGTGCATTCGTCTTTTGAGTTGGTAGTTGCAGTTATCTTTCATAGTAAATTGATGACAACCATGTTTATTTGGCAATCCTTGTTCTAGAGATGTTTACTTGTGTGATAGAACTTTGTTGAATCTGTGATGATATGCCGAGAATGCGGCTGGCGTGAGGCAATATTATCTGGTTGAAGGGGAAGTTGGTTGAAACAAGTTGAGTTTTATACTCAATGACATGTCGGAATTTCAGTTTTATCAGACAATTCGATTCTGGTTATTTACTTGCTTGTTTGATCTATGGTCAGGTGAGAGGTCAATTCAGTTAGCTTTTGCTTAAGACTTGTTAAACTTGAGCATAATTTTTAGATACCCACTAAGACAGAACTGGAAAGTAATTTGGTTAACAACATAGAAAGTTTCTGTTTTATTTTGAGTGGCTATGGAAAGTTGTTTAGTCGACAAGAACATAGAAGACTTGTGCTTCCTCCATTCACATAGTGCAACATTGTACTTTTGTGGTCGAACACTCGAACTTCACAACTTTGGACATATTCTGCTATAGATTTATCATGTATGTAACAAATCTTGTTGGATTTGTTTCAATGTGTATTTTCATCATACCAAATTTTCATAATTTTATCCAATAACAAATTAGAGATATTAATAGTCACAGATTTAGATTGAGGATCATTATAAAAATAAGGTATTATAGTTTCTCCAAATACAAATTTATCTTGGAATTATTAGATTATATCTTATTTTTCTTTAATTTTTGTTGTAGACGTCGTTTAGTATTCAATATAGTGAAATCCATGGTACAGAGTCAAAAAAATTTCGGACTATTAATTGAATGAACCAATCCAATAAATCCAAATGAAAATTTTCTTTTTTTAAAAAAAGTATTGCAGGTTGTAATCTAAAGTAAAAAAAGTCTGTTTCTTTCAAAACAAAAGGATTTACCTATCCCCAATATCCTTGTTCTTGAAATCGGAAAAGGGGGGGGGGCGAGGGGGGAGGGGTGGGGGCCTGTTGGGTTGTCGTGGGGAGGGGGAGGGGGCTTTGGGGGGAACTGTTGGGGAGAGTGGTTAGGGTTAGGGGTTAGGTTAGTGGAATTAGGGTTGAAAACAACAAAATTAGAGTTAATGACTTACGGTGATTAACGGAGTTAACCGTCATTAGTTATTAAGGGCATTTGGGTGTATTGTTATGAAACTAAAGGTTACCAAGTGTATTTTCAAAAGTGGTTTTTGGGAAAGTGGGGTAAGTGGAAACCAAACAATCTCAAAGACTTTTCGATACGTTTTTATTAAAAAAAAAAAGTATAATTCCAAAGTGAACCAAAGAACTAATTAATTGATCATGAATTTTGCCACCGGCAGGCCAGTAGGATAATATATTAGATTTGTGCGGTCCCATCCATGATAATTCCGGACCATTTTAATGATTGTTCAGAAACTTGAAAGGAAAGCAGAAAAGAAATAGCTGAAATACGGACTAAAGGTGAAGGAGATGACAAAATTTTGAATTAAATTCATTTGCATGTGGTAGTTGGCTACTTGCAGCAATAACTTTTAATGGCCATACTTTCTGCATTTCTGATCTTAACTTAGTTTTACAGTTTAACATGTAACTTACAGCAAAATTTTATAGTTTCATACAACTTGGCAAGTTTATGAATTGTGAACATAACATGTTGAAGCAAATTGACACACTCAGGCCATGTTTATTTCAATTTATTTTTGCTTATTTGTACTTATAACTTATCTGAACTTATTTCCAATCTAAACGATTGAGACCCTATTTTGTGAGTGTGTCAAATTATATTTTTGCTGAATTAAACTTGAACTTATTCTAATTTACAAGGATTGAAAATAAGTTGAACGAAATAGTGCGTACATTACACCCAAGTTACCTGGTGTGTGTGCCACAATACGCACATTGGACGTAGCATCTAGATTTTGTAGTTAATTTTTCCAACTCCTTTTGTCTGTAGGGTATTATAAAGAAAAGGTGAACATAAGATAAGAATGAATATATACCAAAATGAATATCTTTTATATGTTCACCAATGAATTGTTCTCCCTTCCGCCTTTCTTCTTAAAATTGCATTTCTGAATACACACTACTAGATGTAAATGGGCTATCATATAGCTGATCATTTTGGCCTCGCGTGGTTCGGCCCGCTTTTTGGGCGGGTTCTGGGTAGAATTTTTTGGCTCGATCAATGGACAATTTTTTTCAGGCGTCACCCAGCCCTGCCCATGATCACCTCTAGACTATCATTTCGTATGCGAAGTGTTTTAATCTTGGATCTACTCTTGCATTTAATCAATAAAGTGAGTTTTTCCAAACATAGAGAAATTCTGCTTTCGTTTTCTTGTGGTAGTTGTCTGTTGGCAATTAATCTTCCGTTTACCACTTGTTCATCCTCCTCCTTTTTGACATCATTCTTCATTTGTTTTCATCCTCTTATTTGATTTGATTTCCACTTATTATATCCACAAACTTGTGTATCTTTCTGAATGTTACCTAATTTGCTAATTATTCTGTAAAGTACAATTTGAAATATGTTGATTTGTAAGTGCACATTGATACAATGGTTCACTTTTGGTTTGTTTTAACAAAATTGAGTAGCAAATAACACTTTTGTAACCAAATGGTTTTGGTATAGTAGTTGCTCACTTTGTCCCTTAACCAATTGTTCGGGAATTCGATCCTCAACCTTTGGGAATGGAAAGAGATTCTTGGCCAGCCCTTTACCCTTAAGTGGAGCACCCGAGGCGAGAGGATTAGTCACTGCTATCGGCAGTGGATACCTTGGTTGTTCAACAAAAAAGAAGTTAACACTTTTGTACCCGTTTGGCTTACTGTTGATTAGGTAACACTAAGCTCTCTGTTATATATTTGATCATCTTCATCAATCACACCATTTAAGTATGTCTGTCTTGACCTTAATGTGACATAGATTTTTGCATTACAAAAAGAGTATAGTTTAACAACAAATCTTATCATCACTTAAGTGGTAAAGTCCATAGCAAACATAGAATTAAGTTGACAAGAGAAAGAGTGAGCAACAGCTCCTTCAATACATTACTGCATATTAGTACATTACCTATATCTTAGTAGTAGTATAACTTCAATTCTTATGCAAAAGACTTGTTTTCTTACTAGTATTATTATTATAACTACACCTCCTTAACCACATTTGCAACTCCTACAGCCTCTACTCCATTAGCAGGCTTAGCAGCAGCAGCAGCAACAGCATGATCAACCTTAGTTGCAACCTCGACCTCTTTCTTCTTGTCCTTCCTCTCCTCCTTGACAGCCAACTCTGCTTCCTCGACAACGAAAGCGGTTGTCGGGAACACCTTCGAGATACCTGTGGGGTTCTTGAAGTTGATCTTTTCGCTCTGAAGACTATCAATAGTGATCTCAGAAATGGTTACCCAAAGAAAAAGTTCCTTAGCCTTAACACCAGTAAGTTTCTTAATCTTACAAGGCTCAACATAAGCAGTAATCTCAGATGCATAGCTTACAAGTTTGCCAATTTTCTCATACTTGTGTTTTATCTCTTTCTTTTGTATAAGCCATACAAAACCTGTTTCCTCTACATACCCACATTCTACTACATCTTGTAGAGGAAGAAGCCCATTGGGCAGGCCCACTTCTCTTAGAAGCCTCTTTGATTGGGCCAAACATATATCATTTCCATGGTATAGCTCTGTTGCCTTTGATCTTATGTCATCTGTTATCAAAGACATGATTTTTTTTTTTTTTTGTTTTGGATGATGAAGAAGTTGAATAAGGAAGTATGAAATGGTGGGAGAAGGAAAAAGGGTTGTTTATATAGGTGAGGAATTATGAATTAGGCCTTGGATTTGGAGGATATTTACTAGGTATGCCAGTTGGTTTTTTGAGTAGTTGGTCCATTGAAATAAGTGAGATCATTTAATGTCTTTCTCTATAGATTACCTCACACTTCTCTTGTGTGTATGTAAAGGAGTAAGGATGGATTCAACCTCTTTTTTGTGAAAGTTTTGGCCTTCTTTGTTAAGTATTGATATGTCGGTGAAGTTTGTTTAACCAACTCATAAGTCATAAGTCACAAGTCATAAGTCCTTATCTATTACTCCCTCCGTCCCAAAATATAGTTCCCATTTTCATTTTGGTTGTCCCAAAATATAGTTCCCATTTCCATATTTAGTTCTACATTTTTCCGTAATTTGTCTAGAAAAACCGTGTCCCATCATTTATTTGCTTCTTGAATTTTGTTTTTTCCTTAGTTTATTCAACCAAAATGTTACAACTAATGCTCTTTCACCAATTATTATCTCCATTCTCTCTCCTAAAATCATCTTTTCCCGTACAACTTCTATTTAAATAAACAAAAAATCTTTACTATCCCAACTTGCATAAATTACCGTGAAAAAAGGGAAATGGAAACTATATTTTGGGACAGATGGAGTACATAATAAGACATACTCATAGGTGTGACAACTTTAGAGGATTGATTCAATCAATTAGAGATGGAAATTGGAAGGGGTTGTGTTAAGGTCAATTCAAGGGTAGGGTTATGTCTAAAATGCCTCTCATGGATTAGCTCGTGCCTAATCTCGATTTAGTTCCAAAAGTAGTCGATAAACTTATAAATAATTTCTCCGTCTTTTTTTTACTTGCAACACTTTTTTTTCATTAATTCTAATGCAAAATTTGGGGTAGGAGAGAGGTAGAGAGGAAAAAAAAGAGAGGGTCCCATGTGATTGGAGAGAGATAGAGAGAAAAGAAAAGCAAAAGTAGAAAGTATTGCAAGTAAATAATTATTTCCCGTTTAGGAAAGTGTTGCAAGTAAAAAAAACGGAGGAGGTATGTCACTATTGAACATTTAGCATCATGTAATATTGGTGTTGTTATAATTCTCGATCTTATATTATTTAATAATACGAGGGTCCAAGTTAACTAGGTAGGGTTTTTGATGAAAATATTTTGGACAACAATCAGAGTCACTCGAGATAACACCAATCTACTCGACTTTTAGATTACTCATTAGTGATACTTCCTTTGTTTCTTTTTTAGTGCAACACGTGACTTTTGCACTATTCACATACCTCACTTTGACCGTACTTTTTTTTTTTTTACTAATATATAAAAACAAAATTGAACACATAAAATGTTGTTGGATTTGTTTCAATGAACATTTTCATAATAGTAACTTTCTATAACTTTTACAAATACATATATTAATGGTCAAAGTTATGCGTTGGCAAACATGAAAGTCAAAGTATTGCACTACTTATTTAATAACAGAGGTTAGTAACTTAGTATATTGATGCTTAGTAAAAAAACAATATTTTGAAAATTGTCTATATGTGATAGATAAATCATAAGGCATAGGTCTAGGATTCTCCTTCTTAGGTTGTTGGAGCAAGTTTCTTCCTGAATTTAGTGTGGGATGGATTTGAAAAGACCTATTACAATGTGGAGTTTCTTGCAAGTTGGTGAAAATTTTGATTGGTAGGTAACATCATATTAATATGATGTCGTGTTGCTGTAACATTTCTGACAAGTCACGTATATAATCCCTTATTTGATCATCCTGTTAAGGAGCAGAAATGATAAACATCTAATTGCTAGATGTTTGCCAAACATCTAACATTAATGTGGCAATATGTGAGTGGTACACATGTCACTATATTGTTTATCCAAACAAATTACTTTTTCCAATTTTTTAAACTTGTATATCTCAAAAAATATATTTTAGAAAAAAATAAAAAATATACCAATATTTATATATTTTTATTCTCTACAAATAGACATCCATCTTGATATAATTTCATCATATTTTTATTTTACTCTTCTCTATCTCTTATTTAGATATGTAAAAAAAAAAATACGAACACTATCTGTTTATACACAAACACCAGTGTGAGTTGCATAAACACTAGTTATAGTTACACGAACACTAGTTCTAGTAGCATGAACACTGTATATTAGCATCGGAATCTTCTGACAGTGTCCAATTAAAAAAATACGAACACTATCTGTTTATACATAAACACTATTTTTAGTTGCATAAACACTAGTTATAGTTACACGAACACAAGTTGTAGTAGCATGAACATCATATTAGCATCGAAATTTTCTGACAGTGCCCAATTTTCGAGATTACTTTTTTGTTTGACTGATAACTTTTTTTCATGTATATTGACAAGTTTACCCCTGCTAGATGTTTATAAACATCTAGCAATTAGATGTTTATCATTTCTCGTTAAGGAGAAGTTACTTGAGGCTTTCTCATCTCCATGCACAATATCAGGCATCAATACGGATGAATCACTTTTTTTTTTTTTTTTACACGAGATGAATGACTTAACTTGATATACTTTAGAGAGTTAGAGGTCAGTAAAAACACGTTAAACCCATCTATAATAGGTGGATAGCTATTTAAATTAAAAATTCAATCATGGTGATCTTAGTAAAAACTTGTTGAACGTTTCAACATTAACTTGATAGATAAGATCTTAAAGTAAATCGTTTCTTTAAATAGTAAGGCTATCTACGGGTTTACAAAGTCGAATATATTGGCAATTTGGCATATATATTACGTTATGGATGAAGTGAAAAAAAAGAAACAAAAGGATGAAGATTTATCAATTAGATGTAATGATGTTTGATAAAGGATGAGCAAAGACCAGTATGGATGTGCATATGTTATAAGGATGAACATATACATGAATGTACAAAGTTCAATGTAGGATGAATATTTACCACCATGGATGTACAAATGTAAAAAAGAAAAGGATTAACATTAAAAAAACATGGATATAGAGATGGTAAATACATGATAACCATTTGCCAATATGAATGAACAAATGTTTAAAATAAAAGGATGAGCATCTGAATATAATATTTTCACATAAAAACTTGTATCATTAATCATTTTGCTATATCTAATGTTATAACCACGCGACAATTTAACTCTCTTTTACAATGTTTATATATATATATATATAAGTATGCATTCTCATATGAACTCACTTTATATATATATATATATATATATATATATATATATATATATATATATATATATATATATATATATATATATATATATATGAGTGTGTGCGTATATGTCAGAATATTTCATAAACCCTAATTTCATGTATATGAACATTTATCGACGTGATATATTATACAGGAAAAATGGGTGATCAACATCCTTCATTTATATAATATGTCTATTGTAACAAATCAAAAAATAAATAGCAAATTATTGTATCAGATGATCTCACAATCAGATCAGGTATAAGTTGAACGAAAATTTACTAGGAAATTATAAAAATAAGTGTTAAAAAGTTGACTTCAGAAAAAGTTATATAAGAAACCATATTATAGCTCATACTGAAATCCACTTCTTACCCTAACCCTGGTCTTTCGTGGAAAAGAAAGAGCATGATATTATTAGGCTGTATTTATCCCTGGTCTTGGGGTTGAGTCTTTACTCCACACTCTCTCAAGACTCCTATTAGACTTGTTTTAATATAGTTTGTAAAACGGATGAGGGCTTGTTCTCTTCGGCATAAAACAGTTGAGCTGAAATGAACTAAAATGAATAGTGATATGTGAGAGTAAAAGTATTGTCCAGAGCTGAACTGAATTGAACTGAATTGAATTAAACTGAACTGAACTAAATTGAACTGAATTGAAAATAAGCTGGGAAGAACAGACCTGAGTCTTGAAAATTAAAACTTGTCCAAAAGATAATAGATTCATTAAAGTAATGTTAAAAATAATATGAAGTAAGTTTGGACTAGAGTATTGAAATATAAGTGTAAAACGTTAATGAGTCTCAAATTAAAAAAAATTGGTGAATTTAATGGAACAAATAATGTTAAATATGAAGAATAAACACACCTTTAAGGCAAAGCTCGCTTGATTTTTGGATAAAAAGTTAAACTAAAAAAAGGAGAATATTTTTGGGAGAGGAATGGAACCTAACCACCCCGAACTTGGCCTCGATCCGGATGTAGCCCGAAGGGTGAACCGGGTGCAAACACCAAAAAAAATAGTACACCTGGGTGTACCATGCTCATAGTACACCCAAGACTATTTTCTCCGAATGAGCAAAATGAGTGAACGAGCAAATGAGCAAAATGAACAAATGAGCAAACATTTCTACTCATTTAAGAAAATGAGCAAACACTTTTATTACAAAATGAGCAAATGAGTAAATGAGCAAAATGCCCATATGAACAAATTTGGTGTCAAATAAAAACCTGAAATTCTAATTTATTACAAAAATATCCATGGGTGTACCATGAGTGAACTCCTAAAAAAGCCACAAACTCACAACACGAAGCAAAATAAAATATTTGATGCTGAATTATCAAAACTTGCAACTTGTGGTTTTAAAACTCTTAAAAGTGATCGTAACTCCTATTTAAGTAAAAGTTGTATAACTGGTTTTTCAAGAAAAAAGTAAGACATATTAAGAACGAGAAATGATAAACATCTAATTGCTAGATGTTTATAAACATCTAGCAAGGATTAAATAATATTAAAATTTTGAAAAGTAGTGAAGTGGGTCCCCAGGGAATGGAGTAGGAAAGCTTGGCAAACGGATAGTTAACGGAGAGTACAATTGTCAAAAGTGTTGAAAAAAGTACAATTGTCAACAGTGTACAAAATATTATTTTCTCTTTCATCAACTTCTCTTTCATCAACACTGCACGAAAATATTTTTTTCTCTTTCATCAACTTCTCTTTCATCAACACTGTACAATTTTTTCTCTTAAGACTCTGTATCTCGAATTGTACTTAGTTGAAAATTGGAAAATTGAGATTTATGAATCGAAGAAGCAAGTAAAAAATTTTTGGGCGATGGATGTAGATAACATTGTGCAGCTGAATGAGGATGTCGAAATGAATCATCAGGTACTTATAAAATTATACATGTGGGTTTGATATTTATTGTAAATAATAGGGTTTGATATTTATTGTAAAGAATTGGGTTTGATATTTATTGTAAAGAATTGGGTTTGATATTTATTGTAAATAAATGCATTGATTTTGTCATAAAATTTATTTGTTTTACTGTCGTAATTGCATTTGTTTGATTGCAATAAATTGTAGGGAAATGGCAAATATTTGTAGTTATTGCAATAAATATTAGGGTAAGCAATAAATAAGGTAACGAAATAATTAATTGTAGTAATATGCAGGACTACTTGAATTTGTGTAGCATTGATGATGGGAGGGTTGTAGCAGTGGGTGTTGAGGCAGTGGAGACACCTGATCCTTTAAGTTGTAGTAGTGCAGCTGGGTCGAACAATGTGGTTGAACCACCTGCAGTAGGTATGATATTTGGGACATGGGAGTTTGCTGATGAATATTTAAGGAAATATGGGAAGCAGGAAGGGTTTGCTGTTGTTAGGGCAGCTGGTTCTCATAAGAAAGGTGAAGGTAATAAAATTGAAAAGGGTTGGAGGAATTATACATGGAAATGCGAATGTTCTGGTAAACCGGACGTGAAACGAGCTTTGAAGGGTAGGGTAGCTGTTGGACGTAAGGGTATTCAAGTGGCAACTAGGAAGTCGAAGAAATGCAATTGCCCTGTTATGATGTATGCTTGTTGCAATGAAGGAGGTGAGTGGCAATTGAAGAAAGTCTTTTGGATCATGTGAACCATAATCCAACGCCAAGCAAGTCAAAGTTCATAAGCATGTTTCGGAAGGAGGAGGTTACATGTGCTGTAAGGAGACGGTTGTTCAATGATCATGCTGTTGGTGTGAGGATTTCACAGATTCATAGTAGTTTAGCGCGTGATAGGAATGGGTTGGACAATATGGCTATAACAGAAAGGGATCTTAGGAATATAATTGCGAAGGAGAGGAAATTGAAGCTTGGGCCTGGTGATGCTAATGCAATGATGAATTATTTTAACAAGATGGCGGAGGACAACCAAAAGTTCTTTCACAGTCATCGATTAGACGAAGAAGGGTACTTGAAGGATGTGTTATGGGTGGATGCTAGGTCTCGAGTGGCCTACGAGGAATTCTGTGATGTGGTTGCTTTTGATGCGACATATTTGACTAATGACTATGAACTACCGTTCGCAAACTTTGTCGGAGTGAACCACCATGGACAGACCATATTGCTTGGATGTGCGTTAGTTTCGCACGAGGATGCAGAGACATATGAATGGGTATTTAGCACTTGGGTGTTATGCATGGGTGGTAGAGCACCCATTGGTATATTGACTGACCAAGACGCGGCGATGAGAAAGGCACTCCACAATGCTATGCCTCAATCTGTGCACCGATGGTGTATATGGCATATAATGATGAAATTTGGGAAGAAGCTAGGTTCGTATGCAAATTACAAGGACTTGAAGGAAGCGTTGACACAGTCCATCTATGAAAGTACAAGCCCTGATGTGTTTGACAGAACATGGGTGGTTGCCATAGAGAAGTATGGTGTAGGTGATGATGAATGGCTTGAAGGTATGTGATTATTAGGTTTTATGCTATTAGGTTTTATGCAATTGATGGTTATATGCAATTATGGTTTTATGCAATTGATGGTTTTATGCAATTGATGGTTTTATGCATTGGTTATCAATCTGCACAGAAAAGAAGAACTGTTATAGAAGAACTGTTATAGAGAAGTATGGAGATGAACTGTTATGCAAAGAAAGAGTAACCAAAATGAACTGTTATAATGCATGAACCTTATGGATATTCTCAGAAATTGTGATGATGCAAAACCATGTTGTTCAAAATGATCGCATTATTTATCAAATAGTAACTAAGAATAGTATGAATATTTACAGGGTTGTTTCGTGAAAGGCACATGTGGGTCCCCGCTTACATGAAACATCTATTTTGGGCGGGTATGAAAACAACTCAAAGGTCCGAGAGTATTAACAGTTTTTTTGATGGTTATGTTCACAAAACGACAAAGTTGTGTGAGTTTGCAGAGCAGTACTGTAACGCTATGGAAGCTAGAGCAAATGCGGAGAAGGAAGCAGATGCAAATAGCGCGAGGTACCTCCGTCTTACTGTTACTACCTTCAAGACTGAACATGTATTTCAAAAGGTGTACACTGATGCTAAATTTAAAGAGATACAAAATGAATGTCTGAAGGTGCTTTACCTTCAATGGAGTGGGAAAAAAGAAATTGGAGATGATGTTGTAGAGCACTTGTTCGAGGATAGGGTGTGGGTGATGTGCAAGGAGACGAGGAAAGAGGTGCCTTTGGAGAGGACATGTGAGTATGTTGTTCGTATAGACATGGAGAGTACGGAGGCAACTTGTGATTGCAAGATGTTTGAGTCTGGGGAATAATGTGTAGGCACATTATATCCTTGTATCTTAAGTTGAAAATTAAGGAGATTCCTGAGAAGTACATATTGAGGCGTTGGCGGAAAGATGTATTTCGAAAGCACACAATGGTAAAGGTAGCATATCATGACCCCTCAAAGACAGAAGAAGTGCAGAACTATGATAGGATGATGGTAGTATTTGACCCAATCTGCTTGAAGGCTGCCAACTATGGTGATACTCACACAGTTTTAGAGACCCTCCAACTACTAAACATACGTCTTGATGAGCGGCACGCTATGAAACTTTGTGGTATTAGTACGAAGAATTGCACCCCGAAATCGGTTGGTAATAGGCAGTTGGTGCCAAATTCGGTAGGGGTTGTTAGTTCAAACAGGTTGGACGAAAAAACCCCAAGTGAAGTGGTAGGATGTGAAATGGAAGGGGAAGGGAGTCGTGTAGACGTACGGCATGTTAGTTGTGTTGATGTTGATGATTTAGATGTAGTATCTGTGAAAGACCCCCAAGGAAAAAAACTAAGAGGGCAGCTAGACTGCTTTCGTGTATCGAGAAGAATGCGAAGAAGGATGAAGCAACGAAGAAGAAAGAAGCAACGAAGAAGAAAGAAGCATCGAAGAATCCACGAGGGAAAGGAGTTAAAAGAAAGGAGGTTGGAGAGGAGGTATTGTCCATTTGGAATAATACATTATTAGTTGAAGTAAGATGTTAATGTGATTAATGTGATGATTTCATTGATGTAGGAGGCACATCTACAGTTGGAGTTGTGGCCATCCAATTCTCGTACTGAAGGTAAGGTAACGCACATCTACAACAATAATTTTGATTATTCATCTTTTATAGTAATATTTCATGTTACTAATGGAAATCAAATATTTATGTAATTTTTGTTACACAGGTATCTGAATGAAGTTAGAAATCATGACTACGGATTGAAGAGAAGATGCATTGTAATACAATGAAAATGTAATAAACTGTAAACGCCAACTTTTACATTAACGACTTAGAATGGTGTAGATAGATGCATTGCAATACAATGATAATGTAATAAACTAAATGACATCTTCTACACCAGTTGGTGAAATTTGAAATGCAACATTGTTATCTGGTAGGTAAGATGAAAGTACTATTCGCATTGATCGTGTTTTATGACCATTCAAATTGGAAATTTGTAAGAAGAAACGGTTGTTGATGCAGTTCGACCAAGAAATTCCAAGAGCAGGTTCAACTTGAGTGTCAGATGAAATAAGAGTTAAGTTGTTGGTGTTGTGCTGGGAGTTGTTTCCTATAGATTGCCGGACCTCGTTAGTGCAGACGATAACGATATTGAAACTGTATGCAATTTCGCGTAGCGTAGCAGATACTTTGAATAGGATTTTCGATCTTGTCGTCATATCTAGTTTATTGTTTTCGAATGCACATTGGAATATTGAAGCAATTGAGTCGATGACAATAAGGCGAACGTTCCGAGGAAGAATGTTCTGCTTGTTGACATAAAATTGTAATTTCTTTAAGTGTTTTTAGTAGTTTATAGGGGTCGTCCACTCGCTTGATTGTTATGTGACAAAGGTCAACATATTCAGCATTAATTCCGTTCTTACCTTTCACGTATCCACAAAGTTGTGTAAGACGCGTTATAGGGAACTTCGAGTTCGAGTGTATGTAAATGGATGCTCCGAAGAGGCCACCACATTGTGGTGGGAGCTGGGCTGTCAATGCTAATTGTAAGCAAAGTTGTGTCTTACCAGAACTGCTTTCCCCACATAGCTCGGTGATGATTTGGGTAGGAAAGCCGCCTTGTAACATGGTGTCGATTCCTTTGCATCCTAGTCCTATCTTTTGTTGTAACCTTCTATGGGTGGCTAACTTAGTTGGTTCCATTAGATGGGTTGATGGTGCGTTTGTGGATGAAGAAGTTGGAGTTTTGATGTTTGGTATGGATTGGGCCGTTGGATCCATTATGGGTTTATAAAAACATGGAAAGTGGCAATGCAATTTATAGGGGATAAAATTTTGTACTGGACTAGCACTAGCTAGGCACGCAGCTGTTAACCCAGCTGTTGACAACCAACCCACTGCAACACGCAAACCCAGGCCCAGCTAAGTCTGCAACACGCAAACCCACTGCAGCCCAGCTGTCGGTTGGTGTTGGTGAAGTAATTGCATTTGCTTTACCATTTCAGCTTTACCATTAACTCAAATAATAAACTAACAATACCACTAATAATAATAATAATAAAAAAAAAAATAATAATAATAATAATAATAAAATAAAAAAAACTAAATTAATAATAATAATAATAAGTTAAGATTACAAAATATTAACTACTGAACTAATTAACTACTAAAGTTATAAACATAACAAAAGTTATAAACTACTACAGTTATAAACATAACAACAGTAATTAAGTACTAAACATAATAATAATAATAAGGGTGTTAATTATTAGTACAAAATTAGCTGATGATTTGTCATAATTAAGATCACAAAATATTCAGTTACTTATGTGTTCATCTTCTTCATTCCTACACCTTTCCAGTTCATCTTCTTCCTGCAAACAACCTCTTCCTTCCATATGTGTTCCGTTTAGACTACAATTTAGGAGATGACATAAAATTAAGTTAACATAAAATTAATTTCTCAGATTCATAATAACAGGCAGTTACGTTTAACAAGATAGAAATTGAATAACTTACCATGACTTCAACCACGAATATAGCATTGGGCCCACTTTCAGCCCTTATGACATCCACATCGACGTCGTTTTCACACCACATAACAACCATTCCCCCAGAAATGCCAACTCCGTTGACGCACTCATACTTCATGGTCGTGCCGATTAGTGCATGAACCTCCGCAAACTCTTGCTCTGTAACCCTCGTTTCTATAGAACGATAACCACCGGTTGATGGACACGAAGATCGTCCAGAAATGGGAAACGAAAGATGGCCTAGCACAACCCCTAACACTCCATATTAAAATTGGGGTGTGTGGGGTAAAGGGTTTAACTCACTGATCCCCCCTTAGTCGTACCATACTGTAGTGCCACTCATCTCCCCTCCTAACACGCATACTAGAAAACATGGTCATCCTTATGTGTGACATTGGTGCCATGATGTGCATCACATGAAGGTCATGTACGTAACTTCTATTAAAACTTGAACTACATCAGTTCTCATCAAGTATATTAAACCTGAATCAGGAATGGTGAATTTTGGGTCCAAAATGTACCTTGCAAACTCTGGCACAATGTTTTTACTGCCTTCCTCATCTAGCTTGCATAAACTCCAATCCAGGAAAACCTTGAAAGCATCTGGTACCCTTATTAGATCAGTTATGTTAGGTATGTGGCCAATTCTCGCCGGAGCCGATGGATCTTCTTTCATCTTCAAGGGACTGTATAAAGTGCAATCAATATTTTCCCGCCGAGGATTCCTAATAATCTTCCTCAGTTTCCACGGTGTTGCATCAACTTCCCCAAAATAGGAGTGGTCCCTCCAATAAACACATTTGTTGAAATCTAATTCTGGCTTTCTAATGGGTGGAGGGATGCCATATATGGTGGAGTTTGAAGGTGATTCAGTGAAGGACCACCCTGTTGGTGGTTCCATCGTCGGGGAAAGGTTTGCATGTTCTTCCATGGGAGAAGTTGATAGGATTGAGTTTTAGGGAGTTTTAGGGAGTTTTAGGGAGTTTTAGGGAGTTTTAGGATTTTGTTTATGTTTATAGTACTAGTAATAACTTATACAACTACCGTTCAGTTTTCATTTAATAATACAAATTTTACACAAACATATGTAGAATGACACAAGTTGTAATTGAAAGAATAAAATTGTTATTCTTACAAACATTATTTCTATACTAACAAACACAAGTTCTAATATAAATAATACAATTTAATTACTTACAAACACTATTTATAAATGACGAACAGATGTTGAAAATGGGAATACAAATTACTTAAATCGAAACTTTAATACCAAACACAATTTTTAAAATTATTTTTATAATAGTAATCATTAAATTTGAAAAAGTATTTTTATAATGGCGACCAGACGTTAGAACATCCATGATATATAATTCGAAACATATTGTGTATAATGAGGAACAGAAGTTGTAATTCCACAAATACAATTGAAATTCGTCCAGACACAAATTATATATTGAGGAACACAAGTTTTAAATCTTTGAATACAAATTATTTTATTCGAAACATCACCCTTCTAATAGACATGGACAGGAAATAATTTAGTTAGAAACACAATTTTCAAAACACCGAACACAAGTTTAATATCCAAGAATAGTTATCATTTAATTCCAAATACTGTTTTCATAATGGCGACAAGACGTTCATAATCCATGATTAGAAATTATATAATTCGAAATAAATTTTATATAACGAGAGTTCTAAATCTATTAACACAAATTTATATTAGTTCATAATTAGTTTGTTATGAGGAATGTTTTACAAACGCAACATATTGATGTACGAATACAATATTGTATATTACAAACACAATTTTATATTTTATAAACACATATGTAACTTACGAATACAATATAGCATTACATACACACAAGTTATATTGAAATTACCAACTAACTAAACAAACTTTTGAAACTTAACAAACTTGTCACACATAACAAACTTATGAAACTTATGTAAGTTGAAATTATATCCTATTATATTCATTGAATAATCTATAGTATTTTACACGCACTTCTTTTTGTTCTTCTTGTTCCTTCCCTCATCGTCCGAATCGGTTGCCTCCCTCTTGTTGCTCGTTCCCTCATCGGAATGGGTACATTTCTTCTTCTTACTAGTGCCCTCTTCGAAATCGTTACACTTCCTCTTGCTTGTTCCCTCGTTAGATTTAGGAAACATTTCTTCCCAAAGAGGAGAGGAAACCCGTCAAGGAAGTCTGCCCAGTCAGTTGAGATGTGTTGTATAGAGAAATGGCATTAAAAAAAACAATGTCCCGTGCAATCTCCGCTCTCCTCCTCATGCAATTCTTCATCCAGTTAGATTCTTCAAGCCATTCATCATTGAATAGCCTCCATAGCCTGCATGTGCCACGAAGTGCGGCCCTGTCATCATCCGAACACCTTTCAAAAATGGCATGTCTCATGACGTGTTCAATTGAAAGCAAAGGATGGCGAGGGTTAGGGACATTCTCATTAGGGACATTCTCATTATGGACATGTACATTTTCATTATTGTCCACAACATTAATTTCTTGTTCATTCACTCCATCCATATTTGTTTCTTGTTTGTTTTCGCCATCCATGTTTATATCTTGTTCGTTTTGTCGCTCCAACTTTCTATCTTCTTTGTTCTCTTATATTTGTTCTTCTATATGTCAATTATGAATAAGTAATGGTAAACTTGCCTTATTTATAGACAACATAAACGTGTCTCTTCATTTGTGTCTCTACAATGGTAACGGGTGCAAATGTTCACTAAAATAACAATGTGCCTCTTCATAATGAAGTTGTGCCTATGTAGGTTTAAAGTGGTGCAACTGTTCACTCAAATAAATTTATAATGTGCCTCTTCACATATTAACTTTTAACTACAACTGTTTCTTCTGACAGTAATCGTGTTTCATAAAATATAAACGTTTTACTTATGTTTGTTGATGTGTTCGTTCAAGATAATTTATATTTGTATTCAAAATATTCAACGTAAGAAAATGTTTATAAATACTCGTGTTCATTACTGTTTCTACATTTATATACTCTTGTTTTGTTGAAAATAAATATGTTTACCTATATTTATCTACTGTTCTTCACTTCAAAACATATTATAGTGCCTCTTCATAATGAAGTTGTGCCTATTTAGGTTTAAAGTGGTGCAACTGTTCACTCAAATAAATTTATAATGTGCTCTTCACATATTAACTTTTAACTACAACTGTTTCTTCTGACAGTAATCTGTTTCATAAAATATAAACGTTGTTTACTTATGTTTGTTGATGTGTTCGTTCAAGATAATTTATTATTTGTATTCAAAATATTCAACGTCAGAAAATGTTTATAAATACTCGTGTTTACTACTGTTTCTACATTTATATACTCTTGTTTTGTTGAAAATAAATAGTGTTTACCTTTATTTATCTACTGTTCTTCACTTCAAAACATATTATAGTGTCTCAACTTACTGTTGTTCTTTAGTATAAAAAGTATAAAAATGTTGTTATATTTGACAGTAGTTCTGTTTCTGCACAACTTACTATTGTTATTTTACAAAGACTTTTTGTTTAGGTTTCTAATACTAGTGTTCAGGTACTACTTCATCGAAGTACTAAACATAGACCTTTAAATTTTCTCCATTTTTCTCCATGTATCGCATAAATTAGAGAGAACTATGGAGAGCAAGGGGTCGTCTTCCAACTCAAAGGGCTCAAAGGGATGCGTGAAATGTTACCACGATTTGGACGCCGTTGTACGGGTGACCACAAAAACCGGTCGGAATGCGGGGAGAAAATTTTATGGATGCTCACTTTGGCCGGTATAATATCCTTTTCTTTTTGGTTTGCTCTCATAAATGTTAATTAACTTAGTTTTTTTTTTTTGTTTTTTTTAGGATGAACGTGCCTGCGGATTTTTCCAATGGGTGGATGATATGCGCGAAATAATAAGTGAACTCGAAACAACCATCATCACCATGGAAGAAGAAAAGCGAACGTTACAAAAGAGGGTTTTGAAGTTGGAGAAGAAGAATTCTGATGTTTGGAGTCCAATGTTTTGTTGCAAAGCGAAATTGCGGAGCTTAGAATTCAATTACTAAGAACAAGTAGATCTGAAAAGGCTTCGAATTTTGCTTTCTTCCTTTCTTGGATTGTATTCACCATTGTCCTGTACCTGAAATAATATGCGTTTAATGTTGTATGAGATTGTACTTTTCTGTACTTGTGTGTTGCAATTTTATTTCATTCACTTTATTTGGCGTTATTAGTTCTCACCAACCTCGGTATGTTGGCATTTATTGAACTTTTCATTGGCTATAAAACCGGGTTTAAATAAACTAAAAAATGCATTCACATAAACACAAATACCATAAACAGCTCCTCCTCATCCATGTCAGTTTCATCCGTTTCATCAGATGGACTGTGCAGTCTATCCACAGTGGCAGTTCAGTGCACCACGGGGTTCCAATCACCATGAAATGCATGTTCATGGTGAAGGGGCCGATCTAGACGATGAAGGAACTGAGTATAATGTTTCTGTCCACAAACCATTTAAGGATGTTTACGAAGATTATGCACAAAGGGCAGGGATACCACCACGTGAATTTGGTTGGTGTACCATGAACGACTATTACAAGCCGATGCAACGCCCTTCACATATAAATTGAACTCCGGAGATATCGTCCTCGCATATAAGAAGGTATAAAAAGGTTTATGATATGAATTATTAATTACTGAGGGTTATTTAGATATTGAAAATGTAATTTATGTATAATGTATAATAACATTTGAACAGGATACTATATTGGGATCTCCGTACATGTCCCAACTGAAGACAACAAAATGATGTGGACTACTTTCACAATTCAAGATCTCCGTACATGTCCAATTGTAGAAAGGTTTCGCATGCCTAAAGACAACCTTGTCCAAGACGTTTACGACGAATGGGCAGCATCACAAGGGGTGCCTGAGGAAAGAGTGACGTTGTGGCTAGATACAGACGTGCTACAAAGAAACGCGGATTGGTGAATCAAACATTTATGACGGGGCAGTCATTTATGGCCAGTCGCAAAGTGAATACAAATAATCTCCGTTAACTATCTTAACATTTAAAGACCGATCTAAATTATAATATCTATCCGAACATTATAATATCTTAATATCTTAAATGTTATAATCTTAAGAAGTAGGAGCTAAACATTTTGGTTTTCAAGTTTCAATTATCAATATGTACTAGTGTATGTGGGGTTTTAAAGTATGAATTATATACCACAATATATGGTATAACAATATGTAATATGTATTGGGTGTTCAATTATGAAATATATACCACATTATATGGTATGCAAAATCTCTCCCATATAATATGCATTGTATGGGCTTTCACAGTTAATAAGAATTACATACCACATGTTCCATATACCCACAAAAAAGAGGAACCACAAGTTCCATATGAGATATGTCAAAAGCTTGTACCCATATACGCATATACCCATTTCCCATTATACACATGTTGATATGAAACAAAAAATTACCAGTCAGATGCAAGCTTGCATTAGCTACCTAAATTTAAGTGTTAACTATCTTTCAACATCACTTCAACATATCTTTCACACTATCCCTTGCCTCGTTGAAATCACACATAACGTCCTCGCTCAGCAACCATTTTCGCTCCTCCACCATGTTTCCCTGCACTTACTTTGTCAGTCCACATAACGCTGTATAAACGGTATCATGCTGTATACTTAAACCATTTTGACTTAAATATAATCCAAAAATATTACCATTTGCTGCATCGTTTCAACAAATCGATCAGCGTTCATCTTTATAGAAATCAACATTAACACACCACAGCTTCGCCTAAACATAACGATCACTCAATGTAACCAAACTCAATGTAACCAAACATATTACAAATTTATTTGACGACATAAACTTACGTGTCTGGCTGTTGATTCATGTGCATTGAACTCCTGGGCCACGTCAGTATTTGCCCCGCCTCCCACCGACTGTCCACACTACCGAAGAACCGGTCCATGGCATAACACTGATTTTAAAGAGATCATAACTTGCGTTAAAAATATTATCAGTTTATAACCTATTTGAAATGGAAGGGGATCCTTACTTACCAACTTGATGAGGGTTAAGTGGTGAACATCAGCAGCTGCATTAGTCTCCATAGAGTCTATGACAAGAACCTCCTCTCTATTAATGGAGAATGCCGCACACCACCAATGATCGGCCTCTAAAACTGGTACGAACACCTGACATTAATGCCAAAACATCTATCAATTACAATCCGACAACAACCAGAACAACAATAAACCATACATAACAACACTTTCAACATACCACATTAATCCTCTCATACGACGAAACTCCCCAATACTTTATATATGATATTGATCCGATCAACACTTTCCCAACTTTCTCCTACAACCTGCATCACCCTTATCTACAAATATAGCAAACTATATTAGATTAACATCACCAAGGCACACACTTCCAATTTACAGATATCTTACTGCTAACCGCAAAGGTAGGATCCATCATCAATCTACAACTTCTATTCCCAAATCGTTTCCTCCACACTTTCGAATATAGACAAGCTACTACACGAACATACTGTGAAATGAACAACAACTAACATTATAGTAAACGCCACAATATAAAGACATTAAAGTTAGTTTCATGTCACTCACTTACATTATCGTCCACTCGGCCACGCGCTTGTGCAACACTTTTGCAACTACTCAATCTTGCAGTGTGTCCATCACATTTTATTATTACTGGATTTTCCCTGACATTTTTCATCACATTGTATGTTACTTTTACAAATAAATATCAATTAAACTAATATATGAATTTAAGTGAAACTTTCAAAACACTTACTTGCATTTCAGCATTAACTCAAACAGTTTGTCCTTGTTTAAGGACCTACGGCGCCACGTCTGGTCGTAATCCTCACTAAGAACAACAGACAACTTTGTCTTTCTTTGTCTGCGGCTTCGCGGTTGCTCCTCTTCCTGTTCCTCTACTTGTTCATGCTGCAGAACAGACAACAGACAACTTTGTCTTTCTTGTTGTCCATCTACTGGTGGAGACAGCAATGGTATTTCTTCCCCTGATTGTTCCTCTTCCTGTCCTTCTAGTGCTGGAGACAGCAATGGTATTTCATCCACATTCAGACCACTCTCCATGCTGTCTACTACAACTATCTCCACAACTCTACCAAACTCCCCTTCATCACTTTCCATGTTCATGTCAAGCCAATTGTACTTTGACCCCTCTCCCGTACGACACCCACTAATCTCCTTATCGTTTAGATCTGATAAGAAATCTACATCATATTTTTTCAGATTTTATTTACCAAAATTACTTTAAGTAGTGAAAAATAAATCATTTCTCACCTGAATTCAACAAGTGCTCATATCCATTAACGTTCCCCTCCACGTTATCATTTTCCATCGAATCACATTTTGCCGTTGCATCTGCTGTTGCTTCAGCCTCTCTATTCTTGCCTTCTGCTGTTGTTGTCTCCCTTTCTTGTTCTGCATCCCTTTCATCATCCCTCTCATTTTCTGCCTCCCTCTCTTCTTCTGCCTCCCTCTCTTTTTCATGTTCTCCCTCTCCTCCAAACTCCCCTTCAGCCCTTTCTTCTCCCACCCTCTCATTTTCTGCCTCCCTTTCATGTTCTCCCTCTCTTCCAAACTCTTCAGCCCTTTGATCTTCTGCCTCCATTTCCCTTTCATCTTCTGCCTCCCTTTCCCTTTCATCTTCATACTCCCTTTCTTCCACATCTTCTGCCTCCATTTCCCTTTCATCTTCTGCCTCCATTTCCTGTTCTCCCAAACCATCTAATGCATCTTGAACTTCCTTCCTCAGCTTATACTCATATGGAGTATATTTACAATATCCTTTTCGTCTCCCATTTAACATCCCTTTCCTCTTCCTCTTTTTATTGCCACCATTGTAGTTCACCTGTTCAATTCAATTAGCTCAATCAAATTGCTATGATTACCATATATTTACATGTTTCAAATATATACAACTTCCTCACCTCGACTACAGATGATTCACTAGGCATTTTATCTCGTGCTTCGAATGGATGAGGTTCACCATATGCAACATCTAAACACTTCAACACATTTAAATATGTCATTCAGTTATCTTATATTCCACTTATATACTATATCTGAACAGAACAACACTTACCCCAAGCCGACCGTAATCACGAGAAACTTTCATGTCCTCTCTCTTCGTAAGGTTTATGTCTTCCTTGCTCCAAGCCTGCATTCTTGGAAAAACTCCCCATAACACAGGGTTCCTCTTCAACCGGTCCAAGTAAAAAACCTGTACAATACCATAAGACAATACATTCAACAACCACCACAGAAAATGAACCATATACAAAATGAACCATAACTAAATTAACTAACCGCCAAGAATATTGTGCATCCTCCGCAACACTTTGCGAAACCATCAGTATAGAACCTCTTCGCAAAGTTACCCACACATTGCATTAGGTGATCCAAAACAAAGCTACACCAATCATATTCTTTCGCCCTTTCCGCTATGGCTACAACGGGAAGCATATGCACAGACATTCTATGACAGCTAGTCGGAGCCAACAAATCATTAACTGCCAACATCATAAAGGCTTTCTTGAAATCACCCTCATCACCTACTGGTCCCTCCACAAGTTCCATTATTGTCTTACGTTCAACTCCTCTAGGACCGGAGGGGCACCGTGTTACAAACGCGTCACACAACCTTCCCACTTCACTTTCCATTTCCTCATTTTCACACACTACTGGTACACCTCTAGGACCAATTGGCAGACCTAGAACCCAATGCACTTGGATCTTCGATAGCGGGAATTCTAAGCCATCATTCAAAACCATTCTCCTCCTCTTAACATCCACCATCTGCACAACCAATAGCATAAATTCCTTGGCAACCCTTTATCTACAAAGTGAAGCAATCCACCAAACCCTCTCACAAACAAGTCGCTTTTTTCTTTCATCAAACTGCTTCACAATTTGTCCAAAGGTCTCCACTCGACAGTTTATATTTACTTCCTGTCATTTATTCATTATTTTAAAACTAACACAACAAACATGTAACAATTCAAATTTAGCATGTGAGATTTTATTTTAAGCATGATACCCGTTTATACAGCTCCGAACGTCTCGCAATTACTTCGCCGCTATCCTTCAACCTTCCACCAACACTTAAATCATTTACCTAAAAGATCAGTTTAAATTGCAAGTCCATCACTCAACCATCCTTACTTCACTAAATATTTACAACCATCAGTAATACCCACCTTATATATTTCAGCGTCAACAGGTTTCCTTGTGCCTCCAGTTTTCGCAGTACTACGTTCATCTTCCTATATTTAACCATTTTTTAAAAACATTATCATTCATTCACAAAATTACTGTCTAATCTTCGAATTATGGGAACAAACACATCTCAATCTTCATAAGTGGTGCAATTTAATTAAAGCATACCTCCTCATACTCTGCCACACCGCGTTGCTTTCTACGACACTTACCCTTTCCTCCTACATTGTCATCACACCATTTTCACATGGAAAACAAAGAAAATTACGCATATGCTAAAAAATTATCACATGCTATATATTCAACATGCAATTCAAATAAATACCACCAAAATCAAGCATCTTCGGTTTCCTTTATTATAATTTAACAAAAAATAACATTATTCCATCAATTAGTCTTATATTTACATATATGCTAATCACTTACCTCGGACCATAGCTGACCTTCTCTTTCTTTCGCCTGTATTGTCTTCAACCTTTCAATTTCTATTTCTTCAACGCCCAAATTGTTAACTCCTCATTAAATCCTCCCTTAATAATTATATTTTGTTTATAATTCCTCACCCTTTCAAATTTCGGAAATATATTCAGATTGTATCGATTTTCGGGATTTTTCTCTTTCTTTCCTCTCTCATTATTGTCTTGTATTGTCCTGTCATAAGTACTTACAACTGTACTTAACAACATATAATATTTTATTACAAGGGAAAAGGCAGGAATCATCCGGGAATGGGAAAACAAAACGTCCGTTACCCCTCCCAAGGAAAAGACTTCCAAGCCCTTACCTTTTTTTGTGAAAAGACCAGCGTGTCCTTGCTAGATGTTTATAAACATCTAGCAATTAGATGTTTATCATTTCTCATTAAGAACAAGTAATTAATGTCTTTCCGCGTTGCATAAATAGAAACTGTTGAGAATTGATTGAGAAGCCCAAAGTGGTAGGTTATTGCAAAATTAATAAATACAATTGTTCCCCTATGTTTTGGCCAAGTTTATTCTTGGATCAAGCTTTAAAATTTTGATCTTTTTTTAATCTCTTACGAGTAATTTGTAGTGAATTTGTGGTATTAAGAAGAACAAGTTCTAAATATATATTTTGTATATAATAATTTCATCGGATTAACTAATTCTAATGAAGGTGAACTTAAACAAAGTAGTAGTCAAATTTCTTTGAAAATATCCCTCAAAAAAAAATCATTGAAAATAAAAAAAAGGTAGAGTAGTCTATTTAACAAATAAAGAATATGACAACTCTAATTCAAAAAAAAAAAAATTTACTTCTCCAACCATAATAAATAGAGCATCAGAGCATGTAATGTGAGATGAGGTAAAATTACACCCGTCTATACGATTAGCACGTTGGATATCAATAATAAACCCCTAACTTAATTGAACAATACTTGCCCACAGACATTGCTACATCTACCCACCGGATAGACTACCCGCTACTATTAGATAATTAAAATATTAGTACCTAAGTCTAGTTGGATTCCACTATCATAATTACCACAACCTTATATTATGGGGTATTGGGGTGGATAGTCTACCCGGTAGGTTAACCGAGTTTTTTCCCTTGCCCACCTATTAGTCTAGTAAACTAACCTAGACTTAGTAGGCATTCTAAAGGAAGATAGAGTGACAGAGCATTAACTAGTTGGATATTTATGAAAAGATTGGCCAGAAAACAAGAGTGAGGACCATCCAACCATGCTGTCACCTCACATTTACTTAGCAGCACAGAGAAATGAGAATCCAGATACAGAAAAGTAAGATGGTGTAAGTGTACTATACATCATTGTGATCTTCATCCAAGGCTTTGCTCTTTTTCAGATCTTAAAGGCTTCAACTGAGAAAGTCTTGCAAATAGTCATGGATTCTAACTGAATCATTTATGAGTTGGTTCTATGTAACACGGGCACTTCTTTTAGGTCACATACTCGTACCCATATTCATGCCTGATACGATATATATCCTCTAAAGTTTCAAAATCTTGTCGTTTTCCGTCCCCATACTCAAATCAGTACTCATTCCCGTATCCGTCTCTATGCAACCTAGAGTTGGTTTATGAGCAATATACAAGGTGAGATAAAAATCGAATCTCAACCTGAGTTAGCATCGTGGAATACCCACCTTTGCTCAAGTAATCAAATGCAACGAAATAATGTAGCTCAAAAGAATTATTACAAAATTTGATTAGTACATTTCAATTTCACATGGACCATCTACGTTTAGAGCTTCACAAGCCAAGTTTAACATTATTACACGACATACGAAAAATCCGAACCCAATTCCGAAGTGTATTCGTAATGTGTTTTCATCAATAAGAGTCACCAATACTTACTTATATTTTGAAAAATAAATCTATTGAAATTGAGGCCTTCGTCACTCTAACTTGATGCTGCAGTTCTTGAGCAGTCTGATTCTGTTGGTGAGAAGTAGTCATTTAGCAAGGACTCGAAGTGATTTCTTTCTTTAGGCATTGACCCAGTGAGGACCTGTATCCAGGACCACAAGATGCTTTAGCAAAATAAAGGATGCTTAAAGCTGAAGTTCAATCTGATGGCATCCTACTGCACAGTATGAATCCACAGCAGAACATGGTCGATGTATAGATAGAAAGTCACAACAAGAACCAACAAATAAATTTAATCCTGCCTGAGGCATGGTCTACGGAGGTTCACATGTACGCAATCTTTACCCTAGTAGTCACAAGCTATTAGTGAGGCTGTAGATCACAAGTCCATTTCCTCGTATAATTATCTAACTGCATATCAATTTTTAAGTTCAGACTTGAAAAGCTTGATATGTTATGCACATCATATTCTGTAGTTCATCTTATTTGTTTCCTAAAATTTGTGTTCTTACCTAGGAGGGAAATAGTTCTAATGACACTTAGCAGTCGACCTATTTCTACGCATTAAAGTTGAATGACAGACTATTGTGATTCACCTCATAACCACTGTCTGTTATAAGAACTTCATCTTCAATCCTTATCCCAACACCTCGATACCTGCAAAATATAAAATTAGTTAGTCAATACAGGCCTTGACGGGAACATATGCATGAGGACACAAGTTCAGTCATGAACAAGAATAGCTTTTGGAAAATTCCGGTCATTGAGAACACTGCCAATTTCCATGAAGATCAAGATTCATACAGCTGAAGTGATGACTTAAACAGAACTTTGAGAAGCTCAATTTCTCGTCTCTTTTAAGTTGACTGTTGAAAACATTTCCCCAAGGCTTTTGAGTGAAATTGAACATAGCACCCTTACAAGGCACCATCAAGTCGACTAATTGTTCTTAAAAATTGTCTTACATTTCTCCATCTTAGATTTCCAATTAACTTTTTTGATATAAACTGCAACTCAGCAGAGGAGTACTCAAACACCTTAGCAAGCAAATATCACCGATACACAAATAACAAGAGAACAAGGAAATTAGAGAAAAAAACAAGGACTTAGACTCACAAGCAAAACTACTACTGCTCCGACATGTCAGCATCTCAAGTGACATGTCATTGCCAAAGTAGGAGTTCCATGGAAGGCAATGCCTTTTGAGTATATAGTAGGTATTCATGAAGCATATTGCATCTATAAGAAGAGAAGCCTATATTGGACCACTATAATAGATTTTCTCTTACTTCAGTCTTTGTATATACTACGTTTTCAGAACTAAAGTAATAATATTACGTTAATGTTATTTTAAATTGGCAAATGATAGAACACTGCTAAATTAGCTTCGTAGATACTTTCTGTGTTGTATTTTAGATGCAAAATTTGCCTTTTTGTGAGTGGATAATCAAGTGTTGCATCTAAAAATCACAAAGGTAGTAGTATGGAATAAGAAAAGTTGGATAAGTAGATAGGTATGGAGGGCTTACCTTTCTGGAACATTGAAGGAGGATGGTATATATACACCTGGCTCAATTGTTATCACCTGGGGAGAATAATTATCTGTAAGATGTCGTGAAACAAAACCAAGAGTACTCCAGTGCACTCTCATTCAACAAACTCAATCCCCATCTCATAATACAAGGACAAAATGTGCCATTCAAACATATTTAGAAACATGATAGTGACAAAAATCTTTGAACTAAGGCACTGAACAAGTTTCTTTCTAGTGAAATCCTCGGGGTAAAGAAAAAACAAAGAAAAGAAGTCAACGGGGAGAAAGAAAGTGACAACATACAGCCCCTGACTGCAGAGGGCGATCAGTGCTGATTGTAGAGCAATCATGAACATCCATCCCTAGATAGTGACCTGCACATCAGAAGCAAGTGATAAGAATTCAGATTGAGAGTTCACATGTGGATACATGGTAACACTTGCTAATCCAATAATCTATCTTCCAAGAGGCCCAAGCCGTTTGCATGATTCACAATTAACTACATCTAATAAAAGAAAAATACCTATATTAGTTGGATTTAGCTGATGGTATGTTCGGTAACTGCTTGCCCTATCTTTCAGTACTCCGATCTCTGTGAGTCCTTTGCAGAGCTTCTGAACCTACAATTACATTGAGCACAGAAATTTTTAATATACACCAAACCAGTGTTAAAGCTTACAATCATACTATTCTACTTGAGAAGTGATCAAAGAGATAAGTGAATACTTGTCAATAAATTGGTATATAATTGGCCCTTACATGTGCAGAAGGTAGTTCTGAAATGAATTCTTAAAAATTGAAACATGAAAGTATTTCTGCAAAAAAATGCTCCTTTCTTTTGGAAATATTTTACCACATCTTATTGGGGTGGATTTGAAGAAGCATTTCCAAAAAGAAAATATTTAGCAAGACAGAACTCTGTAATATGTTTCTTTTGGAGAAAAGTGGACAATTAGTTTTCAGCACCCCAACACAAAAACCGAAACTCTAATTTGAAAGTGTGAGGCTACGGTTTTTAAATTTTACTTGATAACCATGTGAATGAACACAGAGTAGAGAAATATAATTATTGCTGATGTCTCAGACTCTCAAAGGAACATGATAAAAAGCATGGGTGTAAGGCAGCCAGGCAGGGCAACAAAACAATCTTGTTCATAATTGCTCCACATGTGCACTTGAACTGCTAAGATGGAGCAATCTTGGGCCAAGATATTTGATAAGTTGTCGTAAAAAAAAATTACCAAACAGATAATAATGTAAAATGAATATTACCTTCCGGAAAGAGGTTAAGAGCATCTCAAATGGTTGAGTTGGAGGATTTGCTTGCAATTGTTAAAACTTACGCTACTAGCTCAACCATTGGGGGGGAAATTGTAGTTAGCTTGACAAAGTAAAGTTGCTCAACAAAGCTGTATAGCTTGGCAAAAAAGGTGAGAACAAACTGACGCTCTCTTGTGCCATTCGTGGAGCAGAACTCTCAAGTAAAACAAATATGTGTAGACATAGAATTGCTTGCTTGGAGGTGTTTCTTAGTAATCTTCTGCGGGTATACTTGCTGAAATTGACAACCTTCATTTCTATGTGTTTATTTGAATATTGTGTTCAAGCTAAATAGCTAACCATTGGAGAAGGATGTAACTTGAAAGTGTTGTAGCTTGGAGAACTAATGTGGCATGGCAAGCTAGATAGGTATTTAGCTTACTATTGGAGATGCTCTGATATTAGTGTTGTCCTTGCTAGTGAGTTGTGAGTATATTACACCAAAAATCATAGCCAAGAATGCCAAGATTACTAATGCACACTTTTTATCTTAGCAAGGCAGGCAAATAGAGTAATGAACATCACAAGGCATCATACCGATTGCTCATGTATTTGACGTATGCTTATGCCAGGTTTGCAGAGCTTAATACATTCTTTGTTTGTCTCCAAAATAAGATCATAAAGGTCAACCTGCTATTATGCAAGGAGAGAGCACCATTTTAGATTACAGCAATGCATTTGAGAAAACATTTTGATACTAGAGTTACCTAAAGACTTATGCAAGTAAAGCTACCATGGTGATACCAGAAACAAGGCAAATAAGAAAAGATGAGCAGAAGGATGCACACCTAGCAAGATGTAGAGGACAAATAGTAAATTAGTAACTACTGGTAAATATATTATAAAAAAACCTTTCAAGAGACAAACATTAGAGAGTCGATCACCCTGATGTTACAGTTAATGGAAAAAATGCACAAGTAAAGGAGTCAAACACTGCACGGTTTTTACAGGAAAAATATATATACATTCTTTTATATTGTCTTTCTGTAAAATCAGTTCCCCTTCTAGTCTGTGTTTACAAGTACCTAGTGGCCAAGTGTCATCCAATCTCCGAAGAAGCACGAAAAAAAACCTTTTATTTTTCGTTCGTAACAGATATACAAGTACTAAAAAGACAAAAGGTGTAAGGATCTAAGTTTCTCTGACATAGTGCAAAGGGGCAAGGGGATGTAACTCATACATAAAAGGAGGGCCTAAAGTAAAATATCATGTTCTGAAGCACAATGATAAACCAAAAATTAGGAAATGAGAAGCCATCATCATAACATATCTTTGCTTAATGCCTATTTCAATATGATAGGGGCTAGGATCCAAACTGGTTGCTTATGAATGGGATGTAGAAGACATTCAAAAACAAAGCTTCTGAGATATCAAGGTGAAACAGCTTACATACGTGAGCGGGTGAAAATCTACCAGAGGGGGGCCATGTACGAGTCATATCACTAACATAGCCATGAAACTCACATCCAATATCCATCAGAACAAGCTCCCCATCATTAACCTGCAAAAATTATATTGTTTCACAGAATGCACAAATTTTTGATAACAAAAGGACTATTGACAAGATGAACTCACTTTACGATCATTTCGAGAATAATGTATCACACTTCCGTTAGGACCACCACCCACCACAGGGTTGAATCTAGTGACAGTAAACAAAGATGTGTCACTCCCAATAATCTTTCAGTGCACAACTTATGGCCAAAATTTTATGCATTTAAATGTAAGAATTGGGGTTTATCAGCCACCAACCTCTTTCATAGTATTTATATGAAACTGTGTACATCTTTCTGGTTGCACAAATTCCATGATAACATAAATAGCTACTCCAGGTATTAGCTAGGAGACTTTTTAGACACATACATACAAAACCTTCGTATTATCCCACATATTGAAATAAACCATAAGACATACATGATACAACTTCACTCAAGGTATTAATTTATTCGGCTTTAAGTATCTTTTCTGGACATAGTTGATTGATTAGGGTAAATTATATCCCTTAGGAAATGACAAAATGTGCATGCTCCTTTTGGTGCATTAAGTCCAAAAAATTTATGGAAAAATAATCAGTGTCTAGGTTCAATCATGAATTATCTCTCTATTTTTCAAAGAAGTAAGAAATATTACTTTGTTTCTACCTTATTTTTTATTCAAATCTCCTGTTTATTTTCTATTGGAGAGAGGGGAGGAAAATCAGAACTATTCATATTAGAAATGACAATATGAGAATCCCAACCCCAAATGCCAGCCACCATTTCAAAGAGGGGGCAGAAAAGCTTACGCCATTCTTTGGGCACCTCTCATTTTGCACTCGTATTCCACCTTTGCTGCCATCATACCTTCATGTGGATATGTCTTCGAGTGGAACAAGGTCTGCAACTGAGCCTATTTATAGAAACAGAAAGGCAATTGATTTTGGTAATTGAACATAGGAAGTCGCATCCTTCTATTACAAAATGAGAATGTGGCTGTAGAAGGATTAAAAGAACTATGAGACAAACTCAACGACAATTTAGAATAAATTATGGTATATTTTTCAAGAAATCACCTTTTATGACCATTTTTTTGTGAGAAACCGCCTTTTAATATAAAAAATTGGGCACACAACTCCATTTTTTTTGGTTCTTTTTTTGTTGGAAGTCACCATTTGCCGGAACCCGGTGGTTGACTTTCAATTCTTCGGCGTTGACCCCATTTTCGGCACCATTTCTTCATCTCTTCTTCCTCACTCCATTTTTGGTGTCCCAACACCTCCACTGCCACTCCCTTGCTGCCGGTGCACTCCCCCACCACCAACCACTCCTCCACAAGTGCATCCACCATATGCAACACATAACAAGCCGGCAAACACATAACAAGTGCCAACACCCAATACCCTTCCGTCTTCACTACTGCGTTCTTCTCTCCTCTTTCCTCCATCAATTGAGGCGAGCACACACTCCTCTAGCCTCCACCAAATTGCAAAACCCCCTCCACCATCATTACTACTGCGTTCCCCTCTCTCTCTCTCCTCTCATTTTCTCTCTCCTCTCATTTTCTGTCACTACATTATTGTTGTTAATGGCAATAATTTCCTTCAATATTTGCAGGGTAAGAAAAACAAAGGACCAGGAGAAGGAGAGAAAAAGGACACCGATGGCGGTGGTGGTGTGGAGGGGTTGGAGTTAATAAATGAAGAAGAGATGAAGAAGTGAGAAGGAATAAGGAGGAAGAAATGTGGGGTTTAATGACCTCGCGTGCATTGCACATGAAGATCAATGCCGGAGAATTGAAGTCAACCACCGGATCGCAACAAGTGGTGGCTTCCAACAAAAAGGAGAACCAAAAAGGTGGTTGTGTGCCCCAATTATTTATAAAGGTGGTTTGTGACAAAAAAAGTTGTTATAAAAGGTGGTTTCTCACAAATTTCCAATAAATTATACATATCTATATAAAATGAGTAAGAGAAGCTAAGCCTCAATACAAAACTTCTTTCTAGCTTCTCAGAAGATACAAGCAATTCAAATGTTAAGAAAGAGGAGCCAGCCTTATGATCCAAAGAAGACATGGTAGCTAAGCCAAATAGAATTCATGTACTTCCACAAGTATCATCATCATTGATACAAATGTGCCACCTCTTCAAATGAATAGGTCACCCTTGAATAGGTACAAAAATCATGTCAGTAAATAGTGAGGTTACCTGACAAGCAATTGAAGCAGCCTCTCTCATCAATTTAATCTCAGCTGGTGATTTGACCCAACGCAACTCATGAGTATGTGCAGAAAGATCTTTCACTTTGCCATTATTTAAAATTTTTTGAAAGGATTCCAGGTCTACATAGGTTCTAGTCGCGGTCTTGAAATTATGATATACTTCAGATGATCCTCCTAAAATGCCTGATAGCATCTGCATGCATCAGTGTTTATGATCAAATCGTCAATGCATGAAATTTTCACAAGAGAAACTATCACAATGAGGAACAAATGTTGAAACTTCTCTTATGCTGCATGTATTCACCTTCAAAGTCTATAACTCTTGATTTCATATTAGTTTAATTTGTTTCAAACAAACAACAATGCTATCCCAGTGTCCCCCTCCAACATCTCTTAAGTCAGACAATTCAGGAGAGGGTTGGCAGGAATATTTGAGCAACATTTCTGCTAAGAGTGATGAGACAAATACAATTCAGGTAAGTGCCAAGGATAATTTTTGGAAAAGTACCTGACGAAGCTTGCTTATAGGTAATGCCTGATCAGCCTTAAATATCTCCAGTGCCTCCTTTACCCCAGCTGTATTCCCTTCCCAAGAGACATCCTATGATAAAATTGAATAATTTTTTGGTGAGGAAATAGGGCTGATGTAGTGGAAGTACATACGAGCATGATACCAAAGCAAATCAACTTTTAGAGCCTTCACTCCCCATATCTTTTGATTGGGGTTGCAGATAATACTAGATTACATGTTCTACATGTTGGGTTCTGTTGTACATACATGAAGTGTTGGCTCCGGCATGAACATACACAAACCAATTTCATGACCTAAAACAGCAATACCACCTGGTTGCTGACAGCCCGTGATATACAAATAATCAGCATCTTGCCGATATGGGTAAGGCACGACATCAGTCATCATCTTCACTGGGGAAGCTGCAATGATGGCAATACTCTTCTCAGGAAGAAGCTCTAACAATCTCTTTCGTCTCGAGATGTATTCATCACAAGTCAAACCAGGAGTCATCTCCCCTTCTTTAAGTAACTAGAACAACAACAAAATAATTAAAATTTGATTTTTATTCCCTTAAACAAAATCAATCAGGAATCAAAAGAAGATAATTTATCTCAAGCCAGCAATACCTCAGGATGAGAAGCAGCAGTTGGCTGGCCAGCATCAAAGATCTTAGTTGAACAATATGTTCGGCATCCGATTTCCTAAAAAAACAAATACACCATAGCATATTTCAAACAAAGGGGCAGCAATACACGAACTTATTAATCTGTATTATATAACAACCCACTTCTCAACTTTAAAGGTTGCATCTTTTCCAAATGAATACGTGAATTCTGAGGTAGAAATTTGACATTTCTAAATAAAGCTGTAAGCTGCAATTAATTGAACACAAACAAATCCTTACAAAAGGCAAAAAAACCTGATTAAATTTGCATAGGCATTTTGTTACTGGTTCTCCAAACAGCTGAATTAGATGGTGCAAACTAATACCAATTTATTTTTGATTTCATGCTTCTCTTTCACCCAAACAAAAATACAAAAATAATTTAAAATGAATATGAATGAACAGAAAATACTCCTAGCAAGCAAATTTTCAGTAGACATTTGGATTAAGAAATAAAATAGAATCGATAGAGCAGGAACATAAATTAATCCAGAAATTAGTATGATGGTATCGAATGAAAAAATGACACTAAAGAAAATTTATAAATGAACCAATACTGAAACTGAGAAATCTGTTAATTCGGCATTTTGATTAAAAAGGAAAAAAAAAAAAATTTACAAACTTTTTCGTTCTTTATTCTCTGCAACAATCTTCTTGCAAGGGACTGCATCGTTCATGGAAATGGTGCAGAGAAACGGGAGTGTCGGATGACTGGATATTGGTTTTGATTGGAGATACCTCGTAACTACTCCTTCTAAGTAATAACTATAGTGATGAAATGTACGTTTCTAAAACCCTTCCTAAGAATCTATAGGGTTTAGAAATTCTTTTTTTTTTCCCTTTCTTCAAATGATTTTTTTTTCAGTGCACACATCACATAAGTTAAGGGGACGTTTCACATTATCTTTGGTTACTAACAAGAATATGTTGATAATTTAACGTTTTGAAAATTAAAATTGATTTAAAGATAAAGTTAATCTCACATTTTAAAAATTAAAGTTGATATTAAAACACAGCCTACTAGATACTAGCTAAAATCAAGTTGGTATTTTATTTTTGGTACCAACTTGACTTTATTTTGATACCAGCTTAACTGTCTTAAGTGTGAAATTATCAACGTGTCCTTATTTATTGGAGACCCCAATAAACTATTACCAGCACTTTATTGGCTAAGGATCCATTTTTATTAGCTATTAAAGATTTTAACTAAATTCAACTTGTATAAGCTAATATGAATTTCTTGGACTTTATAAGTGGATTGTGGCACGAGGCATGGAGATTACGAGGATTAGAGAGTGGGATAAAAATAGAAATAGATAGGTGGAATAAAGTAAAAATAAGTCTTTTTCCCTTGTTTGGTATGAGTAGGGAATAAGATTGAAATGAGTAGCAAATTAGCCAAAATATCATGACAACTTTGCCCTTCCTTCTCTGTTCCTTTATTTCTTTTCATTAAGTAAAAATTTGAATGAACCCTATAAACAATAACTTAGTATTGTATACCAGGTGTCGCATGATATAGTCAGTTTTTATATGATATAATCACCTTTGTTGTCTTCAGTTTCTATATGATGTAGTTAGTCTTTGTATATAGTCGATTGTCTATATTATAATCGGTATATAAAAGGTAATATATACTCAATTTGGGTTCACAATAAATTATCGTGAATCCAATCAACCCAAGGCTTGTTCATTTAGGAAAATTTAGGTGTTCATTGTCCAAACATAATAAAGTTCCAGGAAAGCCTCATCAACAGAAACAACCTTAATTATCCAGATTTATAATGATTCTTGATATTGTAGATGACAATATACCCAGAAAATTTTCAAAAAGCTTATCTAGAAATTAGTATCAACTTGGGAGGCCCTCTAAAGTACTGGTAGCTAACCAAATAAGAGAAAAGCCTCTCATAGATACACAGTTTCTTCTAATTCTTGCTTTACTCTCCTTGAGTCAAATGATCAAAGAATCAGTCACATTAGAATTAGATCAAATCAGAAAGCACGAGAAAGATAACCCGCACAAGTACAGACTTCAATACATTAACATAAAGAAAAATACAAGATATCTAGCAACCCTTGGCTAGAAAATAGTGTACATTGATACTACCCTTACTAATTGTATTTTTGCCTTTTGTTCTCCATAGAACAATTAAAGGGAAATCCCAACTCTTAAATAAATCGGCGAAGGAACTCTTTGACCTCATCGATATAAGGAGGTCTTGTAGGAATTATATGACCAGAATCATGCTCAATAATAGTTTGGCATCCATCTTCGAAATATGATGCAAGGTCTTTGCTAAATCCAGATGATATTTGCCGATCACCTCCTCCCTCATTTCCAAAAACATGAAGAGACGGGCAAGTAATTGATCCTTTTTCATGTCCTGCTAGATTCACGGCAAATCCAGAACACAATATCACAAATCTGAAACCTGACTCGAGGTCTAATCTTCCTCTCTCAGCACACAAAAGAGCTGCCATAGCAGCTCCCTGTGAAAACCCCAATATGCCATCAAAGGGTCCCTCTTTCGAGACTACAGATTTCATATATGACAGAGACTCAGCAAATCCCTCAGTCTGCTGCTGATACTGAAGAGGACTAAAAGGCATCTCACTCTTTTCCCAATCAGTCGCTTCCTTTTTGTAGAAATGAGGAGCAACCAACCATGCATATTTTTTGCTGCAATTAGTAGGTGGAGGATTATGATGAGGTGGACTAGATATGCACTCCTTTTCTAGTGTTCGGGGTTGGTATATAAAAGGTAACTCGTGTGGAGCATTCACAAAAACAAGTTCCGCCAAGCTCTTAAGTTTCTTTGCTAATGCGGCAGTCCTCCCTTTGAAACTAGAAGCATTCTGACGAAATCCATGAAGGCACAATATCCTGAGTTTCCTCAAAGGCCCTATACTTCAACAAATGGAGAGGAAAAAAGGCATAAGAGAATTCATTGATAATTTGACTTTAATATCATTTACTTTCCTATCCAAAGACAAGAACAACTTTAACTCGTTTCATGCTGATACAATTGTGAAATCAATTATTTGGCACATTCATCAGGAGAAACCATCATCATAACAAGCCATAAGTAAATATCGAATTAGAAGGGAACAGTTTGTTGAGGTAACCAAAACTGAAAAGGTCAATTCAGTCCAACTGTAGCAATACAAAGTGAAAAAGAAAGTCCAAAGATGCAAACCTTACCAGGACTGCATGGAACATGACAGTGGCTTGTGCTATGATGCGATGGGGACTCAGTGGGAGTTATTCCAGCATTGCATTCCAGAATCATTTCTGAGTTATCATCGTCAACCGATTGAGCAGTAGGGGGAGCTTTTCCATGGTTCTCACACAATTCACAAACATATTGTCCACTCTCACTCTGTGGGCACAAGACACAAAACTCAAACACTAGAAATACAAAAGCAAAACATGATAATTCCAGAAATCGATAGTAATGACTGAATGCAAAGGAAGGTGGATATAATGATTATCCATTCAAGCATCAATTGTCAAAGATTTTTACCAGGCACCAGGTCAAGTTTAGAACAGCTCAAAAATGTATTCTACATGTCATGGTAAGACTCCTTACATGAGTAACTGTTAGCCAGACACACAGTCACATCTGTTAGGGCAACAGAGATCCTAAACAACGCCTATAAATACAAGGATCCACATCCCAGGTTATCGAAGTACTTTAATCTGACAACATAGGAAATACAAATGTAATACCATCCCCTGGAGGTTCTAGAGCAGCCAACAAAAACTCCAGGTGCTGGGTACAGAAGATTTCATGGGCGGTGCACCAATTATGAAGATATTATTGTGACTTGTGTAAGTCCGCCAACATCTCATAGAGTCATCACAACCTCGGGACATTACATAATACAAGAATGGCTCGAAACTGAGTATGGGGACTATAAACCCCAAAGTATCAAAAACCATTGTGGATTATACTTTCTGCCTATCACAACACCCTTTTAACGAAGTTTTCTCTTGAAATGGGTGTCCAAAGAGTTGGAGGTTAAATTCTAATGCAATGTTACACTGGTAATGTTCATAATTCTCACCTGACAATCATTGCAGACCAAAACAAGCATCCGGCAAAAGGCACAACGACAACGTGATGAATAATCATCAAAAGTGGTGCCACAAAGAAGACATTTACCCATAATATGTGTGTTTGAACTCCCAACTGAAATCCTACCATAAGCAAAAGGATTAATCAGCCAAATAATAAGATTATATATTTGCAGTATGTTGTAAACAGTGACTGATTTAAAGTTCAAGCATCAATACAGAAGAATTCTTTACGTAAGACAGGTATGCATAATAAAGCAGTCTAAGTCGCCCCATGGCCCATGTTCAGTTAGAACATCGCATCCCATTAACGTCCCGTTTGGTTAGTGGTCATAAATGGTGGGAATGGTAATGTAATTAGTGTAAATTTATAAAGAAGTTCTCATGTCAATCACCATGGTAATGAAATTCATCAAAAAATATGGGTTTTCCTATATAAATTTTCACTACCACCCAATACCACCTTCCCAAGTGGTACAGGATAGTAATGAGATTTTAGGAAGAAAATGGATGTTTTGGGACCAAGTAGCATCACCATGGGTAATGATGTGGGATTTCCTTTACAAATTTACACTATGATGCATTACCATTATCACCATTTGTGACATCTAAGGGGGCGTTTGGTTGGGGGTATTGTGGAAAGGGTAAGGGAATCAAGTCTTACTTGTTGTTTGTTTGCTTAAATCAATGAAACCCTTTACCCTCTCCTTACCCCCAAAGTCCTCTACTTTCATTCCCCTACCCCCCAAGGGTTTCACTTACCCTTTCTTTGACTTATTATTGACCTTCTCTTTGACCACCCATTGACCCAACCATTCAACCACACACCTGACCACCCAACCACCACCACCTGCGCACCCTACCACCGCAACCTGTCCCCTCCACCACCTGACCACCCAACCACCACCACCTGACCACCCAACCGCCAAAAACACCCCAACCATCAAAAACCTAAACGACACAGGGGAGGGGAGGGAGAGAACGTGGTGCTGTAGGGGAGGGGAGGGGGAGACCGCGACGGCGCAGGGGGAGGGAGGGAGAGACCGCGACGGCGTAGGGGGAGGGAGGGAGAGACCGTGACGCGCAGGGGAGGGGGAACAACGTGACGGGCAGGGGAGGGGGATCTAAGAACTCGGCGGTGGAGGGAGGGGAGGGAGACAACGTGACGGCACAAGGGAGAGGAGAACCGTCGCGGGAAGGGGAAGAGCAGCCGACGAGGTGGTGTTACTGGGGTAGGGAGAGGTGGCTTGGGGAATAGTAACAGAGGGAGGAGTGGTGGTGCTAGGGTGGAAGAAGAGTAAGAGGAGGAAGCAAGAGAATTGACATTGTCTTAACCAAACACCACTCTAAATCTAAGGGTTTTCTTTTCCTTTCCTCTTCTCTCCCTTTCTTGATTCCATTCCCTTTACCCCGTTGCAACCAAACGCCCCCTAACCAAATGGACCGCAAGAGTCATGGATCACCATAAAAGTCACTCATTTCGAGAATATATCCCATAAATATTCATCCCATATCACCAATTCACTATACACCTGTCTTAAGGAATACCTGCTGCTCCAGTTTATATCCTGCGTGGGTTTGAATTGTCTTATCGTCAGCACTTGCTTAGTTCCTTACATAGGTCGCTCACTTCCATAGTTCTTTACATAGGTCACTCTAGTAGCCTTGCACTCAGGACTTTTAGAGTTTCAATAACACATGAGATCAGCTTACGACTACACTACTTCAGCTAACACTTGTTAGACGCAACAAGAATCTAATTCGAAAATGCTCTGCAGCTTATATATGGAACCTAAACCTAAACAATCAAGAGCAGAAGAGATATTTTCTTACTCACAAATCATCAGTTTTAAGTAATACTATAAACCTCCTGATTTTGACTTCTTCTCGTCTCCTATGATACAAGATGATTTCGAGATTGCAAATCCTATGACTTTCTTCCTGGTTAATAATTTTGCTTCAACACCAGTATGGCAACCTTTAACATATAATATGTGAGCGGGTCATAACAGACACAGACAAAGAGTTAAACTTAACATGAGTGCAGAAAGAGAAAGCATTGAATATACTCTGAAGGTGGTAAAAGAAACCTTAAGAACGAGAGAGCTGGCAATTGTGAATCTAATTCTAAGGGCTCATAAAATTAAACGTTGAAGATGTTTCAGACCAAGAAAAGCTTACCGGTGGTCATAAACAAAATTTTTTCCTTTAAAAAACCCACCATCTGGAAATTGCTCTAAGTAACGCTGTATCCCACCATACAACTGCAGTTAAACCACATTAGGTTAATAGCTAGTACACAGGATGGATTAGCAAAAGGAAACTCAAAGAGAACAAGACAACAGCAATAAGCGTAAACAAGAAATAGTACAATTTGATGAAGGCATAGATAGAGAGAGTTTCAATATCATAACCACTGATTTTGAGTACACACATTTTCCGTACACCTAGGAAGTGATAGCATCTAGACCTTGTACTGAAACTGAACCTAGACTCACTTCAAAAAGGTATGTGTTATTATGCAGCAGGTGCACATCAGCCTTGTCAGAGCACCATAATAAAAATTAGCAGATTAAATGGCATGTGAGCAATGTCATTTACATAAATGGTGCAGCCGCTGCAGGGCAGGAAAATAGAGACAGCTTAATCTGAAGCATTTCCGAACTAAAAGGTCGCACATATTAAGAAAGACTGCAGCCTACATCTCATTAAACTACCACTGATTTTATCAAACTAAAACCAACCGCATGCACTAATATTGGTTGCTAGAGCAGGTAATAACCAGTGGACAGAAATTACAAAAATGGCAACACCCATCCACCACCTGAAAAGAAAAAAAAGATAAACAATCTCTTTCCATGTGGCATCATGAATACCTAAGCCAGAAAGAGCAGGATAGAAAAGCAGCAAGGTATCTACTTAAACATGACAGCATATATAATGGCGCTGGAAAATGAAGGCATTTATGGAGCCAAACAGAATATAGTACTGTTTAGAAACCTAAAACGTATCAGTGGTTGAGCTCCTCCACTCCCTTCCTCAATCCAGATAGAATCATGCCAAAAAACTTCCATTGACATAATTGTAATTCTCCAAAAACATCACACTACATCTTGCTCAAATGATCTATATTATGACTTTCTACAGAGTACAAATGATTCTATTCTAGCCTCTGCTATATCCTGCATTTATAGCAACAGCTTACTTGCCAACAAATGCTGATAATAATTGATGGAGAAATTCTTAAGGGTGCAGAGCATATGTTTATGAGTATATCAAAAGGCACCTTCTCATAAAAAGAAAATTGAAACAAAATAAGAATGACTGTCATCTATGAGTTCAATTTCAAAATTAAGTTCATTTACCAAAAGCAATTCATATAGACCCCCACCTGAAATACATTCTCAAAGCCAGCACCTTTGGACCTTATGTAAGCAGATGCCATCTCACACCTTATTCCTCCTGTACAATACCTGCAGCAACATAAATCAACAGGTTGGCGTAAGATCAAAACAAAGATATACACAAATAGCCTATATGCAAATATATATCAACCAAAACTGTAAATTAAACAGGCTAGACATATGCCTCAGGTGTAACATGCAATAAGGTCCTCCAAGAACCCAGTTACTAACTTCAGAAATCACAGCACCATGACAGCATCAATGTAGAAGCTCCTATTCTCTAACAGCTTTCCAGCACTCAAGTCTTTCATGAAATTTAGGCCTAGGGTGAAAGCTGAAGTGTGAATCTGATGGGGCTTTGGCATACAATATGATAAGGGATCAACTTACAAAGGTTCAATTTCAAATCTTTTAAGATGGCCCTCCTGAAATGATATATGGCCCGTGACTGGAAGGGAAACCAAAAGGGCCTTAACGTTCACTATATTTCTGAAAGATACAAAAGAAAGGAAGCAACATTTACATTGTTCGAGATGATATTAAAGGTCGTGATTCCACATGTTGATTGCACGACAGCAGAGGCTGCTACTTCTGCAACTTCCATCATAGGATGCTGCCCCAACTTCCTTTGAAGAAATTTTCAATCCCACCATTCATGTGCGATAAAGTTGTTTCACCATTGATATTTTAGAGAGCACGAGCTTTAGAATCAATCTTACTGATAATGTCCCTACAAAGCTCCCACTAAAAATGTAGTAGGCAGGTCGGATGTACTAAACCTAACCCTTGCAATAACAAAGAGGTTATTTCCATTAGAACCTTAATTTGAAATGCAAGAACCATTATTATTAAGTCACATTTGATATATGCAACCCTAAAGGCTAATGATAAGCATTAAATATAATTCCTAAAAATGTTATTGACTTAGGGACTAATGACTAATCATGTGTCAGTACGCGTCGTCATTTCTTAATCTTTCAACTTTTAGCTTCTTGTAAGCCAAGAAATGGAAATCTTTCAGCTCCATTAAAAAAGCACATATATGGTGAACAAGCTTGGAAGATGAGAAATCAATGTTCAACAATGCCAGCGTGAAAGAACAGTAAGTTGCCAAAGGAGTATTCAGGAGACTAATGATAACATTATAGACCAGATAAAAGCTGGGTCTGGAAGCATGATGTTCTCTTTAATCTTTGGAAACCTCCCTTCCCTGCGTAAGGACATCCCCTTCCTGAAATTTAGGGTTTAGGGTTTAAGTACTATTCTACCGTGCATAGTATGCATATACCCAACCCCCCCCCCCCAGGAATTTACAAAAGCATGAAATTTTCATTCAACTTACATAAGGACGCATTTGCCACGCAGCTTCTCAGCATTGCTGTCTATCCAAGCAGGCAGATCGCTATACTGCCTTGTAGCTGGATCCAAAGTCTCAACTTCTGGCGATTCAAACTTCCCGATTCTTGTCTCATACAAGTTCCTTGCATCCAGAAGAACAAGCCTTTTAAAGTCGATTGGTGACTCCTCTTTCAAAAGTTCTCCTTCCAACCACAATAGAATTTATTATATACTAGCAATCAAGTAACTATCAGAACAATCGCCAAACACCTCCAACAGAAACTATACAGCAAAATTCCAAGATAAGATAATACTTTCCATCTAAAAGAAACAGTAAGTCTAATGCGATTTATAAGAATCTTCAACCGGTTAAAGAGGTAACATGAACTTTATATCATCAACTCTTCGAACTCTAAAGTTTGATAATTTACATCCAAATCTCCCAAAAGAAGCATATACTTTCTCTATAGTACATATTTCAACAAAAATCAATTCTCAAGCTCCACTTTCTATTGTTAAATTCTAAACCAAAAGACACATAATTAACTATAAAAAAAAGTAATTACACAACAAGAAACAAAACTATGAATAATTCTACAAGCAAAAAACAATTCACGAAAAAACTGAAGAATTCCTTCATTTCAAAAAAGATGTAAATATATACCAGAATTCTGAAGAACGGAATGAAATTCAAGAGCAGAAAGATGCCTTCCAGCATTTGAAATCGACGGAGTCTTCACCATTGGATTAGATGAAAGAGTGACTAATTCCTTAACAATTCGAATAGATAGTGAAGTGAAACCGCATTCTTTAGCAACCTCCATACTCAACGGTTCATCGCACGAAGCAAGCTTGAAATCAGTACCTTTGAAGAATCCGCCATATGCGTCGAGAAGTGAAGTGATGTGGTTATGGAGGAGAGAGACTTTGCCGCCGATTGTGACATTGACGCCTTGAGGAGCGAGTCGGACTCGGCCGAGTAGACCGAGTGAGGAACAATTTGACTCGTAGAAGGTGTAGAGTTGGTTTAGGTCTTCGATGGGAGAAGAAGTGTACTTGTAGTATAATAAAACTCCGTTTTTTTCTGCTTCTGCACTTTCAGACATTGAAGTAGTGATCTCAGTTTCTCTCTCCTCTGTGTAGAGCTCAGCAATGGCGGTCGCCATTGACGGTAAGTTCGCCGAGTGCTAAATAAGGGAATGACGCACTAACGCCGTAAGTTAGGTCGACTGAGGAAAACAGTCATGAAATCCAAATTTTATTCGAATCAGATTAAATTAGGCCCTAATCAAAATCGTATATCGCACTTTTACCCCGAGTTGCTGTTTGATATGACTAAATGTTTTTGGAACAATAGATTAGTGACCTAATTTTACGGCATAGAAGTTGGAATTTGATCCTATCGCCTAGTTTGTAATTCAGGTTTTAATTAATGCAATTTTGTTGATGTCAATAAAAATGTAGTTGATCCATCAGTATTAATGCGAAAATTCTTTTCTGTAGAACATAATCACCTATTAGGCTATTACTCACATCATGTGGAAGTTCAATTTTAAAGCTTTACTCACATCAGAAAAGAGAGAATCAAAAAACAAATGAACAAATACAGAGAAGCAGTTGTAACATACTAAAATGCATAACAGCAAGATAATTCTCCTTGCTCAGCCAACAATCGGAAACTGGAGTTTGAAAGACTTCAAGATGCCAAACATGGCAAGAAAAACTTGTGACTACACTTGTGCAGCTAAATACAAATTTCTGAGTATAACATAATTTTTCCTGTGAGAAGCAGAAACACAAACAAAATAGACCCATAATTCATAGAACAATGATGCCCTAAAGCGAGACCAAAACACTGGCTCTAGGGGGGGCTAAAATAGCAAACACAGCTTCCAAAATTCAGTCGAGGGGGGAGGGGGGGAGGGTCGTCGGGAAGACGCCTAAAGACATGGAGACTACAAACACCAAAAGCTCCCGCTTCACACAAACTTGAAACCGCCAGCTGGGATGTTGGGTTGAGTAGCACCAAAGTTAAAGCCCTGTTGGTTCATAGCTGCACCGTCTTGAGCATTCTGCTCCTCTTCTTCCTCAGCCCAGTATTTCTCCAAAACTTTCACAGCTTTCTCATAAATGTCGTTATTATCATGAGTCTGCAAGTTCTCAATTTTGTCCAATCCTTCACATTCATCAATCATTTGAGCATAGATATTAACTCCGCCATTCATCCCCATTTCTTTGTCAGTCTCTCCCACCTTCAGTAAGTTCTCGAGCCCCTCGAGGCAAACCGTAACGATTCGTGGGTCTGGGCATATTAGAAGATCACATAGAGGTTTGATACAACCTTGACTGACCAAGAATCTGCAGAAACAAAAGTTCAGAGAGATAAAAACATATTACATATATTGCAGATGTATAACAGATTCAAGCAGCATTATTTGTTATTCAGTTCCACAACATATGCATCCACACAAAGGGTTTTGGACTGCATCTAAGAGGCACGTACTAAGTCTCAATTCTATACAACATATGCATCCACACGACTAGATACTGTACCAGACCTACTACTCCCCCTATGGAATTGGCAAATTAGCGCAACTCAATGCAGTAGAATAACAATATAACGCTAGGGAATCCTATAACAGGGTCAAAACCTTATACTTCCTTACAGTTACTATTTTCGACCTCTTCACAACAAGTGTTGCATTACTTTATTTGGCATGGAACTCTCTCTCTCTCTCTCTCTTCATCACATGGGTCCCTCCTTTTATTTTTCTCTATCTCCCTCCTCTTCTTAAAACTAGTGCCCAAAAACCAAGGTAGCACTATAAGGGAACGGAGGAAGTATTACACAGCATTTCAGTTCTTTAAACCCCTGGTTACCCCAATAGCATGAACTATAGAAAGCTAGAAATAGCACAAATGATCAGATTAAACAGCCAAATCTACATAAATAAAATTACGCTGAATTCTAACATCAGGTTTCAGAAGAGTCAAGTATCCAGCATAAGTAGTAAAGGTACAATAGAAGAGTCAAAGTAACACAAGTTAAACCAGTTATATGAGGAAGAAGATGATGAGGTGCAGACGGATTCCACTAAAAAAAAAAAGGAATACTCAATACTGATAAGTGAAGTTAGCAGCTTAAAGAGAGGAATCACCTAAATGATGAGGTCACAGAATCCTGCGCCTACCAAACTGATGAGTGGATGTTAGTGTTACAAACGCTGTTCTAAAATATTTTTCCCTTGAACTTAGTTTTGGTTTCTTGTGCTGCTAAAAGCCTAGATCATAGTTAAGCGGGGAAGTTGCTTTCATTAGGATTATAATTTAATCCTTACTAGAGCAAGTGTTCAACTCTTGTAGCTTTAAACCTTCTTGTGGAACCTTATATAGTCTTTCTGAACTTGCAGTTTTGTTAATTTTTCACCTGATGTCCAAAGCAACCAAAATCTGCCAAGTTTCAGAAGACAATAGGTATTGAATCCATACTAAGTAAATAAATCGGTTTTGCAGGCCAATCAGCAGATGAAAGCAGAAGCAGCTTGTATGCCCTTGCCTTGACTTAGGTTCACATACAAGGTGAAAGTAAAAAATCTTTGTTATCTGGCTTAACAAGCAACTGCTTCGTTATACAAAAAAAAACAAATAATGTTGAAATAATTTTAGAAATGAGGCATCCCCATTTGTGAGCTCGCCTGAATAAGGGGCTTTCATTTCGCTTCACATTCCACTAGAAAAAGAAAGAACAAAGGACCTCCGTAACCTCTCCCCCCTCAGCCCCTTCCCTCCCCCTTCTTCATTTCTCCAAATGAAACCAGCAACTGGCAAGCTCAGCAGTGGCTAGTGGCTACTCCAAAGCCACCATTAAGGGTCTGTTTTCTTCACCTTAGTTTTGCTTAACTAATGTTATCTTATCTTCTTTTTAATGAACAACTCTTATGTTTTCTGAACTTTTTTTAACTATTCTCAACTTTCCTTGACTTTTCTTCTGAACTTTTCTTATTTTTCCTTAATATTAGAACTTCTCTTACTTTCCTGAAAATAAGCAAAAATAAGGTGAAGGACTGAACGTAACAGACCCTAAGCCAGCCAATAATCTGTTAGGCACCCACCAAAAAAATGGAAAACACGCTCCTCTATAGATCAGCCATCCTATACCCACAATAGCCTTTGTGATGCCCCTACCACTGAATTCTATAAATTGATCACCCCACTGCGACCTAATTAAAAAAGAAAATGAGAAAAAGGTAAAGAAAAAGATCATAGAAGAGGAATTGTCACTTTCTATGCTGTAGGGCCCTAGGCTTTCATTGGACAATATTGGACAAGGTTCCAGCCAAGGACAAGTTAACCCACTGTACTTTTTTTAATCCAAAGCCATCATGGGAATGACCTTAGAGCAGCTATGATGGAAGTGCTGGAGTGGCAGTTGTAGACTGGATGCAGAGCTTCCCCTATCACGAAAAGAGACCGAAATCTAAATCACACCCCAAAACAAGAGCATTCCACCACCACCACCACCCCCAAGTCCCCTGTAGGCTGTACTAACTACTATCCAAATTCTCAGTTTCCAGGCCCATATGTGGGCAGGCAAAATTGACCTCCTTTCAAAGTTCAGAAAGATAGGTCTGTTGGTCTGTCATGTGTCATCATGGGAATAAATGTCTACAAGACACCAAAAGAGATGCAGAGCCTTCACCACTATACAGAAAACAACTGAACAAAAACAACCAGACATAGAGCAGGCATATGTCACGGATAACAATCATGACATACCGTATCTGTTCAGGAGCACCCCCAGATGTGGCATTTGAGATTGCCCAAGCAGCCTCCTTCTTAATGTCAAACTCTGCATTCTGGAGTAGTTGCACAAGAGGCTGCACAAGACCATCCTCAACAACGGCCTGAATAACAGGAAAACAAAACATCAGCAAAAATAACACAACAGCACAAGTGCGTATGGAACATCCTTCAGCCTAGTTCACACTTCACAGTACCCCAGTATTGCAAGAACAATTATATCATAAGTCACTCGACAAAAAGCAATTATAGTCCATATATCCTTAAAAAGTGTTTCTAAAAAAACCCACAACTTTCATATTCCCAAACTCTCCAGACTCGGCATATACGCGGCATGAAAAGACAACCATCTAAGTGCATGTTCGGCACAAGCTTTTCAAGTAGCTTTCAGTGTCTTGACTTGGTCAAAACAGTAATTAGAAAAAATAAGGGTGTTTGGCAAGGTAGTGGTGTAAGTAGTTTTTAGTGGTACAAGTAGTGTTTTAGTAGTGTTTGTCAAAAGCTACAATTTGTAGCTTTTGGATAGCTTTTAGTGGTGTATAAATTATATGTTAAAAGTTTTATTTGAGTTTTTAACTAGTTATTCTGAAACAGCTACTTTGACAGCTTCTTTTACCGAACATCAATATTTTACACCGCTACTTGGACATCTAACAGCTAACAGCTACAAGCACAGCTACTCTCACAGCTAAAAGCTACCACCACAACTATTGTTGCCGAACACGCCCTAAATAGTGATTTCAAAATGTTATAAAGACTGCAGCCTGGCAGCACCTACCCCAGAACAGCATCAGCCAAAAACATAACATTCATATAAGAGAGTAATGATGCCCTATCGCTATATACATAATAAAAACATCACATTGGGGAAAATAAAGAAGGGGGGGGGGGATAGAACATCACGAAGGAAAGAAAGCCTTAATATTCACAAAATCAAACCATTACCTGAATTTGAGCCTTGTTTCCAGCAGTAATATTCGATATTGTCCAACATGCTTCCTTCTTTATGCTTTTCTTGTGATTTTGAGTGAGAAGTTGGTGAAGACAAGGAAGAACGTTGTTGTCTAATACATACTGTAATGTCCATAAATTAGTAGATTCAAAATATTAATGTTAAGACATATCATCCATTGAAATGGTAACATCTGCTTTGACTAGGCTTTCCCTTCACCATTTGGTATCCAGATTTCCCTGTTGCATTTCATATTCCAAATTTCCCTCCAGGGGAGATGGTCTAACATTAACACTTGCAGAACACCAGATTCTTAAGATAAATGTTTCAGTTTTCAACAATATAATCCAAAAAAGCAAATTTAAAATATAAGTCCTAGCAGCTTAGCGTGTCTGAATCCCATTTGATAAAGTAACCTCCAGCACAAAAGCAAACACAAGAAGGGCAGTCTAAACTATGACTAAATACATGGCATAGACAACAAAACACAAAAATAACCAAAGCAACCATACGCGGCTAAGTGCATAACATCAGTACCTGGGTCTGGCTATCATCTCCTGTGACAATATTTCCAACTGTTCGAAGAGCGGGAATGAGAACTGTTGGCGAAGGATGACTACAATTAAAAGATATTCAAATCAGTCACAACATCCAGCATTGAGTATGTTTTAGGACACAAGCAACCAACTAGGACACCATACAATAAAAACAACTGCAAACATGTAAAGGACGCACTAGAAATGATGACAGCACATGTACAATAACATACAGAAGGAGCTGCATGAGCCGTGGGCAAACTCCAGACTCAATGACTGCCTGAATTTTGTCGTTAGGTCCATCAGACAGATAGGAAAGGGCCCAGCAAGCATCTGTCAAAACTTCTTCATCATTTAGATGGATAAGGTGGCGAAGCACTGGTAGCGCAGGTTTAACCTGACATACAAAGTAAAAGAAATTAGATGAGATGGTCTTTCACTCGTATTTTCTGCCCGCAAAAGGCATAACTAAATATAAACCTGTTCAAAGGGTGCCGGTGGTTTGCCACGACAAAAGTTGGACAGTGTCCAAGTAGCATTCCTTAGCATCGACAGTTTGGAGTTTTCATTTAACTGCGATAGTAACGGCACTAGAGCGCCATGACTCAGTACAAGATCCCTACAGCTTGGAGAGTCACCAGCAACATTTCCCAAAGCCCACACTGCCTGCATGTCAAATGAAAATAAAAAGTGTGTGAATTCTTAGATCTCATAACACAATTGTCAAGAAATATAGGCACAACAATGATATGTAGAGGATACATAGAACAAATCAAAGTCAAAAAGGCAAAAAAACAAGTAATTTATCAAACAGGTATCTAAGAAACCACAAATCATTTAAGAAATCACATCAAACATCTCATTTCCACATAAGAGAATCGAAGAAGAAAAGATGAATATAGGCATATCAGAGAAGGAAAAAACAGTGGGTAGAAAGACATTAGTCCAGACATAATGTGACTATCACATATACAAGAATACAAATCTACAATTAACATAGGTTCTGCATATAATTGGGAAATAATCAAGAAGTTGCCAAAATATAGTGCATAACATGAAAGAAGCAAATAATAATGCAAAAAGGGTACCTGCTCCCGGACATCATCACTGGCAGATCCTAGAAGTTGGACAAACTTTGGGACAGCACCATGGTCAATCACAACTCTTGTGTGCTCGGAAGTCCCAGAGGCCACATTGGTCAGAGCCCAAGCTGCCTCAAACTGAGGATAAGACAAAAAAGCTTTCTAAAAGATGACTGGAACGAGTATCTTTATTAATGACAAATCTATTGACTAGAATTGCCCACCTGAAGTTGAGGAACATCATGCCTGTCAAGGAATTCAACAAACTTCGGGACCACACCAGCACTAATAACTTCATCAATTGGAGGACAGCGTTCTACGCAGGAATGGAATCAAAATCAAAAAAAGTGTTACAAGACAAGAAGAATACACCAAGTGCGTTCATACATACCAATTGACAAGAGCTTCCTAAATTGAGTGGTTGCCTCCAATTGGATGCCGGGATCAGCAGATGCCACTCCTTGCACCATTAAAGGGATACTTTCCAACTGTTACACAACAGCAAGATGAAATAGTTGGTATACAATGATGTGCCACCACTAGCTTACATTCCAAGAAATCCCTTTTTTATAACCTTGCCTAGATAATACTCCAAAAACTTCCTTGGCCATGTAAATGTGTAATGTTTTTCAACTCTTGGAAGTCCTAAATTTCTTTTTAGTTTGCAGAGTTATGCCATGAGTTCTGATGAAAAAAGCCACAAAAGCCATATATCAACAATAAAGGTAGTCCATGATTGGATAAAGCCTAAAAGATACAATTTTCAATCTTGTTAGTACTGTCAGTCTTTAAAGTTAAATCAGATTGCAAAAAGTTCAGGTAAGTCATGTTCTTTCTAAATTATACAGAAAAATTCACAGGACTACATGAAATTAAGCAGTTTTACCAGTAATAATTATTTTCAAGCAAATCAAAACTCTCTAAAAACTTCTAAGCTGACAACATCAAGAGGTAAAAATATTGAAGTGCTTAACATCTATAGCCATATATACTTCGGATCAATGACAAAAGTAGGATCGAATAGTAGAATCAAGTCGTAGGATCGTAAGATTCTACGAAATTGATAAAATTATCCTAAAAATTGATATCCAACATTTGAATCTATAGAATTCAATGTTTTTCATTGAAGATTATTGAACTTGAGTATCTATATGTCTACAGCATCACCCTAATCAGTAAGTAGTTAAAATGAAAATTCAAGAAAAAATTTGGAAGTAGCCTAGAACATCGTTTATGTAAAAAAGAAACGTGATTTTACTGTTTCGAAACTACAATTTAGATTCTAATAACAATAAGTATCATAGGTACCTTTGACTTCACGCTATGTCATTATCATACAACACATGAAACAAGAGTCTAAATGTTAGGAACTCTTCCATAACAATTCCAATGCAGGAAACAATTCATGATATATGAAGTTGGTAAGTAACTCACAATTTTCCTACATAACAAACACCCCATTCCTCCCCTAGGCAAAAGCATCATTCCAGTTTACAAGCATTGAGGCAATCATATAGTAAAAACATGCTTCATTATAAACTACTAATAAAGACTAGCTACAACAATCCCACATCAAAAAGAATTGATCCGGAATTCTTGCCTGCGACATACTTGGACAATTGAATCTAATAATATTAAGTTGTTAGAACAAAATAATTTTATTTGTAATTGAAGAGTTAAAGTGTTTCTAGGATATAATGGTGAAGTTACTTCAACCTATGTTATTAATTTGAGATGAGTCAGTCTAAACATGTGTAGCGACTACCATATGGTTCTAAAGTAAGTTTCGATAATGATAATATATATGATAAGAATTTACAACACAAGTTACAGAATGATTTACATCATAATGTCCTAGTATTTAAATCCAAGCAAACCTTTCATAGTCCTCATCCATATTTTATTACTTTCCCATCCTATAAAACATATTGACATGCAACATATCACCCTTTCACAAAGACTCACATATCTCTCTTTACAAACCTAAAGGTGAGAACAACATCTTAAGTGCTCTCCATGCTCCTATCTTTGTTTTTGATATAGGCAATATACACAATCGCATAAGATTTCAAATTGCTCAGAAGAGGTTAAATTTCACGATGGTATCATTTATTAAGCTATAGACTCCTCCCAAATTACTGGGAACTTGAAACTTATTGAAAAGTAAAGGATATTTTCTCTTATTATCATCCAAAATTTATGCTACTAAACAATCCTCCCCCTCCCATCCACCCCCTCCCTCCCCCCTCTTACAGACTAAGATTATTGATTCCAGTTACATCCTAGTTTTCTTCAATAAGGAAACATAAAAGAAAGGTGTCATCCATTTACATAAGAAGTGAAAGGGGTGAAAACAGCAATTTCACGGTCACTCAAACTCAACTGAGCACTAGGCATAAGGGGCATCAATAAGTACAAGTATAGATGCCCTCAAGCTACAAGCTTTCCTATCATCTTATTTACAAAAATTCAAGAAATGTAATCGGTGTTTCAAATAAAGAGTTTTTCTCCTCCCACATCAAGAGAGATAACTAATAAGCTTGATATGAACAGGATATGTGTGTTCTTTTCTTTCAATGTAGACCACCAATTAAATAAGGTGGTCAGATTACTAACTTCAGTAATCCTTTATTCATTAAACTTTCTATCCATGACACAAGACATATTTTGGCCAAGGGTGGCTAAACCCGAAAGACACAAGATATGGGAAATCTTGAATACCATAATCAGCTCACCTGACGGCAGGATAGTAAAAGGTGATAATTTAATTACTCATCTTGTTGGCAGAGGATTAGAGCTATGCTTGGAAGTGAATGGAGGCTGCATCCCTATGTAAACATGGTATTGCAACTCTAATCATTGGTCTTTCTTACTGCCTATAACACTAATCGACATAGAAGTGAATGTGATTAGCACCCAGATCCTTTGTATTCAATAATACCAATAGTCAAATCCATCTATATAGTTGTAACACTTCTATCCTATAACAATGATAGAGTCCTCCTAAAATTACTCATACATGAGTTTCAGAAGCAAACTAGGTATGAGACACTTCTTTACTATAAGTAACAGACATAAATAGAACCTTAAATAAACTTACAGGCTCACTAAAAGGCCTTAATTTGCTTTTAGATTATGATGAATTAAATCAAAATAATTTGTTCAAATGCCTGTGCTTCTAATTCATAGCGAAATAGCTGAAGGTCATTGTATATCAGATTAAACATCAATTTAAAACAGCCACTCTTTCATTGCCCTAGTACCTCTCATAAGAACTCCTACCTATCACTGTGAGGCTAAGATATGAGTTACAAGTATGCCGTCTCATATACCACCCAATATAGTGATTAACAGAAAACAAATATTTTCCCATAGTTGTATATGGCATGAATAGCAGCAAACTGTGCTATATTCACTGAAAATCAGTGGGATAAACAAGAAGGAAAGACATAACACAACTAATAGTGTGTAAGATGTCCATGTCGGTATCCTTACACTTCTTTGGTTTCTACAAGTTGGATGCATGAAGAGGCCAACCATGCAACAATGAAACAGAAAAGTAAACTTCATTTGGACCTAAATAGATTTCAATGTTGCATCCACCACCCAACACAGTAGGCTTCCACTTTGGAAATTCCAAATCTTCCAAGGTTTGGGTCTCCCAAAGAAATCTAAATCAACTATCTTCATAAGCAAAATCAAAGGATAACCTTAAGTATAAAAAAATTAAAAATTTAACACGGTGCATCAAGCAGGTGAAGTGAATATAAAAACACTTAAGCCAGAAACAACCCCCCACCACCCAACAGCAATTATGGCAAACCAACTTGAAAACTATGTCACACAGACCCTTTCACCTCAAATAAGAAAAAGGGAGACATGATCTCACACCCAAACGCTTCAAATCTAAACAAAAGCAGACCAAGCGCCTTAAAAATCGATGTCCGCGCCTCGTTTATCCGATCCTTCCCCCAAAATCCATATAACATAACTCAATGACTTCAAACTTCACAATCAAATAAAAGAACAAAACATTCATCAAATACAATTCATAATTCAGTTCTCTACCCTCATCAACCAATAACACTTAAAACCCATCAAATCTAAGTTCAAACAAAAACAATCCACATAAACTAATCAACCCTAAAATTACACTTCCCAAGTAAACAAATCCAAAAAAAAAACCAACCCAAAACCTAAACCTAACAACATAGATTAACCATAATCAACACTAAACAACCCACAAAACAAAAGATCGGCGCCACAAATGAATTGTAATAACTTCCAAAAGAGGAGAGAGAAACAGAAACATAAAGTATGATAATAAAAAAAAGTATATAATTATACCTTCTTCTCAATATTCTGAGGAGCGTCGTTAACAAGGGGTTGAGGTTGAGATTGATTAACCATACCCTCTCGACGCTTCTTCAAAAGATTATCTTCTCTCTTATTCTTCCTGATCTCCACCATATTGTCCTCTCTACGACGACGAGCTTCGTCGGCATCGACCCCAATTTTGTAAGACTTCTTCCTTACCTCAGTTCTGGAATTGGGTCTAAGCGACATTGTTGATTTCTTGCTCTTAAATACTTCTGAGAAGATTGCGTGTAAAGTGTTCGACGAAATGTTTCAGAGAGAAATTTGCAGAAGAAGAAAAAAGAGAGTTATGAGAATGGGGGAGACGGGAGAAGAGAAGAGGAGAGAGAGAGAGTTGGATAGTTGAGGTTTATTTTTATTTTTTTTTTTTTTTTGATTTGTTGTTTGGAAATGGAAATTAAAATTGGGCGTGTTTGGGTTTTATTTTTTTTTTGGGAAGAGGGTCTGTCTCTAGACTGTTGATTTTAGTTTTACTTGATGATGTTGATAAAGTTAAATTCAATTTGGGGCCCAATCATGAAATTTAGTTACCCAAGTTCCACGGCTACAATTATTTTCTTTTCAGGAAAAAGCACAACTTTTTCAAAAACGACTAATCCTTCTGTCGCAATTTAGTTGCTATATTTTGACCGTAATCACTATTTACGTCATAAATTTGACTATCTTTTACTCCATATATATAAGAAAAAACATAGTCATGTTGAATCTTGTTTGATTCGTCCCAATTTGTATTTTTCAAATATGTTATTTTTGTAATTTTTTCATATATGTAACTCGAGATATTGGTGTTCGAAGTTGCATCTCGTAAACTGTGATAAAACAAATATAGCAACTAAATTGGGATAGAGGGAGTAGTTATTATGCTCTTGTTATGCTCTGGGTAAGAAAAAATTTCATTTATTAATATTATACTTTAATATGATAATATTAAGTTGTTTAAATACAACATAGTCTAGTGGTTAAAACTTTAATATATTAAGTTAAAGTCACGGGATAAAAACATATACTATGCGAATTCTACTTTTATTAATGTACATGGATTACATGAACTAAAATTCCCTAGGGAGAGCGTCACGTGACACGATTCCTTGTTTAGGAACGCCTTTTAATATTTTTACTAGTTTTTTTGTCTGGGCGATGCCTAGGGTCATTTGCAATAAACAAATATGTTATTATTTTGAAATTTCATAATTTATTTTGCTATTTTTCGTATTTATATCCATTAAGAAATTGAAAAATGCACGTTAAATTATGACGTGATGACAAAAAAAAATTGAAAGGTTTGAGTTTAAAAACAATACCTTGAAAGGAATTATGGTAAGAGAATATGATATCAATATTCTCTTGTAAGTTACGTAATAAGAGTGTTAGAGATGTATATACTTGTTTAAGTCTTTTTAGTTAATTATAATTATTACAAGACTTCATCATATTTTATTTGAAAACATTGGACAACAAAGTCATAGTGTATCGATGGTCAAACTCTTACTTTTCATTTCAAAGGTCACGTATTTGATACCTTGTACTTACACTTTTTTTTTTTTAAAGTGAGGAGTACGCATAGACATAAAACATCTGCATTAAAAATGTGAAGAGAGTGTCACGTGGCACATAGGCTTTTTTTCGCACGCCTTTTGATATATTTGTATAGATATATAGGTATGTTATTGTACTTCGGCGATGTAATTAATAAGATAATAATAATGTATATTTTTTAGTTGACATTTTATCACAAACATAAGTAATAGTTTAGTGGTAAGATCATGATATTACAAAGTACCAGATTATGGGGTTTGAAGGAAATATCATATGCTAGTGTATGAATGTTGTATATATAGATATGGGTACGCATAGAGCTTGGGTTGGCTATCTATCTTGAATAAGACACTGATTAGTTGATTGGCCACTTTTTCCTGCACCTCACCCACAACCATTTTTGCTCCTTAGATCGACTTCAGGGATTCCTCTGGAAGATACATATGACTCAAGCAAATGTTGTTGAGTGAGGAAATGCCTACCATAAATTGAGTGATTCTAAGGGATTGTTTAGTCAAGAGTAGGGAATGGAAAGAGATCGAGAAAGGCTATGTAAGAAAATGAACATGAACCTCTTATTTCTCTAAATGTTTGATTAGACAAGGAAAATGGGAAAAATGTATACTTTAATTTTTAAAATACTATATTTTGAATGTAGTATGAACTTAAAATGAACGTTCAAACTTAAACTTTACAACATAGATGAGTACAATAGAAGTTTATTTTATACATCTACTAGAAAATCAAGGAGGAGGAAGAGGTGAGGCGTTTCGAATGATGGTGATAAAGGCGGGAAAAATTTTAATGTAGAGGGGGGAGAGAGAAAGACTCAAATGAGAAAGAAAAGATAGAAAACTTCTTTAAAAAATAAGAGAAAGAATAAGCCTTTTGAATATGTATGTTGGAAATATATATGGGAAAAACATGGGTATTTGTACTTTATTAGGATGAAAGTGTTGTATGGATTGGATTTATGGAGCATAATATCAATATATGCTGTTTGTTTTAAAGCTTGTTTAGAAATTACAAATCGATCCATACTATACTTGTGGCTCATCAACATCTTTCCACAAAACTTTTAGTGCATCCACTCCTTTCTCAAAATGCTCAATTCTATTATTTATACTGAATTACTGGTTGTAATTAACTACATATTTCATAGTAACAACAATTCTTTCTTCTAACAGTTATCTTTTGATTGATAGTTTTTTTCTAAAGTTTAGATTCATTAACAATATGATAGATAATAACATCAAATCAATTTGAAAAGAGAAATCCATAATTTACTAATGAAACAGTGTGACAATAAGCCTTTGGCTCCTGAAGTTCCTATTTTCTTTTCAAAATTGGTCATTCTTGAAATCTAAGTAAATTCTTCAATTTGATTCCTTAAGTATAAGGACGTTGCTGTGTTTGATTTAATGTGGAACAATAGTCAACAAAAAATATAAGGGAGAAAGCAATAAAGAGGATGAACAAAAGATACAAGTATTTACATGGTTTGGTCAACGTGACCTAGTCCACAAGTGGGGGATTCGGGAGCTTTTCTATAATTTTCAATGGAGAAACTTGGAGGATTACAAGGAGTCTTACAAAAGGTTTAGAGATTTTAACCACCCAACAGGGTCCTTTTATATGATATATAAAATCCTAATGACCTTAAGAAACCCCTAAATTAATATTAACAATAGTTGTTAATTAATTTAGTAAATATCTAAAAAATGGTAAATTTACCAAAAGTCAAAGAAAACTGAAATTACTATTTATGCCCGTCCGGTCACTATTCAAGCCCACTCGGCAACACACTAAAAACGAGGCAGTAAGTGTGGAATATAAGCCACCCGCCCAAGCCACTAAATACCCGCCCAGGAGATTCAAAATCTTATTTTTCGTCGATTTCAAAGGCAACATTTACCCCTTTTGTAGTTTTTGCTACTTTAGAGTCAGGTAACAATTACAAAAACTACTCTTCTTCTTTCTTATGTTTTGATGAATGGGGATTTCGATGAGGAATTTTTTATCTAAGTCGCATTTGCCTCTCAGTAATATGAACATATCATGCTTTTTATCATACATATATGTATATACTATATGTATAATTTGTTGAATCGATATGTTTTGCTAATAAAAAATAAGCGGATTTGATAGCTGGCTAAGTTGAGTTTAAGGCCTAAAGTTGCTCATTTGAATATAAAAGATAAAATTGGTCTAAACTAAATCGTTCTTAGAGCTACAAATACAATGGGAAAAACCTTTAAAAATGTGGATTTATAAGCCGAAATGGGTTGAATGGGGTTGGGGATGTGGGTGAGTGGGTCAAGCCTAATTTTTATCACTGTTAGTAAAAAGGTGGGTGAAGGCCCATTGAGAGTTAGGAGGGGAAATTAAAAGACAACAAAATTTTCAGATCTCTGAAGTGCTTCTAGTTAGTTTAATCTCATAATTTAACCGCAAGACCCAAAGATACTTGCTGGTGTGATCAACTATACTAGAAAAGTATTGGAAAATATTGTAATATAGTAACTTTGGTGAGATGACCTATGTCAAATACTAATACGTTTCCACTTAAGGTTATAATTGTTCTTTGTGTGAGAAAGATCAGGTTTTATCGATGAGAAAGGGGGCTAAGCCGAAAAAAAATAATTAAGTAAAACACTTCTTTCAAAAAGTCCTCACATCAAAGATAGAACTGTTTCACTTATTTACGAACGGAAGAAGTATATATCGTATTATATTATATGTAGGGGTGTTCAAAAGTGTCGACCAGGCTGGCCCGACCAGCCGACCTGGCTCAAAATAAACAGTATTTTTTTTTACATTTAAAAAAAATATTTGGCTGGTACTCGACCTGTGGAAAGTTGGATCGGGTAACAAGAGTACTTGTATAATTATGGGGTGCTCGATAACATGTTAGCTTTTTTTGGGTGGTCTGAAGCTTGTGTGTTATGCTAGACATGTAAGTGTATGGGGTTTAATGTAATCCCCCGTAATTTTATGAATTTTATAAATATATTTTAATGTAAATTTATATATATATTATTATACTTTAGTATTTATATAATTTACTTCTTAAAAGGTTGACTATTTGAAAGTCAAAAGAATTATTTAATGATTTTAACTAATCAAATATTTAATTAGTCATGCTTTGAAAAACTACTTTATAACTAAATTATTGGAGTTGAATTAAAAAGATTTAAATATTGAGTTAGAGGATCTCGCACCTTATAACTTTTCCTATTAACATCTTCATTTGACTAACCCATCAAGGCTGGACTCATTATTAGACCCCTAATAGGAGAACCTATAAATACCCTTTATTACACAAATCCCCACACATTAAACACATTTATTTTCTCTCTCTTCCTCCCAGGATTTTCGGCGCTATCCTATTCTTTTCTCCTCTCTTTTTCTCTCCCTTACTCTCGATTTTTCTCCTCCTCTTCGGACCGACCGACGACCACCACTAGCGCCGCCACGACCAGACAGCAGCAGCAGCCGCCGCACTCCCCTGTGTTGTTGTGTGTCTTCCTCCTCCTCTCCTCTATTTTGGTTATTTTCTTCCTCTTCAAGTTATATTTAATGCGAAGTTTATATTTTTTAGAATTTTGTTTTAATATGTTTATGTTTAAAAGTTATAATTTAATAATTTAAATATAAAATCTAAGATTATGTAGTTTATATAATGAAGTAATTAAATTTTAGATTTATTTATTATGTTTGAATTGTGATTTTAAATATCAAACACATGGATTTTTAGGATTTTATGAGTTGGAAGATCATAGTAGTATATTATAATTTGTGAAATTGAATATTCTTATGATTAAGTATGATTGAAAATAGTTTTATTATATTATAAGTTGCTGGAAATTTGTAAAAATGCTTATGATGGAGTTTTATGATCAAAGTATGAGTTTTTAACAGATATTATAGGGGTACTATAGTAGGAGGCTCTAATAACTAAGTTTTACTGATGGAAAAGGTTTTTAAACACTTTTAAAGAGGGTTTAAAGTATTTTAATATTGCTGGAAATTTATGGAGTATGGATTTGTGGTTATATTGGTTATTTTAGGCGGAGAATTCTCTTTGGGCAACTTTTAAACTTGTGAAAGTGGCCTCTCGATTTGTTTACACAAGGTACGTACATGCTTATTTGTTGGTTAGGTTATTATCATGTCTTAAGGATGGGATTTACGTAGTATCATGTATAATGAACTATTTTTAGTTCACATGTGATTTATATTCAATTGGATCTGGATGTTTTATGTCGTTGTGTGAAGTATGTCAATTATGATGATTAAATTATGTTTGTATAAAGTACACATGAGGGATTAATATTTATGTTGGTATTGGATCATGATTGAATAATGTTGTTCCTTTTGGTTCATCTAGTTACTTTATGAGGACCAAGAGTGTAATAGCCTTGTTTTTAAGTGCGTTTATTAAATATTAATTATATTCATTGTGTTAATTATGTTCCAAAAATTCTTATTTTATTTGAGTTGGAGTATGAATTATTTTTGTCGTGTTGTAATATATTTGTTATATTAATTTTATGTAGTTGTAGTTGTTGTTATTATTATTATTATTATTATTATTATTATTATTATTATTATTATTATTATTATTATTATTATTATTATTATTATTATTATTATTATTATTATTATTATTATTATTATTATTATTATTATTATTATTATTAATGTATATTTATGGATTCTAAGTTTAAGTTGAGCGGTATTTGGGCCAAATAAGGAAACTAGAGTCGGTTCTTTTCTTTTTCTTGTCGGTTCATTTGGGGATACAAACCTCACCCAAATCCCCCCCCCCTCTCTGTCGGTTGTCTAGAAAACCCAAAGAAAACCAAAACCCAAAGCTTAAAACCCGTGAAACCCCAACCCCATTCGTGTCTCTCTCCTCTGTTCGCCTTATATGTTCGTCGGCGTTCCTGTTGTTCGCCGAAGTCCTCATTTCCCTCCGTTCGTGTCGTTGCTGCCGGTGACGTTGTTATTGTTGTTGTCCTGTTTTTCTCTCTCCTATATTGTGTTGTGCGTGTGGTGCTGCTCGCAAGCCACCACACCGCTGCTGTTGTTCGCGGTTGGTGGTTCTTTCTTCGCGCCACCATTCTCCTCTTCTTCCTCTCTTGTTCGTGGCCGGTGGTGTCGCGCACCCCTGCTGTCGGTGCTATCCGCCGCTGCCGGAATCGATCCCTTCCCTTGTCGTGTCTTCCCTGCTCTTTAAGCAGAGGTAAAAACTAATTTATACTTTATTTTCCTCTTGTTTATGATTTTCTTTTTTGTGAATTAATCCCAAGTTCATGTTGTTTGTTGTTGTCGTTGATGCGCTGTTGTTAATGTTGTTGTATTAATTTTTTGGAGTAGTTATTATAGGTGGTGGTTCTGTTGTCGTGGTGGTGGTGTTGGGTTGTTGATGTTTGTTGTTGTTGCTATTATTTTGTTGTTATGCTTCTATAGTACTGTTGTGGTTGGCGTTATTGTTGGTGGTGGAGGTGGTATTATGATTGTGGTGTGGTTGTGCGTTCTTGATGTTGTGATGGTTGTTGTAAGAGTTGTTATTGTTGTTGTGAGCCAAGTGTAGCTAGTGGTGTTATTGAAGTTAAAGTTATTAATTAAGGGTTAAGGAAATTAGAATGTTAAAGGTTGATAATTTGTGAATTGGGAATTAGTTATAATTATGATTTCTAGTTTAGATTAGTCTAAGTTTGGTTATTGATTACTGTTGTCGTTGTGAGGTGATTCTCGGAGGATAATCATGGAGTGAAGTACTACTCAGAGATTAAGGAATTGGATTACGGTTCAGGTAACTTTTATGTTCAGTAAAATCATTTACTCATGCCCAAGTGTGTGTGGATCTCTTTTTTGTTTTTGATACTTAAGTTCGTACGTACTTTGGCCATAGTTATAAATGTGATGTTGTGAGTTGATTCCAGAAATATTATTCGATGAATATAAATACGAAAACTGTTTTGCTGGCTTAGTTTATGAACTGAAAATAGTAAGTGGGCAAGATATGGGTGGAGGATGGTTATACGGTCGGCTACGCTCCATTGCGAACTTTGGGGGTAGTGTATTGTTGGACTCCATAGCGAAGCTTGGAGGTAGCTTTTGTCTTTTGTCCAAAGCCCGTACTTGCCACTGATTTGTTTAAGAGAGTGAACTATGCCAGTGGTGTACCGAGATGAAAATGATTTGAGAAACAAAATGTTTATAACGGACTGAAGTAAAGGTTACGAGTTTTCCACTCAATTTGGAATTTTGTTTGTTTTGTATTTAGTCTCTGAATTTACAGGTTTGGTATCAAGAGCTCGAGAATGGGAGTGAAGCAAGATTATGATGTCGTCCTAGATTATGGATTGAGTTTGTATCTAACTAGTTGATTTGAGAATAGATATTTATATTTCGTTGTATATACTATTTGGGAATATTAATCGAGATATTGGTGTAATTGAGTCTTATATAAAGGATTTTGTTTGTGGGCCAATAACCCACAGGTCCAGGATCGTTATATATATAGGTTGTGTTTCTGTTGCGAGTAAATATTTAATTCGAGGCTTATTAAGCATTAATTATGCTTAGTGAATCTTAAGTGTTTTTACCTAGCAGCTCGGGAATCGGGCTGTTACAAAGAGCCTTATTGTAATATCCCGAAAATTTAAACTTGCTTAAATTATATAATAATAATTAGTGGCTAATTTTTTTTTTTTTTTCATCTAATAATAAGTTATAATCGAAATTTTGTTATTTTATGTCCAAGTAATGGATAATGAGTTTGTTAGAAGATGAAGTATATATTTATTATGTACGACAAGAGTTGCAATTGATAACAAGTTATGTTAATTGATTAAAGTAAGAAAACAAAATAATAAACAAATTAGATATTAGAATTACTTCTAATCCAATAATAGGACAAATTAGTGGTATTAAGAATGGAAAGGAAAAGAAAAAGAGAAAAGAAAAGAAAAGAGAAAAGAAAAGAAAAAGAAATAGAAAACTCAAGCAAAGCACAGAAGAATACGTTTCATCAACATTTCAACCCATTCCCACATTTTCTTCACAAACCAACCCAAATACCCAACAATGGAGTTTTAACTCCACTCATGGATTATTTTACACAAACAAACTCAACCTCCATTAAAAATTTCAATTCAAACCAAACCCATCCAAAAATACAATTTTCATCAAATCAAACCCACCCATGGATTCTAACTCCAAAATGAATTATTCTTGCTCAATCAAACTCATGTTCATATAAAATTCATTGCTCAACCAAAATCACCCAATAACCCATTTTTGTAATTCAATTTCATCAACTCAATCTGGGCACAATTGGAGCACAACCATGGCTATAAATAGCCATGTTTACTTCCCTCAAACCGCACCACCATCACTAACAAATACACTCCATCTTCCTGAGATTATCGCCGGAAAACCGCCTCCAAAACCACCCCATAAACTCCCCTGTTTTCGCACAACTCCTCCCTCTCTCTCTCCTCTGTTTCTCGCAACTCTCCCTCACCCCTCTGTTTTCTGTTCAGCCACCGTAGCACCACCATCCTCCGCCGACAACCACCTTCGTCCATCACCAACAACCACCGCGGCGCAACCCAGCCTATCCCCTTCTCCGTCGCTCAGCTCCTCTCTTCTTCGCCCAGTTCTTTCTCTCTCTCTCTCTCCTCTGCTTGGTCTGTGCTACTCGCGCGCACCGCCCAGCACCACCGGACCACCGTCGCGCGCCGCACACAGGCAGCTTTCTGCCTCGCCGCACCATCAGTCGCCGGAGCTTCGACCTCCTTCGTGGCAACCCTCTCTGTCGTGCTTCACTAGTTGAAGCAGAGGTATGTTTTAACATACCTCTCCCCTTTATATGCTTAATTCATATTTTGTTGAATTGGGCTTTAGAGTTTAATAGTTTGATAAATTATTTGGGCTCAATAAATTAAATCAGTAAATGAAAATGGACTAAGGGAGATAGTTAGACTCTTTAACTCACTTGGATATTAATATTGATGTTTAGTTAAAATATAATAAAAGACTCACTATATAATACTTGTGATTCGATAATTAATAAATGACTAGACGATAATTTATGTGATAATACTTAACAATATATGTCATATAATATATATAATCCTTGCAATCTGATTATTATGAGACGAGATTCTGACTAATAAATGATTAAACTATAATTTATATTTGTTTTACTAATTGGGTTGATTTTATTAATCAGTAAATAAAATTGATCAAGTGAAATGGCTTAATAGTTATTTGGATTAAATGTTGATAGATTCTTTACTTAGTATCTAAAATATAATAAACAACTCACTACATACAATATAATACTTATGATTCAATGATTAATAAACGATTAAATAAGGATAATACTTAAATAGTGTATTTCATATAACTCTAATATATCATCAACTAAAGAGTAATATTAATTAAGTATACTTGTTAAATTTATATATTATAAAGTAGCAGACACTTAATTATAGAGTTCAGATTTCAAGAATTAAAGTGTTATATTACAAGGTCTATAACTACAAGTTATTTAAGGTGGATTCATGAATCATGTGATTAATGGCTATTGTTTTAATTAAATAACGAACATGTTAAAAGGGGGTCTTATGACTAATAAATAAATATGAGTAATTTATGATTAGTTAGGCTACGATAACTTAAATTATTATAAAACTTGTTGAAACTAAATTACTTATTAAATTAAATAAGATACCTATAGTATAAATATATAACAAGTAAATTGCATTAATCAAAGTAACGTAGAAAAAGTTAATCATAAAAGCTTAATAATGAATATATGTAGTGTCAACAACGATCTTCGATAATAAAAGTAATAATAATAACAAAAGGTCAGTTGTTAAAATAAATCGAATATTTATATTTTGTTGCGTCATTTCATGGTTAGATTAAACGGAAAGGATATTACAGCCTCCCCCGGCTTTCAAGGTTATTAAGCAGGAATCGAGGTAACATCTATTGCTAACACCCAGATCCCTTCGAAATGTGTTTATGAAATGATGTTTATAATTATGTTAAGGATTTTGCATGTGATTCTTATATGGATTGTGGGATTAAATTGTTTTCGAATGAATTTCGTAAATGTGATCTTATGATTATTGATGCTCAAGTATGATTGATGAAAGATCTATGGCTTATGCCGATGAATGCTAAACGAACGAAACATGATAAATAAAAGTGAAAGAGGTTATGGCAGTATAATTTTACGCTTATCTACTTTATGGTCGTGCACGTACCTTCGCACCCGCCGTACACCCGAAAAGGGAGCTGGGCTCCTTGAGGGGTACCGCATGCTATTTTGGTGCGAGCGGTGTATCCAAAAAGGGAGCGGGGCTCCTTGAGGATCATCGCATGTGGTGTATCCAAAAAGGGAGCTGGGCTCCTTGAGGATCATCACATGGTGGTGTACCCAAAAAGGGAGCTGGGCTCCTTGAGGGTCATCACATGTCTATACTCGCCAGTTACCAAGTTAAAAGATGAAAAGATAATGGGAACTTATGAAGTATCAAGATGCTATATATAATTGTTTACTTTGCTATTATTTCATTACGAATTTGAAATATGTTTTACCATATTCTCTTCTCCCTGTTTGCAAATAAAATGAATTGAAACGAATTTACGCTGTTAGGGTAGTATGTTACTGAGCTTCGGCTCATGATGTTTTGTTTTCTGTTTTAGGTATGAGCATAGCCATTGCAAGTGCACTGTTAATAAGGAACATGTTCAAGGGAATGTGTGCGGTATCTGGTGTTGGAGAAATTATTATTATTATTTGGGTCAAGTATTTATGTATAGTTATCAAGGACTGTTTAAGGTTGCATTGTATTAGTGGGCCATATCCCACAGGCTTAAGTTCCATTTCCGCTGCTAAGTATGAGCAATTGCGTTTAATTAAGGTTATGAATTTTCGGGGCGTTACACTTATTTGGTAAGTTGATTATTATACCTATGAAAGGTTGGTTGGTTGTTTACTTGGTTCAACAAATTAATAAAGGTTATGGAATTAATGTTGGAATTAATCTTGGTTTGTTAAATTGATGATCACCTTATCTAACTCTAAGATAAAAATGGAAGTTTATGATTCTTTGATGATTGTATTATTTGTCCTACTTGTGAGTCATAACAAGTGAATAAATTATTAATCATGTAAAGTGAAACGTGAATAGCAATAGTTTAAGACTTGTGCACGTCTGAAGTGTTGGACAAGTATGAGCTGGAGTATATGGTGGTAGCCCATGACTATTCTTGGGACCGGATTGATCACAGTGTCCTATTTTTATTACAAAGGTTCATCGATATCGTAGGTCAGGAGAGTACGAAGTCACGCCCGTACTTTGTCTTCTAAATTGAAGATTGTTTTTGGTTAGACAACTTGTTTCATTGACTATTCCATCTAAATTAATTAATCTATTAGTTATGGAGTTTAGCTCATTAAAAGTAGTCTGCATTGTTATTATATTATTATTTATTCTTGTTTAATACTTATTAGTATCATGTTATAGGTTTATTTATTTATTTAATATGTAGTACTCAGCTTTGTTGATTAAGTGCTTTGTGTGTATGTGTTGAACATGGATATGTTTATTGATCATGTGATGATGACCTAATTGGTGAACAATCTATCACGATCAATAGAGCATCGTCGTTTACATGTTTGAAGATGATACATCATGGTTTCGGGAAAATGGAGAGTTTGTATTAACTTTACATTTTACAATTGATTTTATACTTTTCATAGTTGACTTTGACTATTGTAGTTGTCTTTTACATTTGAGGTTGACTTTTGACTTTATGTTGGTTTGACTTTTGTAGTTGATTTTTTTGGGTGACTAAGTTTTATTTTCAATGTTTATTTATTATTATTTCCGCTGTGAAATTCTGAATAAGTCGATATGTTATAACACGGGCGATAATAATTGGACAATTCTCTAAGTTTTATATTAAAAAGTTATTTTCGAAAAATAGAGAATTGTCGAGATGTTACATTTAATTTATTTATGGGCTTTCTTTTTTCAATCTACTAGCATCTATTTCCTTCTTTGGTTCTCTTCGATCTCCCACCTACAACTATAAATATTGATAAATGACAATGGCATCACAAACTCAACAATGACCAAAGCAAGTATTACTATGTGTGCAAATTGCTGACCTATTTCATTGCTAACCATCACTTACATTTTTTTTAAATTTCGTGTCATTAGATAAAATCATAATTTGTTTTGAGTTTTATATTTGTTGAACGATTTTTAATTTGTTGAAATTGTACTAAAGTATTGAAATTTTTGGGCTTTAATCGGATTGATTTGATTTTGTGATGGATTAATGATCGCGGTATATCATTTTTACGTAATTTTTATGTATCAGATGATTGATTTATTGATTTTTTTTGTGTGTAATAACTTGTTAAATATGGGAATTGATTTCAACACTTTTTCAGCGATAAATAGTTAATTGATGGATTGTGATATACTTAGCCCCAAAAATATTACATACGTTTAAAAGTATAATTTATAAAGTACATTAGTTTTGATTTCAAAAGTCTTGATGAAATTATTTGTAGATTGATGTTATTACAGGAGTTAGAACATCCTTAAAAATGTGAATCTGAGTATCGTGTGAACCGACTTGCAAAAACGAGAACCCGATTTTCTCGGGTCAGACCATGGGCCCGACTTTTTTACTACAAAAAAAGTCGAGTACTAGATAATGAACCCCCTAATTATATTGATGTTACCAATTACTATAGATAAATCCATTTGTTCATATTGAGGGTTTTATATTTTCATTATATTATTATGTGGCGTGTTCCTCAAATAGAGAGAGACTCGACTGACTATCTTTTCATATTTATTTTAACTGCTTCCGTCCTATAATAATGTAGTTGTTGTTTTTCTATTGGGAACCCCAAAATATTTTATTTTTTTAAAAAAATTCCATATTATTAATTGATTTACCTGAAAAACCTGTGCCATCATCATTTATTTACTCATTGAAATTATGTTTTTTTTTCTCTATTTATTCAACCTAAGGTTTAAAATGAATCATACAATTTATGCTATTTCACCTATTATTTTTCATTCTCTCTCGTGAAATCACTTTTTTTTTTCCACAATATTAATTATTTACCATTTCATATTCCGCTACCTTCATAGTTCATTCCCATTTATAAAAAGAGAAATAAGTGTTATATCATATGAAATGGAGAAAATATTTATCTACTCCATATGTGAAAAAGACAGCAGTATATGATGACCATTTTCTTACTCTCCCTCTCTCTCTGAAGCAATAACTTTCATTCTTTACTCCATGAAGCTCATTCTCCTTTTCCATGAAAGTTACAACATAAGGAGTTAAAGGTGCCGAAAGGGTGAAAAAAATGATGTTTGTAGTAATGTATTAATCTTACACTAGTATTTTATTCCGGACGATGTCCCGGATCAGTTATAATCATTAAATATATTATTCATAAATTTCATATTTGATTATATCAGCTTTTCGTAATATTCTGTCTAGTACGAAATTGAAAAATGGATGTTATGACATGATAAGTTATTCAAAAAAAACTTCTGAGGAATTGGGGGATAAAAATAACAATTTCAATGTGATTCGTGTAAACAAATGTTATTACTTAATAAAAGGATTAAAGATCAAAAAACTTGTCTACATGATTTTATAATTTCATATAACTATGAGACTTTAATATGTTTTACTTTGAAACTTTAAGGATTGAAATTGGGCTAGATTAATGGTTAAACTCTCACACTCTCACATTTCATTTCAATGGTCGTGTGTTCGAATCCTAGTAATTACACATTGTTAATTACTCCCTCCGCCCCAAAATATAGTTCCCATTTCATTTTGCACAGTCTCCGAGACGTACTTTTGACCTACGATATTTTCTATTTCTTATTAGTAAAAAAATATAAAAAGTTGATATTACGAATTTACACATTGAGACGAATCTAGCAAGATCCCTCATAAATATGTTTTTTTGTATACATTAGTAAGAATATTTGGTCAAAGTTTTTAAAATTTGACTCCCAGAAAAGAAATGGGAACTATATTTTGGGACGGAGGGAGTAATATTTTTGATTGAGTAGATTATAAGCATGTGTATTAGAATCTTGAGAAGAGTGCCACGTGACACCGTCCCTTTGATATGAACGCCTTTTAATATATTTGTATAGATAGATTTTGAGTTTATGTTAAATTTGGATGAAACAAAGTAAAATTTGGTAAATTAGGGTTGGAACTCTTGTAAGACACCAGAGTTGTAATTTTTGTATACTCTTTCCATTCTAGTATAATCAGAACAATTTCTTTTTTTTTTGTCCCAAGTTAGTTTAAACAATTCCACATTTGGCATATCATTCCACTAATACTATATAATTTTTTTAACACCTCTTTTAGCCCATACTTCATCTCTATATCAATACAAAAGACATGCTACTTTATCTCTCCTTCATTAAAAAAATACCATGTCAACTTCTATTATATCTATGTTTTAATAAACTAACATTTGATAACTAAAATACAACCTTTCACCTTAAAATATGTATTTCAACAAGTGTTTTTGTCCAAAGTTCTCTATTTTTTACACCAATATGATGTTAGTAACTTTTTTTCCACCAATTTTGTACCAATTTGATAGTATGGCCTTTTAAAACCTATGGCCGAACATACCTTTGACATATATATATTTTTTTTAAAACTAAACCTAAGGCAAAAAATCTTATTATGCCTCATGTACCCCCGCACCATCCCCAAATCAAATGACATAAATTAAACGATAAAAATGCGTGATTTAAGATTGAAACTCACAACCTCTCATTTAAAGTGCAAGTACACTAATCAACTAATCTATAATCTCATGTTGGCGTTTGTGGAAAAAAATTTACTGAAGACAAAATAAATAATTTTTTAAAATAAAAAGTATATGATTCACAAATATGAAGCTGCAAACTACTTTACTTAGGATTTAAGAATCAAACCATAACAACACACTTGCATGAGTCGGTTATATACGTTAAGAGTTGTTGAAAAAAACCTTACCACTTAACATACGAAAATTATTCTAAGAAAAAGAACAAGTTATTCTTTACTCGTAAGATTTATGAAAAGGTAATGACCTACCGTATTACCTGGATCAACAACTAATTTAAAAAAGAATCCAAAAAAGAAGAAGATTACAAAATTCTAAACTCCTAAAAAATATCTTAATTTCATCATCAAAAGGGATAAGTAGAAAACAAAACCAAGAATCACATTTCACGTGTATTAGCAGAACACCCCCACATCATAAAACCAAACCCCAAACCCCAAACCCCAAAAAAAACAAAGACAGGAAAATTCCCACTACCCTTCACTCTCTCACTCTCCACCCCACTTCATCTTCACACCTCCCAATATTCACTTCAAAACACACACCAAAAAGAAACACAATCAATCATTTTGTCTTTCAGTTTTCAGACAGATGGCGTTCGAGTGGTGGTCGGCGTCGGCGACAGCAAGGTGGCTAGGTCACAGAATCTCGTACTTAACTCCGACAACTTGGTCGGCAAATTTCACGCCATCCTCGTACCGTAGTTGGTCGTGGGACCCGCAGAACTTACTCCGATGGTCGGGGAGTTTCTCAATTGTCGATGATCTCTTATGGTCTGTCGTAACGGCGCTGGAGTCTGTCGTTTTGGTTTCTATGCTTGGATTCTTCTTCCTCTTTTGCGGCTGTAATTTCTAACTCTCTACTGAGAAACGACGACGTTTTTATTTAGGGAACTGTGTTTGACCGGTTATGGAGGGAAGTCAAACGGATTTCAGTGCTGATGCGACGACGTTTGGTTGTTGAGCACGTGTTGGTTTTTGCTAGTTTGAACTTCTGGTCGAGGACTTGAGGGGTATCTTCGACATTTACTTAATTTTCTGTTTTCCTTTCTTTTGTACATTTATTACTAGTAATATTACTCATTTTTGAAGATTTGAAACTCTTTTGAAAGAGTGGGAATCAGGAATATTCCTTTTTTTTTTTTCTCCTCGACTTGCGGAGGGGATGATGGCTTAAAACATGGGTTAATTTTATTTTATTTTTAAACGGTGAGTAATATTATTAAGAAACATCAAGTTCCGCCAAAACTAAAATATCTCGAGGAAACACATCACTAAAATTTGTTCATCCTCATTTTCGGGAAGTCTAGCAACTTGATGCACTTACACAATTACATGTGTTATTCTTAGGTGGTGTTGCGACGTACATTCGCTGGTTACGTGTCAAATTTATAGTAGGAGATGTTATGTTTAGATATAGTAGTAGTATATTGTATTTGGAGGGCAAAATAGTTTAATCTCGAGCTATTTTGATTTAGTTTCTTGTTAAGAGATCTTATCAAATGCTTATAAGAGTGTAATTTGTTAATTTTATGGAAGTATTAACATTTACTCTATTAATTACTATTTAATCTTATAATGTATATTATTTGGAGGGTTGTAAACTTGTAATGAACATTATGTAGAACTAAGTGGAGTTTATTGTTTACTACCTTATAACGTGTAGACTGTTCAATGTTCATGACTTGCTGTTATGTTTCTTTCTTTTCATTGTAAAAAAGATAGTTTTTCTACTACCAAAGGAAAGTAGCTAGAATCATGATTGTTTTTGCAATTAAAAGGAGATAGAATATTGAAGAGTTATGTAGTCTAAGCCTATTAGTTTCATTTGTTCTACTTTCTGGAAAGTCCTTGCAAAAGGGCAATAAAAGTGTTATGGATTAAAGTGAATCTCATAAAATATTTTTAAGTTGTAGTAGAGCAATTGTAATGGTTGTCCAAAAAGACTCTTTTTGTTAGCAATTATCTAAATTTTTTAGCAACTAGCTAAATCATCAAAGTGTTTGTGTGAGTTCGGCTTGGCCTAGTCAATTTGCTCTATAGAGCTAATTTGCTAAGAGCACCATTACTCATGATTGAAAACAAAGATCATCCCACTCTCTTTCTAACTTTCTCTCTCTAAAAAATTACATCCTACAATCTTTTCTCACTCATCTCCTTAATCATGAACCATTTTTCAATCATCCCAACTACTTTTTCCTCTCTCTCTTACTTTTTCACCCCATCCAACTACTTTTCCCTCTCATCACCCAACTACCATCATACAATATTTTTATTATTTACTTTTTAATGATATGAAATATTAATTACTAATTGATATTTTATTATTAATTAATTAAAAAATTAAAATTAAAATTTTAATTATCATTTTAATAATTAAGTTATTTATCTTTTATTAATACATAGCATATGTAATTAGTGTTTTCATTAAGTAATTAAATACGTAATTAGTTAGCATTTTTAATGATATGAGACACAATTAGCATTTTTAATATAATTTTAAGAACGAAATACATAAAATGCTACATTGGTGCGACAATTACAAACTTAATTAAGAAAAAAAGTGCATAAAATTTAACTAAGAACGAAAAACATAAAAATTAATTAAGAAAGAAATACATAAAATGCTCTTAATTAGCATTGCCACCAAATTTTTGCCATATATTGGCAACCAAATCACGTTTCAAGGAATGATGCACATGTTGATCTTCAATTGCATCTCTATTGGCCATGTACTGGTTGATATCTACGATTCGATCATGATAATATTCAAATTCGTCCCCATTTTTACTTGTGTTGGTAGTGAATTCGGTATTATCTGCGTAGTGTGCATATGTATCTCGTTCATCTTCCACAATCATGTTGTGCATGATAATGCAAGACAACATGATGTCATTGAGAATTTCCTCATCCCATGCGAGGGATGGTCTACGAATAATGGCAAACCGAGATTGCAGCACCCCAAATGCTCTCTCTACATCTTTTCGAGCTCCTTCTTGGTGTTGAGCAAATAACTTGTCCTTGAGAGTTTGAGGACATGTAACTGACTGAATGAATGTTGCCCAATTCGGATATATACCATCAGTGAGATAATAACCCTTATCATATTGGTTACCATTCACCGTAAACTGCACGGGTGGTGCTCGACCTTCTAAAACATCCCTAAACACTGGAGATCGGTGAAGAACATTTAGGTCATTGCACGAACCTGGTATCCCGAAGAAAGAATGCCATATCCATAAGTCACGATCAGCAACAGCTTCAAGAACTAAACTAGCAACACCACCTCTTCCTTGAAATTGCCCTTTCCATGCAGTGGGGCAATTTTTCCATTCCCAATGCATACAATCTATGCTGCCAACCATGCCCGGAAATCCACGTTCTTCACCGAATCTGAGTAGTCTAGCCAAATCGTTTGGAGTAGGCCGTCTCAAGTACTCCCCACCAAATTTCATGATGACCCCTTTGTAAATTTCATCAATGCTATTCGAGTTGTACTTTCACTAATTCGCACATACTCGTCAAGCGAATCCGCCGCTACCCCGTATGCAAGCATTCGAATAGCCGCTGTACACTTTTGTAGGGGCGATAAACCTAACTGACCCGTAGCATCTCTTTTTTGAGTGAACCATTCATCACTTGCAACGACACCATCCTTAATCCGAACAAAGACATGTCGCTGCATTCGAAATCTTCGGCGAAATAAACGAGCTGGATAGACTGGTTGATCAGCAAAATAATCATTGAACAATCTTCTATGACCTTCCACCCTACCTCGATTAGGCCGTGAATGACCTTCTTCATTATCAATCACTTTTGCTCTTCTATTCCTTGGTGTTGGAGTTACATTTGATATAAGAGTTGGAGCAAGTGGTTGAGCAATATTGGTCAAGAAATCATCTATCTCCTGATCAATTATTGCTCGTGATGATCTTCTTTCATCAGAACTAGAGGAACTAGAGGAACTAGAACGGGAAAAATTGAAGGGGTTCATCTTGTGTTTAGGTTTGGTGTGAGAAAATGGTGAACAATATTGTGTTTGGTTTGGTGTGAGAAAATTGTGAACAAGGATGCTTGAGTTATATAGCATAAAATAATTTTGAGAATTTTCTCCTCTTTGATTGGTATTTATCTGAGATGGTTGACGAAATTTTGATTGATTTTGATAAGGTTGGCGATAATTTGACGGATTTTGAGAGCTAATTAAACGATTTTGTTGCCTAGGCATTTGGTTTTTTGAGCGATTTTGGGGTTGATTTCTTATATAATTAGAATGATTAGGATCCATAATTATAAGAATTTGAAAATAAAGAGCAATCGAAGAAGAGTTAGAACAAATAGAAGAAATTAGTAAAGAGGGAGAAAATTAAGTGTGTCCAAAATATAGCAAAATGGGTCTCTATTTATAGATCTCGAAAAAATAGAGCCGTTGGTATTTTTTTTTTTTTTGATTTATATTTTTTAAAATATAACCGTTGTAAAATTTACAACGCTTATATTTTACAAACCAATAACAACACGACACTTGGCAGTGTGCGTGACAAATGTCACGCTGCAACTGGCGCTGACACGCGTGTCAGCTGCCAGCAACTTAAATTTTTTTTGGCTGAGAACCACGCAAAACGCTGCGTTTTGCGTGGTTCTTAGCCAAAAAAAATTTAAGTTTTGATGATCTGGCTGTGGGTCTCAACCCCACGGCTGATCATCAATTCAATCACTCCATGCCATTTTTTCCCCACTCACCTTCAATCACTCCTCAATCTTTATTTCACTCATGGTTAAGAGCCATTTTTTTTCAATTACCTCCACAATCTTAAATTCTACTCATGGTTAAGGGTGCTCTAAGCAAAGAAGTATGGAACCACACTAGGACATCTGTGTGGGCCTATCCAAGTAAGAAATAACATTAGCTTACCAATATAGGGGGTTTGTTTCTTGGGAAGTTCGCTAAAAAAAGTTTAGGTGTCACTCTTAGCTGAATAGATATTGGTTTTACCATTAAAGATGTCTTGTGCCACTATTTCAACTTTAGAAAGCTACAACATTTAACCTTCAACCTGACTTGTAAATGTATGACTGCAAATAAATATGGATATGACAAAGTGAAATACTGTTGGTCCACTTATGGACATCAGCTAATTAAAGTTAGAGCTATATCCAGTTCAAAACTACGACAAATGTTTGTGTTCGTTATAGAGGAACATTTGTCAATTCAAGCGGGAGGTGTGTAAGTGGGTTAATGGGATGCTCATTAGACTCCAATGCAGCCGAGATAAGCATTTGTTAGGAGGTAAAGAGTCACATGCTCTTGTGATCCATTAAGTGTTAGTGTTAGTGTTAGTGAACTATAAAACATTGGCGGAATTGTTCATATGAGAATAACGCATAAGAGGGAAAATCGGAGAAGGTAAAAGAGGGGATTTTGTCCAGCTAACTTAAAGCACTAATATTCTTGAGCATATACAAGCTTTTTCTTATTTTAGGCTCATTTGCTGCTGCTACCTCTATTACGTGTAATATTCTTGAGTATATAAAAGCTTTCGCTTATTGTAGGCTCCCATATGCTACTGCCTCTATTACATGTATGCTATTGTGATAAAAACTCTAGGTTTCTAATTATACTTTTTTAAAAGAAAAACTTTAACAATCACAGCTCTATATTTGGTCTTTTAATGCTTCAAAATGACCATTAAAATGTGTGATATACTAAACTACTTCTAAACATGAAAGCTTGGCATATGCGATGATTGAAGATAATGAGTGCGACATGTAAATAGGTGGGGGAATTTGATCATTGATCCACATCTATACATGAATATTAATAGCTATGAACAAATCAAACAATTTTTTTATGTGGCGTTTTCTATGTGTTTTCTGTGCTAATAAACAAGTATGAACGTCAATGACTCAACCATTGATCTAGTATAATCTTTTAGTTTCTCTCACAATACAAATATAATAAACAAGAAGATACCAATGAAGATTTGCAAAGCAAAGGATTTCATCTTTCATAATGTTAGTTTGTCACTTAATTTGTATGGCCATAAGGTTATAATGGTTGTTCATCCCACATCTTATTATATTGGTAGAGGACAAAATCTAATTTCAAATATATGATGTACAACTTTACATGATTGAATTATCTAATTACCTTTATTTCCCTGATAAAGCTTTACTAGCATAGGTTTTTGTGTGCACTTTACATGGAGCAAATGAGAAATTCGTTAATCTTGTTGTCAGTTTTAACTTATTTCTCGAAAATTGTTAGTCTTACTCCAACTCTGAATGGATCAACAAAGTGCCAAAGTGGGCCGCCCTTCGGTGATATTGTTGTATCAGCTTGACAGCTTCTAAGTCGCGGATCCCACCATACAGATTATGTTTATGTGTAGTAGGCTAAAATAGCCCATTGCTGATCCTGTTCTCGTTAGAGCTTGTAATTTACCAACACTAGTCCACGATCCATTAGGCATTTATTGACAAGAAGGATCAATAGTACAAAAGTGGCCCAACAACACAAGTACTGAGTATTGACTGTCGGCCTCTGAATGATAGAGGTTATAAAGTCTAGCCACTAGTATGGCCGGCAAAATTGACTCGCACCCGTTAACCTGACCCAAAATATTCGACTAGAAACTCGTTTTTCACCCAAAAATAACGAACCAAATAGGAGCAGAACTCCGAAATAACCCGAACCAGACCCGACCCGAATTAAAGTAAACCCGAAGTGACCCGAATCTACCCAAACCCGAAGATATCCGATCCGAATTTGACCCAATAATGATGACCACAACCCGATTCCGATCCGAAAAATTATCATATTAGTTACTTTTTAAACAAATTTGAGGAAAATATTGTCATGAAATATCTCTATTATATAAGTCAAGAGGGGAGCAATGGTGTCCGCCTAAAAATTTACTTAATTGCCCCCTCTGGCCACCTAATTAACCCTAATTCCATGCATAAACTTGCCAAAACAAAAATATTAATTAAATCAAATTTAAACCCAATTAACTCATACTTCCTCCGTTTTTTTTAGATGTTACACTTTCAAAAATTGTTGTTCCCTAGGCAAAAATTGGAGGAGTAATTAAGAGAGAATTAACACAGGGTTTAAGGGAAGGGGGGAGAGAGAAAAGAGGACCCTAACTTGGGTTCCCCACCACCATCCCAACAGCCCAGAGAACTCCCACCACCACCCCACCGCCCACCTGAAATTCGAACTACCCACCCTGCCATCCAAAACCCCACCCCACTCACCCGAAAACCCCATCCAGCCACCGAAAAGCCCACCCCACCCGCCGAAATCCCTACCCACCCACCCGAAAACCCCACCCCATCGTCGAAATCCCCACCCACCCACCCAAAAACCCCAACCACGCGCAGAAAACCCACCCCAGCCCCGCGAAACCCCACCTCTACCGCCGCAAAATTCCACCCCATCCTCGAAAACCCCACCTCTACCGCCGAAAATGGAGGCCGTGGTTTTGTGCGAAAAAAATTGCGTGGTATTCGGTAGGTGGGGGTGGGGATTTCGGTGGCTGGGTGGTGATTTCGGTAGGTGGGGAAGGTTTTCGTGGGTGGGGGTCTTGTTTTTAGGTGGGTGGGTGGGGTTTTGGGTGCTGGTGGGATTTACGGGTGGGTGGTAGCGATTTCGGTGGGTGGTGGGTGGTGGTGGGAATTCGCCGGGCTTCGTGGTGGTGGGTAAGGAGGCTGCGAGGTGGGGAAGGGAGGGGCAGTTGAGGTGGTGTGGGAGGGGTGGTGGAAGAGAAGGGATGAGGTTTAATTAATTTTGGATTAGTATATAATAAGGTTAAATTAAGTTAGTTTAATTTTGATTAATCCTTATAAGTAAGGGTAAGTGAGTAATTTTACAACATAAAACTTTCTAATTTAGGAAATAAAAAAAGTGTAACATCTATTTAGAAACATGCAATTTAAGGAAAGTGTAACATCTAAAAAAAACGGAGGAAGTATAAGATTCAATCATATAAACTTGCCAATAAAAAAGATTCAATCAAAGAGATTCATAATCAATAATTTACCAAACGTTCATACTACATACAATAACAAAAAAAATTATACGGCACAACATCCTCTCAAATCAATTTTTTCATAACACAAACTCAATTACAAATACAAACTCCAAACAAAAAAAATCAGTTCTATTTATAGATTGTAGCTTCACGACATTCTCAAATACGGAACTCTAAAATTTGTCACTTCTTTACCCTTATTCAGGTGCGGAGTTCGTTATTTAAAGTAAAATTATGTGTACGGTTCTATGTTAAGTAAATCTTAAAAATATGTACTATGTTCGAGTAAAATTAAACTCAAATTACAGTAAATCCTACGAATATGTGTCGTATTTTATTTTTTTCAAATTTTTTTTAACATAAATATAGTTTATTCAAAATTCAACTCGAAGATAGTTGAAGTTTGAATTAAAATTACATCATAAATGGTCGGGAAAAATGAAATTTCGTCAAAAATAACTTTAATATTCGTTCTCTGGATATGAAAAAAATTTGAGACAAAATATGAGAACTCGAATTGTTTTTGTGTCCATCTATTAAAAAGAATTTGAGAAAACAGTACTTAATCCCATATATTAAAATCAAATTTCGTTAATATAACTTTAATATTCGTGCCCAAATTGAGACATAATATGAGAACTCAAATTTGGGAGAAATCAAAGAAATACTTATACCTATATATTAACATCAAAAAATTGTGCCAATAATTGAATTTCAACATAAATTGTAAAGCTTGGGCCATGACCGCAAGCAAGCTCGGCGATCCATGACGGGCTGAGCGAAAGCCAATTTCATGACCGCCAAAGTCAACTCTGCAACTTGCTTGAGATAATCTTCAGCTAATAATCGACGGTCTCAACTGAATAGAGAGAGAGAAAATCGAGTGTGTGGTTTGAATTGGGAAAAATTGATGAAGATGATGTTCAATTAGATAGAGAGGAAAAATATTGCGTGAAATTCCGAAATATACGTATAGTAATTGGGGGAGTAGTGGTTTGATTTAGGAAAAATATCGTTGCACGCATCACGTGCATTAAAGCTAGTTATATATAATTTAGCCACTGTCCATTAATTATTTAATTTACTCTCATTAGTCTTATATGTGTTTTATTTATTTGCGAGATCGAAAACTCAATCTAACCCGACCCGATATGATCTGAAATCTCATGGACCCGATATTAACCCGTACGCGAACGAGCCTGTCCCGAACAAAAACTTGACCCGATTATGGCTCGACCCGCTTTGACCCGTACTCGTACCCGACCTGTTTGATCCGTTTGCCACCTCTAGCCAGTAGCCTGCCTGGGAAAAAAAAGATTTGGATATGTTTTTTAGATTATGGCATGTTTGTTAGTCGTTAATAATGGTGGTCATGAAATTAAAGTAAATATTAAGTATAATATCACAATTCACAAGGAAAGTCCTCTTAAAATCTCAATGGGAGTGCACTTTCAACCCCAAGTTTGAATTTTTTTTTTCTCCAAAAGATAATTAGTTTCATTACCACCTACAAAATGGTATTGGATGAAAATGAAAATCTAAGAAGAAAAATAGACACATTAGAACAAATTAGTATTGTAATAATTGTGAGGAGATATTAGCAAGAGTAGCTTAAGAGAGAAGGAAAGAGAAGATAGATGACATGGAGTTGAGGATATATAGTGTCGAAAATGATATTAGGACCACACCTAGCTAAATGAGAGCGACGAATAACAATCCAATAAGGTAGTGTTTGGAAACTAGTATTTCATTTCAAATAATGGAATTGAAATCTGGAATTTAAAGTTTGTATTTCAATTCCTAATCACTATTTTGTAAAGGGGGTTTGTTAGAGGAGATAGAAAGGGGGTTTGATGGAGGAGAGAGAAAAAGTATTGGTTTAGTAAATGAGAGAGAAATGAGTGAAGTTGGATAGATACTCATGGAGTTGGATATGTATGAGGAGAGAATTTCAAATGACAAGGTAATAGCTTGAATTTCAAATTCTACTAATATAGGCTTTTGATAAGAATTTGGACAAATTCCATGCCATCCAAACAATAAATTTCATCCAAATTCAGAATTTGAAATGAAATCTTGCTATCCAAACATAACATAAGAAATATTGAGGTGAAAATATGATTGTGCTCAGTAAACTAATGTGAAAGAAGTAATTAATTAGCGAATGGAAAAGTTGAAAAAGTTTTAAAATCCTAATCTTCCCTTTTCTCTCTCGCCGTCCCCTCTTCTTCTTTTTTTCCTTTCTACAACTATAATGCGTTGCATGGATCTTCACATTCATGGTAATCCCCTTCTCCCATCTTGATTTTAGTTTTTAGTTTATTTTATTATTTTGTTCAATAAATTAGTCTCTTTTTATGAGAGTTTTTCGAACCTTCCCATGGAGATTTTTGTATCTCCATGTTGTGGAGGTTTCCACAGAAGTACCAACGAGAACTTCCATTTTTCCGAATAAGCACCTTAATGTAAATACTCTAGAGAACTTTTCTTGTCTATGTGCCAGTTTACTTTAATTTTTGATGGAGAGAGTAAGAAGTAGTGTACAATGTAGTGGGATCTAGAGAAGGGGGTCCAAAGTCCAAACACCAATTAATACATATGGGGCCAAGTGAAGTGCCAATTAAGGGGAATTCGGAGGAGGTTAAAGGCTTTCGAAATTCAAATTATTAAAACAAAAATAAGTATCCTATTTACACTTCCAAATCAAAATGTATCAAACAAATTAAGTGATAAGAAGCCAAATGGCACCTGCTATTGATGACAACCCTTTAGATTAACATTGGTTGTGTGGTGGTGGTGCAACAACGCACCAGGGGAAGGGTAAGAGAGAGAGTTGCATGGGGAGAGGTGGAAGAAGGGATACGAGAGAAGGCGAAGGCAGGAGATGGTGCTGTAGTGGCCGACAAAAGGGTGGTGAAATCCCACGAGCCGACGGCAGGGAGGCAGAGAGTGACTGCGGATAGTGGTGCAGTAGCAGTAGCAAGGGCGGGGGAGGGAAGGGGTGCAGGGGACTGCGAGGGGGGGTAGGGGTAGGGGTGGGGGGTTGCAGTGGTAGGGGAGGGGTGGGAAGTTCAGGTGGGGGTTGATGGTTAAGTTGAGGTGTGTATGGATTTGGATGGGAAGTTCAGATGGGTACAATGGTTAAAGTGAGGTGTATATGGTATAGGATAGACTCAAAGGGTGAGTTAAGCATATTAGAAGGACCCAATGTTTGCAATTTTTCACCGTTTGGGACCTGTTCTTTTTTTTTGCACCGTTTGGGACCCAAAACGGGATTATGAGCATTAAAGTTAACCTTGGTTAACTTGTGGGGCCAGTTGACAATTAAAACCCCCAAAAAGCTATCATTTGTTGTTTTTCCCAAAAAAAATTATGTCAGTTGAGAGAGAAAAAAACGCTAAAGATATCTTTTACCTTACCTGTACTTGGCGCCATTCTATCTTCCACTACACTCCACTCCCCTGTTTCTTTCAGAACTCTCCTTCATCTTTCTCTCAAAGGCGAAAACAAGGGCTTAGTAGAAGAAGCTTCATCTCCAAAATTTTCGGATTTTTCTTGCTTATATCTTTGTGGTAATCATCTAAACTCTATTATTTTTGTCTTTTTTAGCAAAATTCAGTTTTTTTTTGGGTCAGTTGGAGGGGTTTTGGTTCTTGTAGGTTTGGAAATTCAAAATTCTAAATTTTTTTTTTGTTCATGTTTGTTGTTTTTTTGTTCGTATTATACTTTGTGTGGTGGTTTTATTTTGTTTTGCATGTTTATCTGCTAAAAACTATGATGAACACTTAGGGTTTGTTTGATTTTAGTTATGAAATGAACTAACTACAACAGAGGGTATTAGGTTTTTTTTTATTTAGTCCATATTTAACTTTAGATGTTATTTTTTAAAGGATAAAATGGCTGAAGAAAGTGAAGCTACCCACCCAGTGTTGTTGATGCCTGAGATTATGACTTTTCATGTGTTCCCAAGGCTGAGCAGACGTGACAAAGGGTAGTCTCACTTGTATGTAGGGAATGGAGGGACATGTGGAATTGGAAGTGGTGGATTCCTGAAAGGGCTGCTGTTTGGGCTAACCGTTTCCGCAATTGGATATGCTGGACATAATTGAGAACAATTCTGCTTATTTGTATGAATGGTTGGCTGAATATGATGCTGATTTTTTCTTGGATGAAGAAGATTATGATTGATAGGTTGAAGTCCCCTGCTTGCAAGTAGTACATGTAGGTTTTTTTTTGGGTTATTTGGTTGTTGTAGCAGGGAGTTTGGGTTGGTAGTATAGGGCTTCTTGTTGTTTTTTGGTGATAGATAGCCCTGATTTTAATATCAGAATGATTTGAAGTTGCACTTAATGATGGAAATGGATTCCTTTTGTAATTGTAAGAATCCATTTCCAATAGTAAGTGAATTGATATGTATTCTAACTTCTATTTGAATGGAATGAAATCATTGGAAATCTCATATTGTGTTTAATTATTACTTATTTTGTTCACCTGTTTTGTTAATTTGTAGTTTTGTGGACTAAAAACATGGAAATAAGTATGTGCATTGTGGTCCATCATGGTGGAAGATGGGTGCATAAACCAGATTTGGTATATGAAGGGGGTGAGGTGAGGATTATAGATGATTTACCATCTGATCTAGATGTTAATTATCTTAGGTCCCTGATAAACTCTCTAGGACATAAGAATGTGATAAAGTTACACTATTGTGATCCATTTAAGGAACTAAAGCTTGGTCTTAGATTCTTGGATTATGATAGTACAACTTTTGGCATGTTCTTAAGTTTATTGGAGAAGCGTAGGATGCTTGATCTTTTCACAGAGCATGAGGATCTTCCCACTGAAGTTATAAATGTTGATGAAAGTGACAATCATAATAGAGAGTTAATTGATTTGGATGAAAATGATGTAGTTTGGAATGCTTATGTGGAAACTTGTCATGTGGTGAAAGATGTTGATGAAAATGAGCAAAGGGTGGATGATGCAAATAGGACTCAATCACTTAGCTTAGGGTCTGTTGAATCAATTGATATAGACTATGATGACCAAGGAACTGACAATGAGGATGATGAAGTGATGGAGGCAAGGCACATCATTTTATTTGAAAAAAAGAAAGAAATGGCATACAATCAGGAGTTTCAGTCACTTGACAGAGTGGCTGAGAGGAAGGGTATAAGTGATGACCATGGCTCTGACTATGAAGGTGAGTCATCTGACTTAGATAGCCCTCCTAATTCAGAAGATGAGGGTGATTGTGGCTATCTTCTACCACCCCCTGCCCCTATAAACAAGAAGAACAACCATCCAACTACTAAGAAAGTTGGTTTGCTGCAGGAGGAATGCCCTTTCTTTTTGGGACAACAGTTTCAGAATGCAAATGAGTTTAGGGATGCAGTAACCAACTATTGTTTAACTGTTGGAAGAGACACATATTTTAGCAAAAATGATGCAAAGAAGGTAGGGGCTAGGTGCAAATCACAGAAGTGTCCTTTTTATGTTTGGTGTTCACTTGAAAGGGGAAAAGGACACCTAGTTGTTAAGACCCTGGTTCCCACACACAATTGTGGAAGGTTAGCCACTGTGAAGAAAATTAGGGCAGCTTGGATTGCTAAAACCTACCATCAGAAGTTCAAAATTAATCCTTACATCAAATGTCAGGAGATAGTAGATACATTGTGGGCTGAAAGAGGAATTAAAGCTTCATTGTGGCTTGCTCTAAAGGCCAGAAGAAAGGCACAAGCACTTATACTAGGGGAGTATGAGGAGCAGTATGGTCTACTACATAGATATGCACAAGAGTTGCTAAAGTCAAACAGAAATAACACAATAAAGTTTAAACTGACCCAAGGTGTGTTTGAAAGATTGTATGTTTGTTTTGATGCACTTAAAAGAGGGTTTCTTGCTGGTTGCAGACCATTCTTTGGTATTAATGGTTGTTTTTTGAAAGGTCCATTTGGTGGGCAATTACTTGTAGCTGTTGGAAGGGATGGGAACAACCAAATGTTCCCAATTGCTTGGGCATGTGTTGAGGTGGAGTCCACAGACAGTTGGGGATGGTTTTTACAGCTCTTGGCAGATGATTTAGGGACAAGTGATGGTCATGGTTACACAATCATGTCTGACCAACAAAAAGGTTTGCTAAATGTTGTGTCCCAAATATGGCCAAAAGCAGACACAAGGTGCTGTGCAAGACATGTTTATTGCAATTTCAGGCAAGTCTTTGGTGGTGGCTTAGAATATAGAAGAGGGTTTTGGAAGGTTGCTAAAAGCACAACAGAGGCTGACTTCAACAGACACATGGAGCTTTTTGGTGATATATCAAAGGCTGCTGCAGCAGATTTGAAGAAAAGGAACACAAAAAAATGGGTCAGGGCCTTCTTGACCACAACTTCAGTTTGTGATAGCATTGATAACAACATGAATGAGGTGTTCAATGCATACATCTTATCTTCAAGGCACAAACCTATAATAACAATTGGAAGACATTAGAGAAGATTTGATGGAGAGGTTGCACAAGAAGAGAGACTTCATCTCAAAGAAGGAAGTTGAAATCTGCCCTAGGATTCAATTAAGGCTGGAAAAATCAAAGGTTGATGCAAGAGGTTGGTCTGCATTTTGGGATGGACACTTCTCTTATGGAGTTAGAGAAGGAGCTACACAAACAAGGTATGTTGTCAGCTTGTTAGATAGAACATGCAGTTGCTATGCTTGGCAACTCAGTGGTGTTCCATGCAACCATGCAGTGGTTGCAATATGGAAAGCACATGAGCTGCCTGAACACTATGTGTCCCATTACTTCTCTAAAGAAACCTACCTCAAAGCTTACCAATTCCCACTAGAGCCACTAAATGGACCTCAACAATGGCCTACATCACCCTACCAACCTATCATTGCACCACCACTGAAAAAAATTCACAACAGACGCACAACTAAAAGAAAGCCATCCTTAGGAGAGGTAACTAGTTGTGGCACAAAGTTGTCAAAGAAAGGAGTGATTAATAGGTGCAGTAATTGTGGGAACAAGGACACAATAAGAGAAAGTGTCAAGGCACACCTAAGGAACCAGCAGCCCCTCAACCACCAACTCAACAGAAGAAACAAAAGCAAGGTGGAAATGGATTCCAGACAGAAGCAAGGGTAAGAACTGTATGCTTGTGTTCATTTTTTTTTTTGCAAGAGAATATTTTTTTTAATTTGCAACAGACTAATTAGTTATCATTTGGCAGGTGTTTAATTTAAGTCAATCACAATCACAGTCAAATGCATCAAGCATAACTCAATCACAGTCAAGCAATGCAAGGACATTTGGTTCATTATACAAAGGACCAACTCAGTTATTTTGAAAGATAAGCTTACAAGGTAATCACTACATTTCTACTTCACATTTTCTTAACAAACACTGCAATTATCAACCCTAACACTACAATAAACACTCTCATTTTCTTAATCTTTCTTTTCAGCTCTTGCACTTCATCCTCAAGCTGCATCCTCTTCCTCATATATGCCACCATTTCGTTGCTCAATTCAATATGGTGAGGACTGTCTATCCATTCAAAGAACTCACACCCATGTCTTGTTCTAAAATTTTCACAAATATAAAACCTCATGAATGGATTTCTGAGGGTTTTTGACACCCTTTTTTTGGCAACCTTAGCACAGTAGCATAATACTTGACTGTGATTCATCTTCTTCACTGCAGGACTGCCAATACTAATTCAGAGATGCTGCAATGGAGTTTTTTTTTTGGGTTATAGGTTATACATTTTTTTGGGAAGAATTAACATGGTGTTTTTGATTTTTTTGGATGAAGAAAACTGGTTCATTTGTTCCATGTTCCATGGAACCCATGTATTTATGCATTGAATGAAGCAACGATTACTTTTTTGGATTTTACTGAATATTTAATGCTTTGTTTTTTTTTTAATTATTATTATACCTCCGGTGGGTTAAAGTCTGGTTAACTTACCGGATTCCTTAACCCAGGTCCCAAATGGTGCACAAAAAAAGGATAGGTCCCAAAGGGTGAAAAAGTGCAAACTTGGGGTCCTTCTTATTCGCTTAACTCCTCAAAGGGTAGTGTTGGTTAAGCTGAGGGAATAAAAACTACAAAATTATTAAGAGGAATAAAATTAGAAAATGATTTACAAAAACTAAATTCAAAAAAGTTATAAAACAAAGAAAATAAATGAATGATGAAATGAGAAGTAGAAATTAATAAAAACCATTCATTATATTAATTAAGCTAAAAGAAAAAAAAACAAAAAACTAATAAAAATCATTAATTAAGCTATTGTTAGGCATTTTAGGAAATTTATCAAATCTAAGGGGTATTTGGTGAAATGATAATGTGACGGAAACTTAACGACAGGGGCATTTCAGAAATTTTTACCAAACCTCAGAGGTACCTAGTGAATATTGGAAAACACGAGGTACGAAGTGAATATTAAGAAACATCATGAGTACATGATGAAAAAACCGAAAAAAAAAAAAAATGAACACCACATCCACAAGGACTAAAATGTACGCATTACATTTAGGGGCCGTTTGGTTCGTTGAGAGGAAAGGGAAAGAGTTTGAGAAAGGGTTACAAGAGGAATGGAAAGGATTTCCCTTTGATTAAAAATGTTGTTTGGTTAGGAACATCAAAGAAATTGGAAAATTTTTATTATTATTAAAATAATAATAATAACAAATAATAATAATAGATAATAATAAATAATAATAATTAATATTAATAAAAATAATAATATTTATAATAATAGTTTTTAAATAATAATAAATAATAATAATAAATAATAACAAATAATAATAAATAATAATAATAATTATTATTATTAAATAATAATCATAAATATAAAAATAATAAATAATAATAAATAGTAATATTAATAATAATAAATAATAATTATTATTATTAAATAATAATAATAAATAATAATAAATAATAAATAAAAATAAAAATAAAAATAGAAATAGAAATAGAAATAAAAATAAAAATAAAAATAAAAATAATAATAATAATAATAATAATAATAATAATAATAATAATAATAATAATAATAATAATTTCATGGTAGAGGGATATGGGGTAATCCCAAACCTTGGGGGGTGGTGGAGAATCAATCTAAGGGAAAGGAGTAATCCTAATAAGAAAAAGGGGTAAAGGGTTTGAAAAAACACACTAACCAAACACTCACAAAGGGAAACAAGGAACTCAATTCCCTTTCCCTTTCTTGAAACCCTCCAACCAAACGCCCCTTTACTCCCAAGTCCTAACTCCTAACTGTTAACCATAAATTCAATGTCTAATTCGGGGTTTAACGTGTTTATTAATTTTTAGAAAGTAGGAAACGTGGTCACAACAGAACAAGAATAAATCAGATGAAGCCTAATTTTATTTTTTGGTCCAACCAAGTGAAGCACATTTGCTCATTCGGATCCTTTGCCTATGATAATGGATTGGCTGCATGCGTCCCTACCTTATAAGCTCACCAAACGATTGAATTGGAGGACCCTCCTGATTCTAATTAATATTCTACAAATTCAATTGGTCCCAGAGCCCAGTCAACAAAAAATTTAAAAAAATCAAGAATGGTTGGTTCAAGCTTGTGATTGACGTTGATAAGAATTACAAATAATTAGGATGTGTTTTCTTCTTCATTACAAAAAAAAAAAATGTTTCAGATTTCAAAAGATTTCATGATTTTAAAATTTCAATAACTTGAAATGAAATTTAAAACTTTTATCCTACTGATCTTTCAATATCACCGTATTTTATCAGTTAGTAATTATCGAAACTGTCCATCAATTTATATATCTTAGACCATATTATAACCAACCAATTAATTGTACACAAAAGGGATACAATATTTCAATTCATTTAAATGAGTTTACATAAGTTCATAAAGAAAACTCAATTTTACTCAAACTAATAAGTTTCGATATGTTTCAATTAATTCAACAAAAATAAGGTGAAAAGAGGAGAGACAATTCTTAAACATCCTTTGTGCGAACACATGTACTAATAGGGGAATAGGGCTGATTAATAGGTTGGATCGATTTGGATTGCATTAATGACATATAGACGGGTTACTAATTTCTTTAAAGAGACCAACCTATTTAATCAAAGCTAAGGGGTTAAAAAAATCAATTTGACCCGACTTTTACTTATTAAACTGGTTACCAAGTGTCCATTTAATCATTCGTATTGTTACAATGTTTGTAATGCATTATCACTTTAGACTTTTTTTCTTTGTATTTACCACCTTAACAAGTTAAATAGCTCGATAAATTAATATTCACGATGACTTGTCATGAGGTGAAGTACGAGGGGCCTACCTAATATATTCTTTCCATTTTTTTTTCTCTCATCACCACATTATATCTCCTTGATTTTTCTCTGCCTCCCTTAGAATCATTAAGATATGACCTAGGTGCAACTCATTACCATTCCTCTTTGTAGGTTGTCAAGCCCGAAATGACATGACTCTTATTTATACAACCTCAACAAAAATTCTAGACTAGAAAGACAAATTAAAGAGAAAAAGTATTTTATGTATGAGACATAAATAAGATCACCACGAAATGTACTTCCACCGTAACAAAATAAATGTTACACTTTGACTTTTAAGTTTGTCGATGTAATACTTTGACCATTAATAACTTTAATTGTGTATTAGTTTAAATTAAAAAAGTTAATATTATGAAAGTATACATTGAGAGAAATCAAACAACATATTATATAGTAGGAATTGATTTTATCTAAAACTAAAAATATATGGTCAAAGATAGTAGGTTAATGGAACAATTTTAATTTCAAAGTATAACATCTATTTTATTACGGAGAAAATATATCAAAACAGATATTCCACAGACAGGGAAAAACAAAAAAATATCTCTTTCATCAAAATATGCAACGACTGTAAAATCTAACCATCAAGACATCGATGAGCTAAGGGAGTAATGCTTAGCAAATCACATGAAAAGCTCCCAACTCTCGAATTAATGCCTAAAAGAATCCAAGAATATTGAAAAGGGGACTGGAGTTACAAGGCATTAGACGAATAAATATAGATGGTCCAAAAATTTTATTACATCTCAAATTCTCAAATCTCAACCATGGATCTAAAGCTTTGGAATAAATCAAAACTAAAGAACCCTAGTTTTCTACTGGGATATGGTGATCCCTGTTTTTCACTTTTGTTAATTAATTTTTAAATTTTTGTTTACAATGATATAAAGGGTTATAATTAGGGGTGAATAGAAATTCCGTATATCTTGTCTCAGACCCGATATGGACCCGGACCAACTGGGTCCGAGTCTGGGTTCAAAAATGGACCTAGTTGCATCCGGTTCTAATTCTGGGTAGAATTTTATTGGACCCGGTACCAGGTGGGTACCCGATTTGCCCGGTTCCGACTATGGGTATCCGGTTGGAGCGGGTCTAAGCTCGGGTATCCGGTAATTAGAATTGGTTTTTTTTTCATATACTTATATAAAATTGGTAATAGGATAATAATTGCTAAGTAATAAGTTAGTACTTAGTAGGCCTTTAGGCCCATTTAATTTTTTTTAAAAAATTTTATAGCTCAATTGGCCCATCTTAGTATGTTGTTAAACTTACAACTGGGTACCCAGTTCCGAACCTGGTACCCACTGGTTCCGGGTCTGGGTCCAAAATTTTAGGACCCGGTAGGAGCAGTTCCAATTCAAGATTTTTAATATCAACTGGGTCCGGGTCTATGAAATTCTACCGAGTACCCGGTTGTGCTCACCTCCTAGTTATAACTTATATACTAATATACCTATTAGGGATGAGCACAACCGGATACCCGGTAGAATTTCATAGACCCAGACCCAAACCCAGTCGGTATTAAAAATCTGAAATTGGAATTGAAACTGGTCCAACTGGGTCGTAAATTTTTGCACCCAGACCCGGAATCGATGGGTACCAGGTCCAAAATTGGGTACCCAATTGTAAGTTTAACAACATACTAAGATGGGCAATTGAGCTATAAATTTTTTTAAAAAAATTAAATGGGTCTAAAGGCCTACTAAGTACTAACTCTTTACTTAACAACTATTATCCTATTACCAATTCTATATGAGTATATGAAAAAAAACCAATTCTAAGTATCGGGGACTCGGACCTAAACCCGCTCGAACCGGGTATCCAGAACGAAACCGGGTACCCACCAAGTACCGGGTCCGACAAAATTCTACCCAGAATTGGAATTAGATGCAACTGGGTCCATTTTCTTGGACCCAGACCTGGATCCAGTTGGATCGGGTACAGGTCTGGACCCGACAGGTCCATATCGGGTCCGAGCCTAGATCTAAGTATTCGAAATTTCTGCTCACCCCTAATACCTATCCATCCTTATGTACGGACCATAATTCTCAAAGCTAAAAAAACAGTAAGAGTAAGACCAAAATTTTGAAAACTTTTTTCAAAAATAAATCAAAATCTACGGAGGACTAAATACAAGAGTAAAATCACAATTCTAAAATTTTAAGTCTTAGATTTGTTGGTACTTGTCAAAATCAATCATTAAAAAAAACAATAGGAACAAATTTAAAATTTAGAATTAAGAGGAAATGACAATTGTAGTTTTAATGTCGCAAACCTTCACAAACTAGAAGGAAAAACCATGGGGAAAACTCTAAACCCTAAGCCTCCCCTCTCCTTTTCTCTCTCTAAAACTCTAGCCTCCCTTACCCCTTCTTCATCAATTAGGGGGCTACCATAGATGTTTTCATCCATGGTAAGCCTCTTTTTCCCTTTTATTTTCAGTTTTTAGTTCATTTTCTTGTTTTGTTCAATAAATTAGTATCTCTTTATGAGATTTTCTCAAACCCTTTTATGGGGTTTTTAGTTTCTGTTTTGAAAATCTCCTTCTCCCCTATGGGAGTTGTGACTTGTGAGTATGGTTCTTTTGTTTTTAGGTATGAGAAATTATTCTCATTGGTTGAAGTTCGAGATTCAACATGAAGAATTAGGGTTTCACAACTTCTGTAAAATTATGGAAGACTATTGGAGTACTTTCATCCCGAAATTTCCGCATCTGCAGATCGTATGTCGAACCAGAGCGAACTCACAGATTGCATTACTTCAGATGAAGATTTTTATTAAGGCAAAATTAAGTCAAATCTGTGATGTTTACATTTCTAGGATGATATGTATTTCTATTAGAATTTTATGTTTTTCAGAAATGACTTGTAAGTACCGTTTGGCGAAATATTAATGAAATCCCTTTTCTTTCTTTAAAAAAAAAAAGAAGAAGGAAAAACCATGGAACTATCATTAATCAATCAACGAATATTAGTGATCTCTCATCACTCATCACAAATCTCGTGAATTACAATCTCTCTTGAAAAATCTTATCCATGGACCATAAGACTTTGTCATCTCTCCCCATCGTTAATGCTTATGTATTCGGTATTCCATAAACGTGTCAATACTTGGGATCCCTTTATGTCGTACAAGTGTGCCAACCTTACTTCAAGAAACAAATATTTCAAACTCTCAACAAATTCTAAGATACCTCCTCCTTTTTAATAGTTGTTCCACTTCGTTCACACGTTTGCTAGTAGTGGCAGATCCAGAATTTTTAAATTGGGATACTGTAAATAAACTTGGTCACAATATTGGCAAATGTTATCAGGTGTCTTGGAACGCTGTATAACAAACTTATATTTATAAATTATTCTCACAAAATATATTTTGTATTAAAATAAGTTTCTTATTAGCACTCCGGACACCCTTTAGTAAGATCGTATTTAAAAATACTCTATGTTCAAAATATCTATACATATATATTAAAAGGCGTGCGAAAACAAGAAAATGTGCCACGTGGCGCTCTCCCTATGGAGTTTTAGTTCATATAATCCATGTACAATAAAAAAATTAAGAAATTGCATAGTATAGGGTTTGATCCCGAGATCTCAAGTACATATACTAAAGTTTTAACCACTAAGCTAAGTTGTATTTAGTGTTATTATCATAAAGTATTATATTAATAAATGAAATTTTTTCTTTCCCGGGGCATAGCCCGGGCCTAATAACTAGTTACAACCTAAAACGTTGTTTAGAAATTAAGGTCATAAATGCCAAAATATGAAAATAAATAAATATTCAAATACAATTGTACTTTCTTCCAAAAATATGCGAATTTTTTCGCAGAGAATTCTAGTAACAAAATTATTTCTCTCTTTATACCATTTTCAAAATTAATTCCCTAGGTACCGTCTACATAGGACTGAAAGTGATTTTTTTTTCTTTTTAATTTTAAACAAAACCGCTAACAGAAATAGTGATTCTTTAAGATATACCACTACTTCAATTAGTGATATTGTTTTAATGAACCACTAATCAAAGTAGCAGCTCACCAATATTGAGACACTAGTGATTTACTTGTAATTCATTCGCTTATCACTCGTTCTCTCTCCACTGCCGTATTTGTTCTCTCTCCTCTTTTCAATTTTCATCACCCTCCTCCATATAACATACCTTCATCATCCAAAAATTAGATAATATCCATTAAAATCCTATACCTCTACAGTAAGTTTTGTTGTTTGTTGATGTATTTCCTGAGTCCTGACATATATGAGTACAAATAAACACTATACTTAAATACTACCTCCTATTATATGGTTTCATTTCTTCAAGGATTCATACTTTTTCTCTTTTCATTTCTTACTTGCTTTGTTATTTTTTGTTTCCAGTTTCCTTCTTCCTCAACCTTTTCCTGCTAAAATTTACACATTTTTTTTCCACTTTAGGGTATTGCAGAACCCCCAAAGTCCCCTCGAAATCCGCCAGTGTTCGCGAGTCACTAATTTCAACTTTAATATATCTAATTATCAATAATAAAAAAGGTACGAAAGAATATTTTAAAAATATACATTAAGACGAATCTAACAAGATCCCACGTGACAATATGTATTTTCGGACCCTACTATCATGTTGTAATATGGGCTTGCAATGCCAACACCATGCCCTCCTATATAAAGATGGGATGAGTACGCTTCATTGACAACAAAGCCAAATTACTACTGGTCACGAGGCTATTATATTCTTAACCCTAGAAATGCAACAAAAATATCATAAGTACGCTTCTCTAACCAAGTTAGATGATCAAGTTCTTCAAAACAAGACCTTGGTGTTTAATGTAGAAGAGACACTATTGAAATCATTTTCAATGTTTTCTTACTTCATGTTAGTAGCTTTTGAAGGTGGAGGGCCACTAAGAGCCCTAATCTTGCTCTTTCTATACCCATTTATGTGTATCTTGAAAGAGGAAATGAGGTTAAAATCCATGGTTTTTATTTGCTTTTTTGGCATCAAAAAGACAAAATTTAGTATTGGAACAACTGTTTTGCCAAAGTTCTTCTTGGAAAATGTTGGTGATGAAAGCTTTGAAGTGGTAATGAGGTTTGGTAGAAAGGTGGGTGTGACTAATTTACCGAGGATTATGGTTGAAGGATTTCTCAATGATTACTTGGGTGTTGAAGACATTGTTGGGAGAGAGATTAACGTTGTAGGTGGATATTACACCGGGTTGCTTGATGTAGTAGTAAATGATGAGCAAGAAACGACCTTTGCACATATAATGTCTCAAAGTGAAAAAGTTGGAATTTCTTGCAACAACAAATGTTGCCAGACTCCTCATGATCCCTTCAACTATTGCAAGGTAAGTAGTGATACTTCATTTTTTGTACGACTTGTTGGTTAGTGGTCGTAAATGGTGTTAAGAATAATGTAATTATAATATCAATACCTATATTAATGAAATTTCATCATAAAAAAATATTTTCCTTTATAAATTCTCATTACTACACAATACCATCTTCCTAATTGGTATTTGATAATTGTAATGATTTTCTTTACAAATTTATAACACAATGCATATTACCATAATTTATGACAACTAACCAAATCAACACTTTGATTTCACATTTGGGAAGAAAAAAAATATATGTTGCCACCTTTTGTAGAATAATTAGTTATTAGGTCCGGGCTATGCCTCGGGTAAGAAAAAATTTCATTTATTAATATAATACTTTATAAGAATAACACTAAATACAACTTAGTCTAGTGGTTAGAACTTTAGTATATGTACTTGATCTCTCGAGATCAAACCCTATACTATGCAATTTCTTAATTTTTTTTTAGTGTACATGGATTACATGAACTAAAACTCCCTAGGGAGAGCGCCACGTGGCACTCGCCTTTTAATATATTTGTATAGATGGGAATACTAATTCAGGCGATCATATAATCAAATTTTCAAAAAGTTTGTATAATATCTTTTAATATGTATTACAAACTAACTCACATATATAGTCCGTTTATAATGTTAGATGATTATATTCAAGGATATTAATAAAGTCAAGCAAGTTTTGCTTATCAATCCAATGTCTTAACTAGAGGTAGTTACTACATAAATGGAAAAATGGACACTCTATTAATCTGACTTGTGTGGACCCGGTTCACGTTAACATTAGTGTGCACCAGGCAAAATAACATATCATTACTGAACAATCCACTATATTATGCGAAAACCCACTATATTATGCAGAAATTCACTATATCATTCAGACCCACACTATATCATGCATATCTCACTATATTATTCAAACACACACTATATCATACAGAAACTCACTATATCATTCAGACACACACTATATCATACATAAATTCATTATATCATTTAGAAACACACTATATCATGCAGAAACTCACTATATCATTCAAACACACTATATCAAGCAAAAACTCACCAACGGAACTTTTCTCTCTCCCCTCTTTCCTCCCTACTTTCAAAAACCCTAGCCTCCATTGTTGATTTTTAAAGGGGCTTCCATCGGTTTTTACCGTTGGAAAGCCCCCACCTTTGTTTTTTTTATTTGTTTTTAGGTTTCCAATAACGATTTCTCCCTCGAAAGAAAGGGTTTTCGATCTCCTTCGTAAGAAAAGGTTTTTCGATCTCCTTCGAAAGACAAGGTTTTTCGACCTCCTTCGAAAGACAAGTTTTTTCGACCTCCTTCGAAAGACAGGTTTTTCTCCTCTTTTAGAGGGGGAATTTCTACAGGTTACAATCCGGGATACTAGATCTAATGGATTGCCGTGAAATTATTTTGTTGGTGAAGAATTATGCGGGATCACAAAGGTTATCAATTTTTCGAATACGGTCAGATGAATCCGACGAAAATCATCCTCACGACTACAAGGGATCGTTAGATTGTCTCTCCAACAAGGCTGTATTTTCCAGCGATATAAGCGGGAGATGTTCCACATTGCAAGATTTGTTTGACGATCGTAGTTTTTATGAAGGAAATTTTTGTTTGATTCAACTTATGTATTTGTTTGATTTGATTGCTTATGTAGATGTCGTATGACTTTTTATTAATGAATTAATTTTACTATTCAAAAAAAAAAAAAAGCAAAAACTCACCATATCATTTAGACACTCATTATATCAGGGAGAAACTAAATCATTCCATATGTTAGAACACATGTCATGATATATACTACGCAACTTAGATCTTCCTGTATGTTAAAATATTTTAATTAATTCCTCTATTATATTGCATATAATTTTACATTATGTTTTTCGTTAATAAAATATACTATATTGTATATAAGTTCACTATATTTCTATAGAATTCACTATATGAAGTTAATATCTTACCAACTCGGTGTACACTAAGTTAGTGTGCACCGGGTCCATTTCAATTTTTTCTATCTAGCTTATTGTGAGACGAAATAAATTCTCTTCAACCATATAATAGTAAGACTGTTAAGAGGCCATGTACTACTAGAAAATATTACCATAATCACTCCAAAGTTCAAACCGATTGTCTAGTGTCTGCCCATGGCCATGCATTGTTAATGCTAATGCTGTAGATGTATTTTATTTTTGACAGAGAAAAGAAAAATCTATAACAAATGTATTTAACTAAGGATATGGTAATATTATTTCAAAATATCTACGTTAGCCAAGTATGAAGAAGTTTATCTTTCATCTGTTACTGTAGTTAAAATTTCTCTTGTACGAATAATAAATTGATTAGCTATTTTGTCAGGATATTTATGTGGTGAGCAAGGATGATAAGGAGAGGTGGAACAATCTTCCTAGAGACAAGTACCCCAAACCTTTGTTATTTCATGATGGTAGGCTCGCATTTATGCCCACACCAATAAACACCCTAGTTATGTTTATTTGGCTACCATTTGGGTTTATCCTAAGCATCTCAAGAGTATTCATTACAATTCTATTACCTTACCAACTATCCACGCCAATCTTAGCCTTTAGTGGACTAAGATATCCTTCATCAATGCCTCTTTCTTCAAAACACATCTATATGCAAAATACTACTACTAGTAGCACAAATAAAAATTCCAAGGGCATGATATATGTATGCAATCACAAAACCGTACTCGACTCTATCTACATCTCATACATTTGTAGAATGAATAGCACTGTGCTTTCCTACGGCATAAGCAAGTTGTCTGCATTTCTATGTCCGGTATACACAATTGCCTTAACAAGGAACAGGGAGAAAGATGCCGCGATTATGCACAAGGTGTTGAGCCAAGGGAGAAATATTGTGATTTGCCCAGAAGGGACAACATGTAGGGAGCCTTATTTACTAAGGTTTAGTCCCTTGTTTGCACAAATTAGTGATGACATTATACCGGTTGCAATTCAACTTAACGTTAGCATGTTCTATGGGACAACGGCGAGTGGGATTAAGGCGTTTGATCCTTTCTGCTTGATGATGAACCCATGGCCTTCCTACTATGTGCAATTCCTTGAGAAGTTGCCTAAGGCTTGGACTTGTGGGAGTGGTGGGAGGACTAAATTTGAAGTGGCAAATTATGTTCAAGATGTTATTGGTAAGGCATTAGGGTATAAGTGTACTGCCTTGACAAGGAAGGACAAGTATCTAATGTTAGTGGGAAATAGCGGAGTTGTCAATTAGGGGTATAGGGTGTTTAATTGATCCTTTACTGCATTAGATTTCGAAAATAATAGCTTGTCACGTAGGGTGTAATTGTGCCAGAAGTAAATTAATAATCGTTCTACCATGTAGGGTGTAATTGTGCCAGAAGTAAATTAATGATCGTTCTACCATGTAGGATGTATGTTAAGGTTCATTTCGGCCATGTAAGAATTTATATAATATAAATTATAAAAAAGAAAATGTATTTTCTAATAACTACGTAGAATATGGTATTTGGGTATTGTTGTATTTAAAATATAGGGTAGCAAACTGTCATATTGTCTTCTTCAAGATGAAACTCTTAGTATATAGTATCTTTCGTGTGTAATGAAACACCATGTACGTGATTTTTCAGATTTCATTGATTAAGGCTCCGTTTGTTAGGGTGTAAAACGTTTTCTCGGAAAACTTTTTTCCTCTATTTTCATTTTTACATTGTTTGGTTGGCAAAAGAGTGTAAGAACATTTTCCCTTGGGGTAAAATTACTTTCCCAATGATGGAAAACCATTTTCCTTTCAAAATGAAGGGAAACTATTTTCTTTATCTCTCTAGTACACTCCTCTCACTACCTCCTTACTTTCCCTTTCATTTTCCTTTCATTTCATCATTTTTCTTACATCGAACCAAACAACGGAAAACTAATTTTGGAATTGTGTTTTCCATTGTAAATTGTTTTCCAGGAAAATCATTTTACCCTGAACATATTTTACGCCCTACCAAACGAAGCCTAAGAGTAACGCCATCGAAATCAGAAGACGGTTAGATAGAGATACATAAAAGACCTTGATAGTCCTTTTCTGTGGCCTCCTCTCTCTGCCAAATTCTCTTTCTAGAGTTTTTAATTTCCTTGGCCTCCTAGGCTGAAAATAGTCTAATCTTTATGGTGTTACTCTTAATAAATAATTTGCCAAAACTGTGGGAAGCAAGGAAAAAACTCGATTCAGTTAATTTTCTAATTGTTGTCAATACTAAATTACTAATTTTACATTTGGTGTTAGCTATACGCCTATAAAAACTCTTAACAGGACAAACTGATAAATTAATAAGTTAGTCAGATGTGGCACCAACATACTCTCCCACTATCATTTGATTATCAATAGTATTTCCAATCTTCAAATCAACAAACAATTATTGTCCCATGTCCCAAAAAAATTGAACATATACTTATATAAGGAAAGGTTACCAAAGTAGACTCTTTTAGAGCTTGTGAATGAATCTTCCTATCAATCTACATGTCCATGCATCATAAATTTTTCTCAGGTGGTGACATATTACCCTCAATTACAGCAAGGTTAAAAGGATACTACACAAAAAAGGTAATAAAAAAATCAATAACCCGAAATTTAATTAATAATAACCCCTATTCTATATACCAGTAACTTTAAAAACAAGTATAACTTTAACATCAATCAATATAAACTTAAAACCCAAAAAAAACACAAATTTCACAAACGTAATAGTAACTATAAAACTTAACATGTATGTCAAACCAAAAAAAAAAAAAAATCTTGTAAGTATGAGCTTCTGTAAATGCGACCATGTCTCATTGAGCAACAACAAAAAGCGGTCTATGACACGATTTGGAATGAACTCCAAAGGATACAATGTTAACAACTCTTCTGCTGCCAATAAATAAAAGTCATTGAAGATTATCATTTCTTCCCTAGTAGCTTAGATATGTTTTATAAAAAATACAGCTCAAACTAAAAAAAAAAAAGTTCAAATAACAAGTTACGATGGAACATAATAGTCATGAATTACAAAACAGTAATCAACATTTGAGTTTTCAAATATTTCATATTTAACTGAAATAGCTTTTTGTTGTCTCGCATAAATTTTAAAACCAAAGTCATCTTTTTACCTCCTGGTTCACCCAACTCCAAATCGCATTTAATAGGTGACAATGAATTGCAAAATTCTTTGTCAATCTTCTTCTTTGTCAATCTTCTTCTTTTCTAGAACAAACTAAGGATTAGTAACTAACTCAAGTATTAGTTAAAGTATAGGTTAATGACTGACTTAAATATAGGTTACTAATTAATGTTTTCGACTTTTAGATTTATAACATAAACAGTAATATGAAATTGTCCAAACAATAATAGTACCATAAATTTTTTATAAATAATATGAAGGAACAGGTAAATAGAAATACAACAAATGAGATCACAAACATGAAATTCATAAGTAGAAACCAGATCTACTCTTCGTTTAAGTTCTTCTCACTTAGCAACATTATCCATTGCTTTGTTAATATGGTCATTGAAGATGTTATGAACATGTGTGATTTCACTAATTGCGCCCAATGTATTTTCCCCTTCATTTTCCTTTAATTTAAGTAATTTGCTCATAGCTTTTGTAGTCTTTGAATTAAAAGACATCCCATGCTGCTAAATAATCCTGAGTGGCCTTCATTGTGAAGTTGAAAGCTTTCTTTGTGTGGTAGGGAGGAAGGGAAAGGCTTTCTTTGTCTTTTTATAAGGGCATTTAGAATTTGAGTCATTAACCTAGTGTAGGTGAATTGAATACTGGTTTTTAGATCCACATTTATTGTAATCAATATTGTTATTTTTGACTTCTAAATTAATGATGGTTATGTAAGTAAGATTTAGTGATCCATATCTTTAGGGGTTAATCATTGAGTTACTCATCTAAATATCTACATGTTAGTCATGCATCACCGATTAATATACATTCGTGTTACTTATTATTATACGCAGATATTACTGATTCATATTTTTGGGGTTAGTGATTTATATGAATAAACATTACTGATTCATATTTTGGAGTTATTGGTTAATATAAGTAGGTGTTACTCAATGATATTTTATAATTTACTGATTTATATAAGTAGGCATTAGAGATTCACATTTTCAAGGTTACCAGTTAATATAAATAGGTGTTACTCATTGATATTTTTGGGATTACTGATTTATATATGCCACATACAACAAAAGTACAAAACCCCTCAATTTCCATAGGACCATGCATCCCAAATTTGCAACCAATACAAGAATCTGCGATTACTGCAAAACTTTTTGTGAGAGCAACAACGACAATTAAATCCAAATGAACTGAGTGACTATTCACATTTCCTCAAAGGTTAACTTGGCAACATATCACTCATATATTAGCCATAAAAATCTCATTCACAAAACCAACCATAAAACTGAGGCCCCTAAACACTGAACATGAAAAAAAAAAACTTCAAGACATTACTCCACTAGTACATTGATAGGAGCACTTTTCTTGTACATCACATGATAATGGCATCTCTTAAATAGACCCAAAACTTATGATCACTCATATATTAGTCTTAAAAATCTCATTCACAAAACCAACCACAAAACTCAACAACCCTAAATACTAAACATTAGATGGTATATAGTTAAATACCTGAAAGCTAAACATTAGATGGTATATAGTTAAATACCAAAGGCTCTGATAATATTTTAGCTTTGAAAATTAGTAGAACATAAACAGGTTTAGTATAACATAACTTGGTACAATAAATATACACCCACCCTCCCAATTTCTACCCCTCCTGAATCTTTGCTCCGATATCTAATGTTATTAATTCTTTCCTAAATCAGGTGCATGTACCATATAAAATATCTGACTCCATCCATAAATAAATTCTCAAGCACTCCCTAATACAAGAAAGCATAGCTATTGGATGCTTCCCATACCCACTAACTGATTCTAAATACAATATTCTAGCTTCAATATATCATTTTGGATATCCAACAGATGTGCCTTAAAAGCTCTCACAAATCTAATTCACAATACCAACTATAATAAAGCACATACTTCAAAAACTAATTGTTTCCTGAAGAATTCTTTAACATGCGCTTACAATAAACCCTGGATACATTACTCCACTTATACCTTGATATAAGCACCTTCCTCAACACATCACATGATAAACATACCACCAAAAAATCCCCTGTATTACCTTTTTATCCCCCAAGGTGTACACAATTAATCCAAAGCATTTCCTCTGATTTCACTACAAACCAGTACAGGGTGGACACAAATAAATTCCTTTAAAGTCATCATTATTGTCACTTGTCAACGCTAATTTCACAATGTGTCAGTACTTATGCCATAAAACATTTAACAAAGAGGCTATATGATAAAGGATTGAACAATAGCATCATTACACTTGCTTTAGTATACCAGATCCTAAAACCAAATATGATGCAGAGAAGACCACACAGAGGTAAACAATCTCTTCAACTACTTCCAGCATGACCATATTCTTTCAAGGGAAGTTTCATCCATTCAAAACTCGCATCAAATCACATTCCCACATACCCACACGCCACAACAATATACAAAACTCATCATCGTATAGACCTACCTAAGTAAGCTAGTAGACAACAAGCATTGACATCAGCCCATATTTAAGTTATACAACATATGGTACCTACCTAACACTGATTTTTTTGTGGCTTTAAATACTGGAAAACAAGTATATTACAGCAAAATAAGTTGTGAAAGTTGTGAGCAAGAATATTTTCAATATGGACTAATATCTTAATACAATAATTATGAAAGTAAATACACCCACCATGCTACTTCCTATCTATCCTGAATCTTTATTCCAATCTCTCTTCTCTAATGTTATTGATAACACCTGCAAGTAACTTTTCACGTCATGGCACATATAATTTCATGTAAACAAGAATCTCTTTCACTCACTTCATCATACAAAAAACCATAGCCATCCCGTGTCATCATACCCACTAATTAAACCTTTGTTCTGCACGAAATTTTCCCACCTTGAAATATCATTAATAACATTCGTGGCCAATCATATCTATAAATCTATCACGAATCTCTTACAATTAGATGTAAATACCCAATTTGCCCAAAATTTAACATGGTAAAAAATCTCCTGTAATAAAGTCTCACAAATCTTACTAATGATACCAACCATTATCAATAAACCCTCCAAACTTACCCTTGCTTATACCTTGATTGCTGCACCTTCCTTGACACTTAACATAATACAAAGACCACAAAAAAAGCCTTAAGCTTTATGTCACCTTTTTTTTCCGCAAGTGGTATAAAATTAATTCAAAATATTTTTTGCTAGAAACATAAATGGGGAACATAACTTAGTTCCACTAAATTCATAATTGTTGTTTGCAATAATTTCACATTTGTTATCAGCTTTATGCCCATAAAAACTTTTAACAAATAGGCCAATTGGCGAAGCTTAAAATTTAGCATCATTTCACTTGCTTCATAATACTAGATCCCAAAGTCAATTATGATGCAAGAAGACCATACAAAAACAGCCAATCTCTTCCGCCACTTCCGGCATGAACATGCTCCTTCAAGAAGCTTTGTGTCCATTCCAAACTCACATCAAATCATACCCACGGACCCACAAGAACATACAAAACTCAGTTTATAAACTGCGGTAGCCGGTAGGTTAGAGCAATTGTACAACAAGCATTCACTTCAGAAATTCGCACATAACATGGCACCAACCTAAGGCTCTAATTGTTTTGAGCTTTAAATACTTCATCTTTTTTTTTTAATTGCACTATTTCGATTTTACGTTCGCGAAGACGCTTCTTTGAACGTCAAATCTCTAACTGCACACAAGTTAAAATTATAAAAAAAAATTGAAAAATTGGAATCCTTGCATAGAGAAAAATCTAACAAGGCCCTATTTGACATTGTTTTTTCTTATATAATCATGTGAGATAGAACAAAACTGGTTGATTAATAGTGCCGAAAATGAAAAGGTGCAATTAAAAAACCAGAGGAAGTATTAGAATAGCATGGAAAAAATAAGTTAATGACAACAAGAATATTTTCAATGTGACACAATATAACTTAGTAAACTTAAAATATGCACGCCCTCCCAATTTTTATCTTTCCTTAATCTTTGTTCCAATCTCTGGAGTTAACATTATATTAGGATAAAGGTAGTAATATATTCATGTATTCCTTCAATAATTATTTCTAATAAAAATCCTTGTAATCTCCTTGAATTATAGATAGATGAATAAAAAAACGAAGTGCTAAGGGAGAAGAAAGAACAAAATGTTGAGAAAAAGAGAAAAAAAAATTAATGGGATCTAGAAAACAAGCACCAAAAAATGAAGTCTAATGTTTCATTTAAAAGATCTGAAAAAGAAAAATTGACACTATTTTAAGGAAGGATAGTTAATTTAAATACTAATATAGACGCTAAGAATACCATCAAGTAACTTCCTAGATAATGACATATAATTTCATCCAAACAAGACTCTCTTTCAATAAACAACAACGACAATAAAATCCAAATGAACTAACTGACTATTCACATTTCCTCGAAAGTTAGCTTGGCAACATATCACTCATATATTAGCCAAAAAAATCTCATTCACAAAACCAACCATAAAACTCGGCCCCCTACACACTGAACATGAAAAAAAAAAACCTCAAGACATTACTCCACTAGTACATTGATAGGATCATTTTTCTTGTACATCACATGATAATGGCATCTCTTAAATAGACCCAAAACTTATGATCACTCATATAGTAGTCTTAAAAATCTCATTCACAAAACATGTAAAAATAAATAACCTGAAAACATTACTCCACTAGAACATTAATAGAAGCATTTTTTTGGCACATCACATGATAATGACATCTTCTAAATAGGCTCAAAACTTATGTCACCTTTGTTACCCCATGTAGTATAAAATAAATTCAAATAATCAAATTCACTTTATTATATATCGCCAAAACCATGAGGGGAAGGACCAACCAAATTGCATTAATTTCTTTATTGCTGTCAACTCTAATTTCACATTTGTTGCCCTTATAATCATCAAATTGAAAAATTGTTCTATGTTGATCCATTACTTGACATCTAAGAAAGATTCTCTTCCACTCACTTCATCATCCAAGAAACCAGAGTTTTTGGGTGTTCACGATACACACCACTAATGCAGAACACAATTATCGAGCCTCGACTTGTCATTAATACTATCCCTAGTCAATCAAAACACAAATCCAACAATAATGTGAATAAATCCAAATTTCCACTTTCCCCAAATAATCACAAAATCTCATCACATATACCCAACCATAATAACTCTCAAATCTCGACAACTCATTTCTCTGTAAAAGCTTAACATCTTTACAGTAAAACTCGAAAACAGTATGCCACTTATCCCTTCATTTCCACACCTAATTAGCCTAAATCCTTAGGTTGCCTGGTTTTTACCACAAGTAGTATATAATGCATTCAAAGCAATTCCTCTCATTTGCTCAAAACCAAGACTCACTTTCACTGCATCATAAAAGACATCATGGTCATTGGATGATCACTATGCACACCATTATCCTTTGTTCTGAATGAGACATTCCAGCCTCAAATTGCTATGCTCAAAACCAAGACTCACTTTCACTGCATCATAAAAGACATCGTGGTCATTGGATGATCACTATGCACACCATTATCCTTTGTTCTGAATGAGACATTCCAGCCTCAAATTGCTATTAATATTATCTCTGGTCAGCCAACACAAAATCACTAAGCAACAACGACAATTAAATCCCAATAAACTAAGTCACTATTCACATTTCCTCAATAAGGTTAGCTTATCAACAGGTCACTCATATATTAGTCTTAAAAATCTCATTCACAAAACCAGGTAAAAAACTCAACACCGGGCCCCTAAATACTAAACATGTAAAAAGAAAAATCCACAAAACATTACTCCGCTAGTAAATTGATAGGAGCACTTTCCTAGTACATCACTTGATAATGGCATCTCTTAAATAGCCCGAAAACTTATGATTACTCATATAGTAGTCTTAAAAATCTAAATTTACAAAAACCAACCACAAAACCCAACACGACCCCTAAATACTAAACATGTAAAAAGCAATAACCTGAAACCATTATTACATAGATAAAAGAACTTTTATGGCACATCACATGATAATCGCATCTCCTACATAGGCTCAAAACTTATGTCACCTTTGTTTCCCCAAGTATTATAAAAAAATCAAATCATCAACTGAATTCCTTATATAACGCCAAAACCATTAGGGAAAAGACCAACCAAATACCATTAATTTCTTTATTGTTGTCAACTCTAATTTCACATTCATTGCCCATATAATCGCCAAACAGCAAAACAGAAAAATTGCGCTATGTTGATCCATTACTTGACATCTAAGCAAGATTCTCTTCCACTCACTTTATAATCCAATAAACAACACTTTTTGGGTGCTCACCATACACACCACTAATGCTGAACACAATTATCGAGCCTCTGTTTGTCATTAATACTACCCCTAGTCAATAAAAACACAAATCCAACAATAATGTGAATAAATCCAAAATCCCACTTTCCCCCAATAATCGCATAATCTCATCACCTATACCCAACCATAATAACTCTCAAATCTCGACAACTCATTGCTCTATAAAAGCTTAACATCTTTACAATAAAACCACAAAACATTACGCCACTTATCCCGTTCATTTCCACACCTAATAAGCCTAAAACCTTAGGTCGGTTGGTTTCTTACCACAAGTAGTATATAATGCATTCAAAGGAATTCCTATCATTTGCTCAAAACCAAGACTCTCGACATCGTGGTCATCGGATGTTCACCATCCACACCATTGTCCGCTGTTCTGAACAAGGTATTCCAGCCACAAATTAACATTAATATTATCTCAAGTCAACCACCACAAAACCATTAAGCAACAACGACAATTAAATCCCAATAAACTGGGTCACTATTCACATTTCCTCAATAAGGTTAGCTTGTCAACAGATCACTCATATATTAGCCTTAAAAATCTCATTCACAAAACCAACTACAAAACTCAAAACCGGGCCCCTAAATACTAAACATGTAAAAAGAAAATTCCACAAAACATTACTCCGCTAGTAAAGTGATAGGAGCACTTTTCTAGTACATCACTTGATAATGGCGTCTCCTAAATAGGCCGAAAACCTATGATCACTCATATATTAGTCTTAAAAACCTTATTTACAAAACCAACCACAAAACCCAACACGGCCCGCTAAATACTAAACATGTAAAAAACAATAACTTGAAAAAATTACTACATTGATAAAAGCACTTTTTTGGCACATCACACGATAATGGCATCTCCTACATAAGCTCAAAACTTATGTCACCTATGTTTCCCCATGTAGTATATAAAATAAATTCAAATCAACAATTAACTTTATTATATATCGCCAAAACCATGAGGGAAAGGAGAACCCGAATTCCATTAATTTCCTTATTGTTGTCAACTCTAATTACACATTCGTTACCCATATAATCATTAAACAGAAAAATTGCTCTATGTTGATCTAGTACTTGACATCTAAGCAAGATTCTCTTTCACTCGCTTTATCATCCAAGAAACCAGAGTTTGGGTGCTCACCATACACACCACTACTGCTGAACACAATTATCGAGCCTCGACTTGTCATTAATACTATCCCTCATCCATCAAAACACAAATCCAACAACAATGTGAATCAATCCAAATTCCCACTTTCCCCCAATAATTACCTATACCCAACCATAATAACTCCCAAATCTCGACAACTCATTGCTCTGTAGAAGCTTAACATCTTTACAATAAAACCCGAAAACATTACGCACTTATCCCTTTAGTTCCACACCTAATTAGCCTAAAACCTTAGGTCGGTTGGTTTCTTACCACAAGTAGTATATAATGCATTCAAAGCAACTCCTCTCATTTGCTCAAAACCAGGACTCTCTTTCACTGCATTATAAGAGACATCGTGGTCATTGGATGATCACTATGCACACTACCATTATCCTTTGTTCTGAATAAGACATTCCAGCCTCAAATTGCCATTAATATTATCTCTGGTTAGCCAACACAAAATCACTAAGCAACAACGACAATTAAATCCCAATAAACTGAGTCACTATTCACATTTCCTCATAGCTTGTCAACAGATCACTCATATATTAGTCTTAAAAATCTCATTCACAAAACCAACTACAAAACTCAACACCGACCCCCTAAATACTAAACATGTAAAAAGAAAATTCCACAAAACATTACTCCGCTAGTAAAGTGATAAGAGCACTTTTCTAGTACATCACTTGATAATGGCGTCTCCTAAATAGGCCGAAAACTTATGATCACTCATATAGTATTCTTAAAAATCTTATTTACAAAACCAACCATAAAACCCAAGACGGCCCGCTAAATACTAAACATGTAAAAAGCAATAACCTCAAAACATTACTACATTGATAGAAGCACTTTCTTTGGCACATCACATGATAATGGCATCTCTTACATAAGCTAAAAACATATGTCACCTTTGTTTCCCCAAGAAGTATAAAATAAATTCAAATCATCTACTCAATTCCTTATATATTGCCAAAACCATGAGGGAAAGGAGAACCTAAATTCCATTAGTTTCCTTATTGTTGTCACATCTAATTTCACATTCGTTGCCAATATAATCATCAAACAGAAAAATTGCTCTATGTTGATCCATTACTTGACATCTAAGCAAGATTCTCTTCTACTCAATTCATCATCCAAGAAACAAAAGTTTTTGGGTGTTCATCATACACACCACTAATGTTGAACACAATTGTCCAGTGTCATTAATACTATCCCTGGTCAATCAAAACACAAATCCAACAATAATGTGAATAAATCCAAATTCCCACTTTTCGCCATCAACCACATAATCTGACCCCAATACCCAATCATAATAACTCCCAAATTTCGACAACATATTACTCTGTAAAAGCTTAACATCATTACAATAAACCAGAAAACATTACTCCACTTATCCCTTCATTTCCACACCTAATTAGCCTAAACCTTAGGTCGCCTGGTTTTTGACCCCTAGTAGTATATAATGCATTCAAAGGAACTCCTCTCATTTGCTCAAAACCAAGACTTTCTTTTAGTGCATAATAAAAGACATCGTGGTCATTGGATGATCACCATGCACACCATTGTCCTTTGTCCACAACAAGATATTCCAACCTCAAATTGCCATTAATATTATCTCCGGTCAATCAGCACAAAACCACTAAGCAACAACGACAATTAAATCCCAATAAACTGATTCACTATTCACATTTCCTCAATAAGGTTAGCTTGTCAACAGATCACTCATATATTAGTCTTAAAAATCTCATTCACAAAACCAACTATAAAACTCAACATCGGGCCACTAAATACTAAACATGTAAAAAGAAAATTCCACAAAACATTACTCCACTAGAAAGTGACAGGAGCACTTTTCTAGTACATCACTTGATAATGACGTCTCCTAAATAGGCCGAAAACTTATGATCACTCATATAGTAGTCTTAAAAATCTTATTTACAAAACCAACCACAAAACCCAACACGGCCCGCTAAATACTAAACATGTAAAAAGCAATAACCTCAAAACATTATTACATTGATAGAAGCACTTTTTTGGCATATCACATGATAATGGCATCTCCTACATAAGCTCAAAACTTATGTCACCTTTGTTTCCCCAAGTAGTATAAAATAAATTCAAATCATCTACTCAATTCCTTATATATCGCCAAACCATGAGGGAAAGGAGAACCCGAATTCCATTAATTTCCTTATTGTTGTCAACTCTAATTTCACATTCATTGCCCATATAATCATCAAACAGAATAATTGCTCTATGTTGATCTATTACTTGACATCTAAGCAATATTCTCTCCTACTCACTTTATTATCCAACAAACTAGAGTTTGGGTGCTCACCATATACACCACTAATGCTCAACACAATTATCGAGCCTCGACTTGTCATTAATACTATCCTTGTCAATCAAAACACAAATCCAACAACAATGTGAATAAATCCAAATTCCTACTTTTCCCCAATAATTACAGTCTCATCACCTTTACCCTATAACTCCCAAATCTCGACAACTCATTGCTCTGTAAAAGCTTAACATCTTTATAATAAAATCCGAAAACCTTAGGCCGGTTGGTTTCTTACCAGAAGTAGTATATAATACATTCAATGCAACTCCTCTCATTTGCTCAAAACCAAGACTCTCTTTCATTGCATTATAAGAGAAATCGTGGTCATTGGATGATCACCAGGCACACCATTGTCCTTTGTTCTCAACAAGATATTCCAGCCTCAAATTGCAATTAATATTATCTCCGGTCAACCACCACAAAACCACTAAGCACCGACAATTAAATCCCAATAAACTGCGTCACTATTCACATTTCCTCAATAAGGTTAGCTTGTCAAGAGATCACTAATATATGGGTCTTAAAAATCTCATTCACAAAACCAACTACAAAACATAGCACCGGCCCGGGAATACTAAACATGTAAAAAGAAAATTCCACAAAACATAACTCCGCTAGTGAAGTGATAGGATCACTTTTCTAGTACATCACTTGATAATGGCATCTCCTAAATAGGCCGAAAACATATGATCACTCATATAGTAGTCTCAAAATTCTTATTTACAAAACCAACCACAAAACCCAACACGGCCCGCTAAATACTAAACATGTAAAAAACAATCACCTGAAAATATTACTACATTGATAAAAGCACTTTTTTGGCACATCACATGATAATGGCATCTCCTACATAAGCACAAAAATTATGTCACCTTTGTTTCCCCAAGTAGTATAAAATAAATTCACATCATCTATTCAATTCCTTATATATCACCAAAACCATGAGGGAAAGGAGAACCCGAATTCCATTTATTTCCTTATTGTTGTCAACTCTAATTTCACATTCATTGCCCATATAATCATCAAACAAAAAAATTGCTCTATGTTGATCTATTACTTGACATCTAAGCAAGATTCTCTTCCACTCACTTTATCATCCAAGAAACCAGAGTATGGGTGCTCACCATATACACCACTAACGCTCTAAACACATTTATCGAGCCTCGACTTGTCATTAATAATATCCCTGGTTAATCAAAATACAAATCCAACAACAATATGAATAAATCCTAATTCCCACTTTCCCCCAATAATTACATAGTCTCATCACCTATACCCAACCATAATAACTCCCAAATCTCGACAACTCATTGCTATGTCAAAGCTTAACATCTTTACAATAAAACCCGAAAACATTACGCCACTTATCCCATCATTTCCACACCTAATTAGCCTAAAACCTTAGGTTGGTTGGTTTCTTACCACAAGTAGTATATAATGCATTCAAAGGATCTCCTCTCATTTGCTCAAAACAAGACTCTCTTTCAGTGCATTATAAGAGACATCGTGGTCATTGGATGATCACCATGCACACTATTGTCCTTTGTTCTCAACAAGATATTCCAGTCTCAAATTGCAATCAATATTATCTCCGGTCAACCACCACAAAACCACTAAGCAACGACAATTAAATCCCAATAAACTGAGTCACTATTCACATTTCCTCAATAAGGTTAGCTTGTAAACATATCACTAATATATGAGTCTTACAAATCTTATTCACAAAACCAACTACAAAAATCAACACGGGCCCCTAAATACTAAACATGTAAAAAGAAAATTCCACAAAACATAATTTCGCAAGTAAAGTGATTGGAGCACTTTTCTAGTACATCACTTGATAGTGGCGTCTCCTAAATAGGCCGAAAACTTATGATCACTCATATAGTAGTCTTAAAATCTTTTTTACAAAGCCAACCACAAAACCCAACACGGCCCGCTAAATACTAAACATGTAAAAAGCAATAATCTGAAAACATTACTACATTGATAGAAGCACATTTTTGGCACATCACATGATAATGGCATCTCCTACATAAGCTCAAAACTTATGTCACCTTTGTTTCCCCAAGTAGTATAAAATAAATTCAAATCATCTACTCAATTCCTTATATATCGCCAAAACCATGAGGGAAAGGAGAAACCCGAATTCCATTAATTTCCTTATTGTTGTCAACTCTAATTTCACATTCGTTGCCCATATAATCATCAAAAAGAAAAATTGCTCTATGTTTATCTATTACTTGACATCTAAGCAAGATTCTCTTCCATTCACTTTATCATCCAAGAAACGAGAGTTTGGGTGCTCACCATACACACCACTAATGCTTAACACAATTATCAAGCCTCGACTTATCATTAATACTATCCCTGGTCAATCTAAACACAAATCCAACAATAGTGTGAACAAATCCAAATTCCCACCTTTCCCCAACAATCACATAATCTAACCCTAATACCCAATCATAATAACTCCCAAATTTCGACAACACATTGCTTTGTAAAAGTTTAACATCTTTACTACAAACCAAAAAACATTACTCCACTTACCCTTCATTTCCACACCTAATTAGCCTAAAACCATCGGTTGTCTAGTTTTTTTACCCCAAGTAGTATATAATGCATTCAAAGCAACTCTTCTCATTTCCTCAAAACCAAGACTCTCTTTCAGTGCATAATAAAAGACTCTCTTCCCGCCTCAAATTGCCATTAATATTATCTGCGATCAATTAGCACAAAACCACTAAGCAACAATGACAATTAAATCCCAATAAAATTCACATTTCCACGATAAGGTTAGCTTGTCAACAAGTCACTCATATATTAGTCTTAAAAATCTCATTCACAAAACCAACTACAAAACTCAAAACCGGACCCATAAATACTAAACATGTAACAGGAAAAATCCACAAAACATCACTCCAGTAGTAAATTGAGAGGAACACTTTTCTAGTACATCCCTTGATAATGGTGTCTTCTAAATAGGCCTAAAACTTATGATCATTCATAACCCAACACAGGTCTAAACCTTGATAATGGTGTCTTCTAAATAGGCCTAAAACTTATGATCATTCATAACCCAACACCGGCCCCCTAAATAATAAACATGTAAAAAGAAATAACCTGGAAACATTATTCACTAGTACATTGATAGAAACACTTTTCTAGCACAAACACATGATAATGACATCTCCTACATAGGCTCAAAACTTATGTTACCTTTGTTTCCCCAAGTAATATAAAATAAATTCAAATCATAAATTCACTTCCTTATATATCGCCAAAACCGTAAGGGGAAAGACCAAAAGAATTCCATTAATTTCTTTATTGTTGTCAAACCCTAATTTCACATTTGTTGCCCATATAATCATCAAACGGAAAAACTACTCTATGTTGATCAATTACTTGACATCTAAGCAAGATTCTCTTCCACTCAATTCATCATCCAAGAAACCAGAGTTTTTGGGCGCTCACCATACACACCACTAATGTTGAACACAATTATCGAGCCACAACTTGTCATTAATACTATCCGTGGTTAGTCAAAATACAAATCCAACAATAATGAAAATAAATCCAAATTCCCATTTTCCCCAATAATCACATACTCTCATCCTCAATACCAACCATAATAACTCCCAAACAATTACACATGTAAATTAACTATAAAACCATCGACATACATAGAAAAGGGCATCCCAAATTTATAACCAATATAAGAGTTTAAGATCACTCCAATATGTTTTCCTAGAACCAAAGGCTCAATTAAAGGAGGTATGGAATGTGCGACATTCAATGAGATCATCAGATATTTTCGGAACCAACTAGAATGGCCATATGATGAAAGCTAGAACAATAGCACTAATTCACTTGCTCCATAATAAATTATCCCAAAAGTCGATAGGAAGGTAGGGAGCACTAAACATAAATAAACTATATCATTAGGCAATTGCCACGCACATTCTCCACAGTCCCACAACTAATATATAACCAAGCATCCTATGCACCACAGTAAGACAGCTAGCTTATCACAAGCATTCACATCCTCTCATACCTCAAAAATTCATACATCACATGGTACCTACCTAAGACTCTAATTATTCTTCAAGTTTAAATATAAGTATTATCCGGAAAAAAATTTACGTCACCAAGAATATTATAATTCCAATGAACATGATTCGGTACAATACCCTCCCACTTATATCACTCCGTAATCTTTGTTCCAAACTCTAATGTCAGTATCGATTGGGACATAGGGACTAGGGAGTACTTTTCATGTATTCCCTAAATAGTAAAATCTAATAATAATAATTCACTCTCACATGAAGAAAAGATTAAAGATGATACAATAAACAGAAACAAAGATTAACAGTAGTTATTACAAGTAGTTAGAAGAAGAACTAGGAAGAGAGAAAAAGAGAAGGAATTAGATAAAACCACAAAATTAAGGTTTGTGGATCAAAAGAGAAAAATGAAAACAAGTGTAGAGTTTCCTTTCTACATCTCAAAAAGAACATTTGACGCCAATCTGGGGGGCAGAACAATAAGCATTGTTGTCTTCAATGTAAAAAATAATGTTCAAATGTCAAATAACTGCAAATAATTTTCTAAATCAGGTGCACGCATAACCTAAACAAGACTCTTCCACTCACATCATTGTAGAAGAAATCAGAGTTATTGGTGCTTACCATTCCCACTCATAAACTGGTTCTCAATACAATTTTCCAACCTCGACTTACAATAGATACCATATGTGGTCAATCCAATCATAAATCCAATACACAATAATGACAATAGATCCAAATTCCCAATTTCCCCATTAACATTAACTTGCGAACAAATCTCTCATGAACAAGTTGCACAAATCTCAGTCACAATACCTACCATAATCAGTCATAGATTTGTTTACAACAAACCTCGAGACCTTTACTCCATTATATACATATCACCAAAATAGCCTCAAACCTTATGTAACTTGTTTCTCCAAGTGGTGTACAATTATTTCAAATCATTTCCTCTCAGTTATTCGAAACAAGCACATGCAGGGAGGGGGGCGGGGGGGCGGGGGGGCGGGGGGCGGGGGCACACTCAACTCAATACCAGTAATTCATTAATATTGTCACCATGTCAGTATGAATTTCCCGTTAGTTATCAGCAATATGCCCATTGAAACATCCACCACAAAAGCTATACGATGAAACTTGAAGAATAGCATCGATCACTTGCTTCATATAAAAATCATCACTCTAGCCACTTTAGGCATGACCATACTCTTTCAAGTGGAGCTTCCATCCACTCAATTCTAACTTCAAATTACAATTGCCACAAACCCACAAGAATAACAAAACTAAGCATCCTATCAACCGCAAGTGAGCTGAACTAAAACAAGCATTCACATCTACCTTATCCTGGAAAGTATACATCACACCATCCCCAATTAAGGCTCTTATTATTTTTCAGCATTAAATACAAGTAGTGTATAGTAAAAACAAGTTGTCACCAAGAATCTATTCAGTTTAGTATAACATAACTTTGTACGATAAAAAATACACCCAGGCCCCCGTTTCATATCTCTCCTAAATCTTAGTTCCAATCTCTAATATTATTGAAGAAACCTGCAAGTGATTTCCCAAGTCAGGTCTGCATATAATTTCATCTAAAAAAAGATCATCTCTCACGCACTTCATCATACAATAAACCTTTGCTATTGGGTGTGGGTGCTCCCCATACCCTTTATTCTGAACACCAGTTTCCAGCCTGGAATCACCATTAATTACGTCATTGGTCAGTCAGATCACAAATACAATACGCAAACAATGACCATTAAATCAAAATTCCCATTTCTGCCTAAATAGAGGGTTGTTGGCAGATCTCTCATGGTAAAACAAATTCATCCACAATACCAACCATAACGTATCACAAAACTCAATAACACATCATAAAACTATGAACTAGTATACAACAAGCATTGTCATTCAACCTACCTCCAAATCATATATCAGATGGTACCGAACCGAAGCCCTGCTTATTTTACAGCTTCAAGTACAAGTATAGTTTAGCAAAGCTAAGTTAATGTCACCCCAAAAAGAACAGTTTAGTATGGCATCTCTTGGTACAATAAATATACACCCACCTTACCCTACCACTTCCTATAGCTCCTTGACCTTTGTTCCAATCTCTAATGTTACTCTAATATTCACATTGTATTGGCATATAGGAACTAATATTTTCATATGTTTTTTAAGGGTAATTTCAAATAAAAAGCATTGTATAAACAAAGAAATAAGATTAAAGAGAAAGCAAGATTAATAATATTTACTACATGTAGTCAAATAAATTATAAGACTTCTGGGTTCTAAAACCCCGCTCGCTTACTCTTTTGTTCTCGATAAAACATTTCACCTCAAATCAGCAACTTTGATGAGTTAGCACAACAACCTAATGAGCAAGAACCCTTAAAATTAAGTATGTGTATGTGAGCACCTAATACTCCGCGCATAGTTAGAAGTGAACCACCAGACAAGCAACATTTAAGATATTACTTCCCTATATTCTCTAAATCAGCAATTTGCTAACCATGCATCACATGATCTAAACAAAAACACGTTCTACAGATAACTAATGTTACTTGGACGTGTAATTACTAAATCCACACACAAGTAATACTTTTTTGGAGAAAGTAGCATAGTAGGATTCGTGGCAAATAATAGGCTTAAATCACAGTTGTTAACTACTATACAATTACTCAGTAGCAGAAAATTTTAGCATAGATTGGAAAACAATAACTAAATGGAAAATAAAAAAGTTGTAGTTAATCGGTGGAGAGAAAGACCTATAGAGGATAACATCTTTGGCAAGAAGTGTGATCTTCTTTATCATATCAAAATCCACTCACTGATGTCAAACCTAGATAAGGCGCGAAGGCCGAGGCGCATGCTAAGGAGGCGCATGCCTTGCAGAAGTGGAGGCGCATCCATACGAGTACAAAGAATTGATCGTAAAAACCGTAAGTCTGCCTACGAAGAACCAATACCTTCAAACAACCTTCTAACTTAGACATTCGTTCTTCGCACTCCAATAACTGCAAAATCCCCACCCATGAACGTACCAAATTAGTCCCGAAACCATAAGAGAAGGAAAAACAACAAAATTGGGAGAAATTGAAATTGAAAAGGAAAAAATTAAAATCACCTCAATGTAACTAAATAGCAAAATCAAAGAGATCTTCATTATTGGCTCTTCAGAAGGCGATATTCAAAACACGGCAATCAATTACCACTCATATGAATTGAAGATTTTCAATTACGGAAATTGATATCCAGAAATCGAAAGATGGTGTTCTGGAAAACACTTGGGAGTTCGAATTCCGGAACTTCGCACTCCATCATAATGTTTGAGGAAGAAGTAGAATTTCGATTATCGCCGAATTCCCTGAAAGAAAGAGGGGAATTTTTCATTAGGGTTTGGAATTTCGCTCTGGAATTTTTGCAATTGAGGCCTGAATGGTGCTTTTATCAAATGAGGCGGTGTAAGTTTCTGACAGTGTTACGCGGTTATAACTTGTGAGGACTGAGGAGCGTTAAATGTTAATAACGGTCATCTTGATTTCTTGAGGAAGGTTAATTAACTTATTACACGCGGTTAATTAATCATGTAACTTCTCACACGCGGTTAACTAGAATAATAATCCTCCTTTTTTTTTTACATGTTACATTTTGACATCTAAGAGACCGCCTACTTTTAAATTAAAATCAGGTAATGGTAAGTCCAATATTAAAAAGAATATTAGCCCAATAATGACTATGTTAATTTCATTCGGTAACTAGTTTAATCCATTTAGTTACTAGGTCTACTTTTATATTAAAATTAGACCGTCTCTTTTAATAATTTTTGTACACTATTTATAAATTTCCTCTGACCATTTGTAATTTATATGAAAAAAATATCGTCATGTGAACTTGTTATATTCGTCTTACTATGTATTTTTTTAATATATATTTTTCATAATTTTACAAATACAAAATTAGTGAAATATGTCCTCAAAGTTCTGCATTATCATATGTGAAAAGTGTAACTTGTAAAAAATGAACCGATGAAAATGGGACTGGAAAGGAAAGATTGGCACAAAGTGAAAAACAGCCATAGCTTGGACGAGAGGTAAATTATACCCAACACAAGAATATGCAGGCAAAGTTTTTGCAAATAGTCCACTTCAGACAAAAGCATATGTGGTTCACAAGGACATATTAGACTTCCTAGGAAAATGTTAAGCATTAACCATCAAGACAGGCTCAAAAGAAATTGTAGAAGCGCTGACCAAAGTCTCAAGTTGCAACAAGGATATAACACCAATTATTATATCTATCAAGGAACTAGCAAAATCTTTCGTTTACTTTTCTTTTATTAAAGTTAGGCTCTATTCTTTTGAACTTATTTTCAGTTAATTTCAGTTTAGTTCAGTTAATTTAATTTAACTTCAGTTCAGTTAATTTTAGTTCTATCTGTTTCAGTTTAATCTTATCTAATGTTTTAATTATTATTTTTGTTTTCAATATTACTATTAATATTGTTATCATTATATATATTATAATTATAATAACAATAATTTTTAGTTTTCTATATTTCTATTGTCATCATCATCATCATCATCATTATTATTATTATTATTTTAATTATTATTATTGTTTTCATTATGGTTTTCATTATTGTTTTTATTATTATTATTATTCGTCTTATTATTATTATTTAATATTATTATTATTTAATATTATTATTGTTATTATTATTGTTGTTGTTTTTTTATTATTATTATCATTATTTTTATTAATAATTATTGATAAGTATTGATGATTTCATATTTAATAAGTATTGACAATATTATGTTAATACTTATTGATTATTACCGATTATTATTTTTGAAAATAAAATATACAATTCACTTCAGTTTCTCTCATTTCAGTTAATTTCAGTTCAGTTCAGTTAATTGTAATTTAGTTAATTTAATATCAGTTAAGTTAAATTAATTTCAATTTAGCCATAATAAGTTCAAAAGAACGGGGCCTTAGTAGAGAAAATATCATGGATGCCCACATACTCACGACTATAGCGAGAAAGGAGGGATACTAACTTTCTCCTTTGTTTAGCCATTGGTAAAAAAAAAAAAAATTAAACATGTAACAAATGGTTCTGGTTCCAAGAGGTGATAATTGAAATTAAAATAATCGGATCCAAAATCGTGCCTTTTAAATGGGTTTCGAGTTCAAAACTGGATACCTAACCATTCTCATAATCCCTAATTCTAACAGGTTCCAGTTTCGAGTTCTTATTGGTACCATTTAGAATGTCTTATAGTACTATCATACTCCCTCCGTTTCCTAAAGATCTTCCCTCTTTCCGTTTAAGGGTGTTTCCAAAAGATCTTCCCACTTTTGTTTTATTCCTTATTTGGCAAAACAAATTTCCCTATTTACCCTCTCATGTCACTATCATATGGTCCACCATTACATTATTAATTCAACTTTACTCCCTTTCTCTCTCCTACTTTAACCCCTTTTTATTTGTTTATTTATCTTAAACCCTTTCTCTCTCCTACTTTACTCACACCATGCCCCACACAACTTGATTTTCCTTGGTATCTGTAGGAACAGTAAGTGGAAAGATCTTTAGGAAACGGAGGGAGTACTACATAGGTTCATTCATAATTACAATATTTCAGTTTTGCACTACTCGTGGTATTAACGTTGATTACATTTTTTTATTTAATAACAGATTCTTTTTTTACTTTTGCACTAGTTACACAACTGACTTTGACTATAGTCTTTTTATTAAATATATAAAATTATATATTATCATCTAATGTTATTGGATTTGTATCAATTAGTACTTTATGATATCGATTTTTTATGACTTTTGCTAACGTATAATTAGATATATTATTGGTGAAAGTTGGATGTTGACAAGTTTGAAAATCAAACTGTTGCACTAATTTAGAATTCGATGATGTAATCAATTTCATTTATGTAATACATTGTTGAATTCGTTTTCGATGTGTTTTCGCATTATTAAACTTAACTACTTATATACTACTCCCTCCGTTTCCTAATTAAGATCTTCCTCTTTCCGTTTAAGTACGTTTCCAAAATATCTTCCCTCTTTTACTTTATTCCTTATTTGATTTTTTTTTTTTTCCTTTTTACCCTCTCATGTCCTTATCATATGGTCCACCATTACATAATTAATTCAATTTTACTCCCTTTCTCTCTCCTACTTTAACCCCTTTTTATTTGTTTATTTATCTTAACCCTTTTCTCTCTCCAACTTTACACACCCCATACCCCACACAAATCGATCCTCCTTGGTATCTAGAAGAACAGTAACAAAGAAGATCTTTAGAAAACGGAGGGAGTACTAATTAATTATTAAAATACTGACAGTTAAAATTATACATTGAAAAACATAAAAATTAAAAATGATGGAACTATAAAAGAATAGATGAAGTAAAATTTCACGTACATAGTATCATCTAGATGTGTCAAAACGGGTCATACGGCTCAAATACGGGTCAGGTCATATTCGGATCAAACTCTACATTTGAGTTACGTTTGGTATGCGTCGGGTCCATCCGGGTTCGGGCCGTGTATGTTCAATGAAATTTTGAGTCGCGTACATGTTCGATTGCTCGGGCCAACTCGGGTCGAGTTAAACAATTCGGTCAATTCGCATATGTTCGCTTTCTTTCCTTAACAAATAAACGAAACACATACTAACTTGTACTCCCTTCGTTCCATTTTAATTGTTGCACTTTGATATATGACACTATTCACAAATTTCACTTTGACCATCATTTGTGATTTATATGCGGATGAAAATATAGTCATGTGGGGATCTTGTTAGATTCAGCATAACATGTATTTTACTAATATGTACTTTTTATAATTTTTACAAATACATAACTAAAGTTATATGTCCTCAAAGTTTTACATTGACATGCGTGAAAAGCGTAAGTGTGTAGATTAAAATGAAACAGAGGGAGTATAAAGTAAGTCAAGTAAGTGAATTAACTATGATAGTTCCAGTTTCTTAAAAAAAAAAGTTTAAGTTATTTTACCTAGGTTAAAAATTAAAATCTTCACCATTAATCCAAAATAATAGTTAAAGATTTTAATGCTTAGCTTAATGATAAGAAGAAAGCAAAGCGTGAAGCATTGTACACCTAAAAAAAGAACATACCATTTATATAAATAAACACGATTTTCTTTCAATAACTTTTCTCATTTAAAAAAGAACACATGACTTAAAAGTAAAGAATATGTAAATCTATATTTATAAAGAACATAGGCTACAATATAATAAAAAAATAGAGTATGAGAACATCTACGCTTAACGTAAAAAAACATGTACCTTTTAAATTTAAATTTGAAAAAGGAATCTTTAGTTGCAAAATTTAAATAAACAAATAAAATTTGAAAAATTATAGACTCTAAAATGATAAACGACGTAGTTTAGAAGACGGTGCACCATGCTCTACATTCACTTGGGTGCAAATACAAATGTAATTATTACTTATTAGTATAGCCGGCAAAATAGACCCGTACCCGTTGACCCGACCTAAATCCCGTTTTCACATGAGAATAACGACTCGAAACATATTCGAAACCGAAATAACCCGGACCAAATTAAAATAGACTCGAACATGATCCAAACCACACGAACAGAAAAGTACCCGATAATGAGGACCACAACCCGACCCCGACCCCGACCCGAGAATTAGTCATATTAGTTACTTTTTGAACAAATTTAAGAAAAGAAAATATTATATATGATCTAGAAACTGTCCATTAATTATTTAATTTACTTTCATTAGTCTTATATGGTATTTTATTTATTTGCGAGGTTGGAAACCCGTTCTAACCCGAAATCTAATGGACTCGATATTAACCCGTACCCGAACGAACCTGACCCATCATGAAGGTAACCCAAACACAAAGTTGACCCGAGTATAAGCTGACCCGTATTGACCCGACCTATATCCGACCCGTATGACTAGTTGGCCACCTCTACTGTTAGATAGAAGAAAGCCCTACAATAGCACTAGAAAGCTTCACCACGAAACGACGCCGTCCCATACATCATCATCACCTTGAAAATTCGGGGAGAACCCCAATTAAGCTCAACCTAATTCATAAATTGTCAGTAGCCAGTGTGCAAAATTGGAGTGATCTAAAATTCTTGGATTTCAGCTGAAAATACGAAGTAGTAGAACAGAGAAAATGGCATCAATTTGGCGGCACATCTCCAGAAATTTCATTTCTTCATCAATATCTCCACTTCCACCATTTTTACCTCCCTCTTCTAGATTCTTATCCACTTCTTCTCCATACTTAGGTAAACGAATAATATGAATCTTCTTTCCGTTATTCTTTTAATTTATTGGCAATTTTGATCTATGATTGATTAGAAAAAATACCCATTTTCTTCTTCCTTATGTTTTAAGGTTTATGTGGGTTTTCGGGTGCAGGGTTTAGGGTTTACGGGCGTAATTTTCTCTCTGTTGTGTTTTTTTTGCTCTTTTTTTGTATATGGGTATTACGTATTTTTAAGATTACCGATGAGAATTTTTGTGGGGATTTGAGCGAAACATGAAAAAATCTGTCATTATTATGTGGGTGGTTTCTTACCGAGGGTGGTTTACTCGGATTCAGTTATGTCTGTTGATGTTGGATTTTGTTTCATTAATATGTGGAATGGATATGGAATTTGTGGAAAACCCATGAAAATTTCTGCTTTATTAGTTTTGGGTTAAACTTTATGATAGGGGATCAATGTATTGTTTGATATGGCAGTGAAGGTTGGCATTCCAGAATTCTTGAATGGGATAGGGAAAGGAGTGGAGGCTCATGTGGAGAAGCTAGAGTCTGAGTTTGGGGACCTCCAAAAGTTGCTCGTTGCTAGGACGTTGAAACTCAAGAAACTTGAAATTCCTTGTAAACATGTAAGTTTTTTTTCTCTTGATACCTTAGTTGCTGAGAGATTGATCTGCTACTGCTACCCTTGCATTATTTTTATTCTCCCATATTATGTATTGGTTCTTTGTCTTGATTTGCTTCGATCATATGTAGCGATGGCTGCTTATAATTATGGCAGTGAATTAGTTTGAGATTCAGTTCAAGTTCTAAATATAATTATATAAACCAAGTCTTTTGACCGTGTTTTAGAGGTAAAAGTAAATTAGATGTTTATGGATTATGATGACTCAGTGGCTATGTTGCCTTGTTTGGCTCCAGCTTGGAACTTTTTAGAAACCCCTGTTGCAGTACTGCAAAAGGTGAAAATTGGTTACATACATACATATATGTGGTACTGTACGTACTATGGAACTTCGAAAATATTCGAGGTTATTGGAGAATGTCAAAAGTCGGAATCTAGTATGCTTAGAGTATTAGACTAACCCATTATCCTGAATATTTTCATTGTAAGTTCATCATTGGCTGCAACTGATAGAAGATAATTACTCTTGTGAGTCACACTTCTCTAAGAAAAATGGATTTAGGTTATTGAACGAAGAGAAGAAGAAAAGGGGGCAGGGTGAGTGGGGGAGAAACAACCTTAAAGCATTGTCTGTGCCTGGCAAGTTGAATCATACTAACTTGAGGGATTTAGCTGCAGTGAGATTGGAACTCTACAGTAAGTAGGAAGCATAAACATGATGAGCCACTTTGAATTGTTGAAGTGGGGGCTCAATCTAGGTGTTGTTAGACTCTTATACTGTAGCAAAGTAATGTAAAGCACACTAAAATGCAATGGAAGTGACTCCATGTGCTGAAAGAGTTATAAACGAGCAGCATTTTGCTCTGTGGAATCTGAATTACCTATAAATGCTTTAAGTTGATACATGCATTGTTAAGTCATATTTTATGCTTTGATCTTGTGGCTCGGAAGGTCTGGAGTTTGGCCTATGAATTGAGGAGTGACTGTAGTGTATAATGGGTTTTCTTTTTTCCTACCCCTCTCTTTTGGATTGGTAAATGGTGATAATATCCTCGCAGTATTGGTGGATTTGTTCCAGTAAATTTTAAAAGTGAAGGGACTTCTATTATCTTTTACATCTAGAACTTGTTTTGTAATAGACTAGGCCTACCTTACTTATCCAGAATGTTGGGTTGCTTCAGTACTAAATGTCCAGATGCTCGAATGAATGGTTTAGTAAGATTGATAATGATTTCAGTTGCATTAACCAGTTAAACTATCTGATGGATATTTTGCTATGCGTGAATTTCATTAAGGTCCATCGATTTTATCATACTTCCTCCGTTTCTTAATCGTTAATACTTGCAACATTTTCCTTTTTGGGTGTTCCATAACACTTGTAACATTTCGCTTTTGGGTAGATCCTTAACAAAGAAAGCATTACTTTATTTTAAATTACATGGGTCATGTTTCACTCTCTCTCCTCTTCCTTGGTTGTTGTCCCATTACTATATGCTGCAAGTATCAAGGAATAGAGGAAGTACATTTTTACCCCTCTACCCTAAAATTGCTATCACATTGTACTAATACCTCATATTAAGGATTCATCAGGATTCTCGCCAATTTTCTTGCTGAATAGTTGTCCGCTTGTCCTACCCGTCTTCTCTTCACCACTCAATATAGTTATAACTTATAGTTATCGCGATTGAGGAAACGGGACAACTTCGTTCCAAATATATGACTATCTTTTCCATATGGAGGGAGTAACTTCTGCTTGGATTGCGTTCTCTTCACTTCAAGTTTGCCGATTATTTTTGAACAAAACTAATCTGCACTTATTGGTACTTGACTGAAGTATCTGGACTTATTTTACCTCTATTTATAAGGTATTGAAACTTGTTTTCAGTTGTCAAAAAAAAAAGAAACTTGTTTTCTGTAGAAACATTTTTGTCTTTCAGAGAACAGAACGCATTAACCAGGAGTTTCTTGCTCTACGAATTTGTGTCTGGATTTCTGAAAATTTTTACATTCTGTTTGTCAGAGAAAGCTGATACTGAAGTATTCCCACAAATACAGAGTTGGACTTTGGAGGCCACGATCTGACATGGTGAAAGTTTAGTTCTTCTCGAATTACGTGTTATCAAAAGTGATCTTGAAATCCTAGATTACGTACCGGGCCTTATAAATCAATATTGTACCAGGACGTCCGTGGAACTTTTGGGTTGCTAGTAATCTTGACTTCACTCTGTTCCATCAATGGACCGAGGTTTTGCTTTCATTAGGAAATTTTGGTGACGCTTGGATATTAGTTCGTGAAGTAACATTGTACCATCTATTTTGTTCTTCAAGTCTTATCATTCCCTTATAATTATGAAATCTACTGTCCACTGGAAAGAGTATATCTAGATTTTAGTTCTAGGTGTTCTTTTCTGCTGTCCCTTAAAAGTTATGCAGTCTGTGTGGTGTTCAATTATGCATATTCTTCCTGTCAAAGAACTGAATATTTGATGCCCAATTTTCTTTTTGTCTTGCATCAGTTACATGGTGATGCCATAAACGTACCAACTGATTATTGATATTTTTTTCCACAGAACTCTCCCTAATTTTTATGTAGTTGTGAGCAGGTTGGTTGTTTGCGCTGTGGTGTAATCGATGGAGGGAAATTTTTTATGCATATTTTCTTTTCGTTACTTTTGGTTTTTAATTCGTACCTATATAGACATGTGTAGCGAATGCAAAATAAAGAAAATAGAACAAGTTAACTCTCAAAACACTCGACTTCTCCTTCATCATATCATTTCCAAGTTAAAGATGATAAAACGACAAAATTACCTTGTTGTAAATGAGTATAAATTACGACATTCCTTTTATTCACCAGTTCTTTTTCTTTGGTTGTCCATCCGGTTCATCGGAGCACAACATCTGAGTCCGACTCGTGTCGCACACGCTTTGATGGGTGAGTCCCATCAAGAGTTTGGGCATACAGTGAGCCTCGAACTCGAGACCTGTTTTAAGCGACGCCAAATTGTTTATCACTTGAGCCAACTCTTGTTGGTCATTAGTTTTTTTTCGACTGAGAAAAATTGTACTAAAATTAGATGGTTTCATAATAGGCATAACCTTTCATTCACATTCACTGCATTCCTCTTCGTCGCTTCCATGTTAATTTTTCCTCCCAAAAGTGGGAGAAGTATACATTTTCTCTTCTATCTACTTTCCAGCTATTTCATCGTGGTATTGCTATTTCTACTACTATTTTACCTCCTTTTAACAATTTTCTTGCTTCCCTTTACTTCTTAATCAGTAGATGGTGCACACGTCCATGTGGCGAGGAAGGTGCGCACATGTACATGGCTAACAAGCTAAATGTGCATGATCATAACAAATCAAATGAACACATGTACATTGCTAACTAGCCAAATGAACATATGTACATCTCTATTAGTATATGTTCATTGGTATTGGTCTTTATGTTCATAACATAGTGCTTGATGTTTACCGTGCGCACCTTTCCCATATACGGACGTGTCACCTACTAATTTGCACTTATTTCCCCGTTCGATTTCGTTCTCATCTTCCCAATACAAGTGATCCCCGTGCTATTGAAGAAGATCGTCAGTTGTTTCTCCAATTAGTGATAGAACAATGTAAATAAGGGTTTTCCAATCTCAATTATCCTCTTTCTCTCTTCCATCAATTGATCTCGTTGCGTCCCCTCCCTTCTATCATTGTTTTAACTCAACTTTTTACTGCCATGTCTTGATTGAAATGCCTTCACCCTCAATTCATCATCATCTCTCTCTTCAGGCAGCTTGAATTAGCTGGTATTCCACCCAATAGGTATTTTAGGGGGATTCCAGCCAATTGTTACTACTATTTGGACCGTGTTGATTTCGACCTTTCTCTTATGGGAAAATGCCTTAAATTTGGATATTCCTCCAACTGTTATACCTTTAACACCTTGATCAATGGTCAGTGGATTACTGTGATAAGATCCCTCAAACTCTTCAATTACTCGATAGAATTGTTAAGCTAGGTTTCCGACCTGACATTGTTACCTATGGTGCTATCTTCAAAGGCTTTTGTCGGATTGGTGACAATGCTGCTGCAATCCACTTACTTACCAAAATTGATTTTTCACAGTTTGGGTTGGTTTGCGGTTTTAAAATTACGGTTTGGCTAATGATTTCAAGCAAACCTCGGTTTGGGATTTGGGTTGGGTTTTAATTTTTGTAAATCAAAACCATACCGTAAATTACAATTTTCTATGATTTTTTTAAAAAAAATTAAATACACTTGACAAGCTGGCATACAAGTATGCAACTGAAAAAAGAAGTTTGAGGTAAAGAACTTGTACACTTTTGATTAATTAATTATGAAGTCAACTTCATATGTTTAATTCGATACTAACTTTTTTTTTTTCTAAAAGAAAATTTTCATTAATTGTAGGCCAAACAATATCTACAATATATAGATATCAAACAAAAATAAGATACAATTAAACAAGGTTAAATCAAATTCGTCTTCGGAGAAACTATAATGAACCAGATCGACCAATACAACGCAACCCGCTCGTATTTGTTGAATCAAGCAACTATTGATGAAAAAGTCTACCATTCTAACATAGTTTGGGAATAGCATTCTTGATCGAGCCATGTTATTCGCATCTGAGATTTCAATACCTCATATTGAGTCTCGAACTTCAACCAATAAGAATAATTTCTCATATCTAAAACCAAAAAAATCACACTCACAACTCCCATAGGGGAGAAGGATATCTCCATGTTATAGATTTCAATCCACTTACTTACCAAAATTGTTTTTTCACAATTTGGGTTGGTTTGCGGTTTTAAAATTACGGTTTGGCTAATGATTTCAAGCAAACCTCGGTTTGGGATTTGGGTTTTAATTTTTTTAAATCAAAACCATATCGTAAATTACAATTTTTTATGATTTTTTTTAAAAAAATTTAAGTACACTTGACAAGCTGGCATACAAGTATGCAACTGAAAAAAGAAGTTTGAGGTAAAGAACTTGTACACTTTTGATTAATTAATTATGAAGTCAACTTCATATGTTTAATTCGATACTAACTTTTTTTTCTGAAAGAAAATTTTCATTAATTGTAGGCCAAACAATATCTACAATAGATATTAAGGAAAAACAAGATACAATTAAACAAGGTTAAATCAAATTCGTCTTCGAAGAAACTATAATGAACCAGATCGACCAATACAACGCAACCCGCTCGTATTTGTTGAATCAAGCAGCTATTGATGAAAAAGTCTATCATTCTAACATAGTTTGGAAATAGCATTCTTGATCGAGCCATGTTATTCGCATCTGAGATTTCAATACCTCGTATTGAGTCTCGAACTTCAACCAATAAGAATAATTTCTCATATCTAAAACCAAAAAAACCACACTCACAACTCCCATAGGGGAGAAGGATATCTCCATAACAGAGACTAATAAAAATCTCATAATAGGGTTTAAAGATATCTCATAAATAGATACTAATTTATTCAACAAAACAAGAAAATGAACTAAAAACTGAAAATGAAAGGGGAAAAGGGGTTTACCATGGATAAAATCATCCATATCAGCCCCTAATTGATGAAGAATGATATGGGAGGTTAGGGTTTTAGAGAAAAGAGAGAGAGGGGGGAGGCTGATTAATAATGAGGAATTTTATGTTATGAAGAGAAAGAGAGGGTTTAAACTTGAATATTACGTTTTGAATTCAAAATGGAGCACTGTTATTATAAATTATCTTACCGGCTTGTATTAATATATTGATATATTCATTTCGTCTAATATCCATGTGTTTTAAGTTTGGCTGAAATGTTGATTCTACAAAGATTATAACTTGTTTACAATCAACTTAAATGTAGTATTCTTATCTTGATTTAGCTTATCGATTTACATTGATTCATTGATTTAATAATCCAATATCAATTTGTTTCACTCCAATACATTATGTTTTAAAATCAAAATAGATACAACTTAATATTACTTTTAATGGAACACAATTATTTTCAATTACTTTACCGACTTACATTGATACATTCATATAATCTAATATCAATTTCTTTTTGCGTGGCTGAGTTTATAAGTTTCAAATTGGATATAACTTGTTAACGATTAACTTAAAGGGAGTATTATTATCTTAATTTAACTTGTCGATTCATGTAGATACCTTGATTTAATCCAATATCAATTTATTTTACGATAATTATATGTTTTCAGTTTTCAAATGCATATAACTTAATGACTAGTATAGTTACATTAATCCATTGATCACATTGATCTAATCGTTTTTTATTTTAAATGTCTAACTCATCTTTTGAGGAAATTTATAAGAATTTATACTAATATGAGACGTCCTTTTTAACTAAACATGGTGTGATTTGCATACAGCTAAAAGTTTAATATCGACTAATATAAACTTGTCTTATATGATGTAGTAGTGCTTGTTGCTAGATTTACAATGCATTGGATATGTATTTTTCCCAAAAGGTGATGAAAATACAATGTGAATTGTGAACAAACAAGGAGTTCTTAGACTCAAAGCAGATGCAGATTTAGAAACTTAAACGAGTGGTGGGGCACGGAAAATAGTTAACATTTAGATGAAATTGACAGCAATTTGATAACCTATCTATCTTATTATTTGAAAGCATCAATAAATGGGAGACACTGGTAGTGAAGCCACGGCCCTGGTCCTTCAAGGAAACATTGGGAGGTGGTGCGCTAGCCTTCTAATTGGTACCACTGCACGTTGTTACTAAGTTGTTATCGACCTCCCGGTGAAATAGTAAGATAAATCATTTGACACCAATCCAATATTCTATTGGTACCATGCTTAAAATAAATTACTACCAATCTCATTATTATCACGCATTTGGTACCAAACTCACTTGTGCTTGGTACCAATAATTAAGGATAATTGAATCATTACCATGTACTCCATCCGTTTCCTAAAGATCTTCCTTGTTACTGTTCCTACAGATACCAATGAGGATCCACTTGTGTTGGGTGTGGGGTGGGTAAAGTAGGAGAGAGCGAGAAAGGGGTTAAGATAAATAAACAAATCAAAAGGGGTTAAAGTAGGAGAGAGAAAGGGAGTAAAATTGAATTAATAATATAGTGGTGGACCATATGATAAGGATATGAGAGGGTAAAAAGGGGAAAACAAATTTCAAATAAGGAATAAAGTAAAAGAGGGAAAATCTTTTGAAAACACACTTAAATGGAAAGAGGGAAGATCTTTAGGAAACGGAGGGAGTAGTATCAAATATCCATATATTATTTTATGAAACCATTTTTGAGTAACATTGATCTTGATGGTGTAACTTTTGTATATTTTATCACGACTGAAAGCTCAACGAAAATGGGTACAATAATCACAAATTATCTAATCAAAATTAATGTGGAAAAATTGAATTCATATAAAAGTTGTATATCACATTTTGTCCATTACTTAATATACAAACAATAATTAGATCTAATAAAAAAAATTATATAAGACATTTACAACTAAATGATTCTAATTACAAACAAAGTTAAATCATAAAACTTCTAGAAAATGAAGAAGGGATGATGTTTAAATAAGATTACCGCCTAAACATCAAAATGAAAACTTTATTTTAAAGAGAGAAAAAAAGGGGAAACTTAAAGATTAAAGGAAAGAAATAAGAGAGAAAAAAATCAGTATATGAACGAAGACAACAAAGAGGCCAGACAAGAGCTAGTATCATCCACAACCCGATAATAATAAAAAAATAATAAAAATCCTAGTTTTTAATCCTATTGAACTTCTCCTAAACAAACTTATGAAATTTTGGAATACCCGATTTCTCGACTTCATTGAAAACTATTGATTTTCCAGCAATTCTATACATTTTTTCATTGTATTTTTTTTTTTCCTATACCCGTTAAAAATAAATTCTCCCCTTTTCTCTATATTTTTCTCTCTATCTTAGTAAATTGTTGAGAAATATTTGGTCTCACCCAACAAGATACGGCTCAGCCAAATAATTTTTCTCTATCTTGAGTACCACAACACTACTTTTTAGGAGATAAAACACGTTATTTTCTCTCTTTTCAAAATTTTCTCCCTCTTTCTCTGTATTTTTCCCTCTTTATTTCATTAAATTGTTGAGAAATATTTTTGATTTTTTGTCTCAAATTACATTTAACTTTCAAGTTTTTGCGAGAAACTACATTAAAAAAAAATTATTGTCCCAAGACCCAAATTACCTTACTTTTACAGTTTTATTGTTGACAGCTATCTTATTTCGGTTTCCGGCGTTGACTTTTGTTTTTTCAGTTATAAATTATGGGAAAACAAAATTGCCCTTGTGGAAATTGCTTGAGATTCGACGATATGGAGAGGGTGATTGTTTCAATTTTAGTTAAAGTTTTGAAGAGATCAAATGATATAAGTGACATTAAAAAATCGAAAAAAAAAAACAAAAGTCAACGTCGAAAACTGACATAAGTGAGTTATCAACAACAAAATGGTAAAAGTAATGTGATTTAGGGACAACAATTTTTTTAATAAGATAGTTTCTCGAAAAAACTTGAAAGTTAAAAATAGTTTCGAACCATAAATCTTAATATTTATAATTTTATCTCTCTTGAGTAACCCAACAAAATGATATAAAGCAAATTATCTTTTTCTATCTCTTCACTATACTAACACTCTCTTGCATTAGGATTTTTTTTTTTAGGAGGTTGAGTCACGCACAATGTATTCTCTCTTTCCTCACTTTATGTTGCGATCTCCAGACTCCACTTCTCCACTCTCATTGTTGAGTTTCAGTACTTCATTTCATTTTCATTTGTGGCGAAGACGACAATGAGGCTGAGTCGTCCATTAATTGGTAATAGCTTTCTTCCTTGCTCTCTCACTTCTTCTTCTTCTTCTTATTCCCTTTCCCCTTTCTTTTCTGCTTTTTATTTTCATTTTCATTCACGCAATTATTACTCCATTGCAACTCATGAACATCGTAAGTTGTTTCTTCAATCAGTTAAAGAACACTGCAAATTAGGGTTTTCAAATCTCAATTTCCCCCTTTCTCTCTTTCATCAAATGACTTCATTGCGCCCTCTTCCTTCTGTTATAGATTTCAATCAGCTCTTCACTGCCATTTCCAAATTGAAACGCCTTCAACCTCACTCTACCCTTATCTCTCTACTTAGAAACCTTGAATTGTCAGGTATTCGACCCGATATGCACTCTATTGGTATTCTCGCCAATTGTTACTGTCATTTGGGCCGTGTTGATTTCGGCTTCTCTCTTCTCGCCAAAAGACTGAAGCTTGGATACCCCCTTGATCGTGATTGTGTTATCTTTACTACCTTAATCAATGGCTTTATCCACTGTGATAAGCTTCCTCAAGCTCTTCAATTGCTAGATCAAATTGTTAAGCTAGGTTTCCAACCCGACATTATTACCTATGGTGCTATTTTCAAAGGCCTTTGTCAGATTGGTGACAATGCTGCTGCCCTTCACTTGCTTAAGAAGATGCAATCTAGTCCTTTTCAGCCTGGTCTTGTCATATATAGCACCATTATTGATAGTCTTTGTAAGGATAGGCTGTTGAAAGAGGCCCTCGACTTGTTCACCGCCATGAAAAGTGAGGGCATTATACCTGACGTTATCACTTATACCTCCTTAATTAGAGGTCTCTACAACTCCGGCTCCAAGGTCGAGGCTAAAGATATGCTAGTTGAGATGTTGGAGTGTAATGTAGCACCAGATGTTCCCACCTTCAGCATGCTGGTTGACATGTTATGCAAAGATGGGAATGTTGATGAAGCACAAGCTATTCTAGACTATATGATTGAGAGAGGTGAGGTGCCAGATGTCATTACTTACAGTTCTTTACTTGATGGTTATTGTTTGCGTGGTCAGATGGAGGATGCGGAAAAGCTACTTGATCTCATGGCCCAAAATGGTTGTGAGCCTAATATTATAAGTTTCAACACTATGATTAACGGATATTGCAAGGCTGGAAACATTGACAAGGCACTCTACTTATTCCAAGAAATACTTGAGAAAGGGATGACACCTAATGTTGTTACCTATAACACTCTCATTGATGGACTATGCAAAGTTAATCAACTCCCACTTGCGCGTAAATTATTCAAGGATATGCAAGGTCATGAATTTACTCCTAATGTTGTGACATATGCTTCATTGCTTGACAACTTATGCAAAAATGCGCTACTTGATGAAGCAGTGGTGTTACTTGAAGATATGGAATATAATGGTGTTAAGCCTAATATTGTCATCTACAATATCCTAATTGACAGTTTGTGTGAGGCTGGGCAACTTGAAGATGCAGCCAATTTCTTCTCCGATCTTGTATTGAAGGGTCTACAGCCTAATGTTAAAACGTACAACATATTGATCAAAGGTTTTTGCAAGAAAAGGCTCATGAATGAAGCTGTTGAATTGTTGACAATAATGGAGGAAATGGGTTGTTATCCTAATGATCGTACCTATAATACAATTATCAGAGGATATATTGTAAACAATGACTTATCAAATGCATTCTACTACTCTGACCTTATGGTTAGCAAGGGATATGAAGCTGAAGCTGATACTTTCTCGTTATTTATTGGCCTCTTGTCTTCTGATAACTTAAGTGACTCGGCAAAAGATCAGCTAAGGAAGTTCACCAAATGAGTTGAATAAAAACAACAGAGGGTAATTATGACTAAATTTTAGAGATATGCAAGATCTCAGTATAGTTGAGATGTTCCTCCATGTTGTTTGTAATGTCTAAAACGATACGAGTCACACGTTAGATTACTTGTACTTTGGCTTGAGATTTTGCTTTTAGTTTCTTTGTCTACTTCATCTCAAGTCCCTGATGACCATCTTATTTTATGACTCGTATTTCTGGCCCTTGGGCTGTTTGTTTCTTCATTGTATTAAGTTGGATGTGTGCTGATAATATATGGTGTTTTGTTTCTATCATAGAAAAAGCTGATGAAGCGTCCTTTCACTGTGTTGTCGATTTCAGTTTCTCTCTTCTTGACATATCAAAGTTGGCTATTTCCCTCATTATCATGTTTACAACCTTAATCAATCGCTCTATCCACAGTAATGTCCTATCTCCTAACTGAGAACAAACCCATATTATATTGAATTTCTGATTGATCACCTCTGTTAAGTTTTCACTCATCAGTTTGCAGTGTCTTAACCAACTAATCTCTGGTCTGTCCCTTCCAGTGTAGCTATTAAATTATATTGTTGCTGTTAATATTTTGTTTGAAAGAAGCTGATCAATCATTTTATTGACAATCTGTCTGTTACTGTTGATCTGGTGATCGGAAAAATTATTAACAGCATGTGACTCTTACAACCTGTGATAATCTTCAGAAAAGGGGAGTCATGGTTAATGGTACATGCCTAATGTGTAACAGCAAAGTAGAATCACCTGAACAGATGAGGAAAACAAGTGACGAGGAAAGGCTGTTGTTTGAAGTGCTCCAGCACCTGCTGTATCATTGGGAAGATGATGAGTCGTAACTTGTGTGATTCTATCTTTAGTCTTGGGGAGCACTACAATATTCGATTAATTTGGTGAGCAGGCAAATACAACGTTTGGCTTGTCCTAATATTATTGTAGCTCCTGCATTATTGTTTGTGTAATGTGTAAGTTGCTTGTGGATCTTGTCAGTTATTCTCCTGTGGTTTACTCCAAAGAAGAAAATCTGGAAATAGGGGGTTGAGAATGAAAGTGGTTGACAGTACTGATCTTGTTTACATCTCCATCATGTGAAGAATTTGTTTATACT